>NW_003852420.1:6435218-6469308 GCF_000181295.1 Otolemur garnettii
GGCGCAGTTTCACAGACCTTCCTCCTGGGGTCAACAGTTCCACGGCTTTCACTGCTGAGCTATCGGTTTGCTTTCTCCGGAAGGAAAAAGCACTTGAACCATGTGAGTCTTCCTGCATCAATAATTTAATCATTTGCTGTTCTTTGTGGCACTTGCTATGCCCAGACTCAGCTACAACTCCAGGAATAAAGAATGACTTCTTTTCTATTTAGGGTCCCAGAACACCTGTCAGAAATCCATTAGGAGCCCGATGGGCTATGAAATGCTAATGCTAGTGAGGCCTGGCGACTGCACCAAAAATCTAAGAGAGAAAAAGAGAGAGAAGCACATGATCCCTTAATATAATGATGGAATCAGTGCCTTTTGATTTGCTTTCTTTACCTATAGACTCCTATACAATGTTCCCGAAGGCTCATAAAATTTCCAAGAGAGGTGATTCAGTGCAGTATTGATATAATCTGTCCCTTCTAATGAGGGGCTTTAAGTGTCCTTTGCATATGAATGGATACATCTTCCCATGAATGCTCTTGTCATTCAAAATAAATTATATTTTAGTCATTATGAGCGGGCTTTCCCATTACCAAATTAAAAGCGAAATGAATCTATCCTGGCATTCTCTGTCCCCATCTCTCTGAGGGCCTGACATATTTGAATATTCTCAGGCAGTGAGCCAGTCCCCAAAGGCGCAGAATCCCTCCCCGTCGCTGCGGTGACGGACTGCAGGTGGGAATAATCTGCTCTGTCTTGCTGCTCTTGAACAGAGGATACATTCGTCGAGTTTGGAGCAGTGTCTGTAGGGGATTAATTGGATATGACAATTCAGAGGTGAAGGAAGAGCCTGAAATACCCGTATGCTTGAGCCAATGGGTCACAGATTTATTCATTTTCTCCTTTAACGAAGCTTTGCCTATTTGTAGAGGGCATGAGCTGCTTGTCTGAACTGTCTTAGCGTGCATTTGCCATATATTTCATCAGGCAGGGAAGTACATGCCTCTTCAGATTTTATGTCAGAAGGTATCGTTTCCTACATGCTTAGCAGGGATCCTGTATAGTAGTTGTGTGAGATTCCCTTGAAAAACTCTAAACACGGTACGTGGCTTTCTGCTACGTGCATGTTGGAAATCCAGCAAGTGAGTCTGGCCACCTGGAACTTAACCTCTTCCTAAACCCCCTCCATCAGGAGATGCCTTGACTTTGTAGGTGCCCCTGGACCCAGGAGACACCACTGGTTGGCAGTGGTAATGCATGTTCGCCTCTTTCGTTGAAACTGAACAGCAGCTCACAGTGTGTGTTGTACCCCGTCATCACCTGTCCAAGGTGAATATAAAGTATTCTCTATGAAATAGTCCCCTCCATCCTGTAAATGAAAGTAAGTAACTCAGAGAAACCATCCTAACCATGGCCAGGATGAGTCAAAGTTTTACCTCCAGCAGGAGCAGCAGCCACAGTTTATGGGGACGCAGCTGGAGGCAGAACAGTTCCCCAACACCCTGCAGTCCAGGAGCTCGGAAGCTCTCAGCACAGCAACCACCTCGGCGGGAGTAGCAGAGGCTGGAAATGCAAGAAAAGAGACACATGAGACCCCCAGCCGTGGGCCAGGCTGCCGGCCCCTCATCGGTGCAGCCCATAGCAGGGAGAATGGGAATTACAGAGTACAACCAGAAGGGTGCACCTGTCACAGGATTTAATGAATCCCATTCCCCTAACTGCCAGTCTCCAAGTCCTCACGGTAGAAAACAGGAGTTTGTGATTCTCTCCAGAATTCCTACACGCAGTCATTTGCCCTTCCCAAAGCCAAAGCTAATCCTATTATGTTTTCCTTTGAGTCAGGACAATTGAAGATGTCCATCCTAGGCCCAGGTAATAGAGGGCTAGGGTTCACTTTACGCAAGCAGCACCCAGTCTGGCTTTGTCACTTTTGAAATGAGCAGTCTCTGTTTTATTGGGCCCCAGAAGAGGTGTAATGGAACATCACTCTCAAGCACTAGAACTGACAGCCTCTTGTTCCCTGCAACTCTCCATCCTTCACAAAACTCCCCCGTCCTCATTCTGTGGGCACAGAGTCTCGCCGCCGCCATCCCGCCCACACACCCATCCAGCACGATTTAGCTGCGCCCCCTGTCATCAGGACGGAAGGCCATGGTGACAAACAGATGCTGCAGCGGGACTTTTCCCCCTTCTCTTCTTTCTCCCACCCTCCCTCACCAAGCCTTTTTTTCCAGCCTTGGCAGAAAATGGTCAAATGATGTTCTCCTGCAGAATTCAATTTCACAGTTCAGTTAGGTCCTTGATTACACTGCCAAATTCAGATTAATGTGCATTTAACGAACATGGATCAGGGGAATTCTGGCTGACAGCCAGCTGTAATCGGAGCAATTGATAGCTGTGTGGAGTTTTATGCCCTGTCCACCCCAGCGCACCGCTGCTGAAATTGATTGATTAAATGAATTCACTGCTATAATTATTTATAATTTTGATACATCGCAAGCCTGTGTCTGACCCTATCCTTGGAGATGTTGTGCTCATTGTGGAAGAGTGGTCCACCTGAGTTGTTAACTGGGAATTACTTATTTCTATCTATAATACAGTCTTCCCCCCTTTTTAATTTCTGATAGGGTTTGAATGCTGATGAAAACAAAGCACATTTCATTAAGAATTCATTTATATGGTATACTAAAAGACGGCAGGAAACTAAAAAATAAGTGTATGTTATTAACCAGTTCCAAAAGGAGGGAAATCATGACTGCTTATTCATTCTGTTAGTATTTCTAAAGATTCCTGTAGAGAGAATTCTTTTTCAAAATGTATCCAAATGACATTTAGTAGGCCCGTAACACCGCAGCTAAGCAATGTGGCCATCTGGGTGATGACTGGCAAAATGGCCCTCCTAGTCTTCTCTTAATACATACTACCACATGGAAATCACCCTTAAAATATGCAGATCATGGCCTCATTTCTAGGGAGTTACTTGTTCACAAGATCAAGGACTGTTCTCTTCAGAAGGGTAGAGAGAAAGCCTTTGTGGCCTCCCTTTGTTGTTTTAGCTCCTCCCTAACCACCCCTGCTCTGCACCTGTGCTCTGCTGTAAGGTCTGTGGGGGTCAAATACATGCGTATGTCCTTTGGGAAGGCTTTGGATCCTGGATGATGGGGGATCCATTGGATTCACTTATTAAATATTATCCTTTCACTAGTCCTGTCCACTGCATTATGATGTCACTAATGATCAGAGCCCACGTCCCTCTCACAGGACTAGAGAGAGGCATGCTCACATGGACTCCAAACCTTCTCTTATCTTTTTCTAGAATGTGTTTATGAATCAAGTTGTAGGAAATATTGCACAGTTCATGGGCAACCCCTTTGCCTGTCTTTCTTCCATACACAAAAACGTGCTTATAAAACAGTAGAAAGTTTTCATTTTTGGAGAAAGTAATCATTTGTGTTTCAGCCACTTCCAAATATAGGCAATCAGGAGAAAGACAGCATAGGGCAAGGTAAATAAGCAATTATCCAAGGCCAAGGGCCATATGGGGGGGGGAGGGGCAAGGAGGCCTCATCACAGAAAAAAAGCTTGAGCTTTCTTTCTTGAAAGAACACACAGAAGAAAGCCTGGATATTGTAATTGAATGCAAAGTTCTGCTTTGACCAAAAGAAAAGTGAAAATGATTAAATAAATAGATGATTAACTCATTTTGCTGTGCTGACTATTTCTTTTGTTGTATATCTAGAGCTGATTTCTCTGAGCCAAGACTGTTAAAAAGAAAATAACAAACAAAAACTCAATTTTTCTTCCTCCCTCCCCCACCTCCCAGGCATTAGCACTGATCATCCATCATGTTCTGGTCCAATTCTTGCATTTTGCTCCAGGCTGCTCAGACATCTGGACCCCAGTGAAACACTCTGACCAGGCTTTATCTCTGCAGTTTCTGCTCCCTGCCCTGCTGCCTCTGTCCTGACCACGTTCCCTCTTGTCATTGAATCCCAGCCCTGTGAACTTACCAAGAGCCCAAATGCTGAAATGACTCTGGATTTGAATGCTAGGCTCTACTTTCTTAGTAGCTTTGGGAACTTTGCGTGACCTACTTACACCCACCTTGCCCCAGTCTTATTTATAAAATGGAAGAATTATGGGGCCTATTTAATTGTCTACCTCGAGGCAGCAGTGTACACAGAGTATGCAGAACAGTGCCTAGATGGTGGAAAGCGCTCGGCAAGAATCAAACACCATTATTAACACTGGTATTTGCTACTCCTGCAAGGATAGACATGGAACAGGGCCTGACTTTGTCTCCCGGGGGAAGCCCAGTGCGTTTTAATGAGGAAGGTGCACACCAGCCTTGATCATATGGAACAGAAAGGTGACAAATCATAGCAGAAATGCCAAAGCAGCCAAAAACACAGGCCTGTGGGGCTGGTGTGTCAGATGCCCTCCCCCTAGGAGTGGGGACTGAGCAGGCAGAAGAACTGGGGTATATAATCTTCTTGGGAGCACAGAGCCATTTCCCTTGGATTATTTGGGGACAGTTTTATCTCCTTGTACTTCAGTTTTATCAACCACAGATTGGGATAAATCTGCTTGATCGCCAGAGTAAAAAGAGTGAGGCCTGTCACAAGGATATCACAAGTAATATGTACCATCATGGAACCTGCAGTTGGGTGACAATCCAACCGAGGGCCCAAGCAGGGTCCCCACGCATTTCTCCTTCACAGATTCAGCTATCTGTCCACCGAGGGAACACCCCGTGTTCTCTCACCTGAGGCGAACAGTTACTTCTCCTTTGGTGGTGCACCTGCGTCTGGCTCTGAAGACCATCTTTTGTGATAGCCATTGTTCTTCATTTTTAAGCATACGTGCCTCTTACTAGCAGCAAGAAAATAGCATCTTTGCGTCTCAACGACCTAATTTCGGAGATACTTAGTTCCCAGAAAACAACTCGGCCTTCCTTCTTTAACTGGAAATTGCCCCCTTGGCGCAGGCTGCCTTCCTTGCCTCTCCGCTGTTGTGCCACATGCCGGCTGTGAAGGGTGGACGCTGATAACCCCACTGACAGACGATAAGGAAGAAAAGTAGCTGAACGCAGTGGGAAGAGTGTATAGGATTCCTGCAGGATACAGCTTTTCTGCTCTGAATGTATCTTCAGAGATCAGTTCTACATGCATTTGGGGAATGAATTCAGTTTCATTGAAAGTGCAAGAGCAAATCCTCCAAGGAAGACACGGGAAGATAATGGCACATGATGGCTCCCGGGACACGTTTTCAAAAATCAAATCTGAAGACTCTGTTTCTCTTCACACTCTGGCCTAGCTGACTTGCCTGGTCTTGGCTAATCTCAAGTTTAATTTATAGGGAGAATCCAATTGTTTAATTTACACTGACACTTCTCTCTCCCCACTTCCATTGTATACACACATACACACACACATATGTTTTTCTTGTGTAGCACAAACACAAGCTTAGAAAAAGATAAGCTCAGTGGTTACAGCGCCAGCCACATACATCGAGGCTGGCGGGTTCAAATCTGGCCCAGGCCAGCTAAAACAACAATGACAACTGCAACAAAAAATGGCTGGGCATTGTGGCAGGTGCCTATAGTCCCAGCTACTGGGAGGCTGAGGCAAGAGAATTGTTTAAGCCTGGAAATTTGAAGTCACTATGAGCCATGATGCCACGTCACTATACCAAAAAAAAGAAAAACATAACCTTCTTTTTGAATATAATATCATAATTATACAGTGTTCAATACCTGTATACTATAATTAAAGCCACTTTACCCTATTGTTTTGACAATCAATGTATAGGGATATACAGGGTGTAGAAAACTATTTTAAATTGCACACAAACTTTATGGACACCGTGTATATGCCACAGGTACCTTGTACAACTGTAATAAATGCTAGTTTATTAATATTGTGGTCACTATTTATTTTCCTTTACATTCCCACTACTGTACTAAGCACTTTATATATAACACTCTATATAACTCCACTCAGAATTTGTTGGCCAGTCACCATTTGAACATTCCGATACACGTTCAATCCATTAGAATTCACAATGACGTAAGGAAGTGGATATTACTTTACTCCATTGTATAGATAAGAAGACAGGCTCTGAGAGGCTGATTTCACTACAGAGTCAGCAGTCATCCCTAATACGCACCTCAAGGTCGTCTGTTCTCTCTGTAGTGTGACCGGGATGGGGTCCCATTCGCAGCTGCTCTGTGCCTTCTGGTTGGCGTGAAGGGTGTCTGCAGTGGTGGATTCACCTGAGTAGAGTGTGGTGTTCTTGAGGCTGAAACGGCAGCATTGCTGGCCATGCGGCCGGCCCTCCCACCTCCTAGCACCTGAAATGATGCTTAGCACGTAACAGTAGCTCAAATCTTATTTGTGGACTGAATGAATGAATATACACATCAATCCATCTAGAACATGGCTGTCCGATAGACTTTCCTGCAGTGGTCAAATGTTCTACATGTGTGCTATGTGACCTAGTCGCTATTGAGTTCTTAATGTGTCACTTAGTATGACTGAAGAACTGAATTTTTTATTTTATTCTATTTCATTTTTATTGCCTTTAAGTAGCCACATGCAGCCAGTAGCTGCCATATTAGAGCAGATCCTTGGTGGTGGAGGAGGGGGAGAAGATCATGTCATTTTGAAACTTCCCAGTGGAGTGACAGAGACTTCCTGGGACATTGTGTCAAGAAAGAGCCTGAGGTCCAATCAAAAAATGATTTGATTACTTTCTTTGTAGCCAGCTCCGTGTATCGTCCTCATGATCTTACAGAAGGAAGGAAGGAAGAGAAAAGTTCATCCATTGATTAGCGTTTTCTGCCTGGGCAGAGAGCACACAGCACATGACATACTGTGGCATATTTGCATCCCGCCCCAGTCAAGCCAGGGGTGGCCAGAGCTTCTTCCTGATTGATGACCCCTCCTCAGCTTCCCTGCCTTCCCCAGTCTCCTCCACTAAATTTCCTCTTTCCACCCTTCAAAATCAGAGTGGAATGTTCCCTTCGAGGGTTTCTGCAAACTGGCCAAACTTCCCTTTCACAAGCACCCCTGCAAAGTTAGGTCCCTCTCAGTCCTGTCTGTGCTTACTTGGTGAGAACCCAGCTGGTGTTTGCCTTCCCGTCCACACCGAAGCAAGAGCTGCTTAGCCCGGGCGGCCGCGTCTTCCTGCTGTGTCAGGTGCACGCAGGCTACATACACCCTTCTAGCAGGCGAGCCCAGAAGCAGGGGGGAAAGGCCTCCTACCCTTGAAAGTTCTCCCCAAAATGATAGCTGAAGACTCATGTCCTTTAATGACGAATGAGGCTTTTCATTCCTTAAGGAGAAAACAGGGTTTACACAGCACGTGTGCCTGGGATAAGACACAGGAGTTAACCCTCTTCCTGTGGTGCACATGAGTAGGGAAAGGTCCTTCTGCGGTAGCCAGTCCTGGGGGTGGCCGCCCAGGTCCTTTCCTCACCTCCTGGTGACCTTCGTTCTGCCAGCTGTAGGTGGGCTCTCTGCCCCACTGGCTGGAGCCTGCAGGTCCAGCGTGTGACATGTCTCCACCCCTGTCTCTCTTCTCAGGTGGATTACGACCGAGCACAGATGGTCCTCAGCCCTCCACTGTCAGGGTCCGACACCTACCCCAGGGGCCCCGCCAAACTACCTCAAAGTCAAAGCAAAGCAGGCTATTCCTCCAGCAGCCACCAGTATCCATCCGGGTACCACAAAGCCAGCCTGTACCAGCAGCCGTCGCTGCAGAGCGGCTCGCAGTACGTCTCCACCGCCTCCTACCTGAGCTCGCTCAGCATCGCGTCCAGCACCTACCCGCCGCCCAGCTGGGGCTCCTCCTCGGACCAGCAGCCCTCCAGGGTGTCCCACGAACAGTTCCGGGCGGCCCTGCAGCTGGTGGTCAGCCCAGGAGACCCCAGGGAGTACTTGGACAACTTCATCAAAATCGGGGAAGGGTCTACTGGCATTGTGTGCATCGCCACCGAGAAACACACGGGGAAGCAAGTCGCCGTCAAGAAAATGGACCTCCGCAAGCAGCAGAGGCGAGAACTGCTTTTCAACGAGGTAAATACCTGGTGTGCTGGGGTCAGCCCCTCTCCCTCCTGGTGTGCTGGGGTCAGCCTCTCTCCCTCCTGGTGTGCTGAGGTCAGCCTCTCCCTCCTGGTGTGCTGGGGTTGGCCTCTCTCCCTCCTGGTGTGCTGGGGTCAGCCTCTCTCCCTCCTGGTGTGCTGGGGCCGGCCTCTCCCTCCTGGTGTGCTGGGGTCAGCCTCTCTCCTCCTGGTGTGCTGGGGTCAGCCTCTCTCCTCCTGGTGTGCTGGGGTCAGCCTCTCTCCTCCTGGTGTGCGGGGGTCAGCCCCTTTCCCTCCTGCTGTGCTGGGGTCAGCCTCTCTCCCTCCTGGTGTGCTGGGGTCAGCCTCTCTCCTCCTGGTGTGCGGGGGTCAGCCCCTTTCCCTCCTGCTGTGCTGGGGTCAGCCTGTCTCCCTCCTGGTGTGCTGGGGTCAGCCTCTCTCCCTCCTGGTGTGCTGGGGTCAGCCTCTCTCCCTCCTGGTGTGTTGGGGTCAGCCTCTCTCCTCCTGGGGTGCGGGGGTCAGCCTCTCTCCTCCTGGTGTGCTGGGGTCAGCCTCTCTCCCTCCTGGTGTGCTGGGGTCAGCCTCTCTCCTCCTGGGGTGCAGGGGTCAGCTTCTCCCTCCTAGTGTGCTGGGGTCAGCCTCTCTCCTCCTGGGGTGCAGGGGTCAGCCTCTCTCCTCCTGGTGTGCTGGGGTCAGCCTCTCCCTCCTGGTGTGCTGGGGTCAGCCTCTCTCCTCCCCTGTGACATGCCCTTCGGATGTCTGAGCACATCTGTATACATTTTAGGACATTAGAAAAGCAAATACAAAGACAGAAATGCTACGGCATCCTCGTAACGTCCCCTTCGAGTCCTTTTCTGTGTGTCCATGCACGGCTGATAAAGAGGTAGTCGTGAGTATCAGCCTGTGCTGAACATAATCCGGTTCGGTCCTCACAACAGCCCTCTCAGACAGTGATGCTATCAGCATTTAGTCAGCAAGGAAAGCTGGACTCAGACAGGCTAAGTGACTCGCCCAAGAGCACAGGGCAGGTGGGCTGCAGACCTGGAGCTCCAGCTCGTCCAGCCGGGCGACTCCCAGGCCTCCTGCTGCTCCGTTTACAGCCGTCTGTACACAGGTCACACCAGTGCGGCACCATATGTATTCTCTGTAGGCAACTTTTTTTTTTTAACACAAGAGTTAAACAGGGGTCAGTTTACCAGGAGACTATTACTCTATAAGAACTTTAAGATTTTTTTCCAACTATGAAAATAACAAGTGCTTTCTGTAGAAAATAGGAGAAGTCTAGGAAATGTCCCACATAATCTCACAACCAAGCAACAGGCTACATTCATATTCCAGGGTTTCCTTTCTATATTTTTCTATCTTTTTTTTTTTTAATTTGGGATAATTATATATATGTAGTGTGTATGTACACACATAAGATGCCCAAAACGTGTATATGCTTTTTATGAAAGAAAAAAACAGTATTAAAATTGCAATGAGTCACATTTGACTTCTGCAATCACAAGAGCTACAACATACAAGATAAAATGATATTAGTATATGTTGAGTGTTTCAATTTTAATACAGTTTTTTCCTTTCTTAAAATGTGTATACAAACCTGGTTTCTTGTACCCTCAATGAATCCCCAACAATTTTAAAAAAAATGTGTATACATTATTTTGGTGCCCTCTATCAGCTGGTAACTTTCTAATTTTCAGGTATTATTAACAGTAAGTTAATATTGTAAAAATTAATATAAAATATATTACACACGTTATATTTATAACAAAATAAATATATTGGCTATCAATTATTTACATTTAGTGATATAAAATAAGATAATGAACATTTTCTTAATGATGTGTCAGAAACACCATTTTAATAGTCTAATAATCTTCTATCATGTATAGGTATCAAATTTATTAAACCAGTCTCTAATTTATTTTGTTTCCAATCTGTCACTTTTAAAATTTTCAGTGAATGTTATTACAGGTTAAGTCTTTGGCCTTATATCTGATAATTTTCTTAGATTTCCTAGAAGCGGAATAAACAGATCAAATGATACATAAGTTTTCTGAGAAGAACCATAGTGTTAATTTCCAGAAAGTCAGTACCAATTTGGACCTTCACCAATAATCTTGTTTCACCCTCCTTAATATCACACAGATTTTCATGTAATTTCCCTTCATATGATAGACGTGAACAAGCTTTACTGTTTTAATTCGGACTTGTATTATTAGTGAGGCTGAATTTATTTTTATATGTACATAGGCCATTTTTATTCCTTTATCAAATAATATGTCCTTTGCACAGTGTTAAATTAAGGTGGTAGTATTTGGTTTTTTTCGATGTACAAGAGCTCTTGATGTATTAAATTATTAAGCCTTTTCCATACATTTGTTGTTCATATCCTTCCACTTTCTCAACTACCTTTTATACTTATCATTTAAGAGCTCTAAAATAGGTTGGAAAACAGAAGGAACTGTGTTAGGAAACACAGAGTCTTGGAGTAGGTATCTCTTTAATAGTTTCATGAGAAAGTTAGGGAGAGAGATGAGTTTTCGCAGATGGGAATCTAAGCCCTAACGAGATCAAGTCAGGATGTCAATGTCAGATTACTATGTCAGTCTCCAGCGAAGGGCTTACAAACCACACCTCCTAACTCCCAGGACCATCTGTGGCCGCTTGACCTGTTTGACTTTCTTTTTTGAGCATTCTCCTTCTCTCAAAAGTGTGCAGAAATCGTTTAATCCATAAATAAACACGGTGCAAATGCACTCAGCTATAATAATTTTGGACCCCTCTTCCTTGTGGCTCAAATAAAGCCCCAGGTGACCTGCATGCATCTCTAGCTCCCTCAGAGAGGGCGAGTGGACTTCAACATCGTCCCAGCCCACTATTTCTGATTTCTGGGATTTATTTCCCAAACTATAATGTCAGAACAGACAAGGTGATATGATAAAGATAAACAGCTCTATAGTTTATTATTTAACACTAACTCTGAAAACTCAAGTTGAAGCAGCCATGAGGCAGCGACTCCTGGAAGCTGTCTCTAGTCAGCAAGCTCATCAGCATTTTTTATGCCTACATCATCTTTATTTTTACCTTCAAGATGTATTCTTTTGTATTGGGCCCAAACCTCTCTCAGGGTCAACCCATGCTTTCTCCCCAAAAGAAGTTAAGTTGTTCTCATGTAACCCAACCCCTAATAAGTATTTACTTTGTTCACTTATGGGAATCACCCACCATTCACTCATTTAACCATTAGTTGGTACCCCTTCGTTAGAGTAACCAGCAGTGGAGTGTGGACAGTGCATGCTGAAGGAAAGCCTTAGGGATATCTGATCATACCCCCCCCCCAAAACAGTCAACTAAACTCCCTCCTGTAAATGCAAACTTTGCTATGGTTATGCCTATTTTTATTTCTGTCTGTCTCTCTCTGTCTCTTCTGGTTGACCTGCCATTTTCTCATGAATTTACTAACTTGATTTCTTTTCTACTTGCTATACTTAATACTTTTTGTCTATAGTATCTTCCTGAACAAATCCTCCTGTAATCAATACCTCTCAATCAATTGTAATTGTAATTGTAATACTATTACACAATCACAACAGAACCAAAAGCCAAATTTCACCTTCACAAGTCAAAAAGTATCCTTCCCATTCATCCAGGTTGTGATAATGCGGGATTACCACCATGACAATGTGGTTGACATGTACAACAGCTACCTTGTTGGTGATGAGCTCTGGGTGGTGATGGAGTTTCTAGAAGGTGGTGCCTTGACAGACATTGTCACACACACCAGGTATGTCTCTTTATAACTCAAGGTATTTATTTTTCTCCTCCAGGGTAAAACCTCACTGGCCATCTTTATGAACTCTTCATAAATTGACATTACTTTGGAGTCAGGGAACACCCCTGCCCCTTCCACTATATTCCCCAGAATGCCATTACATCATGCATGAATCGCTCGTTCATTCAATTAGCATTCTCCCTGCCCTCAGAAAGTCATTTACCCATTGATTTAAAATCAGCAAAATGCTGAGGATGATGTTTCAGTGGCAAGTAATAGAACTTCTCATCACCTCCGCAGAGTTTTAAAACTGAGGTTTGCTCTCCTGGGTTGCCTTGGTCTTTCTGTGTGCCGGTGCCACCAAGGGGACCTGGGAAGGAAGGGCAAATAGAGGATCAGTCAATGGTTTATGTCAGAATAATGATCCTACACAAGAGAGAAATTCTTCAATTCTGTCTTAAAATAGTCTCGCAGGTAACAATGGTTAATTACCAGTTACTTCAGCTATTTGCCTCCCTGAGGAATTGGTTCTTGTCATTTTATTAAGTATTTATTGAGGAACTTTTATGTGTCAGGCTCTTTCCTAAGTGCTGGGGATACAGAAGATACAAATGAATATGGCTCAGATATATCACCCCACTCAAGGCAGTCACAGATGAGAAATAAGTATGAGATTATACCTGTGCAGAATTAGGAAGATGTTTGTAAGTACCATAGAAGAATGCTTGAATGTGTCTACCAGGTAACAGCAGGAAAGACTTTTAATACAAGGTGATATCTGAGAGGGGTTGTGACAGATGAATACTAACATAAAAATGTTTCAGTTCTAGAGTCAACTCAAAGGGGCCTTGAAAGCAGAGGAACGAGTGTGTTAAAACGATGCTTCTCCAATTTCAGTGTGTGTACAGATCACCGATGAGCTTCTGAAAATGCATATCCTGATTGAATAGAGTGAAGCATAAGGGTTGCATTTCTAATAAGTTCCCAGGGAGTGCAAATGCTTCTGATTCATAGACCACACTTGGAGAAGCAAGGTTCTAAGGAACATATAAAACAGTGTGTTACCATTTAAGTTTGGTCTTGCTGGTAAATAAAATGCCAAAGAGTTAAGAGAATTGTCATGAGGAAGATGGATTGAATATTAACTGATGTTATTGAAATGGCACCCAAAGCCAAAGTGGGCCCAGATAAACCACTATAGGCCGAAGGCAAGATACCAAGAAATCATTGGCAAATTCTGCAGTGGATAGAGTACGCTGCTTTTTCTCCATGAATATGAGACAAAGGGTTTCAGAAGGGAAAGGAAACCTGGCCAAGCACTGCCAGGTTCTTCATACATAGATCAACACATTCAACCATCACACATCTCTATGAGGCAGGTATGGGTGTGCTTGTTGGTCAGATGATGGAGCTGTGACTCAGGGAAGAAGAGTTTGTTTGTCAAGACCACACATTTAACAAGCGACAAAGACAGTATTTGAATCTGGATTAGACTCCAAAACTGAAACATTTTTATCCCATACCAGGCTTGTTTCCTGTAGAAGTAGGAAAGCAACAGCCATTTCTCAATTGTTTGGGCTAATTTTGAAGGCATTGAATTAGGAACCAGTAGCATTTGTCACATGTTCCAGTTAAAGGTCATCTCTCAGTTAGTGATTAAGGGTTGATTCAATTAATTTTTGGTATAGTCGATGTGCAAAGAATCTTTATGCCTGCTTCAAATAACTCAAGTGTCATGGAATTCAAGAGCAGTGAGCTTTACTAATGACAGTTCTTCTTGGTCCTGAATTAGTTTTGAGGTATATTTGACCTTTCCCCCTAATGCTGATGCTGTAAACCTCTGAGGGATGTGCTCTTGGAACATGTGAGAATCATTATCCGAAAACAATCCAGCACCATGACCAACACACTGAGCACAAAACCTAGAACACAAGTTGTCCATTTCCTCTCTGCTTCAGGCAAGAACATTTCTTCTTACCTGACTTTGTATGAGATAAATTTTGCTGCTGTAGGGAAGAGTGTATTTATTTATACCTATCACTTTATACCTTCAATGCTCTCCTAATTGGCCATCTCCTTTAGACATTACTTTTGAATCCCAGCATTATCCAAGCAGGATTTTCTGGCATCAACAAGACTGAAACACAAGTTCAAGGCCATCCATCTCCTTGTCCTGCTGGGCTAAGATTTATCTGGGGTTGTTGGAGTTTCCCAAGGTGGTTTTTAAATTTAATCTGTGGTCAATTACAGGTCTCTCTCTCCTGACTCCCCTCTGCATGATAGTTTGTTTCAAGGGCTGTTTTCTTCCCGTTTGTTGTTTCACTTGGGCCTCCGAATATCTCTGTAATAGGGAGGAAGTTTTATACACAGATGAGTTAGCCTGATGCCTAAATGAGTCATTTTGTGGGCACCTACAGTAGCCCCTTGCTGCCCATTAATTCTCACCTAACTCCCCCACACACACACACACAATAGCTGAACTAGCTCACTCATGAGGAAAATCCAGCCTTTGGATGGTGAAGGCAGTGAGGGAGAGAGGCTATGTGGGAAAGCACAACTTTCCAACTCAAAAAAAGTGAAATTTGAATCATGACCTGGCCACTTTCTTAGCTGGGAAACCGTGAGATCATCTAAGCTCAGTCTCCTCCCCTGAAGCCTGAAACATCGTCTCCAGCAGGGTGCAAATGAAATGTGGGAGAACACACCCAGAGCTCTGCTTCCTTTCTCCTTCCCAGGGTCCATGTATTAAAGTACTCTCCATTCGCAACTCAGTTAATAAAAACTTCCTAGGTCCAATCTCCTTTTGACAGATCAGACCTGAAGTCACAAAACCCTCCAGTTCCTGAAAGAAAGAGAGAGAGGTGAAGGGGAAGTAGGATGAGCCTCAAAGGTAGAGCTTAGAAATCCAAAGTGGCTGTCCCTATGTCCAAGATGAGGAAAAAGAGACTGGACAAAGGTAAAAGGACTTTTCAAGATCACCCAGTAGCCACACCTGGAACTTGGCCTGCTTCTTCATTGTGCTTTCTCAGTGGGACCCCAGGGGGTTGTCAGTGCCTAAGGCATTATCTATAAGAGTTCATGGAAGTGCATTTGTATATTGGCTCCAAAGCTGACCAAGAGCCATCTCTTTCCTTGACTTATAAATAGCTTGACTCATGCTTGACCCCTGTCATCCTCGGTGCCAATCCTTCGTTCTGACAATCAGTTCCCAAAACCTTCCTTTCAATTGCCTGTAGATTTTCCAGATATAGGCTGGAGAGCACAGACTAGCTTGCCAGAATCCATGAGAGCCGCCTCTCTTGAGCATTTTAAAGACAATCTCAAACCTGCCTTACTCCATAAATGTTATTTCCTTTCCAGAATGAATGAAGAACAGATAGCTACTGTCTGTCTGTCAGTTCTGAGAGCGCTTTCCTACCTTCACAACCAAGGAGTGATTCATAGGGACATAAAGAGTGACTCCATCCTCCTGACAAGTGATGGCCGGGTAAGATTTTCATGTTTGGCCCCTCCACAGTTTGCCTTGTCACTTCATCTGTCATGGACATAATTCTCTTACGAATGCTTTCTCATAATTCTAATTTTCTTAGTCACAAGTCACCCACCACTCTTCCCAGAAGGCTTACAAAAAGGAAATTGCCAACTTGCCCTCTGTGTCATCCTGTTAGTCAGAATAAACTGTGACCTGAGTTGGATGGATAATTTGCCTCCTTGACAATGAGTGTAGGAAGTAAAAGAAACTATGGAAATTTTCTTTTCTTTTTCTGCCACACTCCTATTTTTGTGGCAGAAAAAAAGAAAAGGCCTGTGTCCAGCCTGTTTCTGTGGACACGCATGTCTGCAGGTGAGAGCCTCTGCAGGAGACAGATGACCTACTCCACTTGGGTAACCTGAGGAGCATTTATAAAAGTGTGGACAGATGTAGAAAAATCATAAGGTATAGGTCACAAGGACTAGTGCACTGCTCCAGAATGAAACCACTCTGATGGCTACCCCATGCCTGAAGGAGACAGTTAACTAGCTACCAGAATCTGGAGATAGAGACTGGTGGTATGTTTAGGGCTCCCTTGGATTTGGGGGGGAACCCAGACCTCAGTGAACTTGCAGGATGAGAGCTGGGGGAATAAATATCCCAACTTCACTCTGCTCTTTCCTTCTAAATTCCTACTGGTATCCCCCACTGGCTGAACGCATTTAGAAGCCATTAATTTAGTCCATACATGTTAGCTTTCCATGGCTTGGGCAAGAATGGATCCAGAGGATGAACAGGAGATATTTACCACACTGGCATATCTCTAGGCCCAGATTTCTGCATTCCTAATCACTGCAACCTGCACAAAGGATTCTGCTAAAACTCATCGTCCACACAAGGGTGCAGAAGATAGACTACAAGAGCCAAGGAATAAATGAGTTGACACTCCAGTGGAGACTCAGTTAGATGGAAACGTTTCACAGCATAGATGTCCACCATGTAGGCCTTTGTAATGAGACTCCCACCAGAACCAATGGCTCTGGGATGAATGAAGCCAGCCATCTCCTTGATGTACCTGTCTTTTACACCCTAGCCATGTGGAAAGCGTTTGTGTCACATCAGACTTTGCTGAGTAATAGTTAAAAGATAGCCAGAAGAAACTTCCCAAGCATGCTGGCTCTTTTTTAATTATTGTTTTTAAAAGATTGTAAGTGATATTGTTACCAGAATTTCTTTCTTCAGTAGAACATTGGTCTCAGGGATTCAAAGAATGAACCCACAGACCACAGATCAATGGTAAGATAGGTTTTTATTAGACAGAAAAGAATACAGAAAGAGTGAAAAGCACCAGAACTTCTGGTAAAGGGAAAGACCCAAGTCTCCTGCATGGGTCCTTAGTCTACGGGTATATATAGTATTAGGTCTTTGCAGTTTTTGCCTCAGGGAAGGGATTAGGCTGTGTGCTTCCTACTCAAGGTGGAGCTACCCAAAACATTTAGGGTTGCTTTGTTCATGACCTTGCTAGAGACCAGAGGGTATGGCCTGGAAAGGGCGGCCTACTTGTGCCTAGAGATGAGGATTTCATTTCCAAACTCACCCTGGCCCAGAGAATGGGGGTCCCTATCCAGCCCTGAGTGGGGGAACTCTGTACCATTATTTTAGAAAATTTAGTAAACTCCAAAAAGCATAGAGGATAAAACAAAGATCACCCCAACCCCATTATTTATCTTTCCCATGTTTCTGTGCACTTGTTTGTTCAATGGACAGTTTTAAGTCATGCTTTTTGCTTTGCCTGAAATTCAAGAAAGAAGGGATATAGAAGCATGTATGAATCAGGTTTTGCTACAATAAGGCACTCACTGCCCCGAAACAACCACCATTTATCTGTAAGCTGGCATCTGGGCTGGCCTCTGCTAGGATAACTTTTCTCTGCACCATGTGGCATCATCTGAGGTCTCTACTGAATTTGTGATCAGCCAGCAGTTGAGGGCCTCCCTCCCTTGCTTGGTAGTTGGCTGGCTCAGGACAGTGGAGGCAACAAGGCCGAGTATCACTCATCTCCCAGCAGAGTAGCGTGGACTCATTCACACCATGCCTGGGGCAAAGTTGTCAAGAGCAGCAAGAGAGGCAAGCCACAGCGCACGAGCCCTTTTGCGTCCTCTGCTTATACCATGTTTGCTAAAGTAGGTCAATCACACAGCAGGGCCAAGCCTAGATCCAAGAGGAGGAGAAACAGACTCCACTTCTTGATAGGAGAAGATGCAAAGTCACATAGCAGAGGGATATAGACGTGGGGAGGTGAAAAATATGAGTGCATTTTTGCACAGTCTCCCATGGAGCAGGGGAGCTATGAGAAAAGGGCAAGAATCCTCCCCTGGCCTGACTCAGGAAAGCACATAGGCAAGGCCCATGGTGTCAGAACACAATTTACAGAACACTGCGCTGGTCCACCAATGGCCTCTGGGAACTGGTACTTACAGAGAAAGCAAAGCAGGTCAGTTTCAAGCCAGTCTTCCTTTCCCTGTTTCTAGAGATTGATGGTAGAGGCTTCTTTGCTGTAAGTTCATATCCAATATCAAAATCAAACATAAGATCAAGATAATAAGTCATTGTTTAATCAGCTTACTTAAAGATCTCCCCTCCCTTCAAGGAGCAAGATTATGAAATCACTCAGTTGTCATTCTCAAAATAGAACCTTTGTCTCAGACATCTCCTGAACCTGTGTGAACCTAGCAAAGACCCCACAGGCATAGACATGTTGTGTTTTCATTATTAACAGTTTGGTCATTCATTCATTTAGTAAATACTTGCTGAATGTCTACCACATTCCAGGAATGGTTCTGTGTCCCAGGGATGAACAAAGCAAAATCAGTTCTTTCCTTAGGCTTATTTTGGGGATGGGCATGTGATAACAAATAAATAAATAAACAAATCACCACCAGATAAGCGGTGATAAGTGCTAAGTTTTCTGCAATTAAGTTAGGCAGAGCCAGGAAGGAGAATGACGAGGGTGGGCTCTATTGTGGAGGCTGGTCACAGAAGGTCCCTCTGAAGTGGGCATCATGGCAGAGACATGGAAGGGGTTGGAACCTGTGGCAGTCAGAAAGAAGGAAGTTCCAGGCATTGGGAACAAGAGCACGCTGAGTGCATCTTATGCTTCTTGGCCATGTTGCTCAAAGTTTTCTCATTCACATTTCACAACAGGGCACCATGTTGACTTCAGTGAGCTTCTCTACTTTCTATAGAGAAAGGAAACATTCCTTTCCCTTGAACAGAAAGAGGGCTGAGATGGAATGTGGCTGCTCCAAGAAAAGGCAGAGAGTAGATTTTGGCGCTAATGTATTAGCACAGAGCATTACATAGTGGAGAAAACTTTCCATTTGTCTATTGTAGTTATAAAGAAGCACCTCAACATTTAGGGTCATACATCAACACTCATTTTAGCATTGTCTCCATGGCTCCAAGGATTGGCTGGGCTCAGTAAGGGAGACTTGTGGTTAGATGGTGCCTAAGACTGGACTCTCTAGAAGTCACCCTAACTCACATGTCATGTAGTTAGTGCAGAGAGGTCAGCTGGAGCTGTCACTGGACACCTATAATGTGGCCTCTCCTTATGGCTTGGACTTCCTCACGGCATGGTAGCTGGATTCCAAGAATGCATCCAAAAAAAGCAAGGTGGAAGTACATGGCATTTTTATGACCTAGCCTCAGAGTCCCATGGCATCACTTCACCATAGTCACAGCCCTTCCAGATTCAGCGGGGAGGAAGAATAGGGCCTTTCTCAGTGCAGGGGGAATTCAGTCATACTACTGTAAGAGCTCAGGGGATGAGTGATATTGTTGGCATTTTTGGAAAACACTTTCTGCCACACACGAAGCATTGGATTCTCTTCCTGTTGGGAGATGATCAACATCATTAGCATTAGAGAAGAACAAATGAAAGCTACAATGAAATATAACTGCACACCTGTAAGAATGGCTCGAATGAAAAATAACGATAAAACCTCTCATTCAAACAGTGCTTGTGGGATTATAAAATGGCACAACTACTCTAAAAAATATAATAGACACTTCCTTTAAAAACTAAACATGGCAGGTGGGTGGATCACCTGAGTTCTCAAGTTCGAGACCAGCCTAAGCTAGAGTAAGACCCCATTTCTAAAAATAGAAAAATAGCTGGGTGCTATGATGGGTGTCTGTAGTCCCAGCTACTTGGGAGGCTGAGCCAAGAGAATTGCTTGAGCCCAAGAGTTAAAGGTTACTGTTAGCTATGATGCCAGGACACTCTACCAAGGGTGACAAAGTGAGACTCTATCTCAAAAAAATAAAATAAAATAAAATAAACATGGCCTTACTCTACAACCAGAAATTGCACAATTAGGCATCTCAAAAAAATAAAATAAAATAAACTTGGCCTTACTCTACAACCAGAAATTGCACAATTAGGCATCTATCCCAGGGAAATGAAAACTTATTTTCACACAGAAACTTCCACACAAATGTTTATAGCAGTTTTATTCATAATAGCTCTAAACTGAAAACTATCCAAAAGTTCCTCAGAGGGTGAATAGTTAAACTAACGATATATCCACATTGTGGATACAAGACTTGGATGTACCTCAAGGAAATTATGCTCAGTGAAAAAAATCCAGTCTCAAAAAGATACATACCGCATGGCTCCACTTATATCACATTCATGAAATAACAGTAGACAGTAGAGATTCACATTGGATTAGTGGATGCCAGGGGTTGTAGCAGCGTTTTTCAACCCTTTTTAATCTCATGACACGCTTGAATCTATAGTTAAACTTCTGCATCATACTTAAATTATGCTGATCAAACAAAAAGTGTGAAAAAATAATATACTTACTATGCTTTAAACTTCTTTTGGAAATAATTTAATTAGTGATTTTTTTAAATTTTCATGGCACACTTAAGGTCCTCTCCTGGCACACCGGCGTGCCTCAGCACACCAATTGAAGATCACTAGCCACTAGCAGAGGGGAGAATGTGTCTGTGCAGGACAGCACAAAGGAGTCTGCCAGGGACGGCACGGTTGGGTATCTTGATTGTGGTGTCTGGTTATGAAAGGCAACATATGGGATAAGATTTCAAAGTAAACACACACGCATGCACATACTGCACACACAAATGAGTTCCTTTATACCTGACGAACTCTAATGAGCTTCACAGATTGCATCAGCATCACTTTCTTGGCATTGATATCATATCATAGTTGTGTAAGATGCTGGCATTCGGAAGAAACAGGTGCACATTGTAACTTCCTGGAAATCCATCGCTATTTAAAAGTAATAAGTTAAGAAAAATCCCAGCAAATTGCTCAGGTTTAAAAGGACAAGTTCTTTCTGGCTTCTAAAAAGACTAGAAGAGAAATTGTTCTCTATCACCTAAAAGTAAATTGTTCATTACTCATGGCATAAATAATAGCTAGGGAATCATTAATTTGCTTTAAAAGGCAGGGATGTGCTATTTGAGGTTTGAAAGAGGAAAATAAATAGTATGGAATAGAGTGGGTTCCAAAATTGATGATGTAATTTGTTAAAACCCTCCCAAGTACAACACCAGGTATAAATCAGACGCTCCGTCAGAGGCACTCCCTTCACCCTTATAATTAAGTGTCGAGCAGAATCCTCGTGATCTTTCCTTAGCCTAGGGGGCTGGTGTTTGAGACACAAAAGTTAAGGGCCTCTAGGTAGTGATTGACTATCTTTGACCAAATTAATTGATTGGAATGAAAGTCAAACCCTGGACTTACTAAGCCCAGGGAGTCTGTTGAAAAGTCATACACACACACACACACACACACACACACACACACAGGTCATCTTTGCGATCTCTTTCTCTTTTTTCTATAAATAGATTGCCACAATTTAAAACTTAGGAGACTTCATATAAAATTTCAGATTCCTGTTTTCCTTGAAAAATCAAAGTGTCTGGCAGTACTGTCAATCGCTGCCTTTATTCGCACACGGCAGTGGCATAGTGGCTGAATAGCTCCATAGCAGATGCCGTTGGTGACCCCACAGATCTTCATGGAACTTCCTGCGTCTGTGACCACCAGCTCCACGTCCAGATGCCACCACCCAAATTGCTATGCCTGAGGACTTTTTCTGACCTCTGGTATCTGTTCTTGCAGTATAAGCCAGGCTACAAATTCCGGGGAATTAATGTTCAACCTCCCCAGGAGCAGCCTGAATTCAGCAAGTGTTGGGGGTTGGTATATCAATTCCCCTGCTCTCTCATTCTCACAGGAGTAACTGGGAGACACTTGTTCGACACAGTCCCCCAGCCTTCCTCAGTGACACAGAGGTGCCCACAGTGGTAATGGATTTGCCCCACAAGTAACCTCCCCTGGTTGGTTGACTGACTCCCTTCCCTTCCTCCTCCGCTCTCCATCTCACTGCAAGTGTTTCTGAATCTCCCAAATAAACGGCTTTCACTGAACCCTTGCCTTGGGGTGTACTCTGGGGAGTAGAAACTCACATGGGGCTTGGAGACAATGCAGAGTGTTGTCGTACAGCCTCCTGTGGAATTTGAAGTGGGGACAAAGGACAAGTAAACAGCCCCAGACCCACGACCAGGACCTTAGGACCATTCTGCCCCCTCTTTACTGTGGCCCTGACAAGCAGCCAGAAGAAAGTTCCTCTCACCAGGGATCTACCCACCTGGCCCATGCAATTCATAATGTTATTTACCTGGCTCCCTTAAACCTTTGAGTTTTGTTGTCTCTCAAATAACTAGAATTCTACCTTAGAAGAGACCTGATGTTTATCTCCCAAAAGCTGTTCTTAAGTAAACAGACATCTGGACGTGTGAAGTGGCTTGGTATGTTTCATTCTGCTCTGGTAGTGGGTCAGACACCCCCACCCTCCGTGGGTCGGTCCCTCCCTTCTGCTACACAGAGGTAGCTTTTCCTAATGCGGGAAGCACAGGGTGAGACATGGGGAGACCCAAGCTTTTATTCCCCTTTGTCACTGCCTCACCGCAGGGGGGCGGGCAGAGGTTTCCATGCCATTCTGGTCTAGCCTCTCTGATGGGTCCCCTCTCCTCTCAGGTTTGGCAGCTGAAGAAATGGGTCTTCAGCAGACCTGAAGGCATCGTCATCAATCTGGGACCCGCACTCTCTTCCTTTGTCCCTGGGTCATTGCTCTCCTTAAAGCAGAAGTTCTCAAACTTTAGGGAGCATCAGAACCCACTAGAGAGTTTGGCAAGACATAGACACCACCTCCAGACTCATTCAGGCTAAGTAAGGCCCCAAACCCAGCATTTCAAACAAGCTCTCTGGTGAGACTGATGCTACAGTTGTTGAGTGTCACGGCCTTCTAGAAAGCCCTCAGGAATTAGGTACTCAAAGAAATCACCATCTTTTGCCTTAGACCCAGAATTCTTTAGAGCTGGGGTTACATAACTCACAGAGCATGGATTTTTCCATTCTGTCTTTAACCCTGCAGGCATCCTGTGCACAGACTCTCTTTCGGCCACCCCCACTCTAACCTTCCATCTTTTTGTGGGGCCTCTAATTCCTAGCCAGGGCATAGTAGAGAAGGATGTTGTCTCAGCTTAAAGTAGCACCATTGTCTGAGCTCTAAACCATAGTCCTGTGTCTGGTCCTTGTGTAACAAGCTGCATCTTCTCCTTTTAGGGGCAAGGTACTAGCACAGTTCTTCCAGCCTAACTGCATTAGTAAAGGCAGGGTACATTCCTAAGAAGCCAAGTCGTGCGATTCTACCTAAAGTAAGGCTCAGCTTGGCGCCCATGTGATTTGCTTTGAAGATATTCCCGCAGTTCTTTATTATACTCATTACTTGAGTTCTCATTATCCACTTGCAGATTTATTTGGACAAATGTTGTGTGCAATTATGTTCTTTTAGAAAATTGTCTCTTTTATGTACTGGGATGAGTTAAAAAAAAAAAAAAATCACGCCAGAGCACTTAGACTCCTGCAACAGAAGAACAGGCTTCACTTGCAAGTGTCGAGTTTCATGTCAGCAAAGAGAAACCCACACTAGAGATATTGAAATCAATAACTGCCAAAACCGAGATGCTGATACGTCCACCTCCTCCGGCATTCAGGCATCCTCAGTTTACAGGCAAACAAAATCCCTGGACACAACTGTTCCTCCTTTCCTCTCTGTGTAGGGGTTGGGGGGTGGTTGCAGATATACTCACACTCTAGCTTTGGAAATAACTGCAGACACACACACACAATTACAGTTTCTATGTTTCCTAGAACCAGCCCAGATTCCTCCCAAAGCTCTACTTGCTAGATTCTTTTCAAAACATCTCTATTTTAATTCAATCCATTAATTTAGTCTGCTTGAATAATTTAAGCCTTGTCTATCAAAGTTCAACCACATTATTATGAGGTTTAAATGATACCCTTAAAAACTTAAGTCTTTCACATTTAGCCACTGCCTGCTTCCTTCTCTCCCTCCCACCTCACTCTTGGCTTAGCCGGCATCCGGGGGAGGCATCACAGAGTGATCTTCTCATTCCTCTCTTGTCCCTGCTTTGGTGTAACTGAATCTCCTGCTACCTGGACTGACCACTGAGGTCACTTGCTCCCATCGTTGTCTGAGCCATTCAAAAGGCCACCTCTGCAGTACTTCACAGCCCCTTGCCTCAGTGTGGAAAGCTTTCCTTTAGGTGACCTCCTTGTCTCCACCTTACACTTGTGCCAGGCCTTTCCTCATTCCGGAATGAGATTTGGAGGAACCTCTGGACCCCTACCCATCCCACACTGGCCATGGTAGCTAGCAGCACAGCCTCAAGCACACTTTCTCCACGCTGTTGTGCCATCTCTCCATGGAGGCCATGTTGGGCATGGCCAAGGCCGCTGTCCAGTTTTCAATGGTATGTCTGTACCTATTGGTAGAGTATCACAGTATTTTCATGCTAATTGGTTAGCAACCACTGTTTTACATCCTTAGAGTATCCCTTCTCCCCCCAGCCCTTTTCCAGAGCCCTCCTCCCCTTACCTCATTAAAAATGGAAATCCTCCCCATTGTAACGCAGGGACTCTGCTTGACTTTATATCTATATTCTGATTGGTCTAGATCAGCGGTTCTCAACTTGTAGGTCACGATCCATAGGAACTGTATTAAAGGGCCACAGCTTTAATTAGGAAGGTTGAGAACCACTGGTCTAGATTAATCTGATTATTCAGTATTTTGAATATTACCTCTAATTACCTAGGGCTTCTCCAGTCCCTCAGTTGTGTGGAGATGTATATGTTCCATCAGGAATAATCCACCATCTCCCCACAGTCCAAATCACACTGCCACTAACCTTAGGCTAATTAGTGAGAAGATTATGACTGGGGAAATTGAAAACAGGAAAAAAAATCACATTAATAATTTCCAAAATTTTACCCCCATTTCATTTGTGTTCTAGAAATAGCTGTCTTCAGTATGCCAGTAACGGTTTCAGAAAGTGACCCCATTTGCCTTCTGTCACATGATGTACTGCCGTGTCTGTGCACATATATATAAATATAAATATAAATGAAATCAACAGTGGCAAGTGTTTTCCGCTGTTTACCCAGCTGTTAGGGAACACAGTACAGGTCTACATCAGAAAGCCGAGCTGTTGCCCCTCAGAAATGTCACCTCTAACCAGAGGGGAAATAGCAGCACTAAAAACCAGTTCAAGATGGAGCTCTTGGATTCTCTTGAATTTGGAAGGCAGAGAGATCAACATGGGCTCCTGAGAAGAATTACAGAGGAAATGAGATTTGGTCAAGGCCCTGAGGTATGCATAAGAAAGAAATATGAACAAAAACACAAAGTTGGGAATAGACCTTAGGATGACCAACTCCTTCTAATTTGCCTGGAACTTTCTGGGTTTGGGGACTGAAATCCCACATGCCCTCAGTCCCTAGAAGTGGTTTCAGTGTGTACTTCAGGCAAATAGGAATGAGGTTGGCTGTGTGATAAGGCACTGGATTACGAGGATCTCAAAAGCCATTCTGGTGGCCTGTGATGCTGGCCTGAGAGAGGGGCCCTCATGCAAACAGATGTGCCTTCCTTCTTTCCTCTTCATGGAATGCTCCTTCCCTTTCTGTTCCTTAGCTGAACTGTGCTAAAACGGGCCCCTATGTTTCAAGCTGTAATGTACACACCGATGGCCTGGGTATCTTGTTAACACTGAAACCCTGATTTCAGTAGGTCTCCGGGTGGGGCTGAGGTTCTGCAAATCTACTGAGCTCCCAGGCGCTGCTGCTGCTGCTGCTGCTGCTGCTATTGATGGTCTTTTAAGTAGCAAGACCCTGGATCCCATCCCTGTCATCCACCACCCTCACTCACACACTCCTGTGTCTTTAACATCTGTCTCTCCTCTGGCTCCCTTCTTCGCTCTGTAGGACAGAGTGGTGGTGAAGTTCCTGTATCCTGGCTCTTCCACTAGCGAGTTCCAAATCCTTGGGAGAGTGTCCTAGCCCCTTTTGTGCCTTGGCCCACTTATCTGATCTGTCAAATGGGATTAGTGATGTTTCCTGCCTTGTTAGTTTCTCTCCAGTGGTCAAGTGAGAGAATGCGCATGAAGGGTTTGTAGTGTAACCTGGAATGGAGTGAGAGCTCAGTGAGGTTTAGCCAGTGTGTTAGTTTCCTGCTATAACAAATTAATCCCAGTGGAGTGGGGTTTTTGTTTTGTTTTGTTTGCAGTTTTTGGCCAGGGCTGGGTTTGAACCCGCCACCTCTGCATATAGGGCCAGCACCCTACTCCTTTGAGCCACAGATGCCACCCTAGTGGGGGTGGGGGGGTTATTGTCTCTGATCAGGATTTATCCTCTCACAGTTCAGGAGGCCAGAAGTCCAAAATCCAGGTGTTGGCCGAGCTGGTCGCTTCTGGCAGCTCCGAGGGAGAATCTGTGACGTGCTTCTCTCCTGGTTTGTGGTGCTCATGGCAGTCCTTGGTGGAGACCCATCACTCCAGTCTCCTCCAAGTGTCTCTGGGTCCTGTTCTTGCCTGATACCCGTCATGGGATTTACAGCCTGACCCTTATCTGTATGACATCACCTTAACTAATTATATCTGCAAAGACTATTTCCAAATAAGATCACATTCTGAGGTTCACAGACATGAATTCTGAGACACTATTCAACTCATTCTATAGAGTAATAACGATCATCGTTGTCCTTGTCATCATTTTCACCACATTTGTAGCTGCAGAATTTCTCCCACTTATATTAAAACGCATCTCATTTCTTGAAAAGTAAGCTGACTGAGATCCATCTCGTTACTATCTGAATTCTGCCCCCAACTCAACCTTAAACTAGGGACTACCTGGAATGCTCTCATTGCCACATGTAGCCAACTCTGTATTCTTTTTTCGTTCGTTTGTTTGTTTGGTTGGTTGTTTTTTTTTTTTCCCTCAGTTCTATCTGGTTTGATCTCCCTGGTGTTTCCTAGCTGTTGGCCATGCCCTCCTTGGCTTCTGCAGATCATTCTCCTTTGCTTGTGCTCTGACCACTTTAACCTCCAGTAATGCTTTGGTTTTAATCACCCCAGCTTCCCAGTATCTCATATTTGACCACTGTCTTTTCCCACGCTATGGCTCTGCAAGGGCGACTGGCTACCACCCACATCCTGAGGACCCTGTCAGCCATACCCCAGTGAAGGCAGTGACCCAGGTTTAGATAGGAGTTTGAGGGACATAGGTGTATGCACTTGTCAAAACTCACCACATGACAAACTAAGATGTGTACATTTCCCTGGATATAAATTTTACATAAACTGTAAAAAATCATTGAACTCTAGTTAATGCTAAATTAGGAGGAGTACTGATGTCAACAACTTAATTTGAAATGCCTCTAAAAAAGATGAATAGTTGGATGGGTAAAGAGAGGCATGTTATAAACCCCACATAGCAAAATATTACCAATTGCAGAATCTACCTGGTGGATATACGGATGTTCACTATTTAATTATTTCTGTGTTAGAAAATCTTCACAATCACACATTGGGGAGAAAATCTTAACTCTGGGCAAGACCTCACTGCTGAATCCTGGTCCTTATATATTAATGCACTTACTCTTCTTTCTCAGAGGACTTTATCATTTTTTATAATGGAGACCCATCTATTCATTTAACAGCCTTGATTTTGAGGACCTATTATGGGCCAAGGTTAGTGTGGGACCTGAAGCTAGGGAATTAGAATTTTTAAACTCTAGCCAAGAAGACTTAAGGTGAAATAGAGGGAAGAGTCGAGATGATTCTCATAAGTTTAGAATTAGCAGCTGGGTGGAGGTTGGTGCCATTAGCTAGGACAGCACAGATATAGGGGGGAAGATATTGGAAGCACCTGTGGTCATCCATGTGGCAACATACACTAGCTGGAATCCAGGTTTTGAATGGAGGAGAGAGAACTGAATAAAGCATGGAAGGAAAAAGATTGTCCAGAAATGTAAATGTAAAAAAAAAGAAGTGGTGAGAGTTGGAACCAGAACCTTAAGGAATTCCCATACCTAAGACGTGAGCAGCAGAGGTAGGCCAGGATAAAAGACTGAAAAAGGAAAAAAAATCAAGAGAGAATTCATATTGTAAAGACAGTACCTTTGATCTGTAGAAAATTTCAACTTTCAATCGTCATTCTGAACCATTGTTTTCTTTTGTATTCTGTCATCTCCAACAATTACAATGGATCATTGATGACCTCTTCAGTAAGGCCATCTGCAATTCAACCCAGGTCCTCATGACAAAGAAATTATGCCTTATAGAAATAAACGAGGTCCTGCTCATCTGGAGCAGAGGTTCCCAACATTTTTGGCACCAGTGACCTGTTTCATGAAAGACAGATTTCCATGGACCGATGGGAGGTTGTGGGATGAGTCAAGCACATCTCCACCTCAGATGGGCATCTGCACTTCAGACCGTCAGGTCTTACATTCTCATAAGGAGCATGCACCCTAGATCCCTCACATGCATAGTTCGCCATAGGCTTTGTGCTCCTGTGAGAATCTAAAGCCCCTGCTGATCTGACAGGAGGCAGAGCTCAGGCGGTGATGTGAGTGATGGGGAGCCACGATAAATACAGATTTCTTGTCCTCTGCTCACCTCCTGCTATGCAGCCCTGTTCCTAGCAGGCTGTGGACCAGTACCCATCAGCAGCCTGGGGGTTGGGAACAACAGAACTAAAATGCATAAACCAGAAAGGGGCTCGCAGTGCAATAAGTCCTGATGAGTACATGAGCTCTGTGAAAGAATCTCAAAGTTTTTCTTTCTTCTTGGTGATATATAAGATAAAGAACATGTATATCTACTGGGTCCTTCGGATGACTCCCTTAAGCCCCTGACACCTGCGTGTGGACCCCCAGCTTCTAATGCTTCCCCTTGCATTGGTGTTCACACTGGCAGCTTCAGCTGTCCTGGGCGAAGAAGCAAATCAAAAATGAAGGAGGAGCCAGCGCTTGCAGTGACATCTCAGCATCCTAGATAAATGAAGTTCTTGCAGTATTTCAAATACAGGAAAGAGGGTGATTCTTTTATTATTATTATTTTATTTTCCTTTTTCTAATTTTATTATTTTAGAGACAGAGTCTCACTGTGTTCCCCAGGCTGGAGTGTGAGGCTATTTACAAATGTGACCTTACTACTGATCAGCACATGAGTTTTGATCTGCTCCAACTCCAACCTGGGCTTAGGCAACCTGGTGATCCCCCTACCCTGTGCTTCCAGGTGATCACCACATTGATGACAAACACACGGCAGACAGCCAGTCAGCAGAACACACTATAGCCCAGAATTCCTGTTCTCAGCCTCCTGAGTAGCTGGAACTATAAGCATGTTATCACTGCATCTGCAGCAGAAAAGGATTTTTAATACACCAGACAGACCTCTTCTCAGGAGCATAGGTGAAGCATTCTCAAATCCATCTCTCTGACAAATGGAAGACTTGGGTGTCCATTGAATCATCTCATAATACAAGGCAATCTAAGTGTGTTCAACTCTAAAAGACCTGAACCATCTCCTTTTATACAAAATGACATTGAGAATAGCAGTTTACTTACATCAAAGCATCATCTATCACATTAAAGTTGTGGATTTGAGATTTAATGAATTTGTTATTTGGGGTATACTTACTTTGTAAACATTGTTATTTGGGTTCCATAATTTTATAAATGGTATAAGCAGCAGGAGCTTAGAGTTTAGAAGTCATTCCCTATTGGGCCCACTAGAAGTGTGTCCATTAAACTGGACTGTGTCTTGCCAACAAAATGGTCAGCCAGCCCCTCCTCTGATAATTCCCTGGACAATAAAAGGGACTGTTTGGTAGTAAATGTGGCTCCCTATGTTTATATTTCTGTCTAGCAGACATCATTTTAAAATTATTCGTTTGTTTCATTCCTTTCTTTTTCAGATAAAGTTATCTGACTTTGGTTTCTGTGCTCAAGTTTCCAAAGAGGTGCCAAAGAGGAAATCACTGGTTGGCACTCCCTACTGGATGGCACCTGAGGTGATTTCTAGGCTACCCTATGGGACAGAGGTAAGGGGGTCACAGTCACTGTCTGGGCATGGCAGGGGAGGGACAGGTTCAGGGAGGCAGTGGTTCTGAGGTCGTTGGCAACCACAGATATCAGGGTGATGATTTGTGACTGCTCATTTAATCCCCAACTACTAAATGGGAATGGGGCACAGCTTATGGTAGAGGGAGACTGCCCATCCTGAGGCTATTGCCATGGAGCTTATCCAGGGGCTGTTACGTCAGTCCTGCAGTGGACACTGGGGGAGAGTCACTCAAACTCTGACCCCACTGTCAGTGGTAGGCACACACAAAGCAAGGCAATGAAGCTTGAAAAGTGGCTGGAAGCATGGTGGAGCAGGCATGGCAATCCAGAGAAAGGACAGAGGGTTCTAGAAAGTAGAAGGAACAGTTGCATGAGCAATCATGTTTTCTCATAGGAAAAAAATTGTCTATGAATATTATAACATATTCGAAAATATAACACAATCTCTATTTCCCCTGAGGGGAAATTTTTTCTCATAATCTATTCAAGGGTATGGGCTGGATATGTGAATATGAGCGCTAGCGGAAGTGGAGGAAGGATTTCTCGGGAGGCATTACTGTGGGTGGATGCTCAGAGCTACACAGGCTACCTACACACGGAGCCCAAAGTGTTCGTTTCAGCGGGGCCTGGTGTCTCCACACGTGACAGTGCAGATGGTGACTCTGAGGCAGGGAAGCATGAGAAGACCTAGCAATGGACCAGTAGCTGAGGATATTGGCACCCTTAAGGGAGAGTCTGTTTCTTTCCCTTCTTTGTTTGACCTTGGATGAGTAGTCCACTTGTTTTTCTCCCTGTCGTCCCAAGAGATAAATTCTCAGTGACAGTCAGTGTGAGGGGTGGAATAGTAATGCAATGAACAGATAAGAGAGGGAATGAGGCCGTAACGGGGAAGTGACTGGAACCGGGAATTTATAGCCCAGCAACGGCTCCTCATCCTGACTTTCCATTCTTTACTCTGAAAGAATTGCTTGTCATCTCTTCCTCCTCTTGTCTCCATTCCCTGAAACTGGTTTGGGAAAGCAGGGTTTTCTGCATGCCGCTTTGAAATGATAAAACATAAAAAGGAAAACCCTGAAATAGGGAGGGAAAGAAATATTTTTAAAATCAAATTAATAAAGGCATCAGAATATATTATGCATTATGTAGTCGAATTCTTTGCTGTTTGTTATGTGTCCAAACTTTTCTTATTTTTCTTTTTTTTTTTTTTTGGTTTTTGAGACAGAGTCTCACTCTGTCACCCTAGATAGAGTGCTATGATATCATAGCTCACAGCAACCTCAAACTCTTGGGTTCAAGTGATCCTCCTGCCTCAGCCTCCCAAGTAGCTGGGACTACGGCATCCACCACAATGCCTGGCTAGTTTTTAAAGATAGGGTCTCAATCTTGCTCAAGCTGTTCTCAAACTCCCATCCACCTCAGCCTCCCAGAGCACTAGGATTACAAACGTGAGCCACCACATCCGGCCCAAACTCTTTTTATTTTCTTGTGACTTAAATACAACTCTCTTCTCTATCTTCATAACATAAAATTTTGAATGTTTTTCTTATCTGCCCTGATAGGCAGTAAACTATTGAAATTAACAAGGTTAAAATTAAAGCACTAAACTTCAAGAATGTTAGGCTATTCACTTATACTTGATTGGTATTGTAAACTTTGAGAGGTTACAAATAGCATATTCAGTGGGGACTGAACAGGAATATATTGGCTTCTCTGGACACATCCAACATTTCAGAATGTTTTTTTTTGCCTGAGATAACCAGAGAGTTGTGCCTAACAGGTGGACATCTGGTCCCTGGGAATCATGGTGATAGAAATGATCGATGGTGAACCCCCCTACTTTAATGAGCCTCCCCTCCAGGCCATGCGGAGGATCCGGGACAGTTTACCTCCAAGAGTGAAGGATCTACACAAGGTGAGAACTTGCTGAAGTTCAAAGAGTTTGGGGATTTTTCAGGATTGCTGTGGTTTTTAATAATAGTCTATCACATCCTGCAGGTAAGATCTTGATTTATGGGCATGGACTTTGGAATTAGTCACTTAGATTCCAATCTCTTCTCTTCCATCCATTCACGGGGCAAGTGACTCAGCCTCTACTAAGTTCTTCATTTGTAAAATGAGTGACCCCTGGCTTGTATCTCAGAGGGTCGGTTAGAAAACCAGATCAGGTGCTTCACTCAATGTTCTCTTATTGTGCGTGCGTTATCCGCTGGGTACTCCAACCTGGCAGGGGTACCCCAGTGCGTGGTCCCAGATTACTGACTCTTGGAGAGGTTACATGCTGATTGGGGAGACAGAGAATAAACTATAAACATGTGGATAGGCAATATGGTTTCTGAGGATGGTGGATGCTATGAAGAAAATAAAATACTGGGATGGGACGCAGTGTACAGGAGAGGCGATTAGGAGCTAGGTTAGGCTGAAGAGTCAAAGAAGCCTTTTTCTAAGGAGAAAGCATCTGAACTGAGACCTGAAAAGAAAGCAGGCACAAGCCATGCAAAGATCTGGGAGAAAAAAATGTCCCAAGCAGAGAGAACATTGTGTGTATGCAAAGGCCTTAAGTCAAGAAAGGTTTATGTGGCTGCAGTGAAGTGAGCAAGGGGGAAAGGTGGGTCATGTTGGGGAGGTGGACAGCAGCTAATTCACAGGGCAGTGAAGGTCATGGTTAGTATAGTGCTCATAAGGGACTCAGTGGGGTCCTTCCTGTTTTCTGAGGATTGCCAATTAGGCCCAGCTCAGGAAAAAATGGTGCTAAGTCCAAGAATCACTGCTGCGGGGGCTGCCAGCTCCCCACAGAACCATAACAAGAAACAATTCCCTCCCACCTGCATCATGACAAAAAGAGACCATCGTGTAATGGTACCATCTCCTCTTCCCACCCCCTAAACCCCAGCAGAGAGCTCCAGTAGAATCACTCACGTTCTGTGTGTACCTGTACAAGAAACTGCTTAAATTGAACAAGAGATTGATGTTTTTACCAGATTGAACTAAGGTTAAGTAATGAAAATGACTAAAACTGTATTGTGTGAACATGCTCTTACAACCAAGGAACGGTGATGTCCTTCAAAGCCATGTACAAGAGCAACGTTCATCTAATGGCTTCAAAAACCTGGAGACCACCCAAGGTTGCTCTGCAAATGGATACATAATGTAGAGTACAATTGGGCAGTGATTGCAACTAGAGTCATGGAAAAGATACTTTGCCACACATCTGTGAGGGATGAATCTCACAGATGCAACAATGTTGAGTGAAAGAAGCCATTTCGTGCAAAGTACAAAAGCAGGCAAGAGGAATTTATACTGTTAGAAGTCAGGATGATGGTGGCCTTTTGCCAGAGGATGGGTATTGGCAGAAAGTGGGCTTCCTGGAATGATAGAAATGTTCTGAATCTTGATGGGGGTAAACAATCACTAAGGATAGACATATGTAAAAGTCTATTGAGTCATACACTTAATATTCATGCATTTGAACATTTGAACACTTTTGAAAAAAGCAAATTGCGAGACTTTAAAGGGGGAAAATGCTATGTGTTAGTTAACCTTCCAAAAGCTGGCTGTGCTTTTCTTCTTTCTATTTTTTTGCAGTTTTTGGCCAGGGCTGGGTTTGAACCCACCACCTCTGGCATATGGGGCTGGTGACCTACTCCTTTGAGCCACAGGCACCACCTTTGTTTTCTTTTTTGAGACAGAGTCTCAAGCTGTTGCCCTGGCTAGAGTACTGTGACATCACAACTCACAGCAACCTGCAACTCTTGGGCTCAAGTGATCCTCTTGCCTCAGTTTTTCTGTTTCTTTAGTGGAGATGTGATCTCACTTTTTGCTCAGGCTGGTCTCGAACCCATGAGCTCAAGCTATCCACCTGCCTTGGCCTCCCAGAGTGCTAGCATTACAGGTATGAGCCACCACACCTGGCCAAGCTTGCTTTTCTTGAAAAGGCTATTCCACAGAGCTCAGATGTTGCAGTTGTTAGAAAAAATAGAACTATCCCACATTTGTACTGTGCATCACCAAACATGTATGGCCAGCACCTGTGCAAAGTAAGCACATCATAATAGCTTCTCCAATCACTATTGTTACTGCTGGTATTTTGTTTTGTTTTGTTTTGTTTTGAGATAGGAGCCTCAAGTTGTCCCCCTGGGTAGAGTGCCGTGGCATCTCAGCTCACAGCAACCCCCAACTCCTGGGCTCAAGCGAGTCTCCTGCCTCTGCCTCCCAAGTAGCTGGGACCACAGCGCCCACCACAATGCCCG
>NW_003852420.1:6469328-6482486 GCF_000181295.1 Otolemur garnettii
TGAGCCACAGGCGCCGAGCCTAGGGATTAGTTTTTGGGGGGCCCAGGCTGGATTCGAACCCGCCACCTTGGGTGTATGTGGCTGGCGCCTTAGCCACTTGAGCCACAGGCACCGAGCCTTGAGCCACAGGCGCCGAGCCGTTACTGCTGGTATTTAATTTAGTAAATGAGGTTCCACTTTCAGTTGCACCTTCGTTGACCCCTACTCTTTGAAACTGGAAGAAGGTAGGGGAAATAGCACCTGTTAATAAAGGCGACACCGGCTTTTGCTTCAGACCATCTTTCCGCTCCAGGTGACTTCTTAGAATTTGAAGTGGTTGATGGGATTAACTGGGAAACCATTTGGGGGACCTGGGCTAGGCTGCTGTGCTCGTCCTCAGGATGGTATCTGTGTGTTCTTGCAGGTTTCTTCAGTGCTGCGGGGATTCCTGGACCTGATGTTGGTGAGGGAGCCCTCGCAAAGAGCCACAGCCCAGGAGCTCCTACGACATCCGTTCCTAAAACTGGCAGGGCCTCCATCTTGCATCGTTCCCCTCATGAGACAATACAGGCATCACTGAGCAGAATTGTACAGGTGACACAGCTAGATGAGGACATGAGACTAATTCAGGAGAACATGAGGGAACTACAGTTCATGCAAAAGGCCTGTGCATTCTGGACCGGCTGGTGGTGGGACAGTGCGATGACCAGCAGGGTTCCACAGACCAGGGCATCTTCTTGTGTCTTAAATAGGCATCTCTCCACCAACAGCTGGCACGGTCATTTGGAGCACGGCTTTAATAAGTCATTGTTATATTTTTCAGCCCTTCATCCAGCAAATCAGAAGGACTCAGTACAAACTCCGTTATGATGTATCCTAGCCACATGCAGGGTAACGCATAGGATTTTCTATATTGAAAGAATACTTTTCTGGCAAAAAAAAAAAAAAAAAAAAGAAAGGAAAACAAAAAGCACTTTTTTCTTAATGGTAGGCAGTATAATGTATTTTGCAATGAATTTGTAACTTTTCTGTACGATAGTTTTGATAATTTATAGTACTTTGATGTCATGTAGCCATTGTATCAGTTGAGGTAATACTTGTTTACTAGCAGGAGTTTGAACAAAGCCTTTCCTACTTTTATATCCCTTTCAGAGAACCAATGATTCTTTAGGAACTTTGAATACTGAATGACTCTTAATCACCGTCAGCTTTAGTAGAATATCTTTCTTATCTTAACAAGTGTCTTATGCGATGAAAGGAGAATTAAGAGTGATGGTGATAGTGTGTACATTTCATCAATCCAACCAAAAAAAAAATGAAATAAAATCTGAACTGCAGTATTCCACCTAACTACTCCTTGGGATAAAGTTAAATATTTTGAAAAATCCCGTTTTCCTTCAAGGCTTCTAGTAGCAAACCATTTTTTTTTTTTTGCACCAAGGTGTCTCCCTCCATGCCCTCCCTCCGATGAGTTCAGCGTCCCCTTGTGGCCACATTTCCCTCCCAGGGAGCAGTTTCAGTGCTAGGATCATTAGACCCCATTCCCCAAATTGAATGTTTCCTAGACCAGGAGAATTCCCAGCTCACAGAGGGAGAGGAGAACGAACAGGGCAGGATGTTCGATTTCGTTTGTCACTGTTTTTGGAACTCTGTATGCTAGCACACCAAACTCTCGTCTGTGTTCACCTTGTCCCACAGTATTAATTGCTGTTGTTCATGTTTCGTGCTGGAAGACTGAACTGACTTTAGAGGATGACTTAGCAAGGGGGTATTTTACCAGGTATGATCTGACTTTGGTTGTGACCATGTGTTTCTGACATACAGGAGTTGTGCTGCTGTCTAGATCTTTTGAATGTTGATAAAAATGAATGACTACTACAATACATTTTGTGTTGCCTGTTGGATGAATTTGCATGTTAACTGTAGGCTGATATAGATTTGCCTTTAAAACTCCGGAAGAGCTACATAGTCATCATTAGTTTCTGTTAATTATGCATCAGACAAAAGCCATTTGTTACCAAACTGGAAACACAGAGGCTTTTCTCAAAGACTTCATATACTGTAACAAATATAAATTTAAATTTGTGAAAACACTCCGGTTGCTCTAAGCATAATGAAGAATTTTTGTAATGAATAGGTTGTTAATTATTTATTATTGCTAAAAAGGAAAAAAAAAGGCATAAAATGACCTTCTACTGATTAAATGTTCAGTTTTTCCCCAAACTGGAAATGCCTCATCATTAAATAGGGTCTATAATTTTGTTTCAGGAAACACAGCAGATCGATGTTTTATGTAAAATATTAAAGTATTAATATAAATACATCAGAATAAAAACAATCTGAATCCGGAAAACGGCAGTCCTAAAAGTTCATGAGACAGATGAACTTGGAAGCAGAAAGAAAAGAAAAAGAACATCCTTTTTTAACCCAAATCAGACATTAAAAACCATTGCAGAGAATTGTGGATTTTGGATTTCAAACATTTTCAAAAGCATAATGGAAACTTTTCTGTAATTTTCTTATCATTGGATATTTTTTAAAGTGTTCATCAAGTTTACCAAAAGTTATTGTAGCTTAACAGATTTTGTGAGCGCTATGATTGGCAGAAGCTGCATTTGCAAATAAAAATAAATGTTTGCCTTTTCCCCCATGGTGTTATTCGAAACGTCAGTGATTTCCCAAATTTGTCCTCTTGAGTAGGCAGGAATGTTTCTTTGTGATCGTGGGGAATGCAAATGAGTTGGCAAAAGTTGTCTGTAAATAGTCCCATCCCCAGAGTTTGCAAATAATGCAAAGGCGGGATATGGACACCACTCTGGGGGTGGGGGGATTGTTAAATTCTGGAAGGCCAAGTTCAAGGAAAGCCAGGTTCAGGACTAAGGACTCCCACTCCATTTCCCTGTTCTGAAAATGCTAAACTGACCAGAAGGGTTTCATTAAAAAAAATATATGGAAAAAAGCCTGGATTAGAGCAGGATGTGACAAGCGCTCGCTCTCTGGGATCCTGGAAGATGTTGGGCTCCCTACTCCTCTGAGGGAGACAATAACATTGATCCCACCAAGGGGAGGAGGATACCTGTGCAGAAAGAGCCTGGAAATTTTGGACTGTGAAAACCTTTGCGTAGTAGTCTGAGACAGCGCCATGAGAAGAGACTTCATACATTGTGTGCCAGGGAAGAGAAACATGGGACCAGCCTCCCCCAGGCAGGGTCCCTCAGCCGCTGCCGGGCATGGAAGGAGACAGTGAGTTAGTCCCGTTGGTCATGTTTGAGGGAGGATGAGAAGGAAGCAGGGAGCATGACAAGCCACGTGGCCAGCAGCCTGCCCAGGCTGCAGAGTCCACGGGAAGCACACACATGGGGGGCTGGGGGGGAACTCTAGGCAGATATGGATGTTTTTCTGCAGTGAAACAGGGTCAGGGTGGAGCTGAACCTTACTCTAAAGACCACCTACAGTGTCCACACCTGGACGACTCCAAATAGCAGAGGCTGTTATCTTCAGCAGAACCAAGATGAGATTCAGGCCTCTCCCCTTCCTCCGAGAGCACCTCCAAGGCAGCAGGCCACAGGCAGCCAGACTATTAGAATCTGCCCTTCTCATTTACCTCCATAGATCTGAGCAACATGTTAATGTGAGACCCTGTGATTTGGGGGAGGGATTTAGGAGAGAGGAAGGGGAGCCCAAGAGCACACCAGATATCCTGCCACTACCTCCCAGCTGCTGTCTTTCTCTCTGGTACAGATTTAGTCTGAGCAAGAGAGAAGGTATGTTATTTTTTAATTACAATGAGATGGATTTTTAAAACTGGATGAGACAGACTGAGTTCTGGTTGTGTCTCTATTGCCCCTTGAGAAGAACACGCTCAGTAGCAATAACTGGGAAAAAATAAAATCACTCCATGATGTTAACGACTTGATGAGTTCACATTTCTTTGTCAAACAGATCCAGTGACCAGCACAGAGTCATCAGAGGAATGGTAATGAGATTCCAGGAAAAGAAAAGATGGGTTTGACCTGAGGCTGATGCAAAATGTATAAGCAGGGGAAGTTTTGTGAAAATGATACAGTACAAATCCACCCTGTGCCTCAAAGCCGGTCAGTCTGGGCCTTGCGGTGTGTGTGTATTGGTTTCATTTCAAAGTCAAATGAATACATATTGTCATGAGGGGTCTGCCAAAAGAAGAGCCTAGAACAGTGGTTCTCAACCTTCCTAATGCTGTGGCCCTTTAATACAGTTCCTCATGTTGCGGTGACACCCAACCATAAAAGTATTTTCGTTGCTACTTCATAACTGTAATTTTGCTGCTGTTATGAATTGCAATGTAAATATCTGATATGCAGGATGGTCTTAGGCAACCTCTATGAAAGAGTTTTTTGACCCCCAAAGGGGTCGCAACCCAAGGTTGAGAACCACTGGCCCAGAACACGCTTACTGTTACACAATGCTTAATTCAGGGGATGAATGAAGCAATGAGATTGGAAAGAGGAGTGCCAAGTAAAAAAAAAAGAAAATGTGTTTTAAAGAATGGGTTATCACAGTAGGCAACTGGGGCTCCAAGCCTTTGGAGACTTTCTGAGAGACACTTGAGCATTGCCCTTGGGGGGAGGGGTGTGGATACTGGGTTAGACAGTCAGCATGCATTACCCGTCATGGTTTGAGAGGTGCTCCAGGAGCATTGACTAACTGCCAGAACTACTCCCACCTTGCTCTGCATGTGGGCAAAGTTTATTCCCTTCACCAAAAATGGCACAGGAAGCCACTGAAACTATCTGTACATGGGCTCTGGGAATATGTGTGGGACCCAGACAACCCCTCCTACATAAACATAACTAATTAAGGACAAAAAGTAGACTTGAGAAAATCTATGGATTGCTAATCTCTGTAACAAAAATACACTGTTTTGAAAGCAAAGAGATCCCTTATCCTGATATTGCTCAAGTGACAAATGCTTTAATAATTACGCCTCATCATTGCCAGCATTTTTAACAACTTGAAGTGTGAAAAGACTGTAAGATCTTATATGACCCTCCTTCACTGTAAGATCTTCTATGACCCTCCTTCACTGAGTTAACCAAGACCCCAGAGAGTTAGGTGATGACAGCACATTAATCATAATACATGTTGAGTAGCTCCTACCCAAAATGTTTGGGAACAGAAGTGCTTCAGATGTCAGATTTTGGAATATGTACTTTATACAGGGTGTCCATAAGTTCGTGTGCAATTTACTATGTTAAACCATTTTAAATTGCACATAACATTGATGTCTACCCTGTGCTTACCAATTAAGTACCCCAAATCCAAAAATCTGAAATTTGAAATGCTCCAATGAACATGTCCTTTGAATGTCACATTAACACTATAAAGATTTTGAATTTTAGAGCATTTTGGATTTCAGATTTTGGATGCTCAAACTGTACCTGAATAGATTACACACACACACACTTCAGTTCCATGAGAGCAGGGAGTTTTACCTATTTTATTCACTGAAGTGTCCCCAGTACCCAGAGCAGATGCCTAAGTTCAGAATTGAATGAAATGTCACCTTTCATTTTAGCTCAATAAAAACTGAAGTTGTAGTTTTTCCCCCCAAGTTCATAAACTTTGACAGGCTTCCTCACACCCAAATTGAAAACCTCCTGAGTGGTTTACTGGTTGGAGGTTGGCAGGGAGCAGGTGAATCCCCACATGGAAACATACTCTGAATTCAAAACAAACTGACACAGAAAATTGTAGGTGCCACATTAAAAAAAAAAAAAAAAGTATTAGTCCCTGTGAATGTTTTGTAAACTCTTGTTTGGCAGGAAAATTTGGAATCCACTTATTAAGACTGGTGCTAGCAAAATGCCATTTAATACCTTTCACGAAGCATCACCAGCGTGCCAGCGACTGTACTAGGGACTTAATTGCATTTTCATGAATCATCAAGTAACTCTGCAAAGATGAGGGAGTGAGCTTCCTTTTCCAATGAGAAGATGAACCCAGAGAAGTCCAATAACTTGGATAATTTTTTTCATGTATGGTGGTAGCAAAGGAATTTAAGCAGAAATGTTCATATTTCTGCATCAAGGTTACCTGGTTGCATCGTGTAAACTATAGATTCTGGGGTCTCAAAACAGAGTTATCAGTCAGTCTGGGGTGATGGCCTGGAACTAATAATCATCTCAGGAGACCGCTGGTTCTGATACAGGATGTCTTTGAGGATGACTTTGAGACACTGTTTTAAGCTGCCTCTATCTGGCTTAGGTCATTCCGAGTTTGTTCCAGTGAAAGGTTTGAGCCCCGAGCCAGTTTGAACACCTCCCAGTGTTTACACCCCTGTGCCCACAGCAGGCCGCTCCTCCACCGCAGCAGGCCGCTCCTGCCACCGAAGCAGGCCACTCCTGCCACCCTTCCTCCCACTTCTCCATTCAGCCCCTGCTGCTTCCCGCTTGCCTGCGTCTTGGCCAAGTCTTTGCTAATAGAAATTTGGGACAGTCAGTGTAGTTTGGAGAGCTCTGTCAAGCTCAAGGGGACAGTAACCAGAAAAATAAGTGAGTGACCCCTGCCCTCTGAAGCAGTTTCACTGGGCACTATTATTTCCTGGGATTAAGGGAGTCCTACAAAGAACCATACTCAGAATTTAAATCAAAGCCATCCTCCCTTGAGAGAAATCCACATCTGGTTCATCAGGCTTGGTGTTTCCACATTTTTTCACTGAAAAAAAAATTCAACTTCCCCAAAACTTATTTCCTGCCCCTTCTCTACTTTTTCTCTTGCAAACAATGAAAAAACAAAATCCCTCTTCCTCCTTCCCCAATTCTCTTCTGGATGCCAAAGAAAACAGTTTAGTTTAGTTTTGTTGTTTCAAAGGAAGCAGCCCAAAGATCAGAGAGTAGTGCGTTTTAATTCATTTTGATAAACAAACTCACATGGATTGATTCTTCAGGTCCGCCTCCTCGGACCTGGCACATTATGAAGTCCAAACAATTCTGCATAGATACATTAAACGGATTCTTGTGCTGCAAAGTTCACTGGGTGCGGGTAGCAGAGAAACATTCCCAAGACGATCACTAGACATGCAGGACGCCAGCCAGAAGCATGGGTCACATTCAGGGGTCTCGCTGCAGGGAGCATGAGGTTGTATTTTTGTGCATTGACAACTGTATATAAGGTAAGCCAGCTGTGTCGGAAGGAGCAAAAGACTCCCTATTCCTCTGAACTGAAAAGGGGTTTCCTCCCCCAGAGAAGTGTGTTTTCACAATCCCTAAACTTTGGGGCCAGATGCCAGGGCAAGTGGCATTTGTTAATCCTTGCAGAGTTCAAAGCCAAGCCACCATGAGCATGAGAGCCGATGGAGCCCCTCCTTCCCCACTCCCCATCCTGAAGAGAATACTGCCATTCACTCCATACAGCCAAAAGAATCCCCTGATCCCTGGGATTAAGCGTGGGTGCAGGCCAAGCAAGCCTCGGGTACCCAGGCCTGTTTGATTGTAGCTATGTTGGTGTGTCCTGGTGTACGAGGTGAGAAGTGCTGTTGTTCTACCTGATCCAGTTGAGGGAGGGCGAGGGGCTGCCTGCCTAGCGGCCCCTAGCCCATGTGCTTATACTGGGATCGGTCCCTGGGGATCTGCACCTGGTTGGCCGTCATTTTGTGGTGGATGTGGTAAATCGCGAGCGTTACCACGATGACAAGGCCCAGGATGAGGCCCAAGATCAAAGGCAAGGTCTCTTCCAGTTGCTCTTGTTCATCCACTGGGCATTTATGCTCTGAAAGGGGAAAGAAGAAAAGTAGTGAGTGTCCATCACCATATCCTGAATCGCACGCTGTCAAAATTAAAAGGGAAATGAGGGATGAAAACGTTTCTCAAGGAACCTTTGGGGAGGCAACTTTCTGGAAATGTTATTCATTCCCTGTCCAATCCCAAGGTTCACCACTTAATAGTTCTACCTAATGCAGAATAAAAATACACCAATTAAATAGGGCAACATCCCATTATCAGGTTCCTGGAAGATGTCAACAAAACGTCCAGCTAATTTGTTTAAATTTTCAGAGTTTTGGCTTTGGATGCAACATTTTACATCATCGTTAGTGTGTACTTATTTTTTAACTATCTATTGAAGTGTTATGTACACACCCAGAATTGCATGTAAATGTATAATTTTCAAAAAGACTAAAAATATCCAAGTGTTAGTACTGACACAGAACAACTAGAACTCTTAACACGCTTGGTGGGAAGTGCTACAACAACTCTGTAAAACTCTCTGGTAATTTCTAATAAAGACATACCCAGAATTCTCTTTTTAGGTATTTATTCAAAGTAAATGAAAACATATGGGCACCAAAAAACCTGAAGATAAATATTCTTAGAAGCTTTATTCATAATAGCCTAAAACTAGGAACAATCAAAGTGTTCATTAAAGCAGAAAGGATAAATAAATTGTGGTATATTCGTACAATGGAACAGGCAAGAATGAAAAGGAATGAACTGGGTATGGCTACATAACAAAATAAATGAATCTCAAAATAGTACATCGAGTGAAAACTGCCAGACTCAAAAAAGTCCATATGGTATGATTGCACACATGCTTATGTGAAGTTCAAGAATAGGTAATATGAATATTATCAGAATGTGCAGGGAAGGAACACAAGACAACTTTAGGGTGTGATGGAAATATTGTAGATTTTGGTCTAGGCGACAGTTACATGGCTGCAAGTATAGGTTAAATAGCCTTCCACTATAAATTTTAGATTTGGGCATTTAACATTCTTTATTGATACATAATATCTGTACTATTGATGGGGCGTATGTGCTGTTTGTTACAGGCATAGAGCGTGTAATGATCAAGTCAGAATCGACCCATCACCTCAAGCCTTTACCACTTCTGTGTGTTGGAGACTTTTCAAGTCCTCCCTTCTCGCTAGTTTGAACTATACATTTTTGGTAACTATGGTCACCCTATCCTGCTATTGAACGTTAGAACTTCTTCCTTCTACCTAACTGTATTTTTGTACCCATTTACCAACCTCTTTCTATCCTCTCTGCCAACCCTCACAGACACCACACACACCCCAGTGTCCAATGAACTACAAGTATCATCCGGATCTTGCTAACAGCTGAGCATCTTAGATGTCACTCCCACACCGGACTCTGCATATTAATAATGTCACCACAATCATGCACATTACAGATGGAGACCTGTGGATTTAAGAAACTTTCATTTGGGGATCAGTGTAGTATTAGCATAGTATCCACAATGTGCTAAAGGGACTTGTGTGATAAAGGTGTCAACCCCCATTTGGGCGGCTCTCAGCCCCTGTAAATGTCTGATAACCAATTTCCCTGACCCTTTTTTGATTTTTTTAAAGGGTCTATTAAGTAGACAGATATGAATTCTGCCAGGTGTGACTGCCTTACACAGGGAATCAGCTTTGCACAGGAAACCCTCATGCCGTGCTGGATCACAGCCACTGTCTACACACACACACGCACACACACACACACACACACACACACACGCCCCTGCATTGGGTGTACAGATCTATACAATAAGATACCTGCCCCTTCCAGCAGGTGTGCTCCGCTCACACCAACATACAAAAGCCCCCTAACCTTCTATTCTGGGGAATGAGGGCTGAGCACTAGATCACAGAAAAGCACCTAAATAAATCTTTCAGATTCCTCCAAATCAAATACACAGTAGGGGGCAGGTGCTGAAAGGCGCAGATGGGAGGAGCGAGAGACAAAAGAAGCTTGCCACACAAAGGCACGTTGATCCAGTGAGTGCTTCTGAATGAAGCTTGCCTCCTCCCAGGACCATCAAGGCTGAAGCCTGGGGCACCACACGAGAGACAACAGCCTAATTACTACTCAGAAAAGCCTGGGGTGAGACAAATGCAATTTGCTTGTGTTTTTCCATCTGCATTTAGAAAGTTATATACGATCACAAAGTTTCTGAGTCTGCCCAGAAATCTTCCCTACCTAGGACCTTGATGTGGATGAAAATTGATTTTTAAACAAAAGAGGTCATTAACTCTGTTAATGAATTTTCTCTTTAAATAGGAAAGGAGCTCTTATTTACTCTTGCTTTGTTCACAATTCTAAACATCTAGGAGGTTTGATTTCTCCCACGACTATCAGCAGCAACTTAGAAATAACTGAGAGGGGATCCGGGCGAGACTGTTGTGAAGAACTAGTGAAAAAGGCAATTCTAGCACCAGTGGTATCAAAAAAAAAAAAAAAAAGAAAGAAAGAAAGAAAGAAAGAAAAAAGAAGAAAGAAAGAAATCCCCATGACAACTGACCAGCAAAAAACAAAAAGTCATCGCAGGCTAATAAAAGTGCCCATATGAACTCAAAAACATTGCTTGTAGGGATCCCAGGAACTGATACCATACAGTCTGAAAATTCACATTTGTATAACGAATTCTAGTTGCCAATAATTATAAGTCAATTAACATTTAATGATACGTAATATTTTCAGTTTTAGAAGGACACTAACTGTTAGATTTTATAAATGCTCTCCTAATCAAACTGTTAAGGTCTTGACACCTAGAGTTGTTTAGCTACAATTTTGTAGAAAATTCATTAAAAAGGAGGAAGTTATCCTTCCACAAGAACAGGTACGTGTGACACTGCTTAACTTAATGTATTACATTCTGATTTGCAAGGCCTCGGAGTATTAGGAGTCTCTCCTTACTGCATCCACAGTTTCAGAATATCAATTCCGCCAAAGTTAACTGGACAGCTGCAATGTACCAACCATTGCATTAGATACCAATAATACAAAGATGATTAAAAACCAGGCCCTTTTCTCAAGGAAAATTTAACTTAGGAAGTCTACACTGCCTTCTGAATGACCACAGTGTGCGGGGGAGGGGGGCGGAGTGCTTTGTACTTTGTATTGGTTGAGTGGAAGCTGCATTTTATGAAAGCCAGAGGCCTTGAGAAATGATCCCACATGACACAGGTGAAGATTGCCTAATATCCTGAACTTTTGAATAGCTGTGTTCACCTAGGGGTCTCCAAACCAGAGGAAGGCACACACAAAGCAACCGGAATCTTCCTCCATTTTTAACCATGAGAACTAAACAAAATCTCAAATCGCCTTTCATAACTTCCCCTAAGCACATAGGGGAGAGAGAGAATAAATGAATTCACTTAGCCCAAACTTGTTTATCATAAAGCATTGTTAGGCTTGAAGACATAGCAAGAAACAAATAGTCCTCATACACTATTAAAAATACCCATACAAATGCAAAACCATTTCTGGTAGGGACCCCAAGGACTGATCCCCTTATGCTCTACCATTTCAAAGCCACAGAGGACCCAGAGAATGTGGACAAGTGGAGGACCTGTCCCCGCCACTGCTGGACCTCCTTTTAGGGGCTATAGACCGAGGAAAAGCCTTCCTTGCTCCTCCGTGTTCCAAGCAGAAGCAGCTGGGAATGAGAGTTTCAGCCCTCAGGGACCCTCCTCTCCCTGGCAGACTTCCCTTGGCCTGCTGATTGGAGGCAGGACTTGGTCCATCTCTATGACCTGTGCATACAGGCCTATCCACCCCCTTTCATTCTGACCACCTACAACCTTGGACTCACAGCAGTAGATCCTACAGCAGGAAATAGCCAAGAGAACACACAGAAATTGAAGCCCAGAGAAGCAAACATCCCCCAATCCATGGCTCTCTGTATAACCATTTGAAGATTTTTAGCTGCTTTCTCCTTGGAAAGTTTGCAACAAAATTTTGGCCAGGGACAGTGGCTCATGCTTGTAATTTCAGCACTTTGGGAGCCTGAAGCAGAAGGATAGCTTGAGACCAGAAGTTCAAGACCAGTGTGGGCAACATAGGCAGGCTATATTTCTACAAAAAAATTTAAAAATTAGCCAGATCTGGTGGTGGTGTGTACTTATAGTCCCAGCTACTTGGGAGGATGAGGCTCATTGCTTGAACCCAAGAGTTCAAGGCTGCAGTGGGTTATGAATTGCGCCACTGACACCCAGCCTGGGTGACAGAGCAAGATCCTGTCTGAAAAAAAAAGAAAGAAAGAAAAGAAACACACACACACACACACATATATATATAGTTCCAAGGTGACTTTCTTGAACCTCTCAAGGTTCATCTATTGGCAAAGAAGAGAAGAAAGGGAGGGAGGGAAAGATGAATAAATACATGAAAGAAAGGAGGGAGGGAGAATAAAGAGAAGGAGGAAGAAGACCAAAGAAGGGATTTAGAGTGGGAAGAAAAGAATAAAGTGGAGGAAAATGGATGGAAAGAGCCAAAAAGAAAGAGCTGCTGAGAAGAGCTGCACATTCAGCTTGCTGCCTCTTTGAGTCTTTTAAATTATTATGGAGGGAGGCAGCGTCAGTTCAGTCCACTGGAAATTCAAGTAGTAACATCCTGGCAGCCTGGCAGATGCTCTTCCATCCATCCTGAAACCAGCCATTCCTCCCCCTCCCCCACCAACTTACCTTCACTGAAGACAAAGTCTGAGATAATGTCAAAGGGTTGGATGTGAACTGCAGACAGCATCATGGTGACCGTCTTCTGCGGATCACTAGAGGCCAGTGAAATGGTTTGCTGAGCTTGACACTCATAGGACATCCCAGCTGGGGTGACCAAGGCAGAGAGGTGATGCGAGTTGGCTGTGTGCTTCCCAGCTGCAGCGGAGGCCCAGAGCAATAGTTAGGCCCCTCTGCGACAGAACCCACCTTGTTCCTAACCCTGCAGGCCAGAGAGCTGGCTCTTGTCTCCCAGATCCAGACCCCCTCATTACCCACCAGCAACCCCTCCTGTCTTCTCTGGGCCACCTTGCCAGCCCTGGGGCTCTGCCAGTGGCATCAAGTGATGAAGAATAATAAATAAACCCATGCTGTCCTGGACCATGGCTCTTCAAATATTAACTTAGAATTCCTTCTTGGAAGAGGAGGAGAATGATCCCTAAAAACCCAAACCCTTTTTACTGCATAAAACCTACCAATTGAGATTCCAAAGACACAGAGAGAACAGTGACTTGGCTTCCCATATATCACACTCGGACTGCTGGTGTGCTGGACAATGCCCTCTCATACAGACCCTCAGGAGGTCTGACCCTTCTTTCTCCTTTTCTGGACTAAGTTTCCCTCGTTCACTCATTCTCTCCCTCTTTCTTTGTATATTTTGGTCTGCTTTAACTGAGAGATATTTTGCATATGTACTTTGATGG
>NW_003852420.1:6482631-6496064 GCF_000181295.1 Otolemur garnettii
AAAAAAAAACAATAAATTTAAATATAGCCTTGAAGGGTGCCTGCAGATAGGAACTTTATTATTTGAGGGATGGACCTCTTGTCACAATATTTTAGGAGGGTCTGGGTGAACTGTGGGGAAATGAGGAGGAAACGCTAAAAGCTAGTAAATTAATACGCGGTGCTGAATCCATTCCGAGGGCTGAATATTCCGTGCCAGCCATACTGTCCTGCGGAAAAATACAGCAAACCCTGTATGGGGCCAGCAAACCCTGACCACAAAGGAAGGTCGCACTGCCCCCTCGGAGTTTCAGCGCATGAGAAGAAAAACACAGGGTGCAGAAAAAAATCAAAATACAGCTTTGCCCTTCTCTGTGCCAAATCTTAAGAGGCCCTTCAGAAGCAGCCAGGGAATGACAGGCTCTGAAGGGCCATCTCATCAGGCCATGGGTAAAGGATTGGGCCTCAGGCCCAGAGTCCCTTGTGGATCATCTACAAGGCGGGAGACCCAGAGGATTGAGGGCGATTCTGCCTCCTCTGCTCTGGGGAGCAAGCCAAGGCCAGACTTGTCCCAGGAGTGCAAAGCCCAAATTGTTTCCAAAACGCCTAGGAATTCGTCCTCCAAGCCTGCTCGCCTTGTGCTTTCGCCGCGTTCCCGCGCTCCCTCCTCAGCCCTGCTGGGCTCTACTCACCGCTGACTGCGTCTTTAAAGTGGGTCTTCTCAGAAGAATCATAGACAAACTGCACCTTGCTCAGCCTCCAAGTCGCCTCGGCTCCCTTGGACGTGTTGCGGCTTTCCTGCCCAGCCAGGGAGGCGCTGTCAACCAACCCCTAGCAACTTCTGGGTCCTTAAACCCAGGGGCCGCCACTTCCCGCACCCACTGGAAGCCTGTGGCCCCTCTGCTTGCTGGGCTGGGAGTTACCTTTACAAAGAGCATTTTGAGTGCGTAAGCGCGATCCACCCAGAACACCTGCAGCTCCGACTCGTTGGGGCCACAGCGGCCCTTCACCTCGGCTCCCCGGGTCAACGCGATATCAGCCTGTTCTGTGATCAGCTGGGAACACAGACGCCCCGCGCCCCCTCAGCGCGCCCTGCCCCGGGGTGGGGGGCTGCAACGGGCGGGGCGTCCAAACTCTGGGTTGCACGCTTGGGCGCTCCTTTGCGCGCGCGCGTCCCAGGTCCCGGAACATGCGGTTAGATGCTCTACGTGCAGACCCGGTAGGGAAGCGGAGACAGGGGGGGTTTAATTTCAAAGCAGGCAGGGCGAGCAGAAGGCGTTACAAGCCGGAACCCCCATGCAGCATTCGGGAGCAGCCTGCAAGGGGTGTGGGGGAGAAAGGCAGGTGACCCGGGTCTTCTCAGGGCCTTGAGGGAGGGTGCCCTTCGCCCTGGAGCCCTAGGAGCAAGCCGGGGGTAAAAGGTTCCTTACATCTACGTAATTGCTGGCCCACACGTCATAAGGTACAATAAATTTGGCTGCAAACTCTGCCATGAGACACGTCGTCCCATTTTCCCGCACCACAAATATATCTTTTTCAGGGTTAGTGGAAAGGCCTGAGAGATTTTCCACTTCTTGTTCTGCCATGATTTGAGCTGTTGCATCTGCGGAACAAACAAAACAGTCGCATCAGTCCAAGGCTCAGGGAGCCCACGCGTCTGGGGCTGTGGGGCGGGGAGACCACCGTCTGCAGTCTTTGGGGCGACAAAGTTACCCGTCTGCAGCTGTGCGCTCTGCAAGCTGTTTCTCTAACACAGCACTCACAAATTCGATTCTTTTTTCTTAGTTTACAGTGAAAATAAAATTTAAAAATGTTAAAATCCATACCTATTAACATGGCTAGGCTTTTTCTACATCTTGGGGTTTTCAATCAAATCTTTCTTGCCAATGATCTGGCCCCACGCAGCTGACCTGTCTGGGCTCCGGGCTCTGTCTGAGATATGCCAAACAGGTGTGTGGCTCTCGGAGGAATTCCCAGCCACTAGTGGGAAAGGCCCTCATCCTTGTCCCCAAAGGAAAAAAAAAACAAAAACATAAGGGCAATATTTTTATCTCGAGCTGCTGGCTTGACTTTGCCTGTTCTATCCTCTGCAAGAGCTCGTCCCGCCCTGCCAGTCGCCTAAACGCTACTCACGGAACAGCAGCAATAAAACTCGAAGTCTTTCGGCGCTGGGGATGGCTCTTCTTCGGAGATCCATGCTTGCCGTACCCAGAATGAGGCCAGATGTGCTGCTGCAGAGACCGCCGGAGAGGGAATCCCTCAAAGTCCCGCTGGAGTGGGCCGGGGTGAGCGAGGGGCGGGGAACGGAGAGCGCGGAGGGAGGGCGCGCTGGTTCTGTGAGCGTCGGTTGGGACTGCTGTGGGTTCGGCCCCCACCGCGATTGGCAGAGTAAGTCAGCTCACTGCAGAGGAAACCACCGCCAGCCGGGGAGCTGTCCACGGCTGCGAGTGCTGAAAGGAATCTGGTTGTGCGGCAGGACTGGTTGTGGGATGGCTTGTCCAGAGGGCCAATGAGATTTGGGGGATGCTAAGAATCTCTCCTAGGTCTGTTTCTGCTGTGCAGTTGGATCCGCAAAGATGAGTCTGTCCACTGAAACTTAATGGCACCTGTCCGGCTTGTTAAATCTCTGTCAGGTTGTTTCAAGGTGGTGCATTATCGCTGGAGTCCTGTCTTCTGAAAATGCATCTCGTTCCTGAAAGAAAACCGTAGAGCACCAATTGTGACTGCTTTGGGGGAGAAGGGGCGTGCAGGAACAGAGATGGGAAAATGCTATGGCAACAGCATTTGGAGACACCCCTTCTCTCCTCTGCTCTCAGTGAGCTCACGGGTTTAAAGTTAAATTGACGCCCCCTCACACGAGGCTGTCAGACAATGCAGTGGATTCGTGGGGCTTATCTTCCTGTGCTCTCTGCTCCTGGACGCTGACGACTCTGAACTCCGAGTCACCTACCCTCACACTGTGACCACTTGGCCAAGAGGGATAAAGCCAATCTGAGGTTTGTGAGAGTTATCTAGAGTCCCTTAGGACAAGAATTTTAGAATTATCCCCTAAGTAATGTCATACAGTTATGTAAGAAAAACACACATTGATATTACTCTAAAGCCGCCAGTGGAACAGAAAAACAAATACCACTGGGTTAATTCCTGTATTGACATTTTTGGGAGCTTGCTTATTTTTAAATTTTTTGCTCTATAAATTAGAATACATATTTCAAAAATAGATGTGCAGCCCTCATCAATTGTTGTAGGGGTCAGCTGTTTCATTTCTTAGATGATACTTCCTTATGTGAATAAATAATAGTTGTATCAGTATTATAATATCATAGCACAAACATGAAGGGGCAAACTGCACAGCATTTTCACCTGCACTAATTTTATCCTCCCCACAAGGGAGGAGAAAGGGAGGCAAAGGAAGGCACAGGTTACTGTGGTTGTATAGACCTCAAAACTGAGGCTCAGAGAAATTAAATGACCTTCCCAATGTCACATGGTCAGAATTAAAATAGAAAAATCACATGCTTTAACTTTGTAAAGATCATCTTCATTTCTCCTTATGTAATACCTTGACTACAAAACATACCATATTTTCACTTCCAGAAAAATATTTATTTAAAAATCAAATAACAAGCTGAAACCTAAAATTTCTACCAACATTTACATTCCAGAAATGTATAAAATGCCATTTTGATTAGGTTCATATTCTGATATAGTACTTGCTACAGAGTGTCTATATAATATTTTTGCTTTCAACCATATTCCCCTTCCAACATTAGATTACTAGTAATTCAAATTATGAAGTAATATTTAAATTGATACTATATTTTTACATCTTTACTTTTATATCTGTTTTTCGTATTTCATACAAACATTTCTTAAGAATTTTACATAAATGATTATGTACAGAATAATTGAGGCAAAATTATGATTGATATCGGTTGATTCTTACCAGTTGAGTATGAAAGATATAAATCATGTCTTACATTTTTGTGATTGGCAAATATAATGAAAAGCTTATTTTTCTATAGTGTTGTAAAATTAGAAAACAATGAGACATGCGATGAAATATCCATATTCCCTTCCCCTAAAAAATTCTACCCCCGCCCCCCAGTATTTTAATGAGGAAAGGAATGGGTGGATTTCAGTCCAAAATTCCCTATTCATTACTTTTGTGACTTTGTAGAGATTTTAGTTTTCCTCATTTAAAAAAATGGAATAATAGTTCATGGGGCAGCTAATTAGGCTAAATGAGCCAATAAGTGTATCCAAAACAAAATATAAATTAATTTAGCCCATAAACACTGACTGAATACCTACTACTGGCATTTATATTTGGTGCTTTGGAACCAAAAGATAAATATTGTCACACAAGTAGGTGAGACACCTGCAAAAGGTTATGGAAATTTCTCTCATGGTGTTTGTTATTGCAGATAGTCTCACCTTAAAAGCTGTTAAAGGATCAATTGAATTAATTCATGATTATCTGCTTTAGTAACAAAAGATTATGTGGGAAGTAGTACTGGTCATCGATCTTAAAATGTCATAGTTGATTTATAAATCAGAAGGTGGTTCCTTCGAAAATGGTTTCTTTCCATACCTGATATAAATGATTTCTTTGTTAATGTCAGTCATTATTCAAGTGAGTTGAAAGCCCTTTCATCCTGGAAAGATCATCTTCAAAGCACAAGCAATTCAGTGCCTTTTTTGGTGTTTAATCTGAAAACATGCCTTACAAATACCCACTTATTTATCCATCTTATCCACATTGATACTTATATTCCAATAGGAATTGGACCATTATACCTACAACTTTCGCCTACATTAATTAAGCAACTTTCTACTCATTCTAAAAAAAAAAAAAAAATTCTTTTGTTTTCTAAAGTAGCCAAAAAAGTGACAAAGGAGCAAAATTTATCATTAAATCGTATTTTAAGACATTAACAAAGTGTCCCAGAATTGCTCCATTTCTCATTTCTCACTGAGAGGAGACAGGAGAAACTTATATAAACATGTACACTTGTGCTGGTGGTGATTGTGTCAATTTGCATCCTTGTTTTTTATGGTAAATACAAAATGCCAAGGGACAATAAAACCCAAAGACACTGGATTAGGGATTTGGGATCTCCTGTAGATCCTCTCGGTCCTGAGGATGCCCTTCAATTCATATATTTACTCATTAAATTAGCTTTTATGAATCTAATGCCATCAGGTGGTTGCTGTTTTATAAAACTAGGGGTAAGGGCCCCTGCCAAACTTTCTGTTTTGATGGGAGAAAAGAAAAATACACAGAAAGATGTGGTGAAGTCTGGCACAATGCATGCATAGATGATTAGGGGGAAAAAAACAGCCATTCCAGGACAGAAGATGGTTGGAAATGACAGAAAAAAAAAAAAGCCTCTAGGAAAAGGTGGGTGTTTAAAGAAGAGGACAGATTGATATCAAGTTGAAAGCAAGGAAGAACAAAGCAGATAAGAAATAGCTATTGAATAAGGGAGTCAATGTAAGATGTAACTCTTTGTCACATTTATAATTTGCAAGAGAAAAGACATTAGGCCCTATGTCCACACTCCCTTACATCCTACATTACCCCTAGTTGATTTCCTTATTGGCCTATTTACCCACATATGTATGGCATATGCAAAGCTGGTCTTAAACAAAATTAAACTTTTCAAGTTAATTTCAAGTGCCCCTCTTTCCATTTGGTTGTGCAAGCAATTGACTTGTATTTGTAAAACCAAGAAACAAAATTATGAAAATCAGTAAACAATACTAAGAAAAGCATAGGTAAGAGTGTCAAAAGGAAAAAGCTGGGCTTTGATGTACCCAGGTATCAATCCACCTTACGGTGAAATTAAGAATGTTTCTTGCTCTGTTGCTCACCATCACCAAGCCACGCCTCACACACACACATGATATAAACATACGAGAATAACAGAAGCAAAAATAATTTAACTAAACTGAGCAATATATACAGCTGTTAAGCCAGAATTGCTACTCACCAAAATCTGTTCTTGTGTTCAGCTTATCGCTAAACAATTCTTGTATTTAATTTAATCATCACTTTTAAATACTTTTGAAACTCTTGGGCAGAAACCCTTTGGGGGCAGACACTGAAAAATAAGTGTAAGCAAGAATATTTTGTGCATGCATTGCCAAACCCTAGAATATTTGAGAAGGATCAGAAATTGAATTGGGGCCTCTTTGAACTTAGCTTGCATGTTCTTGGTATAATTTCCCTTATCCTATAATATTACCTGTTTTGTGTCCCTCACATCTACTTTAATGAAACGAAGGCTGTGTTTACAACAAGGGTACAGTGAGAAATGTCCCTATGAGTTCATTTAGAACAAATGCCTTCATCGAGGGGGCATACAGAGGATGAGATCCATCTATTAAACCCTGCATAAGTGACTAGGGAGAGTCCAAATAATCATTCCTCAAAAGTTCAAAAGCAGAGAAATCATTTCTCTCCCCTTTGAATTCTTCATTCACTGATTGTATGGGTCAGTTTTAAGCTAATTACTGATGGATTTAGTTGCAACTAGCTTCCATGTGTATGTTTTGGGGCCCTGGGGCACAGTTCACTCTCCTAGCTCAGCAGTGGGGAAAATCGTGCTAACTTGTGGGCAGGGGAACTTTCTGTCAGGTAAAATTAAAACAAGAGTCATTTGAATTTTTTATGTTTTTTTTTAATCCTTTAAGAAGTTTTTTCTCTCTAAGATATAAGATCTATCACAATAGGCCTAAGGTTAGACAAGCTATGGGTCATTGAAAATAGTTTGCTACCTGAACTCTGAGATAAGGCAACTCCCTAAAATCTCTTTTATGAGGTGTTCAGGGCGGGGGGCCTCGTTCCCTCAGTTACTCTTTTGATTGTCTATCTGAAGTTCACAGCGTATTAACTTGAAGATGTGTTGGGAACTCAAGATAACTGACATGAATGGTCTTGGGGAAGAAGGGTGGGGTGAAGACCAGAGTGCACAGCGCTTTTACAGCTCTTCTGGGGAGCAGCTGGAGTCTTGGGGTGCTCTGAGGTTGTAAGTCTGGGAGGACCTTTCCATGATCGTTTCTGTGAACACATTGCAAGATGCGCTGGTAAAAAGAAATTCAAAAGGGGAAATACTGTATTGGAAAGGTGCCTGGAATGAGAGTCTAAGAAGTGACATGTTAGCTGTGACTTAATGACTCTGCCAGCAACAACTGAAGGAGTGGCCTCATCTCTCTGGTCTTGGACGTGCCTTTCCTGAAGGATCCCTTCAGGACATAAGTCCCTCGTCTACGGTTGACCTTACAGAGACATAATCTGAGCAATTCCTTTATCGCGGTGGGTGAAAATACTGGGAATTCCCTGATTAAATTGTAATATCTGAACGTGCAAGGAGCTTGTGCGGGTCAAGACACAAGGACCGTGGTCCCTGGCGTTAGTTACCTTTGGCTCGCTGGGCGTTAGGTCTGCCTGGTTGCTCCGGACTCAGGATCCTCGTTCCGGGAGCTCCGCAGCGAGCCGGCACAGGGCTGCAGACCCGACAGCTTCAGACGCACCCTACTGCTCTGTCCCTCTCCCGGCCCGCACCCCCGACTAGCGACGTCCTCAGGCTGGGAAAAACACGGACGTCTGGCAGCGAATCGGGCCCCCGGCACGTTCGCGCAGCTGCTCCGGGTACAGAGGTGCCCAAGACAACTCCTGCCCAGTTGCAAAGCGAGGTCCACACCGGCGCCAAAACCCGGGGAGAGAGGTCAGGCTCGAGGTTAAAGCAAGCTCGGGCCACAGCGACAGGAACCACAAGAGGGGTCGGTTATCGAGGAGAGTTAGGAGTAGAAAAAAGAGGAAGAAAGTTCCGGCCGAGAGCTTGTCCCGGCTCAGCAGCGATCGTCGGGAGCTCTTCGCCCCGGGAAGCTTCGGCTCCCTAGTGCTGGTGACGCCCTGGCGCTCTGCGGCCTCCTGCCTCTTGGGTCCCTCCCCTGCCTAGCGAGAGTGGTGTATGGGGCGGGGTATTACACAGGGGAGAGTGAGGAGACCCGGTCACAGAGGGTTCGCGTCTCCTCTTTTTCTTTCTTTTCTAAGCCTCTGGCAAAGTATCCTCACCGCAGGGAACGTCCCCGAAGTGCCCCTGCGGGCCAGCCCCCAGGTAAGACCTGAAGGAGGCTGCGCTTCGGGGCCTGGGCGCCGGGGATCCTTGGAGCTGTCGGGTCCTAGGACAGCCCTGGGACCCACCCATAGAAGGTTTCCCAAACAAACAGTAGCTTCCGCTGGAAGGAGGTCCAAGAAGGCAGTGGCGGGCGCGTACCTGGAGGCAGCGGCTTCTGTGCTCAGGGCTGGTGGCCTTTGGGGAGCCTGGGATCAGGAGGTGAGGGGGTGACTGACTCGTTGGTGTCCCCCCCACTAGCGTCCCTGGTCACCACGCTAAGCTGCCGGACCGAGAAGTGGGACCGAAACTCCCACCCTCTCCACCCTCCACCTCTTGGGCTCCTAGAGGCTGGGCAATGAGTTTAGGGCTTTTTTTCTGCATCCAATCTGGGGGTGGGGGATGAAGGTGTGAGCAAATGGCATTCTCCACCCTAGATCTCCTCTGGAAGGAAACCCGTCTTGCACCTTTACCGGGGACAAGCCAGGGGGCCGTCTCTCAGCAGAAAGTCTCCACCACAGAAGCCGTTCTCGGGGATCCCGGGAGCACCTGCCACCCCTCCCAGCCTAGAGCTCCGGGCGGACGGCGGGGAGGGACGCGACAGCCCAGGCTATGGCAGCGCCAGCGGGTGGCCTGTCCCCACTTCTATCCCATCCTCCAACGTACAGAGCCGGCTGAGAACTCTGGGAGGCCGCAACTCTAATAAACCCCGGGGAAGACCCTCTCAACATACTCTCACAATAGGGTAAGAAAACATCGCATTTGGATATATTTATGGTGACCATTAGATTCTGGTGGGGTTTTTTTTTTTCTTTTAATTTAAAAGCAAATTTGGGGGGTGCTTCAGCCTTGCGGCTGCCTGTGAAATCCTCCAGGCCTTTGCCGTCGCGTTCCAGGTCTGTCCTCCAGAGGTGCCCAGTCTCAGGAGCTCCTGGTGGGCACCTGCCTGGGCAGTCCTCAGTCCCAAATGTGTTCTTCCCCACCGTCCCGCCCCCTTGATTTTCTAATTCTTCCACTCCCCCTTCAATTTCAGTGGAACAGCTGGGTCTACGGAGCTTTGTAGCAGTCGTCTCGCCCACAGCCTCCGGAGCCAAGGCCCAGGCCAAATCGGCCTTGAAGTCCGGAGCAGGAAAGCCGAGGCAAGCTGCGGGAGCCAGTGCGGGTCACCCAGAGGTCGGCAGCCGCGGGGGTTGCAGAGCCGCGGTTATACCCTGGTGACTTTGTGGACGCGCACAGATGGGACGCCTGAGGCCGTGCACTCGGAGCCAGCTGGAGCTCATGGGGGCCCAGCGCTGGTGGATCGTCTCATTTCCCGACTTGATGGCCCAGAACCTGAGATGGCAGGCTTGGCGGGGAGAAGGTGGGCTCAGGGACCCAGGCAGACAGGCGCATTGGTCCAGTGGGAGGTTCTGTATTCTGGTTGGGGGAAGGGATACATTTGTGAAAGGAAAACCCTGAATTCTCCACCCGCCAACGCGAGGTTACGTTTTCTGTTCTGGGCACAGGCGCTGCGTCCCTGTCGCTGTGAGTGCGATGGTGGTTCTCCGGAGCACCTGGAGCTGACTCAGTCCGTGAACCTGGGACGTTGGCGTCCGGCTGCACTACGCCAATCGGCGTCCTTTCCAGGGGAGGCTGAGGGAGGCCAGGGCTCGCCCTTCGAATGCCCTGGAAAAAGCCCCTTTCCCGGGGAGGCGTGAGAGCGGCAAAAATCATCTCCCCACACTCTTGGTTCATCGTCCTAGGCAGGGACCGCGCGCGCCCGGGGCTCCAGGGCGCAGCCAAAAGGGCCAGCTCGGTGAGCCCGCCCACCGGGACGCCACATCACCTGGATCTCAGAAAGACAATGGAACCAGTGTTGAGAGTTGAGGCAGTGGCGAGGGAGAATTGTAGAAAGGCTGCATGGGAAATGTACTTTGAAATACCTGAATCCCTTCTGCCTTACCTTCCAGAAAGACCAAAAAAGCCATGCACACCTAGGAAGGGTAAGGCTGCTTGTTTGAGGCCCGCATCCCGCCTGCAGCTTGGGCGTCAGTAGAAGCCGGGAGAGATCAGGTCCAGAGGACAGCAGCTGAACTGGGAAGGGTTAGTTACCTGGAGTTCCTGCTTTTGAACCATAACGGGGTTGTTGGTTTTCCTTTCAGCATCCCAGAAGCTTTATCTATCTCTGGAACTGCAACTCTGAGTCTGCTCCACCATGTTCATCCCAGGATGGATCTTGGAGAGCGCTAAAAGAATCAGACCTGGGATCACAAGGAATCCCTAAACTGGGTATTCACACAGGCCTAGACAGCCAGCGAGGCCTCAGCTCTCACAGGGCCTGAAAACACCACAGGGCGCAGGGCATCCAGGGTGTGGTTTGGACCAGTAGCAACCTCATTCCCTGGTGACTGCAGAATCTCAGTCCTCACCTAGCCCTTCAGCATCAGAAGGGCACTTTAAAAAGATACCCAGGGAACTTATGCATATTTAGATGGGAATAGCCCCGGCCTAATCTCCAACATCTGAGTTTTGGGCATTGCTAACTTGTTAGACCTTGTGTCTCCCACCTTCCTCTACATCATCTGTCAAGTTTCAGATATTCTAGAGGGCTCTTGTGCACTCCTCAGCACCCTTTAGGCCAATGAAATGAGAATCTTTAGTCAATAGGACCCAGGCACAAGTATGTTTTTAAGGTCCCCTAGTGATTTTAATTGCAGCCAGGAATGACTAGTGTAGAAATACCCACTTTACAGATTAGTTGGGATCAGCTGAGATGAGGCCTGGGCCCTGTGCAACACAAATATGTGTAATGTCAAGGCCCCTGCTCTCAGGAATTAACTCAGCAAGGATGGCCTTGAGCCAGCTAATTAAACTGTGCTGTACTTCAGTTTCCTCACCTGCAAAGTGGAGTTGATAATACTGCCCACCACAAAGGGTGTTATGAGGATTTAGAATCAAACGTTTAGAATCAAATTCAATTAAATGTTAGTTTATAAGGCAAAATCCCTCTCATTTTAAACAAAATGGCTGAGAGGCCTGATGACTTACTTATCACACTCTACCACCACTACCCCAAGCAGCCCTCTTTCAGAGAACAAGAAATTTTGGCTTCAAAATGTATGCCTCTTTTTATGCTAAAAATGATATTTTGAGTTGCTTCGCAATTTAGTAAACTGGATCCTCTGCAAAGGTTGACTCCATCCAGAGTCCTCCAATTTTAGAAGCACTAATGTGAAGTATGCTCTTAGTTGTGTGCTGTCCCAGGACAGCCAGATGGCCTCACCTCCAGTTGCCAATTCTGTAGGTTTGAGGTGGGGCCAAGTGTCACTAGAAATTTAATGTAAACTATATATGTAATTTTAAAGAGTCTAGCAGTCATATTTTGAAAAGTTAAAAAGAAACAGGTAAAATTACTTTTAATAATATATTTTATTTAATAAATACAATATAATATTTCAACATCTAATCATGAACAAATACAGTGATATTTAACATTTTACTTTTTAGTAGTAAGTCTTTGGAATCATCACATTCAAGTGCTCAAGAGCCACAGGTCTGGTTTCTGTATTAGACAATGCAGGTCTTGAAAATTCCTTCAACTGGAAAGAACAGTAGAAACGAATTTCATTGTTCCCTTGGAAACTGTCTAGAAATGTGCACAAACCACAACGTCCAGACGGTTTTGCCTTTATATAGTGTTTTAATCTTCTTGGGCTGACATAACAAAATGTCATAGACTAAGCAGCATAAACAACAGAGATTTATTTCTCATAGTTTTGGAGGCTGGAAATCTGAGATCAGATGCAAGCATGATCCAGTTCTGCTGAGGGCTCTCTTCTAGGATTGCTGAGGAAGCAACATGCCACCTTCTGCATGTGTCCTCACACGATGGAGAGCGAGTCTGGTGCCTCTTCTTATAAAGGCACTAATCTCATCATGAGAGCCCCACCCACATGGCATCGTCTAAATCTAACTGTCTCCCAAAGATTCCCATCTCCAATACCCATCACATCGGGCTTTAACATATTAATTTTAGGAGGACGCAATTCTGCTTATAGCATATAGTGTACTTTTTCCTGTTTATATGGGAGGCAGGGGTTATGAGACAATTGAAAATGGGACAAAAGAGGCAGCTTATGTCAGTTACTGGGAGGGGACGATTACATTATTGGTGTTATGGTCAACTGGGTTAATGCTTTGAAAGGATGTTTACTAGACATCTCTTGTGTTGCTCCTGCCCATCATAGGCATCCACTACTACTTCCCTTAACCTGTTTCCCTTGCAGAAAACCTTATCTCCACCTCTCATTTCATGGAATTCTGGCTATGTTACATTGTTATTGATTCCTGGTTTAAGGATCATTATCCAACCTTATGAGGAAGGATGCAGTGTTTCCCAGGGCTTGTGGGAAAGGTATTCTCATTCTTCTCTGGACTTGGCTAAGAGGACATAAGGTCTGGAGCTGCATGAAGTGACAATCTGAGCTTCCACCATGAGGAAACAGACTTTCTGGTAACACAGAGGAGATACGAACTAAGAGAAAGTGAAATAGCCACCACAGGACTTTGATTCCTTAACTCAGCCATGCTCAAAGCCAGCTGTGAATCAGCTCCCAGTCTCTCTCTTTTAAAAGATGAGGGGAAAAGCTGTTTTATGGGTTTGTAGGTATCACAACCTGGGCTAGAGTGGCAATTTGCATTTATTGGGCATCTTTCCCAAGTATTCAAGTCCTTTGATGTGTTGTTATTATTTAAAAAATATCATTAGTAGTAACATGTGTAACTTTTAGGGCAGCAGCCCATGTTTTAAATCCCACTTCTTAGCCACATCCTGTATTATGTCCTGGCATCTAAAGTATCTTGGCAATCGGAGATTTGGGAAAAGATCGAGGTCTGGTAGATGCACTTCTCACCATCAAATAATTCAACCCAACTGCTGCTAGAAGGTTGCTCATTACATCCCTTCAAGGGAATGAAATTTGAAATAATTTCTTGATAGGAGTATAAATGATCAAGGATATTGCCCCTGCTTAATGTGGCTACAATAATATACTTCACACCTGTGGCTCTAACTTATGACTTTTTGTTGTGATTATATTTCTGCGTTCCCTGATACTTGAGCACTCCACCAGGACAAGGACTATATCTAATACACTCTGTATCCCTGACACTTATCATAAGATCTGCAACACCACAGATGCAAAAAAGAAAAAAAATAAACTTTCCTAAATTCATACCTCTCTATCACAACACTGTTATTTATGGGAATTAGTAATGCCAGTATGTACATGAAGTTAAAATGCTTTGTAATCATTGTGTTCCAAAAGTATAGAAAAGCGATCAGACACTGTGT
>NW_003852420.1:6496084-6497560 GCF_000181295.1 Otolemur garnettii
TTTATGGGAATTAGTAATGCCAGTATGTACATGAAGTTAAAATGCTTTGTAATCATTGTGTTCCAAAAGTATAGAAAAGCGATCAGACACTGTGTTAAGCTCTGTTCTAAGTACCACATAGACCAACACGACACTAGGCCTTTTCCTTGCCCGTGGACTGTTGGCCTTGCTGTTCCTACCTGGAATGCTCCTCCCACACCCTCCCCTCCAAATCAATATTCCCCCATCACTCAGTGTCCCCAGGTCTGAGATCCCTGCCATAAGGCCTTTCATGAACATCCTGTTTCAAATGCTACCATCTCTCTGCCCAAAGCAAGACTCCCCATCCATCCAGGAGACTTTATTTTTCTCCCTATAATGTATCATTTTTTAAAAAAATTTTATTTCATCAAATTTAAGGCATCATACTGTTGTGAGACACACCGTTATTTTACATGCTATTCAGCAAGCAAACCATGCTGTCAATTAAACCATGGGACATCGTTGATGATTAAGACCCATTTAGAGTGTTAAAAGAAGAAGCAAGCTTACGTGGCTTAGAAAAGTTTATAAAATTTATTCATTTACCTTAGTTATTATCTGGTCCTCGTCAGTAGAATAAAAAATTCAATTCTTTTTCGTAAACTGCTAAATCTCCAGTGTCTTTTAACATAATAGGCATTCAAAATGTTGAATGTGGGAGGATAAAATTCATGTTTTTTAGAAGACCAGAGATCAAGAAAGAAAAGTTATAAAAACAATGTAATAATGCTCAAATAGAAGGTAGCAAGATGTTTTCTTGGCAGGCGAAGAACCGTGTGTCCCCCTCAGCCTAGCTAGGGAGGGCCTCTCAGCTCATCTAGAGGGGTGTGGGAGGCCGATCCACTGTGGGGTGGCTTTCAAGCAGCAGAAGGAACCCTGCCAAGGCCCATGGACATAAAAACTATGAAAAATTAGAAGAACTAGAAATTAGGTTATACATCTTACCAGAGTGTGTGTTGGGATTCTCAGCCTTGAGATAGCAGTAGCATCACCTGTAGGGCTTCTTAAAACACCTTGCTGGGCCTCATCCCAGTAGGACTGGAGTTTAGCAGGACGATCTGCATTTCCAATAGGTTCGGAGGTGATGCTGATGCTGCAGGTGCAAGGACCACACTTTCAGAACCCCTGGCCTCAGGGGAGGAGGCTGGATTGGGGGCCAGCTATTCCCATGGGAACACCCATTTCACCTGCTATAGCATTCTCGGCCTGGGTTCATACAGGTGCGTACACGGAGATGAGGCTCGGAGACCACTGGGGAGAGGGCAGCCAGGGGCTTTTAATTTCCTCAATGGGATATGGAATAAACACTATGGAGATTTTCCCATAGCCTCCTAAGGTCTGGGGAAAGTAAAGGCCTCTTCTTGGGCCGCAGTTGCCGTCTTGTTGTTTACAGCAGCTTGGAACAGATGGAAGGCAGTGTATTTTTTCTCTGTCTTGTCATAGGAAGATATCATG
>NW_003852420.1:6497580-6498380 GCF_000181295.1 Otolemur garnettii
CTTGGGCCGCAGTTGCCGTCTTGTTGTTTACAGCAGCTTGGAACAGATGGAAGGCAGTGTATTTTTTCTCTGTCTTGTCATAGGAAGATATCATGAGGGTGTCGAAAGTGATTTTGACAATGGCCAGAAGTTGCAAAAAGTGAATATTTTGAGAAGCAAAATTTGATGCCAAACAAGTGTCATAGAACTGTTTTAAAGATCAATTTTGAAATATAGGGTAGCATAGCTGGAGGGAGCTTGGGGAGACAACTGCCCTCCTTCCAGCTTTTATATCCCCACCTATGAAGGAAAAAACAGGACCCAGAATGCAGCGTGCTACTGGCAAGACGCCCCCTGCCCACGTCTACTTCTCAGCACTCACAGCCTCACTACCGCCAGCTGGGACCTATCCAGAATATTCTCCTGTGTCCTTTATTCCTACCTATGTCAGGAACCCCAGGGATCCCAGGCCCTCAGGTCCTCCTCAGGCAGCTCTGAAAACCCCTGTGAAGATATTATCTCCCAGTCTTACCTTCTGGGATTCATGGTCTAAGTCAGCACAATTCCCCAAACGCTCTCAACCTCTTCTCTGCAAATGCCCTTCCCGTGCCTGCTCTAACTCAGATCTATAAAGGGATCTCATACAAAGGGAAGGGACACGGCTTTCTGTGCAGCTCTGTCAAGGGACTGTAACCTCCTAACTCCTCCCCCAGGGTCTGAAGATGTGTGTGTATGTGTGTGTGTTTGCCCCTTATTGCTGTTTTCCTAGACAGTATCTTCTTCCTTCTCCCTAAGACAACCTCTTGCTTTTTGAGCTTTGA
>NW_003852420.1:6499197-6502291 GCF_000181295.1 Otolemur garnettii
CTCAAAGTAGTTTTGATTTGCATTTCTCTGATGATTAAGGATGGTGAGCATTTTTTCATATATCTGTAGGGCCTATCTTCTTTAGAGAAATTTCTTTTCAAGTCTCTAGCCCAGCCTGAGATGGGATCATTTTTTTTTTCTTGCCACTGTTCTTTCTTGTATTTAATACAACTACATAATGTCACCCCCATCCCAACAATAGGTCTCATCCCATTCTCTGAATAAGTTAGTGTCTGACTTATTGTCACTCTCTGTAACCCTGTTCCTCCTTCTCTTCTTGGTGGTTTCACGACCCTTAGGAATAGCTTTCTAACACCATGGGCACCAGTTCCTCAAGCTCCCGTTGTCCACTAATGATCTTCTCCTACATCCTATCTCAGCCACTCTCTTCATGGTCCAGTTTCCTGCCAGTCACTGCTCCATTTCTCTGCTGCTCTTCATAGCATAGGCCTTCAAAATAACCATCTACTCCCAGAAGCTCCATGTTCTCTCCTTTGAGTCTCTTGATCCCACTTTAACTGGACCCAACTCAAGCTGATTTTGTTGAGATGTCATGGTCTTTTGATGTGTCACCTTGGTTAGGAGACATTATTAAATCAGACAGAAATTTTGATTGCTGTGGTTTTGTAGCTGTGATTAAAAGTCCTTTATCAGTTGACTTTCAGGGAGATAGTTTGGACAAGCTGGTGGGCCTCATCCAATCAGTTAAGGTCTTATGACCAGCACTGAAGATTCCTGGAAAGAAAAACCATCTACCTATGGTCACCAGCTTCAGCCTGTGTCTGAGGTTCCAGCCTGTCCTTCCCACCATCTCTGTTGCTCTCTCCTTAGTCTATGTCACCATTGTCTCTCATCTAGCCCCTGTTTCTTCACCTGGGATAAAGAGTGATTCTGCAATATGGGTGACACATTATCTCTTCCTCCTCAAAACTTTGTAATGGTTTTCCATCTCATTCAGATGGATAAGCCAAGGTCCCAAGGCTCTATGTCATGTGGCTGCTATTGTCTCTTCTACAATTGCTTGACCTTTGGCCTCCACTTACGCTCTGCCTGTTCTCCTGCCTCAGGCCCTTTGCTCTTTTGCTTTCCCTGCTGTAAATGATCAGCAGTAAGGACTAAGTTTGGTTGTGAATGACAGAAAACTCAAAATAACTGTGGCTTAAACAAGTTTCTTTCTCTTGAAGAAACATCTAAGGATCATTGCTTCAGCACTAGTTGGCTGGTCCATGAACTCAGAGACTCAGGTGTCTCTGGACCTCTCATGGTCCAATCAAAAGGAGGAAACAAAGAACAGGACAAAAGGGGTCAAAAGAGAGACACTGACTGCCTTTTATGGAAGATTTATGAAGGCTGGACACTTGCCCTGACATGGCACTGCTCAGAAGGGAATCATATATTCATATCTGGCTTCAAGGGAGCCTGAAAAATATAGCACTTATTCTGTGAGGCCATGAACTTAGCTGAAATTCAGAGCTCTATCTGGAAGAGGAGGGGCAGAAGGATATTGAGAGGAACATTAGCAATCTCTATCTCTGCACAGTCTGGAATGACAACGATGCCAAACATGGCTGGGGGAAAGTGGTACGAGATGAGATTGGGGAGGTAGATTGGCAAAAAATACTATTTACAAAAATGGCTACTAACAACCTCCCTTTTTAATATAGCAGTGTCCCTCCTCCAATCAAGAGGCAGGTCTACATTTGTACTACAATGTTCATTGCAGCTCAATTCCCATTCACCAAGATGTGGAATCAATCCAAGTGCCCATCTACCCATGAATGGATTAATAATCTGTGGTAGATATAGACCATGGAATAATCTGTAAAGATGGAGATTTTACATCTTTTATGTTAACCTGGATGGAGCTGAAGAATTTTCTACTTAGGAAAGTATCACAAGAATGGAAAATCAAGTATCCAGTGTAATCAATTCTAATATGAAACCAGTAGACAAACAAATACATGCCCACACCAGAGAAAAATACAATTAAAATCAAGTGAGGGGCCGGGAGGGGGAAAGGGAAAGAAGGAGGGGGACTGCTGTGTTCTTACCTACCACATACAATGTAAGAGTAGACAGCACACCTCCAGGGTGAGGCACAACTACAAGTTGGACCCTAACTAACGAATGCAAACAACGTAACCCAAGTGTCTGTGCCCTCATATTAATCTGAAATTAAAAAACAGGTGGGTCTACCTTCTCTCCCTGTGAGTCCGGGCTGACCTTTGTGACTAGTTATGACCAATAGAATAGACCAATAAAATGTGGTAGATGTGATGTTATGTGTTTTGGTCTTAGCTTTAAGAATCCTGCCAGCTTCCTTTTCTGTCCTCTTAAGATCCAGCTTCTAGATAAAGAAGTTTGAACCTGAGCAATAAATGCTGAGAGACTGCGTGGAGAGGGCATGGCCCAGGCAGCCATCCCAGCTGAGGTGCCATGTGAATAAAGCCATGTTAGATGTTCCAGCCCCATCTGGGTCCCCCACCAAAGGCAGCCATTCAAGTGACCCCAGTCAATACCAAATGGAGCAGAAGAACTAGCCAGCTGAGGCCAGCCAAACCAGGGCACCTGGAGAAATAATAAATTGTTGTTGCTTCAGGCACTTGGTTTTTGGATAGCTTGTTACACAACAATAGACAACCCAAAAACAGCAGGAGCCAGATCACATGGAGGTTTATGGGCTTGGGAAGGAAGTTTGGCTTTTATTTTTAGAGGATTTTAAGCAGATGAGTAGTGCAATCTGATTTATACTTCAAGAGGAGAAAGAGTTGTAGGGGCTCAAGAATGGGTGGAGATGAAACCAGGAAGCTCCACAGTCGTCACAGTGAGAGATGACAGTGGCTACATCCTGTGTGGTTTTCCCAGTAGTGTGAGAAGTGGTTTCACTACAGAGATATTCTGGAGGAAGAGAGCCAGTAACACTTACTAATTGACTGCACAGTGGGATGAGGGAAAGTGAGTAATCAAAGATTAATTTTAGAATTTTAACCTGAGGCTGGAAAGAAGATAAAGCCATTAATAACTAAAATGTGGAAGAGTGGGCAGAAACACTCCAGATTTCCAATTTGAACAAGTTAAGTTTAAAATGCATATA
>NW_003852420.1:6502413-6509861 GCF_000181295.1 Otolemur garnettii
GAGTCTGATTAGTAAGGATGCTTCTTGCTACTTCAAGGTAGGGATGTGTTGCTTTGCCCTACCAGTTAAAGCAGGACCTACTTTCTCCTACAATTGGAAAATATTAGTGAACCCAAGTATTTGACTTTCACATTGAGAAGTAAGTTTAGAAAAGCACATTGTCTTTGAGCCAGAATCTCATGGCTTTCTTGGCACCTGGGATGCATATCTAACAGACATGGGATGATTAATGGACAAGATTGTTCATGACCCACTTATGGGCTGTTTCTTTCAGTATAAGGCCTTTGAATAGCCTTTGAAATCTAGAAAGCTGACTAAATTCCTTTTAGGATAGAAACACGATCATGGATTTTTTTTTTTTAAATAATAAAACAGATCAAAATGCACAACCCACTCATACTTCTAGAGCAGTGGTTCTCAACCTTCCTAATGCTGCGACCCTTTAAAACAGTTCCTCATGCTGTGGTGCCCCCCACCATAAAATTATTTGCTACTTCATGAAGGAAGTTTGAGAACCACTGCTCTAGAGGGTTTTGCTGTTGCTAAACTATGGTACATGTTATAGTACCTGTGTAGCTTTCATCTTCTCTGTCCAGTTTGTTAAAATATTCTCAGTGAGGAATAAAGATCCAGGGTTGATTAGCTCCCACTGATTTGGGTAATCAATTTTGATCATTCAAGAGTAACTTACCATAGATCATTGAGGATTTTTGTGCTTTGGTTCACATTTCCTGCCAGTAGCCTCCACACCAGAGGACAGGCAGTGAAAGACAAAAGAGGGAGGAAACCTCTCTTAATTTTTTTTCCTGACTGGCTATTTGATTAAGCAAAGTTCAAGGCTCATCTTTTCGCATGACATTAAAGAGTCTGCCATCTTATAGGAAAGTTAAGACACGTACATGAGTACCTGGCATACTCCAGAATCTGGAAATACCATTTCTGCATTTTTTTTAAAAGCAAAATAAGTCTAATTTATATATCTTCCCCCAAACTACTAACTCTCTGAGGTTGAAGGGAGGTCTGAGCTGCAGAGGCTCTTGGGGCCCTGATCATATTCCATTGGCCCCTCCCACAAAGCTTTAGGGCTATCTTGTTCATGCCTATGGTTTTCTGCCTCAAGCACTTGTGATTGCCTCCCCTAGGGTGTTCTCTGGCCCCAGGAATTTGCCTGGCTCCTGAGGGGCAGGTGATAAGGGCTGGGGGGTTACTACTCTCAAGAGCAACTCTCAGTGTCTCATGAGAAGAGACATTTGGAAGACGAATATCCCTTGTCATCAGTCTTGGTGGGACCATTCTGTGGAGCTTGCTACACTGTCCCACACTGAGTCCGCAGGACAATTGTGCCTGTTGCCCACAACAGTAGCATACTTCATAATTATTCCTTTATTGTTTTACTTCTACCCCTGCAGCCCCTTACTATATTTTCTGGGATTATCTTCCAAATAAAATGTGTATACAGAAATTCTTGTCTGAGAGTTACCTTTTTGGAGAACATACACTGAGACCTCCAGCATCATTTGGTTCCCTTTTCATTCAGAATGATACAGTAGCACCCGGGCTTGTGAAACCCTGGGGAGCTGCGGAGCTCCTAGTCCTCAGTCCCAGAGGTCACTGCGGCCATTGTTTCTTGCCCATGCCAGAAGGACATGAGCTCCATGTCTAAGGCAGACTTTTCTCTTGACAGCACCCTTCTTTCTGTGAGGCTTGTAAAGCAGGAGAAACCAAGTCTGTTGGAAGGGAGTCAAGTAGCCTTCCTTCCCATCCAGTGTTCTGCCACTTCCCAGGCCCTGAGTTTAAGAAAGCCTGTGTATTCGAGGGCTCCCAGGACCTTTTATTTCCTCTCCTCCACGAAAGCTAGAGAACTGTGCTCCTGCTGCTCTGCCCCGCAACCTCTGTTCCTTCCCCCTTCTCTGCGGCAGCCTAAGTGGGCTTGGCTTGAGCTGGGAAACTTGCCCCATAAAGGGCCAGATAGTAAATATTTTAGATGTTACAGGCCATGCAGTCTCCGTCACAACTATTTAACCCTGCTGTTGAAAACAATCAGAGGCCACCTGTAAGTGGATAAATGCGGCCGTGTTCCGTTACAATTTTATTTATGGATACTAAAATATGAATTTCATACAATTTGTATGAGTCACAAAGTATTTTTCTTTTAACTTTTAAAACCATTCTTAGCTCACGTATCATAAAAAGCAGATAAGAGACTGGATTTGATTCCTGGTCCATAGTTTGCTGGAATTTATACAGCAAAGTTCTACTTAGCTCTCATTATCCAACTGAACTCCTTTTTGACTGGTATCATTTGAATCAAATCTAAGTAATTTGGGCCACACATGGGATTTATCAAGTTTTGATATATTATCAACAAATACATCATTCTAGGGCAAGGAATATATATATCTCTTTGCATTTTCCTCGTAGAACTTCATTTGATGGTATACATAAATTAATTACTAATAGCACCAAAAGCAGGGAGCTTATTATTTGTTCTTCATTGTGATAGGGCCACGCTGAAGGGCTCAATCATTTACTTGTCTGAAGCAGACATGATAAAACCTATACTAATAGGTTGCCATGACAATGAAATGACATTGCATCTTTGGCAATGCTCTTTGTTAATTGAAACTGTGGATTTGTGATCATGGCTTCTGAATATAAGATATGATGATGGTTCTGTAGAGAAGAGAAATCTGGAGACTGAAGAATAAATGTGTTCTACTCTTTAATCTTCTCCAATAGTTACTCTGTGACCTCAGATTGAACATCTGTACAATAGTAATAATTGTCTTGACTAGCCTATAATATGGAGATTAAATGAGAAAGCTTGCTAAATGCTATAAATATGTGATATTTAACTTGAATATTGGGTTGTATGCTAAGAGTGTGTGTGTGTGTGTGTGCGCGCACACATTATGCTTAGGCAGAAATCTTAGATGATCTCTAGTATTTTCGCTCTCCCACCTACACACACATACACACTCTGTTGAGCAGAGTCAGGACAGTGAATATGACAATTTCACTTCCCTGATCAGGTTATATTACTTGACAAAGTTGGAAGGATTTTGCAGGTATAATAATTCCATCCAGTTGACTTTCAATTAATCAAAAAGATTATCTTGAGTTGGCCTAATCTAATCAAGTAAATCCTTCAAAGAGACTGAGCCTTTCCTACAAAAAGAATGATAAAACAGAGATTTTGGTACTGGGTTTGAAAAAGTAGGCTGCCATGTTGTGAGGAAAACCTGTATGTAGGACCATGTGCCAAGGATTTGTAGGCAGCTTCTGGGAACCAAGAACTGCCCCGACCAACAGCCAGAATGGGAGTGGGAACCTGAGTCCTACACCTGCAAGGAATTGAATTCTACAAACACTTACTTGAACTTAGAAGAGATTCCTAAGCTTTACATGAGAGCACGGCCCAGGTGACCTTTCACTGTGCTGCTTTGTGAGATTCTAAGCAGAGAATCCAACCATGTTGTATCCAGATTTCTGAGATAATAAATAGATTTGTGAGGTAATAAATAGGTTTAAGGTAAGTTTGTGTAATGTAGCACTAGAAGGCTAATAGAGTGTGAACTTGGTCTAAATGGAATGATGAGAGTAAGCATGTGAAAGATAAAAGTCTAGAACTAATTGCTAGCAGATGCAATCTGAGCCATTAATTCTGCATCCCATTACGTTTAGAGCAGAATTAGGGAGGGTGTAGTGAGATGAGAACTTCATTGATAGGAGATTCCGGAGCTCCACTCTTTCTCATGGAAGGGAGAAGAGAAAGAGTTTCCTTAGAGAAGGTGGATCTGAAGAATGGGAAGTTTGTGCTTCTATATAGTGTGAGGTCATAAAGACAAATGAGAACTAAAGCTTAAGTCCTAAGCCCCCTCACCAATGGAACAGATCCTCTCTTGGCCAAGATGACCCTAGAGAAACCTTAAAAACAAAGTTCCTGGGCATGGCAGGATAAGAGTTTGGACATACCTCTTTTTACCTCCTCCTTTTTATCATTTAGACACAACTGACCAGGATTATTGTTAAAATAGAGATCATAAGACTAATCAGCTGGACTCTTTATGACAATAAGATACCAAATTATAAACGAGACCATAAAGCATGGATTAAATCATGCACTTGTACACTCAGAGAATAAACTTTGCTCCAACTACCCCTTATTAACTGAACTCCCTATTCCCCAAGCCATAATTCTAGCTGTGATTGGACAAAAGACTGATTTCACTAACTTTCTCCTGACAAGAGACCGCTGACCATGGGCTAGCTCTGGCTGGGTTAAAGAGGCTGCACACTGGACTGTCTCCATGCTCCTACTTTACATATGACATACAGGGACTAATTTAATACATTTAAATGTTAAGTCTCCACCCCAAAGTGAACATGGGATGCAGGTAACATGCATGTTTAATTATCATGCATGCACATGACCCCCCCTTTGTGAAATAATCATTACTACTCCAATAACCTGTCGAATATGTATACTCGGCCAACCTATTTGGCACAAATTCCTGTCCTAGCCCCCTTCCCTTGAAGTGCCTGTTTCCAGTTTTGGCAGGAGGATTGATTCCCAACCTGCAGATTGTAACCTTTTATAAAAAATAAAGTATACTTTCCAACATTATAAATTGAGTAATTTTTCAGTTGACATGAAGAGAGTGTTTCAATAATGACTTTGTCAAACACTGCTTAGGGGTTTGAAAGAATGTATAAAAGAGATACATAGGATCTTTCTAGGTGAAGTTCATCCATATCTTGAGCAGTGCCAATGGACATTATGGGAGTTTAAATGTGAGTTTAACTCCTCATTTATGATCAATTGACATTTTACAAAGGTGCCAAGCTAATTCAATGGGGATAAAGTCATCTTTTCAACAAATACTACACTTATAATCAGCTATCTATATGCAAGAAAATGAAGTTGGATCCCTAGAATTTGTCATGGATGAAGGACACAAATATTAAGAGTTAGAACTATAAAACTCTTAGAAGAAAGCAGGCATAAATCTTAGTGACCTTCAATTAAGCAATGGTTTCTTAAACACCAAAAGTGCATTTAACAAAAGAAAAATAAATAAATTTGACTTCATGAAAAGTGAAAAAAAAAATTGTCTTTAAAAGATACCCTCAAGAAAGTGAAAAGACAACATAGAAAACTGGAAAGTTTTTTAAATCATATATTTGAAAAAAGAAACAGTATTTAAAGTGTGTAAAGATCTTCCACATGAGGACTAAATTGGCTGACTAGACACAGGTGGTATGTGCCTCCTCCTCAGAGAGGAACCAGAATAATCAGCAGATTGTCACATTTCAAACAGATCATCTAGGAGAGAATGTTCACCAGGGAAGCAAAGGGAAGTACTAAAAGTGGATAAAGAGGGTTCAGGGCAACTTGCCTGGCTAAGGTCCTGGCCACAGGAAAAAGTAAGACAGAAGTCCCTAGGGCTCCTCACTCCAAGAGGAGAGCTTGTGCAATCTTAGTTACAAGCGAACCTCTCAGCCCACACAGGTGTCAGGGCTAACATAGAGAGCACCTTGAAGATTGCACAGACATGTTGCTCCAGAAAGGAAACCCATGTGGATCGCAAAGGCACCCCAGCCTGGAGCAGCCTCAGCAGGCTTCCATTCTGAGAGCCTAGATCCATGCCTGCAGCCTCTGTTCAGATCTGAGGAGGCATGGAGGATCCCAGCCGACGAGGACCACCCGAAAGAAGCTGCCCATCCTGCTACAGGTTACCGTTGAGACTAAGATGCGACAGGACAGCGTTATCTACATTTTCTTGCCCACCTTTCTTGCCTGAACTGAACTTCTCTTGTCCCACGTCCAAACTACTATTTTGAGAATTTAATAATGGGCTGTGCCCTGCCCTCTGGCTGAGTATAAGCTAACTTGCCTGCAGTACCTCATGGCTAAAGGTAGACAGGGAAACAGAATCTCTGACATTAATCTAGGACAATACCTACCACCCTCTAACAGGCTGTGGTAAGACTAAGTCTTGAGGCAGCTGAACTCCCCACAGTTTCTGACTAACACACTTGCCTGAGAAGGGCCCCATCTTTTCTGTTTACAAGTCCAAGGCACAGTTTTGGGAGTTTAAAGCTGGACTGCGCCAGCCCTGCCCACACGCAGAGTTGGCCAGATGCAGCTGCAGCCTAGTCCAGCTGAGGGAGGGCAGGGAAGCTCGAGCTCTGCTATGTACACCTAGGAAAATTCCCACCACCCTACCATAGACTGCAAGTGGGCTGCATTTACCAGTTTCTTGTTCATGCTGCTCACCTGAAAGGGAAGCTCACCTTTCTTCAAACATACACCAGTGCCATTTTCAGAATTTAACACTAAACTGGACCCTGCCCAGGCTGAGTTCAAGGCGATATAATTAGAGCCACCACCCACCTTGTAAGGGAAAAGGGAACCCAAGCTTTCTTAGGAACATTTACAATAATATCCACTGCACTGTTGCAGCCAGCTGAGCAACAACTGAAGACTAGACTGTTTAATCCATGGCAGTTACCAAGTATCACCACCATGGACCATTTGGATTAGTGTTTGATTTCACCAATGCTACTGCTACCTCCCACATTATAGCAGCTACTCAAGGGCCTGAGAACTTGCCTATACACCTGGGCCTCTGTTCCAATGACTAGCTTTTGAGCAAGCCATCTGAAGGCCCAAGAATCGACCCTCCTGAACATACCTAAGACTGCTGCCAGTGTAAGCTTCTCCAAGGCCTGAAATCAGCCACACTCAGCCCACTGCTGCCACTACAAAGGACCAAAGACTGGCTCACCAAAGTAGTCAAGTCCCCGGCAAACCTTCACCACAGACTAAACTAATTGTACCCTAAGCCAACAAGGAAATCACAGATACCACTGACCCTGTGTACTATCTAAGAAATCATACAAAGTCACATTACTGTAAGCACCCCAAATCAAAGCCAAAATGTCCTACTTGAACAACAACATATATACATCCTCTAGAAAAATATTCTTCCCTTCGAAGTTAATTTCAAAATAATTGGAAGATGCAACACCTCCATTAAATATGTAGATATCAAGAAAAGGACACAGGCTCAGTGCCCATAGCACAGTGGTTACGGCATAAGTGTCACAGGTTCCCACTTATTAGTGGGAGCTAAACTTGGCTATGCAGAGACATGGTGGTATAATAGACACTGGAGACTCAAAAAGGGGGAGGGTGGAAGGAGGTTATAGATGGAAAAATTATCTATCAGGTGTAATGTGCAGTATTTGGGTGATGGGTACAAAATCCCCAACTTTACACACTGTATACATGTACCGGAAAAAAGACAAATTTTATAAAGACCCTTTTAAGTGCTTAAAAAAAACTATCAACGTGGAATTCTATATGCAAGGAAAAACATCTTCTAAAATAAAGGAAAAAATAAATAATTTTTAAGTTTAAAGAAGGAAAAATCTTCTACAAC
>NW_003852420.1:6510229-6538601 GCF_000181295.1 Otolemur garnettii
AACAGCAGCAGCATTATTTAGAAATTTGAAACAGTTTAAATGTCTGTCAACTGATAAATAGATAAATAAAATGTGGTATATACTTGTAAAGCTCAGTCGTTCTTCTGGTCTGGGAAGGCTTGGCTGGTTTCAGCTGCAGCTCACGTACCAGCTGTGTTGGTGAAGTGGATGAGAAGACCCAAGACTCCAGGAGTCTCCAGTGCACCGGGAGCCCAGCCTACCCTGTTCTCATGGCAGCATCAGAGATCCAAAGTGAAGAAATGAAAATGTATTTCTGCCTATGTCACATCTGCTGCTCCAGGTTTAGTGTCCCGTATCTGAAATGCTGAAACTTTTGGAGTTGGGAACACATGCATATACATAGTGAGAGATCCTGGAGAAGGGACACGAGTTTCAATACATTTATTTTTCATATACACCTTATACACACACAACCTGAAGGTAACTTTATACACTATTTTAAATGATTTTGTGCACAATGTTTCTGTTAAGTATTTATGTGTAGAATTTTCCACTTAAGCTGCCATGTTGGCACTTAAAAAGTTTTGGATATTGGAGCATTTCAGATTTCAGATTTTTGGATCAAGGATGCTCAACCTTTGTCCCACTGGCCAAAGCAAATTACATGGTCAAGGTCAGACTCAGTGTAGAAAGGCAATCCCAAAGGACCCAGATACAGGAAGGCATAAAAATTGGGGCTGTTAGTGCAATCTATCTACCATATGAGCACAGCAGATAATTGCAGATAATTTTTTTAAATTTCAGGTTAATGTGAGGGTACAAGCAACTAAGTTACAATGTTTGCATTTGTTGGGTAGAATCCCTCTTGTCGTTGTGTCCCGCACCCACGAGGTGTGCCATGTCCTTACCACCCATGAGGTGTGCCATGTCCTTACATTGTGCCCATTATGTGGGAGCACTCCGCTCTCCTCCTCTCTTCACCCCTCCTCCCTTGTTAGGGCATTACTAGTACTAGTATAAAACAAGTTGAAAGTGTAGCAGATAAGAGTGGGCTTCTAACATTCTTCGATCAATGAATAAAGTTAGCTCAGGGCTGACGATAAGTCCAGGATAGCTGTTTGTGTAGCTAGGTAAGGGAGTGTAAGTGAATCCATGAAAGAGTGGTACACCCTGTACACTTGTGTGCTGTGTTGTAAGTACCACACCTCACCAGAAATAACCAAGTTTTTGTAAAAAGGTATGTATGACTTTTGAGAAAATTAAATACACACATTGCTTGAAAAGGGTAAACAAGAAGCATCTCGATGGGGCCATATGACATTTCCTCATTCATATTATATGATACCAAAGTTCAGAAGTGACTAATGTAACACAATTCTTTTCCCTCCTCATTTTGTTTGGTACATTTTGATTCACCCAAAGCTACTGGGCCATGGTGTGCGCGATGAGATATATAGTATTAAATTGGCCTCCACTGGAAAATTTTTCCAAATGTTATTGTGGTGGAGACCCCAGAACTTCCAGGATGAAGCAGCTTAGGGACAGTGTCTCATCCCAAATTTCTAAGAAAGTAAAACGAGGAAAGGGGAGGAGTGAATTTTCTCATTTATCAAGATAATTACAGACACCTATTTTTTTTTCTTCTAATGTTAAAGCAATGATCCTATTTTTAACCATCTCCCTGATCTCTCCTTTAACATTTTTTCATCATTCTAACCTGTGGAGCAGAATACTTTTCATGAAATGTTATTAAAGAAGATGGCTCATCAATACTCATTCCAGAGGCACCACCCCAGATTTATTATGACGTTGAAGAAGCAGTTATTAACTTGTGTGCTTGAGACTCTGTTACATGCCAAGCATCGGAGAAAAGTTGCAGGAAAGTGTGGTGTTCTGTTTGATTCATCCCGGCGATGATGAAGGAAAAACTATTTAGAGTTAGGAATGAGGTATTCCTAAAATAATCTCGACATTAACTAATCTAGGGATGCCCTCTTCACAGGGCACAATCTCTGAATGTTGACAGGTCTCCACTGTTACCTGCCACACTGTTTTTAAAAAAGTGCTAACCGTCAGAATTGAGAACAGTGCTTTTCTCATTTCAGCCTTTCATTCACATTTCCAAAGACACTGCCTCCCCGAGAGAGGCCACAAACACAGTGACAAATCCTTCATTTCACCTCACGGGCAAATCATTTAAATAGTCATTGATAGTTATTGATTACCTGTTCTTTGAAAAGCAAAGGAACAAAGCTTGAAAAGAAATTAATCTGGACTGGTGGGAAAAGTCCTGTGGGTAAATAGCTTCTGGAGAATAAATGGATAAATTAAGGAGGGCCAATCTGCCCGGGAGAACAAGAAGATTTTTTGGAAATGGCAATAAGGTTGCTGTTTAAAGATTGATAGCGAATCATTATGTAATGTAGCTAGGAAAGATGTGTGCTATGTGTGTGTTAATAGAGAATGGTGACCAATCCACATTGGCTAGGTGAGTGGGCAGTGTGGGGCCAGAAACTGAATCCTATTATCCTTTAGGTGGTAGATAGGATCCTATAGGTACATGCAGAATGGTAATACGATCAGAGCTGGCATTTGGGAAGGTTAATCCGTGTGTAAAAAGACTTGAATGACAAAGAAACTGAATGGGAGGAGGTTTAAAATTCTGGGTGTTAAGGAATGAGAGCAATGGTAAGGAAACAGAGGGAAGCTTTGAGGGTGGGCTAGAAGGCTGAGGTTTTCAGGGACAGATTGTGTGCAGGGGGGAAATGAGATGAAGCCGAGCAGCGTGGCCCCAAGGTTCAGCACTGGCGCTGGACGATTAAAATGAACGGGGTGGACAGATGGAGAAAGGGGCTCGAGTTTTTGTTAATTACATACAAGGTGCACATGTGCCATCAATTTAACTCTTGACAGTGAGAGGCAAAACCACAGCGTAGGGAAACAAAGGTCAGGGTTACAGATACAGATTTGAGAGTTATGTGCAGAAAGCAGAAATCAAAGGCATATGATCAAAGGAAACAGTGAAGGGAAGACATACAAAAATATTCTCTGATCAAAGATGGTGAAAGAGTTCTTTCCCGTTTTGAGTTACTTTTCCAGGAAGCTCATTGTTGAATTTGAAACCCGGACACAGAACTGTTTCTCAAGTCTGGGTTTTCTCACCAAATGAATCTCTGCTATGCAAACCTTTAAAATGTGCTTCTCTCCCTTTAAGAGCTGGGGTTGAGGTGCTTGTACGACACTTTTGGAATATATTTCATGGGTTCTAGGTTGCATGTACATTTCACATTTGAACATCTCTGAAATTGAGATGTATCTTAGTCACTGGGTAGTATGTCATATTTTCAGTTGGCAGTGTTTGCATTCTGTGAGATAGACAAAGTAATGGTGCATATTATAATCAATGGTGCCTTAGGTATGATAAAATATGGCATCTACCCATGGGTTTCCCTATCTTGGCAGCCTGGCCTCTTTTGCCGGAGGGCTTTATGTCCCCCAAAGGGGAGGAGGAGCCTACTTAGAGAAGAACTGTACGTATGGATAAGAATTCTAACCAGTCAAGAAGGGGCAATTGAGCTCCTTTTGGAGTCTGAAAGAAAGGGTACAGGGAGGAATTGAAACTCAGGTGCCCTAACTCTCCAATTGAAACAAAAATTCTGAGGGTGGGCAAAGCAATGTAGGAGAAACCAAGAGAGACTTGGAGCCCAGGATAAAGCATGCTCACTTCTTGCTTCTTGGGGCAAAGATCTAGGAAATTTAGAAAATTTCCAGCATCCTGGATTTATTATTAGTGGCCTATACAGTATTGGAACAACAGGGTGCTAACAGCTGACAAGTGCTCAAAGGAGGTACTTTGATGGATGGGCCTGAGCTAGTGCCTCTGTTCCCTCCTAGTCTGAAGCGATACAGTTGTGCATGTCACAGAAGATGCTGGAATAAACTGCGTCCAGGTTGAAGACTTGGCTGAGCAGGAACCTGAAACCACTGGGTCAGAAGGGCCTACCTTGTTTAAGGTCACCAGACATCCTGCTTTTTAACAATTTGACCCGTGTCCCATGGCATTTTAAAAAAGTCCCAATTTTAGGAAAGACTGTGTGACAAGCTAGGGAATGGAGGGACAACCGGAAGGGAATAAATGGTTTTCGGCTGCTGAAAAGGTTAATGTAACTCCATTTGGGAATGAAGAGGTTAACATAACTTCATTTGGAAATGAAAAGGCTAATGTAAATTCCCCACTCCCCTCCTGGGCAAGGTCACCCAGTGGACCAGCCCTATTCCTTTGAGCCACAGGCTCCGCCCTATACATAATTTTTTTTAATGTATTGTATATGTAAATTGTACTTATGTTGAAATTAAAAAAATATATATTACAATACTATCTTTGCGTTCTATGAAAATTTTTGTTGCTCCATATAGACCGAATTTTTAATTAAGAACACCTCTCCCACCCATCCCCCACCCCGGTCAATGGTGTCCCGCTTTACCAACATTAAAATCTGGTCATCTTAACCTTGTTGCTGCAGCAGAGGGCAGGCAGGACCCACCCAGCAGCAGGGAGACCAGATGCTCCTCCCAGCCGCCAAGTGGACACAGGACTCCCTTCCCATGTAGATGCCATCTGGGGAAAGAAGCAGGGAGGTTTCCTGAGTGGAGAGGAACCTCGGACAGGGAATTCGACTCATGTCCCTGAAACTAACTTTTTTTGTAAGCTGGAAGACAGTGAGTTACTTTAACTGACAATGAGCTTAATTTTTCTTCATAGCAAGTGAGAATGCAGGCGTTGAATGTAATTTGACCTTGTAGTATCAGGTAAGATAGATCTTTTTTTTTTAGTCCTGCTACAACAGATCCATTGGATGATAATGTCGCAAATACTAAAAGTAATCTTTGTTAAAAAAGAGATCAACTCCGGCAAATACAACTATTTGGGGTAGCCAAGAGAGGACATGATCAGAAAAATGAGAAAACTATTTCCTATTTCCCGATGGGAAACCTTTGAGTACCTCTCAGAAGCAGAGGCAAAAGAAGGCAAGTGATGGACTCAGCCGAGTGTTTAGAAAGGTGAACCGAGCAGAGCTCGTGAAGAAGCATCGGATTTGATGAAGAGAAGTCATTCAGCGTCTTTGAAAACTGGCGATCCGAGTGTGGTGATATTTTATTAACTATAATTTGTCTTGAGATGTTAATGCTGAAACATATGTAGTCTAATCCCATCTTTTACAGATAAGGGAACTAGGAAGCAAAGAGATGTCACAGAATCCATGTCAGATCATAAACATGAGTAAGAGGAAAAACAAGTACGTTATACCTGGAAATCAACGAGACTCGGCATGTTTTCTGTCCCTTGGGGGAAAAATATTTTGGGGGCTTGAAAAAGCCTCCTTTCCTTTGGAAATAATGATAGGATCATTTATGTGAAAAATAGGCCAAATGTTTATTAGAAAGCATCTTGGGAGAAGACACTCTGACAAACGTTACGTGTGTTTTAATTTTTTATTAGAGAAGTTGGAAGTTTAATTTCAATATTGATGGTATCATAATTTTCTCTGGTTTGTTCAGAGGAACGTACAGAATCAATTTGTACAAGCATATACACAAGTCAGTTGGTGCTGTGTCCTAAAATCAGTAATCTGATTAGTTCTAGACTACCGGGTTTCCGCGGTCCTCTCGGCTTTGGTGGCGTGGCTCAGTTCCCTGCGGAATACTTTTTCATGCACTGTCTGCGACACAACTACAGCAGGCTTAAAGACCATGCAGATTAACACTGTAGCAAATTGTTTTGATATTTAACAGACATAAAAAGGTCATTTCCTGATATGAAATTCTGAAAATCTGCATATATATTTTTGTGTAAAATTAAATTAGTTATGTATTTCTTTTTCAAACTAGAACTTGAAGTATCAAGAATGCCCACATAATTCGTATACACATATATATAGAGAGACTTTTTCATTATGCTAAAAGTCTTGATAGTCAAATTATAGTCTGTGCCATATGTTTATGTAACCAGTATTTATTTGGCCTTAGGTTAACTGTGTCTGTGTGGATTAGCCTTAATTGGTGCTTGTGTAACATGCAAACATAGTTCTAGTATTCCTGTTTACTAATCTTGTCACGTGGCAATACTTAGATTGATTTTGCTTTGTGACAATGTGCATTAAGGAGTATAAATACTTTATACATGGTCACATTTACAGACATTTGCCAGTAACCACTTCACAACCTTTATGGTGTTAATAGTGAATTGTATTATCTGGAATCTGCAGAAGTCATTCCTAGAAAGCAATGTCAGGTTTAGACTTTCTTAAACGTGCCTAACAGAGTCCCCCCCTGGATATTAATAAGTTTTGGCACAGGCACACTGCTCTATTTTTCTATTGTTCTAAATTTCCACAACGTTTAAAGAAAATTAGCTTCTTATGGCATGGTCGAGACATGGCACTTACTGATGAGGTAACTGAGATATAGAAAGATTTGCAGACCACCACTCCGGCTAATTAATGTGTAGACAGAGTTTTTTTCCTAGTGCATGCTCTTGCTGTGAAATTGCTAATGCACCGTTTTGTTTTGTTTTGCTGTAGCTCAAACATGTCCCAATGCATCACAAAGCTAAGCTGTCAACACCAAGCTCATTTACTTGTGATGGTATTTTATATAAAACATGTTTAAGTTATGTTATCAATGATTAAACTCTGCCCAACTGGAATAGTCAATTTTTGTGGATCTGTAGCTACTTTTGTTTGGCCAGGGAACTTTAATCCTCCAACTGTTAAAGACAGAAGCGTGTAAGTCATTCCAAGTCTCTGTGGCTTCAGGTGTCATCTTGTGTACACGTAAAGGAAACGCAAAAGGAAAGAGCTTTTGTCCATGGTGTTTGTGTTCAGAAGTTTGGAGTGATCTTTTGACGCTTTGTGGTTTTGCTGCTTCAGTTTGCATTTTGGAGTTTCATACTACTGTTGCTGGTCTGCGGTCCATCTCGGCTTCCAATTTCACCATCTGCTGCATCTCCTTCGCCTATAACATCAGAAACATGGCCTTACATGTTGAAATCCTTTCCTCAAGGCAATTAATTAACCTTGCCTCTCTTCTCCAGTAAATAGATGCTGCCCCTACATCCTTGCTTCTCAAAGTTTGGTCCGTGGACCAGAAGCATCATCAGTGCCTGGGACCTTCTTAGAAATGCAGAATCCTGGAGTCTGCTCTAGACCTACTGAATGAGAATCTGCATTTTAACAAGATGCTTGGGAAATTTTTATGCATGTTGAACTTTGAGAAGGACTGGTGGACACAGTGCCAGGAAAATCCCGTGGGAAGAGGTGCAGCCAATCACCTGATACTGAGACTCTAACACATCCAGTTGTTCAATGTAGTTTCTGTAGGTTGACACAGCGCTTTAACTGTGTGTAGAACATAATTTTATCACTTTTAGAACATGGGTTGCTTATGTACAACTTATTCCCCCAGTAGTCTGAAATGTAATTAAAGGTAATTCCCACAGAACTAATTGATGGAAAAGTTCAAGGGGAGAGCATATTATATTTGGCTGGAGGATCTTATAAATGCAATGTTACAGGAATACGTAGGGTTCTAGGACTCTTTCCGTCCAAACACTCTAGGCTCTTACTTCTCTTGGATAATTATTTTTTTTACAGACTACCAGGAAGTAAGCGCTGGTGAACTCAACCTCATGAATTAAGACTGTCACTAAGATAACCAGCCTACTGGAGAGGACGGAAGGGGTCCGATGAGGGCAGGTCTGGTGATAAATAATTGCTTGGCAAAATTAGGGAAAAACCATACAGTTCTTTTCAACTTTTACTTCCTAACTGATAGCCTGGGTGCTTTTGCCCAACCCAATGTGTTTATCTTTAGAGCAATGAGGAACCACCTCCCCCCCTTTTTTAGTGACATACCATTTTGAAATATAAGGCGTTTAAGAGCGGTGACAGGCGTCTATGAACATATAAATCAGAAGAAGATTCTGAAGTGCTCTGATGTCACTATGTATGTCTACTCAGGTATTCCAGCTAATTGGAAGGCCAGTGGGAAAGTTTGGTTAACTCTACAGATCATACTCAATTCATTTAAATCCCTCAAATGAAGTCCTATTACAAAATTGGTTTAACCCACAGACCATACTGTGATGTATTCTGTATTTAGGCTTTAAATTTCATTTTGGTGAGGAAAGACAAAATGATACCCCGAAACATATCTTTCTGTATAAATTTGGGATGTATGGTTCCCACATATTTTTTATGCCTGAGGTCTAGCATTACTCTAATAAAGAAATGAAGAAATGGAGAAAAATATACAAACATGAAACTATGACACAAACAGTATTCATAAGGATGACAGTGAAACATTATCAGCATTGGAAATTCAATACTTCCATGTTCAGTAAATTACAATACAAGGTGATCTATGCCTCTCCCCCTTCAGCATTTTAAGGACAATATTGAACACAATTTAGAAGGAAGAATCATATGACATTAAAGGACTTTTCCAAAACTAAGTTCTTATATGAGTAGGGTGACCATACATTTTCATTTTCCAGAGATAATGCCAGTTTATACTTGTAGTCTTGAATAATGTGAATAATATGAATAGTGCCTTTCCCTCTCAAAACTATCCATAAGTTATATGGTCACCTTATTTATTAAGGACAATTAGGGTCCTTGGCAGACCGGACTCAGCAGAAAGCATGATAAGAGTCTTTGTATAATGTTTCCGTATGCAGATCATAACTTTCTATCAATTAAAACCAGCCACAAACTTTGTGTCGGTGCTTTGAAAATTAGCTAGAGTCATATTAACATTTGTAAATGATCCGACTCTGTGACCCAGTATTAGGTGGGGTCAGTCCACATAGCAACTCTATATATCACTATTCTCGATGTTTGAGTATGTCCTCGTTACCATGACCACTGTTTCCCAGATCTGCAATAGGAAATGTTCGATAAGACATAATCAGAAATAATTCTCTAAAGATTTTGGGCACTTAGGTCTAAATAGTATATCAGAAATCCAAGCATGAAATAGTCAAGGTTTTAAATCCAAACCCTTGAGATAGTAATCGGTTATGAGCAGATGTGAACCATAATCGGTACCAAGAACACTAACATAGTTGAGAATCAAAGCAATGTCTTGCTCATCAGAGTTCAGTCCTACCTTGCGTTTGGGACACTGCATGACAGGATTTCAAAAGCTGTTTGTACAAAAATAGTAATGTCAAAAGTGAGTCATACATACAAAACAAAGAAAATAAATGAATATTGAAGTGAATTTGAGAAATGAATGTAAAACCATATACAGAAAGCAAAAAGCCAAGAATAAACACATACACACCCACCAGTGACAAACTTTCCCCTAGCTGATCTCAACAGAAAGAAAAAAAGAAAGAAAGAACAAAGCAAATGATCGATGCCTGTTAGCCCAGAGTACGCCTCTCTTCTGTGGCAGTGAGTGGAGAACCTGACCTTTAAGCAAAACCTCTCACCTCTCTTTATTAAATGATAAGATTGATGATAAAACTCAATTTTTAAGACTTGAGCGTGACAGTAATGGATTCATTAACATTTGAAATGGTACATGCCAAGACAGATGAGATACTGCGTCTCTGGGAGGCCTATGGAAAACCTGAGTAGGAAAAACATCCCCGACCTTCAGCGTTTTAACTGAATAATTGGCTAACCAAACAGGCAAGGCTGTAAAGTGGCTTACAAAGGACACTGAAGTTAGGCTCCAGAACTAAGACAGACTGACACTTGAGTTGTTCCTGCCAGTGCCCTTGACACGGGTTGAGCTAATGAGCCATTCCGTGCCTTGCTTTGGAAGGGGGATTTAGAACAGTCTTGAGGAGCAGAGTCACAGAAAATCAGTTAAGAATCCTTTGAGAGAAATATTACGGGAGAATGTTCAACTTTATCTTTGGCTCAGAAACAGAAAAAGAAAAAAAGTCTTGGGATTTAACAATGGTTTGGAAGACTGTTTTAGAAGTCTGGAATTGGCTGGCAGCAGGGATACTGTTTTTGCTAATGAAATGTTAGCAATGTCTACAGTTCCAAACCTGGCCTTATTATGAAGGAATAAAGGACCAACTATGCCTTTTGCACTGTGCCTGCAACAGTGTTGTGCTTTACAGAATAACTGTGAATTGAGAGCTTTCTGGCCTTCCAATTCCAAAAAATATATATACTAGAAAGAGCTGGGCTTGAATTTACAGTTGGGTGGGGCCATGTACGTAAAGCAAAGCTTAACAAAGACATTTCAGTCCAAATTCTATGTTCGCTGGAAGCATCGTATATCTTGAATTTCTTTTCCTGAAATCTCATTAAATCTTTATCAAGTCTAAAGCTTTTTCATGTTCTGTGCTTCCCTAAGCTTCTGTGACTCAAACTATCAGTCGTGGGAGGTAGACATTAAAAGGCATTTTATGAATTTTTGGAACAAAAAACTAGCATCCTCCCAATATGATCCTAATCAATACAGCTGTCACTAATGCAGTATTATAACACAAGAATTCTGCGGTGGTTTGGATTAGCCGTATGCTAGGACACAAACTCAGAGTTTAAATTATGCACTTTGGCTGTGCAACTAGAACGGAGATAACTAAAGGTCTCTGGATACGCACCACTATTGTAGTGATGAGTAATTTTGAGCACATCTACATTCTTTAGTCGAACGTGTTGCTAAGCAACACAATAATTTCTCAGTAGTTTCTTAATTTAGTTAACTAACACATAATTGTACCTTACCTTTCATTATGCCCTTCTAAGGAGAATTTGAAAAAAACCTTCCCCAAGGCTTCCTTTTCCCCTGTTATCACCGAATCACTGAAGTGGATCCTAAACTTTGAAGACACTGCCCTTACCCTTATTCATATCCCCACTTGCCCCCATTCCAGAAACACTTTTAAGAGCAGAAACATAAGCTAGGTTAACTTATACTAGAACATGATATGTCTATGAGTTGGTCAAATGAATTGGGTCTATGGGACAATAAACATAGTATTGTCCCCCTTGGGGATCAGGGAACTTGTTCATGAATGGAAGCATTTAGCTGACAAAAAAATGTGAAACGTAACTCAGAAGTATGTTGATGCATAAAACTTCCGTCCACCAAAAAGAATCCCAAACCAGAAGTTGTATGTTACCCCATTGCAATACAAAAGAGATTTCATGGCTGTGTTTACTTTCTTTAAGGTACTTTCAGTATAATTCCTACTTAAGTATTCTTCAATGGGAATCATTTACTCTAAAAAAAACCACCTTAAATAAGATGGCATTATAGATGTGAGAAAATAGGATAGAACAATGTAGCACAAGTATATATTCCATCAGAACCTCTTTATAGTTTCTAAATAGAATTATCTAGACATAAGAACTTCTAAGCCAACTATAGCTCGTGAGTGAAATCTGAACTCAGAGAGACTACAATGTAAATGTTGATGGTGACCACACTGCTACAGAAACCAGAGGCATTTCCATCAGGGTGTACAATGTGGACGGCTGATGGGCTGTCCCCATTTGGGATGGAGCCCACTTGTCACCTGTCCTGCGCTCCAGGTACAAATACATTTATCTTGGTGCTGGTATACACCCGGTGGCCTAAGTACACAGTTGGCGTTTGCACAGATTTGTATTTGTATTTCTTTGTTTAGTGTTTTGGCCTGTTGGGAAGAAAAGCACCAAGAGTGTGGTATCCATTCCTAGTCAGTGGTCGGCAGAGTTAGGGAGGCTCTTGACCTTGGACCCCACTTAGAAATCCTAGGGAGGTTTTTAAACTTTTAAATGGAGGGTGGAAATAGGTAATTTCTCTCATTGGCTTTTAAACAAAAGCAGATTATAATGCTCTAAATAAAAATGGAGAAATAATTTATAACCTCTGCTTTTCATCCTCTCACTTTTAGCAACGTCGGAATCCCCCTAAAGTATTAAAATAATGACTTTGTATTCTTTTTTTGGCATAGCCACGTTCCTTTCCTGTTCCCCAAACAGTACGTTCTTTTCTTTTTGGATAAAATGGTGAAAATAAAGCAATGGGCAGCCAATCTTTCTGCCACCTTCCCATTACACGGCTCAGGCCGCTGGCTTTGGCAGAAGGGTCACAGTGGCTTGTGGCATGTGTGTTCCGAAGCTGGCTGGCTGCTTTTATTTTTGCATGTATTTTAGGTAAAATACCTGCTCATTCTGTTTCTCTAGAAATTCTAGGTGTTCAAGCTGGACTTTTTTCAACTGATCCATTTCTTTGGACTGCTTCATCGCGAGCTGCCAAAAAAAAAAAAAAAGAAAAGAACAAAAGAAATTCTGATAAACTTTGGGTTATAATCTTAAACCTTAGGGATGTGAGTTGACTTGTAAGTTTACAGTTTAAGTGTGGGAGATAATCATTTAAAAAAGAAGGGAAGAAAACTAATGTGAAAACCGGGAGAGTTTAAATTCATCATTCTTATTGTGAAGATCTTTCTTGCTAAAATCTTAGAAAATAATAGAGCAATTATGCATGATTAAAACTTGGCTTCATTTTCTGTATAAAACGATTCCAAATCATTACCTTAAAAGATTTCAGTAAGAGATTACTTTAGCTTTCAGGGAGCAGAGAAGAAAAGCTGGAATGTTTAATGTACAGAAAAATCAAATAAAGCAAATTAGCTAGAGGTCTGGTATGGAAGCATGAGTTACTGTTTACAGAGTTTTAAAGGAAGAATGCCAAGGAAATTATAAAATACTTACTCTCTTTCTTTCTTCCAGAAACTTTTTAGTATTGCTGCTGTTTAACTCCCTGACTCGCCTAAAAGTAATGGGTACAAATAATGGTTGGCATAACATTGAATGGAATTAATATTACATTAAATAAAAAAGAGTTATATTCTATTACATTATGTGGAGCTTATCTGTATGCAATTATTGCTTCTTTTTTACTAATTTTTATTGCAGTATTTTCAAACATAGAGAGAAAAATATATTAAAAAATCTTTGTATACATCACCCAGATCAACTAATCTTAATGTTTGCCATAGTTATCTCATATTTTTAAAGGCAATAAACTGTTACCGTGTTTCCCCGAAAATAAGACACTGTCTTATATTTATTTTTTCTCAAGAAGACATACTAGGGCTTATTTTCAGGGGATGTCTTATTTTTATTAAGTATAATACAACAATCTACATTTATTCGAATACAGTTAAGTCATCTTCTTCTGGAACCTGACGAGGGAGACGACCTTGTTGGTGGGGCTGGCACTTGTGATGCATGAACTCTTTTCCCCAGGCCATTTGCATGTGCGCAATAGGATGCCTGTGACCGTGGTTACCGCGTGCACTCATGCAAGTGTGAATGGCTGGGAGAAAGGAGCTGTGGCAGATAAAAGGTATTATAGTCTATCTTACCACTCTGCATAGAAAAGCAGGGTGTGGCTGTGCAGATATGCTAGGTCTTATTATCCGAGTAGGGCTTATATTTAAAAAATGCATAGAAATCCTGCTAGGGCTTATTTTTTTGGTAGGTCTTATTTTCAGGGAAATGTGATCCACATATAATTGAAGCCTCCTTTGTACTGTACCTAATTCCATTTCCCTCCTTCTGCTCTTCCAGAGGTAAGCACCATTCTGAATTTGGTAGGAGACTTCTCTTCCACATTTTAATATTTTTAACTAGATACAGATGTGTCCAGGTGTAACATAACTGTTGCTCAAACAATTCTGTGCATACAAGTCATCTGGAGATACTAACAAAACCACAGATTTCTGGGTCCAACCACCCCCCTCCCTGCTGAGAGTTTGACTCAGTGGGTCCAGGCTAGGAGATCTGTATTTCTAATAATCTGCTGCTGCTGGTATTTTTTTTTTTTTAATTTACCCAAATGGTAACATATTCTGGGTTTCTTTCTATAACTTATCAGTTCATCTTATGTTTTAGAGACACGTCTATGTATCAAACTATTTCATTATTTTCATCTGCTTTATGGATTCTTCCATGTATGAATAGACTATATTTCCTAGTTGGCATTAACAAAAAGCGGTTATTTCCCCCCAGATACTGCAATGCTGTGGTATATAGGGACCCTGCAATACTTGTCAGAGTGAGTGTCTGTTAACAAGTAGAGGAGTGAGTACAATTTAGTTCCTATCTCATTGTGCCTATGGGCAAAGGTTTCTCCAGGGTGTATACCTAGACTTGCCAGTTGGTAGGATGAACAGCTTCCCTTTTTTTTTGAGACACGGTCTTGCTCTGTCACCCAGGCTAGAGTACAGCAGCATCATCATAGCTCACAGCAACCTCAAACTGAGCTCATGGGAGCCTCCTGCCTCAGCTTCCTGAGTAGCTGAGGCTACAGGTGTGCACTACAAGGCCTGAATAATATATATTTCTTAATTTTTTTGTAGAGAAAGGTCTCATTATGTTGCTCAGGCTAGTCTTGAACTGGCCTCCAGGAATCATGCTACCTTGGCTTCCCAGTGAGTGGCCTCCTCTTCCCGCCAAAGCAGTAGTCCTAACTTGCACTTCCTCCTGCGGGGTCTGCGGGGGACCCTTCCTCCACGTTTTGCCCACTCTTAGAACTGCCAGACATTGACATTTCTGTCAGTTGTCGTTCTTGTTCTGTTGTTTTAACTTGCACTTCCCGCATTACTAGTGAGAGAAAGTGTTTTTAACCACTGAACAGCCCTATAACCAGCTGAACTATAATAGTTGTAAGTCTGTACAGGTTTTCTGTCTTTTCGGTCAGTTTTGGACTCTTATATTTTTTGTGGAAATTCTCCATTCTGAGTTCTCAAATACAAGAATACTTGTAGTTTGTAAAATGTTTGCCTCCGTAGTTATTTCCTTTTTTTCATTCCTAATATCTCTAATTTGTGTTTTCTCTTTTTTTTTCTGTTGATCAGTCTTGCTGGAAGGTAACTGATTTTATTATTCTTTTCTAATTACAAGTTTTTGTTTTCTATTGCTTTTTGCTCAATTTTAATATTCTCTGCTTTTTTAATTTACTAGTTCTTTCCATCTGAAAACTTTGGGTTCATTCTGTTTTCCTAATTTCTCTTTGTTGGAGTGTTTGGCTTATTCATTTTCATGTATTTAAAAAAATTATATATCTAACTTATACTCCAAATAGCATTTTAGTGACTTGTACACATTGAAAAGTCTGTGCTTACACTGTCATTCAGTTATAAATATGGGTAATTAATGTTCAAATGTCTTCTTTGATCCAAGCACGGAAGTCTTTCTTAGTGTTATAATAATTTTTTCATTTTAATTCTCAGTAGTTGGTAAAGTGGATACACTCACAAACACACACACAAAGGTTTATAAGGAAATTATAGCTATTTGGCATAAAGAAATCAGTTTTCTCTAAAAGCAGCTCTGGATAGATGTTTTGAAATCATCTACTATTAGATATAAAGTTGTAATAAATAAGCATATTGAGTCAGAATACATTTTAAAAACCTCATTTACTAGTTAGCAGTAACCCCCCAAATTGAACATTACATGACTTCAACCAACCCAAAGTCCACTTTGCAACACATTTGAAAAAAGGGATCAAAAGCTGTTTAATCATGGGTACATTCTTCACGCTGAATTCTATGCAGTAGAACCTCCCTAGTTCACCTCCTCCCTACACTGACCATCTCCTTTAAGTTGCCCTGATTTTCCCAGACCCGACAAGCACCACATCCGCATTTCAGTACAAGAGACAGACCTAGTTCCTTATGTTGACCGCCTCTGTGTGTGGTTGACCCATTTGTTACAAGCCCCTTGGGTGGCCAACTTTTAGAGTTCCTACTATGTTTTACCTTAGACAGTCTAAAAAAGGTCCAATTCATGAGACTTTTATTATGGCTGGAGTTTTTAATGTTTTGGGACAGAAGAAGAAAGTATTATCCCTAAGTACAGAAGAGTCTTACCTGGGAACAACATTAAGAACATCGCTTTTTAAAAATAAACAAGCAGCAGAGACATCCATGATGGTGAAAATAGACACTAATTGAAATCAGTAATAATCTCCCTAGAGGCGTCTTCTCCTGAGCCACAAGTAACACTCCATGCTGACTGGGAAATGCGCTGCTGACGCGATGTGTTGAAAGGCAACTCCTTTCCAGGTCAAAATTCCTGTGGAATCCCACACCCCATTGGGGTGTTCGGTCTTTTGAAACAGGAGCTACTGATTAAATTTTATTTAATTCAAGAAAATGTCAGCACAAAAAAATCTGCTGGATGATGTAATATTTTATATTTTATCCTATTTCAGTGTTAACATTACTTATTGTTAAATAGTTGAAATTTATTTAAAAAGTCAACTACACTGAGGTAGGAGACAGCCTTCTGCCATGTTAACAAGAAGAAGGAAGAAGCATAAAGTAACCAGTCAGAACCCACAAAGGGCCAGGGAGCAGGGCAGTTCACACTGGGTAGCTGACTTCACAGTATAAGGGCTCTACCAGCTCAGATGGTGGTTAACAGAGAACTCAGTGACCTAAGGTCTGAACTTTATATTTTAAACCCAAGAGCTAATCTAAACTTTGTTCTGTATTTGATGGACCGTAAAACACAGTGTTTTCCTCGGGTATCTTCTAGCTAGCTATGATGTGTGGTCTTCCCAAAGAAGGAACCCTGCTGCCTTTGAACTACTGGCACGTCAGCCCAGCCTCTGGGTTATGGAGCTGGAGGCATCTGGATGCTCAGAGGCTTCTCCAGGTGCATGATGGGTGCGGGTGATCCCTGGGAATCAGAGGCTGTCACCTTCTCTTGGGTAAAATGATTATGGATGCCCCTTCCAATCCCCTTTACCAGCTATAGCTAAAGAGTCTGTACCTGGCACCTTCTCTGGAGGACAGACAAACCTTTCCTCTCGCCCCCAAACACAGGTAGCTAATGACTGACTAGTACAAAAACCACCAAAGCCGGAAACCCTTGGCTCAAAGAAGGACAAACCCGTGGATTATACCCCAGAGTTTGGGATCAGGCTACAAGGACTCTAGGTGAGGCCACATCCCTGCTCAGGCCCTGCCCTGGCCCCTCCAGCTTCCCCCACCTGCCTTCTCTGAAGATCCCTTTCTCAATAAATCACAAGACCTGTCTTGGTCTGTGTTTCCAGAAAACCCACAGAACACAAAGACAGGCCAGATGAACCAAGTGGACGCTCTTAAGATGATCCCTGGTATCAAGGACTCCTGGAGGCAAGTCAAGGAAAGAAGACTGCCCTCCTAAATGCTGGTGCTGCTCAGACTGCCCATCCAGATGGACTACACCTGAGCAGGTCAGAGGCCTCCAGGGTGACCGGTAGAACATGGCAAGGATGTTTCAGATCTATTCTATTCTATTCTATTCTGTTCTATTCTATTCTATTTTAAAACAGAGTCTCACTATGTCGCCCTCAGTAGAGTGCTGTGGCTTCACAGCTCACAGAAACCTCAAACTCTTGGGCTTAAGTGATTCTCCTGCCTCAGCCTCCCAAGCAGCTGGGACTACTTGCCACAACACCCAGCTATTTTTCTGTTGCAGTTGTCATTGCTTATCTGGGCTGGGCTGGGTTGGAACCTACCAACCATTCATTATTATTTCATCTTTTATACAATTTTATTTGTAAATGAGCACACATGTATTGAACTTAATAATTTTACTGGCAGTAGTAAACAATCAGACAACTTTGGTACTATCCTATAGCAATAATAATAAATCTTCAGAGTAGTTAAAATAGCAGAATTCTTAGTCAAACTCACAAGTGTTTTTACATCTCAGATGGGGGTGTGTGTGTGTGTACACACCTGAAACTGTGGACACTGTGTCTTCACATCAACACCACATTCCTGCAGTGAGCACTACAGACTTACCTCTCCCGTTCTGCTTTGTTCTTGATAGATTTATCTTGGCTGATGGCTTTGCTGTTTTCCATAGAAATCTTTGCCTGGTGTGCTCGCATTTCCTTGCTTTCCCTATTAAACACACAGAGAGAGGGAGGATGGAGAATGAGTGTTTAACAGAGATTCACTCGGCGGAGATAAAGTTCTAACCAGGGACGGTGGTGATGGATACACAACAAAAGCAAATCCCATGTGTAACCACAGGACTAGGCTCGCATTATTATGATTGTTATTGAGCTCATCAAGTTAGTCTGTATTTTGAAAAATGAGAGGCGCCTCCAGCCAGGAGGGTGCTGATCCCTGAGGGGCAGTGAGCCACCTAGCAGTGCAGCAGCGGTGACGGCCTACGAAGAAGAGACATTCTCTTTCCTCATAAATATGAGGGTTTCCAACTTGGCCGTATGTTGTTTGGGACCAGATGGGCTGGAAGAGAGAGTGTGTTCTGACCTCACATGTGACTTTCCTGTTTCTGACAGCCATGGGAATAAAAGGGACTAAGTGGTTTCAAGTGAGAGCACAGCGTGGTGTAGCCAAAAAGTAGGTATGCAGGGGACTGACTGCTGTGTATGGGACACGGCTGTGTGCATGACAAATTCTTATATCTACATTCACGTATGCACTAACAGCAAAGCATTTAAAACACCAAAATGAATGGGATTAATCACGATTTTTTTTTCTGTAACCTAATGAGCTCTCCTTAGAGAACTGCCTGGAAGCCAGTAACCAGGGACTGTTGTCTGGTCTGCATCCGAAGGCGTGGAGAACAGAGGATCCTGAAGTGAAGAGTTCTGAGTTCTTCCATCAGCTACCTTAGTGCCACAACAGCAGAAATACATGCAGAAACTCTGGTCCCCACAAAAATCACTCTCAATTTTCTCCAGAACTTAAGCGACCATTTCAGCATTCACTTATTCACTCAACAAACCCCCAGGACGAGATGTTGCTGACAATTGTTAAGAAGGCAAATAATTTTAACCAAGAACAGCAGTGTGATGGTGACAAAGAAACACCACCAAGTGCCTGAGAAAAAGCTTAAACACTGCTGCTGCTTTGAAAAGTGCTCCTGTCATAAATTTATTTTTTAAGGTAAATTAGTAACTAGGATGTGATCTCTCCAATATAAGACAGCTTACTTTGTTGATAATACCTATTCTGTTATGAACTAGTATTTTTCTTTCTTCATTCAACAACATAAAAGAAGACTGCAAAAGGGCCTCTTCTGGGAAGTATCTTTGAGTAAAGGTAGATGCCTCACTCTGCTGTTAGAGCAATCATTACAGGCATCATGAAGAACAAATGTTTCTGCCTGGTGAATCAAGAGCGTGTCTAAGGGGAAAAGGAAAGACAACTTCTAATGCTGTAGAACTAGATACAATACTTTAAAACACATGGGATGCAGGACATTAATCTGTAGAAAACACAGCACGATGTACCTCCTTTAGTTGCCTCAAAAGAGAATCAGAAACTCTGACAAAAACCAACCAAACAAACAAACAAACAAATCCACCGTCCTTTTGGCAAAACCTATCACTCCAAAGTAAGGTTGGAAGTTTGGGCATGCGACCAGATAATTTAAGCCGTTGCCAGTTTGAAAGTTGTTTGACGTATTGTGGAATGCTTCGATTTTCTGTTTGTGTGCTGTCAATAGACCCTGACTGTGGTACCCACGAGGGACTCACTGAGAAGCAAGCCAGTGCAACTGAGCTATGATGAAAAGACGTAACTGACACCAGTACTCTTCTGCCCAGCTCGTCATCTGCAGTATTTCAAACGCAACATTCATTCACTCTGCTGAAGTGGGCACACACCAAAGTAAACTGACACTTTGCTGTTTCTTAATTAGGCCCCTCTTTCTGAAATGCACAGAAGTCCTAGTACTCCAAAGAAAGGGAAAGGAGGCTCCTTCCCCAGGAGCTGGAGTGACAGCTGGACACACTCCTAGCTGTGGAGTGATCAGAACAGAATCATTCTAGGAGCTCAACCGACTGGCCTTCACTCCCTGCGTCCTCTCTTCCTAAGAAACTCCACATCACTTCCCAAGGCAGCACCACCATCTGCAAAGCCTCTGTGACCCCTAGGAAAAGGCAGAGCTCCGGTGGACTGGATGCCCTCAGCGCCACTGACATTTTTTTCCACGTGTACCTTAGTCTACTTGTAATTTGACTTGACTTTGCACGTGTCATATCTTGCAACGCTTTTAAGTCCTTGGATGGTAGAGGCCATTTCTTACAGTTCATCTTGCTCATGTGGACCCTATGATATGATGTCCAGATGAGGGCAATATTATGTATTAAATTGATTTTACTTACTACCCTGCGTGCACACAGTGCACCACCTGCGTGCACACAGGGACTCGGCCTTTCTGAAGAACGAGGTGCGCTCCGTGGAGAGGGCGCTCCTACCTGTCGTGCGACAGCTTCAGCTGCTGGGTCTGCTGCTCATGCGCACTGATGAGCAGCTTCCTGAGCAGCTCGCACTGCTGGCTGAGGTGCAGATCCCGGATCTCCTGCTCCTCGGCGCTGTGGGTGTTGATCATTTCTGACCATTCCTTTGTGTGCTGTGCCACAATCTCTTTGACCTGTTTGGGAAAGAGGGGACAGTGCCAGGTGGAACCCTCAGAGGTCAGGCAAAACTGAAAGCGCCGTTCTGTTCACGTCTTTCCGATCCCTCCCACTGATTTCCTTGGTGAATCATGAGACACCTATAACCTGTAAGAAATAATGTACACTAACCAGTGGGAACTGGGAAGCCACTGCTTATTAAAATGAAGGAATCACTTCAGCTGTGACGCGCCCTTCACGGCCCTCACTCTGCCTTGCCCGGGCTTGACCTCCTCACCAGCTCTCAGGGCTCTCTTCATGGCCTCATGGTTTTCCCGCTTCACTTCCCTAAGTCCAGAGGTCCCAACAGAGAGCTGTGTGATCCGTATTTCTGGATCATGACTTTCTGTATCGACCCTAATAGATGCTACAGTAGAAAGTCCTGCCCCTCCTGGTATCCGCCCTCTTGGCAAAGTGGTTTTGCAGTTCCTCTTGTCAAGAGCTAGAGTCTATTTCTTCATCTCCTTGAATCTCACCAGCCATGACTTGGTTTAGCCAATAAGACGTTGCACGTATGATGTGTGCAGAGGCACGAAGGGCGCTTATGGCTTTGTTACGTCTGGAACCTTGAGGCTACGCTGTGACTGAGCCTGCGCTGGCCTGCTAGAGGTTGACAGGTCACCCACCCAGCAGCCAGCACCACCAGATGCACAAGTGAGCCTCCAGCCTGCCGCTGACTATAGGTAGACCCAGGAGTGAGTCCAGCTAAAATCAGCAGAAGAAACTTCCAGTAGAATACAGCCCACATTTCTGACTCAGTGAATAGAGAGCTGACAAATAAATGGTAGTGGTTCTTTTAAGGCACTAAATTTTGAACAGTTTATTATGCAGCAAAAGCAAACTGATAGGTCAAGGTTTCTTCCTGTTTATGCAAGAGATCTAAATAAAAATCACAGCTTGTTGCTCATGCATTAATTCCTGGAAATTCCAGTTAAGAAGAGAGAGAGTGGGAAACAGCCCCCAAAGACCCACGGCTTACTGGCTTCCTGCCCTTGAGGAGTCCAGGCTCTACAAAATATATAGCACCTAAAAGAACTTCATTTTTTTTTATTCAGTCATTTGTACATAGATCATAAATACATTTATGCCATTGTGGGATTCAACGTGTTGATTATTTGTACAAACTGGAATGCTTACATCCTGCTAAGCAACATGGCCTTCACCTCTTTTACCCAATTACAGGATTAAGACATTTGTGTTCTACACCTGATAGATCCAACTTGTACTTGCAATATGCTCCATAGTGTGGTCCCCCTACCAACCCTCCCTCTATCGACCCATCCCTTTTCCTTCCCCTCTCCCTCCCCTTCTTTCCTTCATCCTAGGCTAGAGTTGTGTTTTATTTTTCACATGCAGGGTATATGAAGAACTTCATTCTGAACAGCCTGGCTGACCTCTGCATGCCGTGATGGGGACATTGGGCTGGATAACAGAGCTGTCTGTACACAGATGGAGGCTTGCTGGTTTGCCCACAGCAATAGCTGGGAGCTTCCCTTAAGAGTGTATTTTTTTTTTTCTCTTCTTATAAAAACTCTTCTTGCTAGAAGAATAATGTGTATTCTTGACTGGGACTTAGCACATAGTTCTCCAAATGTCCACAACAATTTAGGTTTCTCTAGTTCCTATCTGTTCCTATTTGGGGGAGAATGTTCCTACTTGAGGTCCTCCTCTCAGAATATCAACTCTTGATTTTGTTTTCTAATCCCAAACTTTCCTGGCTAAGTTAGGATGGGGTATCACCTCCATTTGGGGTGGTTTTCTGTTGTATGTTTACTGTGACTTCTATAGAGCAGTGTATTCTGTTTTGTTTATAATGTTTCCTTTCAGTCTCTTCAAATATTATGTCACTTGGTGTCCTTGAGGCAGACAACATAAATATTGTTAGCATATTTCAACAAAAAAGACCCCCCCAAAAACCAAAAAACAGATGTTGCAACAAATGGCTTTAAGTTGCAAAGTCAGCGAGTCTGGGGCAAACACGAATCCTTGGAGTCCCTTCCTCCACAGCCCAGGCCCAGGCTACTGTTATTTCTGACTTATACTAGGTACCCCTTCTGCAAAATTACAAGTGTCTTTTGCAAGTCACTGCCATAAAAATGGACATTTTCTTACCTTAGATTTGTGGTCTGAGGTCAGTGTCTGAATTTTAATTTCTGTTTCTTTTTTCATTTCAAGGCAATTACTTCCCCTGAAAATAGAAAGTTGTAAATGCAAGCCAGAAATTAGATATCTTCTCATTCCCATGGGTCTTTGCTACAAAGCTTTCTGAGAAAGACAATCTATTCATCAAACATGAGATGCCACAGCTCATTGGGCAACATCAGTTTCTCCAGGAATAGATTCACACCTTTCAAAATATTATCTGTACCATGATTACTTGATTCAGCCACTGCAAAAAAGAAACACTTTAAACCTAACAATTATTTCATTGTGAAGGGTCTGTTGTCAGTTTCCATCTTGGCTCCTGTTTCCCTTCAAGCTATTTTTCACTCATTCAATAAAATGCTTGGGAGGAAAACTGGGAAAATAGGTCCTCAGCCTGGAAGTGAATGGCTGTTCTTCTGCTTTGGTTATAAAGCCAGATTTTTGTCTTTGAAATGTGCCAGGGAGGGTGAAAATAGCAATTCTTGGCATCATAAGGCGATTTGTGCTCCTTATTTTATTGTGCGTAGGAAATAGATACGAGGCAATTGCCCAGCAACCATTACTACTTATTACAAGGAGTATGTTTTCCTTCCAGAATATCCTTATTGTTGCTGAAACAGGAACAGGGATCCAGCTTCTGTCTGCAGCACGTCTGCTTTGATTTATTACAGCCCAACTCAAGTTGCTTCATTATATTATCAATGGAGAGTTCCTCTGAGAGAAACATCGCTCTAAAAATGCTAGGTCCTTATCAAATCTATTCTTCTCAGTGGCTGGCACTGAGTTTGCAGCACTGCTGAAGCCTTCCCTGGGCTTAATTCTAGACAAACGTCTTTCACAGTGAATGCAATGAGAGAGTTTATTTGTGGGCATAAGCAAAGGACTCCTGTGATATTAGAAAGGAAGACTGCACTTTTTTCCTCTCGTGGATCAACCTTATTGCTAATTGTGTTATCTTTTTCCTATCACTTTAAAGATACTCCAGTGAAAGCACAGGGCAGGCTCAGCACCTGTGGCTCAAGTGGCTAAGGCGCCAGTCACATACACCTAATGTGGCGGGTTTGAATCCAACCCAGGCCCACCAAACAACAATGATGGCTGCAACTGAAAAAAAATAGCCAGGCGTTGTGGTGTGTGCCTGTGATCCCAGCAACTTGGGAGGCGGAGGCAGGAGACTCGCTTGAGCCTAGGAGTTGGAGGTTACTGTGAGCAATGCCACGGCACTCTACCCAGGGGGACAGCTTGAGGTTCTGTCTCAAAAAAAAAAAAAAAAAAAGAAAGCAAGAAAGCACAGGGCAGACAGTTACTGTGTCATTACCCAATAGTTGGCTAACATTCCGATAAAGCTTCTCTTTCTTGGGTCAGTCATTCCTTTCAGCAGAGTGAGAGTCAGGAAGGGATTGTTTTAGAAATGGATCCTGCTTAAGAGATCTCCAACGACTATCCCTAGTTTTCCCATTCACTAACTTTTTGACAACTTGATGATAGTAAAAAGTTTAGGCAACCTTGACACCACAGTAAATATTAAGAATGAGAAACTTCCTTCACGTATGGCTGTCCAGGAGATAGTATTTGAAATTCGATTTTGAATTAACTCTTAATGTAAAGACTTCTACTGGTTTAGAGTTTTTGGGAAATGGTCCGTGTGGAGAGCCCAGAGGAAGTGGTGAGTTTGACGATACAGGCTCAGGAGAAGTCTGTAGCTCAGACTACAGTCTCACCTACACTTAGGATAAAACAGGGATTCATATGTTGAGAGACCTCCAAGACTGCCCAGTGGCAGAGTATGGGATAAGTGTCTTTACCCAGAACAACTTATAATAAATATCATTTATCTTTGAGAGCAAAAACAATGATGAATAAAGATTATATATATATATAATTTATTTTTTTATTTCTAAAGTCAGCCCTCATAATTCACTGATTTGGAAAATTATAGTGTCATTTTATTTTTATATTTATTTATTTATTTTTGAGACAAAGTCTCATTCTGTTGACCCAGGCTAGACTGCTATGGCATCATATCTCACAGCAATCTCAAACTCCTGGGCTCAAGCAATCCTCTTACCTCAGCCTCCTGAGTAGCTGGGACTACAGGTGTGTGCCACCACACCTAGCTGTTTTTTTCTATTTTTAGTGGAGATGGGATCTCGCTTTTGTTTAGGTTGGTCTCAAAATCTTGAACTTAAGCAATCCACCCATCTCAGTCTCCCAGAATTCTTAAGATTACAAGTGTGAGCCACCATACCCAGCCTATAATATCATTTTTAGCAAAGAAGCTTATTATATGGTACTTGACTCTCAAATCTCTTAATGGTAGATCTTTGGTTTGGTTAAACCCAAACTGTATTTTGGCTTAATAAATAATACTTTATTCTTAGAGAGTGCTATTAAGCTGTCAAAAATCTGCTCCTTGAAAACATGGTATTAGCGTCTATGACCATCTCCACTTTCAGTATTTTGGTCTAAAAGGTTGGTAAATATGACAAAATAATTTACAAAAGAGAAATAAGCCAAATCTTCTGATGTGGTCAGAAGTCTAGAAGACTCACAGCTCCTCAAAACTTACTGTGTTCACCACCAACATTGCCATGTGGGCCCTGAGATGGGTGGGCTTTGCCTGGCTCCCTCACTTAAAACACATCTTGAAATATTTTCAAGTCAACAAGCACATATTTTTGCTTCAGGGATACACAGAGGATACGATGCAAAAAACAACAAATATTAATAGGTGATCAATAGTTAGTGCTTGATTTGTGCTTTTCTGGAAAATATAACTTTAATAAAAATGAAGTCACTTCACAAATATTGCAGCCTGCGACCAAGGCTGGTGTGTGCACTTACCCACCATTTAATTCTCCAGCGAATGACTTTGGTTTCATGTCATAAAGCTAATATTGGAACCCAAAATTTCACCAAGAAGAACCAATGTCCAAGAAAATTGTAATAAAATCTGTTGTGTTTTCAGAGCTTGAGTTTTTAAGCTGTCTCTTGAGTGAATGTTGAAAAACAAAGAAAAAGAAAACCAAGTAGGAAAATATAATTCCTTTCTCTTTTTCTCTCATTCCAGAGGTTGAGGAAGACTGGACAATAGCGGCAGTGACTTGAGGACGGAGATAAGAGCCAAAAGGAAAGCACTGGAAAAGGACAGAGCTGGGCTAAAAACAACATCTCAGAGAAATGAATGTGTGTGTGGTGTCCCAGTATTTTCCTTGAGTTATTTCTTAATTATAAAGGGAAAAGCAGTAGCTTTGCAGTGCAGAAACCTTTCAGGTATCACCTTAGCCAAGTGATCCTGGGTAACAGCACCAACAATGAGCTCATCTCAGGATCCAGTACCTCGTGACAGCCTGCACCGAGGAGGGACCAGCATCACCACGAATGCTTCACTTCACTCGCATCGTGAGAAAATAGCACACCAACCCCCAAAGTGGAACAGTCTACGAAACAGCTCACCAGTACTCTTCAAAAGGGAAAAAGTCACAAAAGGAAGGGAGAGACTGAGAAATAACACAGACGATGGTGACAACTGTACGCAAAGGTGCAGTTCCAGCAGGAAATCCCAACCCAGAAAAACAGCCCTGGTGGAAGAACTGGTGAAATTTCAAAAAAAAAAAAAAAAAAACCCTGCAGTTTAATTCGTGGTACAGTCCCAATGTCAATATCCTGGTTTGATCAGTGTACTGTGGTTATGTGAGATGTTAATATTTAGGGAAGCCGAGTTAAGGGTATGATGGAATCCTCTGTATTATTATTAAAACTTTTCTGTAAGTCTGGAAATTATCTCAAAATAGAAAGTTACAATCAGTTCTTGGGTAAAACAGTATTTTTTTTGGAAGCTAAGATTTCCTTTTCATATTAGAACTAATTAGACCTCTTCAGAGAACCTTCCTAAATCATCGCTAAGTCTACCCGTTCACCTCCTATGATGTTACAGTGTTTAAAAGGCCCGAGTCTCTAATTTTCCAGGAATAATTTTCAATGCTGAGAACTGACTCAAGGACAAGTTCTTTCATGGCCTAAAGGCAGCTTGACTGTGGGAAAAGACAAAATATCAAAGAGGAGAGGGGTCTGGACGGAAAGGAAGAGTTACCCTTTCTTCTTCATTGCCTTTTCTAGGATTTTCTCGTGCGTCGACTTCTCTTTGTCGTATTGTGCCACGATCTTGTCAACCTGCGTGCAGTGTAACTTCTGCATGGTACTGTGCTCCTGGACGAGAAGGATTTGCAGTTACGAGCTGGGCTTTCAGCACAGCTGGTACAGTTTACACCATGTTGAACTGGCATAATTTTCTCCCGTTTTCCCAGAATTTTCATTTGGAAAGCCAGGGAGTAATCCAGTCTGAGAGCTACACAGACTTCCCACCTCGCCTCCAACACAAGTTTCTTGTTCAAGGGCATTTCCAACAAAGGAGTTGCCAGCCTCAGTCAAATGAACGCTCCCACCCCAAAGGCTTGCCACTCGGCCGTGCCGATCACCTCAAGGACCTTTCTTCTACGCGTCGCCATAGATTTTCCACTCATTTACCTTTAATCTGCTGTCGGAAACACTAATTAGTCTACTGTCCTTTTCATACATTGGTCTTAAACACCCAAGTTCAGCCCCCATATTGCTTTCCTTTTATATGCTAAATATAACTATTCTTCATGTCGCCTGGTTTCTGGACATTTGGCACATTTTGGAATGTTTTGGATACCATTGTTCCATAATGAGAATGACCACAGTGACTGTCACCACCGGCTGAATAGAAGCCTCCATCACCTGATACTTTCACTGACCTCTTTATCTAGATGCACTCACTAGGATGACAGAAGGCTCAAGTTTAACAGATACTTGAAATATTTTCCCAGCCACCTCATTTAATCACTAAAATCAGGGCTGTGGCAGTTTGATAATAAGCATTTCAGCATAAACATGATTTCCTCCTGAATGACGAGAGAGGCCTTTGGCTCTAGCCAGTGACTTATATGAAATCAGACTTCTTCAGCTGCTCAGCCTCCCAGAGGCCGAGGAAATCAGCAACATGGGGAACACGCCACTCTGAGTGGACACCTGATGCTAAGGCCAGTCTTACTCATGAGAAGCTTGGGGAAATAGGATGGCATTTGCAAGAGGAATTTGGTACGTGTTACTCAAGTTGCAGAACCATGCTCAAAGTCACATTTCCTTCACTTACTGAAAAAAAAAAAAAGACAATTTAAAAATGAACTTATTTTCTCCCTAAAGTAAGCTTCACTTCAAGTAAGTCTAATTTATAAACGTCTTTAGAAGATTTCATAAAATATAAACCAGGAATACTAGAAGAAAGTGTAGGGAAAACACTTAAAGAAATCGGCTTGGGTGAAAATTTTATGAGGAGGACCCCTTGGGCAATGAAAGCAATGTCAAAAATACACTTTTGGGACCTGATCACACTAAAAAGTTTCTGCACAGCCAAGAACACAGTAAATAAAGCGGGTGGACAGCCCTCAGAATGGGAGAAGATATTTGCAGGTTATGTCTCTGACAAAGATTTAATAACCAGAATCCACAGAGAACTCAAATGTATTAGCAAGAAAAAAATAAGCGATCCCATCTCAGGGTGGGCAAGGGACTTGAAGAGAAATTTCTCTAAAGAAGATAGGCGGATGGCCCACAGATATATGAAAAAAAAATGCTCTCCATCCTTAATCATCAGAGAAATGCAAATCAAAACTACTTTGAGATACCACCTAACCCCAGTAAGATTAGCCCATATCACAAAATCCCCAAACCAGAGATGTTGGCATGGATGTGGAGAAAAGGGAACACTTCTACACTGTTGGTGGGAATG
>NW_003852420.1:6538621-6567194 GCF_000181295.1 Otolemur garnettii
AAAAAAGGGAAAAAATAAAAACAAGACTATATTTGGTGAGACATGCATTTGGTGATTGCAATTATGAATACATAAATGATGGCAATATTATGAGGACTGAGATAAGGATAAAATAGCCTGTTACAAGATACACTGCTTCATATGTGCTAAAGTGATATTTGATAAAGAACACAGAATATCTTAAAGATCTATTTCAAACTCAGTGATAACAACTAAAAAAAGCAAATGAATACAAAAGAATTATATTAAGTATAATTGTTATGATTAGAGGACAAGAAATTCTACAAAATTCTCCATTGAAACCAGGAAAACAAAAAAATAAACAAAAAGAGGTAAAGATAAAGAAAAGAACAAGTAAATAAGCAGAAGGCAGTAACAAATGTGGCAAGTATAACTCCAAACATACCAATCATCGCTTTAAACATATGAGGGTTTGGGGTGGGGGATCCAACTTAATGGGCATAATGCAATGATACGTTTCTATACTATCAAGAATAGAGTATGAATGTTTTTGCCACAACAAATAAGTAAGCAAGGAAATGGTTATGTTAATCAGTTGGATGTAAGCATTCCACATCATATATCAAATCAGCACATTGTACCCCCTAAATGCATTAATGTATACAGTTATGATTTAATAAAGAATTAAAAATTAAAAAATGATCTAAATATACGAATTCAAAAACAGTAACTGAGAGGGTGGATAATAAAACAGAACTCAACAATAAAACATTTCTAAGAAATTCACTTCATATATAAGAACCCGGAGCTCCAGTAACTCAATCAGTTAGTGCATGGTACTGATAATATATATAAGAACACACATATTATTAGGTATATATCCAGAAGACCAAAAATCGAATTACAACAAAGATATTTGTATCAGAATGTTTATTGCAGCCCAATTCATAATTGCTAGGTCATGGAAGAAGTCCAAATGCCCATTGACCTATGAATGGATCAATAAATTGTGGTATATGTATACCATGGAATACTATGCAGCTCTAAAGAAAGATGGAGACTTTACCTCCTTCATGTTTATATGAATGGAATTAGAAAATGTTATTCTTAGCAAAGTATCTCAAGAATGGAAGAAAAAGTATCCTATGTACACAGCCCTATTTTGAAACTAATTCATAGCTTTTATAGGAATGTCATAACCTTATTATAGCCTTAGAATATGGGAAGGTTGTAGGAAGAGGAGGTGAGGGAGGTGGATGGGCGGAGGGAGGGTGATTGGTGGGGTCGCCTCTATGGTTTATCTTACAAGGGTACAAGTCAATCTTTCTAAAAGCAGAGTATGAATGTCTTGACTCAATAACTAAGAAAATGACATGAAGGTTATGTTAACCAGTTTGATGAGAGTATTTCAAAATGTATATGAAAACAGGACACTGTACCCCATGATTGCATTAATGTACATAGTTATGCTCTAAGAAATAAAAAAAAAAATCGAAAAAAAAAAATAAACCAGGAAGGGATTCCTAACTTTTCACTAAGACTTCATTAATTTCCCAGCTCTGTTAAGTGGTTAACACAGGACTTGACCTGTGGTTTGTTTATCCACAAATCCTTCAGAAACGCACTCATGCACAAGGCCTCAGCTTTCTCATCTTGGGGGAGAGAGCAGAGGAGAGTGATGTCGGGTGGGAAGTTTCCCCAATCAGGGAGCCAAAAATGAGTACAAAGGTGACCTTATTTATCTTGTGAATTTAGAAGAAATTATATTTAACAATTTCTTGCTTAATCTGTGGTTAGAACACCCCATAAAATCTATCCACATTACTACTGTGGCATTGGGTTTAGGACATGGCTCCTCGGTCCTATGACAAGTCACTTACCCTCTCAGAGCTGTCCATCTTTATAACTGGGATACTGCCATTTCGTGGGATTGTTTGGATTAAAAGTAAATCTAATATATATCATCTTTCAAAGGTCTATTACATACCTTATTCAAAACATAGTGACATTAACTTATTTAAACTATTCAATAAACATGACAATATACAGAAAAGAGATTTGGGATACATGACATTAATCAGATGAACTAAATCAATAAATTTGATTTACAAATTTAATTTACTACTCCAGGAACCGGGTAACATTCTGATGTATCCTTGAATTCATTCCACTACCCTTGCAATGTTTGGGAGTTTAGAAGTCATGTATGGTTAGCACATGTGTTAATTTTCCTGGACAAATAAATAAGGGGTGTTCTCCAAATCTCAAAGGATATCAGAGGTGCCACATCCGTATTTATCTTGCAAATATCATTGAAAGGAGGGGAGGAGGATTCTTTCTTTAAGTATTCTAATGAAGCACAGGAAAAATACACGATTTGAAAGTAGACACACACAGATTATTTCCTAAGAAAATATTCCAGGGCATCTCATTTACCTGGTAAGATATGAAGAATGTTTGTAGCATAATGACAGATTCTATGTGACATGCTCTGGAAGGGGCGGGCAAGTCTCTGGTCACCAGTATAGGGCACAAAGCCTGATGCAAACCAGATGCTTAATAAATATTTCTTCTGTGAATAAAAAGTTAGCCTGGGAAAGCAGCAAGAAGACTTGGATTCTGGGTCTTCGAATTCTGCGTGGTGCCTGTGGCTCAGTGTGTCGGGTGCTGGCCCCATATACTGAGGGTAGCAGGTTCAAAACTGGCCCCAGCCAAATTGCAACAGAAAAATAGCCAGGTGTTGTGGTGGGCACCTGTAGTCCCAGCTGCTTGGGAGGCTGAGGTAAGAGAATTGCCTAAGCCCAGAAGCTGGAGATTGCTGTGAGCTGTGTGATGCCATGGCACTCTACCGAGGGCTATAAAGTGAGACTCTGTCTCTACAAAAAAAAAAGAAGACTCGGATTCTGGTCCCAGCTTAGTCAGTAATTAGCCACGTGGTCTTGTGTAACACATAAAGACCTTTGCAGGTCTCAACATTCTTAGTGGAAAAGTGAGACAAGCATCTTTGTCTAACCTCATTCATGGGTTGCTTATGAGCTGTGAAGTTACCCCATGTATGCAGAAATACTTGAAAAATTGGAAGCATATTGAATTAACATGTCTACGGTTAGTATAAGTCACATGATCCCGAAAAACTGTCTCTGTGTTCCTCCTTTTCCTGCTCAAAACTCCGTTCCTGGGAGGTAGGCAGTAGTTCAGGATAATTTGGTTCCCAGACACCATTTCTTTCAGAAGTAAATAGGGATCCTTACTTCAAGCTAATCTCCTTGTGAATCCGATCAAGCCTCGGCTTCCTGTTTTAAAATGACAGGGCCAGGAAATGATCTCTAAGTTCATGTTAGCTCAAAAAAGAAAAGACTGTCATTGGTGTTATTCTTTGGGTCTTTAATTAAATCACAAGACTATGGATTAAATCAAGGGACACTATGGAACAGACATACATCTTTTCATTCACTCTCAGGCCAAAGAGTACCAAAATTAAATATGTACATGTAAAGTAAATTTTAATTGATGTATCTGGGGAAAATGATTTAGCAGAATCTGTTTATGTTTCTTATCCAAGCTAAGAGTAGATTCAGCTTCTTTTCAGAAAAATTGCTGCTGGGATTCATTCCTGAGGCTGATGTGGCGATTCATTCCTGTGACTGATGATGGCACTATGGATAATGCTGAAAAATCTGAGTGAGTCATGTTTTCTCAGTATGTAACCAGGAGATTACTAATAGGCTACGCTCACTCTGTGGGTGGCTACTGAATCTTTGCTCCTTTCTACTGCACAACAGAGTCATAGGTCTGATCTCAAAGTCTGACCATGAATTACAGCTGATGGGCTTAACAGCAGTCCTGGTGTTAACAGCTAAATTGCTCGCACAGGAAAGAACACATTTTCCATCAGTCGTTTGCTGAAGTTGGAGTTCAATAGGCTTCTCAGGCATTTTATTTGACTCATTTAACATTGATGTTTCGAACTGGTGGCCCAAGGGCTGCATCCAACCTGCAGATATAGTTTTTAGTTCTTTTCTTTTTTTGAGGGGTGGGGCTTGCATGGTTTCAAGAAGAGATTGAATTAGAAGCAAATATTAAATTCTTATTCAATTAAGGAATTCATATAAGATTAAACATCTTTTACCCCTTCATTGGAGAACACAGCTGACCCATCTACTCTCGAGACACCAGTGATGGGAACTGAATCTGATGTGGCCTCTGGACAGGATATGAATGCTTTGCTTTTCTGGAGTCAATACCTGGTCTCGGTCTCTCAGTTATTTCCTGCTTCTCTTATGGCATTTCAATTGTAATTCTTCTTCTAACATGTTACTGGGAATATTTATCCAACTTCGGTTTTTTTTTTTTTGAGACAGAGTCTCACTATGGCACCTTTGGTCGAGTGCTGTGGCATCATAGCTCACAGCAACCTCAAACTCTTGGGCTTAAGCAATCCTCTTGCTTCAGCCTTCCAAGGAACTAGGACTACAGGTGTCCATCACAATGCTTGCTATTGCTATTTTTTTTTTACAGACGAGGTCTCGCTCTAAAAGCTGGTCTCGCACTCCTGAGCTCAAGCAATCTACCTGCCTCAGCCTCCTAGAGTGCTGGGATTAGACAGTCTCACTCTTGGTAGAATACTGTGGCATCATAGCTCAAGCAACCTCAAATTCTTGGGCTTAAGTGATCCTCCTGCCTCAATTTCCCAAATAGCTAAGACTACAGGTGTCTGCCACAGTGCTTGGTTAATTGTTGTATTTTTAGTAAAAACAGTGGTCTTGCTCTTGCTCAGGCTGGTCTCAAACTCCTGAACTCAGGCCATCTGTCCTCCTTGGCCTTCCAGAGTGCTAGGGTTATAGGTGGGAGCCACATGCCCCATCCTATTTATCCAACTTTAGGTGTTATTATTATTTTTTTTTCCATTCTAATGCAACAGCTGAACCACATTGGACAGCTGTAAAGCATATGCCTGTCTCTTTATAAAAGTAACCCCAGCTCTGGACCCTGGAGTCACATGTGAGGGTGGGATTACTGCTCCCTAGTTCTGCCTTTTCTGTGCCTCATCTAATGGACACTTGAAAACCATTCTCCCAGTTTCCGTTTCAAATTGAAGAGGTTGTTCTAGAAAGGGAGAGGCAAGTAGAACCCCGCCTGCCAGCTGCATCCCGGAGGTCAAAAGCAATTAACCACTCCAGTTTCAAAAAACTAGGCTTTTAAGGAGCATCTTGGTCTCATTACCCTTGTCTTTTGTTCTTGGTATCCTAATGGCAGATCATGCACCTATTTCTAGGCTGTCTTTTGCAAACATAAAATCCTCATATCCATATCACTATTCTGTTACTATACTGTAGCTTCAAGTTTAGAAATAAGCTCTCTTTGGACAATCTATTTACTTCTTAACTCCCTGGGATTTATTTAATGGGTTTGCTGTTTCCCTTTAAGTCTGAGAAGCGGAATTATTTATCTAAGCCGATATGTAACAGATGAGATCTTCCTACAGTCACTGAATATGGACTAAGTACTAGTTTCTGCTCTTAGCTACCAAGGGCCAAGGTTGGGCTATGTACATGGTAGGGGTGAGGGTGCAGCCCAGGCCGTCCTCTCTCCTCTGTAGGTAATTGCATAATCTGAGGCCTTGGAGCATCAAACCTTAGCCTCATTGTAGATAGTTTCAAACCTATTATAAAAGAGTTGTAGACTTTCTTTCATAGACATATGGGGGAATTTATTCTCACTACTTCTTGACAATAAGGTACAAGTCCTGTTTCCCTGGGCAGGCCTGATCTGCCTCTTGCAAGCAATCAGTAGGGTTTCTAAGAGTAGCACTCTTAGAAAGAGTTCACAAATCAATTGTGCATAGGAGAGAAGCTTATTTAAAAACACAGGGTGGCCCTAAAGTCTATTTTAAATTGCACGTGAACTTTACTGTCACTCTGCACATTTCCTACACCCTCTGCTCGGAGACTTACAGCTAAGTCTCAGGTGGCTGCAGGAAGATGAATTTTTATGAAGCCTCCAGTTCTTGGCCCAATGATCATGTACTGAAAAACCAATTCTCAAGGAACCGTGATATTTGTGCCCTGACAGACTTATGATTGCTTTTAAAAACATGTTAGTGAGACGATCAAGAAAAAGATATGTAGAGAGGAAAAAATTTAGTGTGAGTAAAGTCAGAGGCAGCTGAATATAGTGATTAAGAGCCTGGGTTCTCAAGTCTGACTGCCTTTGGATCCAGATCCTGGATCCATCATTTAAATATTAGGGATTTAGTCAGGCTTTGTTTCTTTTAAGTGTAAATATTCTTATCCATCACAAGGTTGGTAGACTGTTTGTAAAAATGACCACAATTATTTCATTTTCTTAATCCATTTCAATTTCTGATGTGACCTTTGTCACCTGTCAAGAGATAAAAGTCCTCATCTCTTGAATCTAGGATAGATTTAGGACTTGTTTAGTTAACAGAATGAGGCAGAAGTGACAGGATGCCGGTTTTGAGCTGTGGCATCATGAAACTTTACATGACCTGCCTGGTCTCTTGGGATCCTTGCCATGTGAACTAGCCTGGACAAGTCTGCTATACAAGAGACTGCATAAAACAGAGAGAAAGTAGTTTAGCAGAAGCCTTGGTAAATCCGCCAGCCTCCATCTACCTTCTACCGGCCAAAGTGGCAGTGACAGCAGATGCATGAGCGAGTACAGATGAGACCAGAAGAATCACCCAGCTAAACCCAGCCCAAACTGCAGACCCACTCACCAGACTGTGAGCTAAATAAATGCTTGCTGTTTTAAGTCACTACATTTCAGGGTGGTTTGCAAAAGCTAGTTAATACAACTTAATATAATTATAGTATTCTGTATTATTGTTGCAGGAATACTGAAGAATAAGTGCTTAAGTAGCCATCAATATGTGTAATCTAGTATAAGCATTTTAAGGTAAATAGAAAGTAAATATATATATACACATTCTTCACCTTAGAAGTTGGCTCAGACAACGTAGTAGAAAATAGTAAGGAAATATTATAGACTAAAAAATTATAGAATGCTTATAGACAGGAAGGTCTACTTGTTAGATAATACATCATTTATAAAGCATTTGGACAATTACAATAGATAAAAAACTTTTTAAAGAAAAATAGACAATGAGGTGAGTTATGAAGGACATGGGTATTATGAGTATTTTATTCATGTCTAAAGTGTGGAGAATATTATTTAAGGGTATTGTGAGGACCTGAAAATGTACATAGAATGTGCAACACAAAAGTGGCAGTAAGAAAAAGTTCACCTAATAAAAAGACTCTAGCATGCAGATTTCATAAATTACACTGCCAAAACAGACTGAATAAAAAAGGGAGGTCAGATGGTGCCTGTGGCTCAAGGAGTAGGGCTCCGGCTGCATATGCCAGAGGTGGTGGGTTCAAACCCAGCCCCTGCCAAAAACTGCAAAAAAAAAAAAAAAAAAGCGAGGCCCTTGCACATTTAATGTTGAAAGGGAATTCATTCATGAGCTGATATTCACACACTTGTGACTCAGACTTCAGAAGAACACGAGGATAAGAAAAACAGCAGCAAAATGCACTTCCCTGCTCAGAAAAGCTTCTGAAAAACAGCAGGGAAGTACAGCAGCCCCCAGGTCATGAACAAGACAGGGTCTGTAGGTTTGCTCTTAAGTTGGGTACGTATGTAAGTTCGAACAGGTATATTTACCTATTACCTGGAATAGCCTCTGTTCGTAAGTTTGAGCCATATGCAAGTCAGATGTCCGTAACTTGGGGTCTGTCTGTTTTCATATTTTCTTATGGCAATTTAGCTCTGTGACTTGACCTAAGGGATTTTGAAGGCTAATATTTCTAGAAAAAATGCACACTGAAGCTGTTACGAAAGTGCACCCAAATTCAGAAGGTCGGATTTGGGGAGATTTAAAATCTTCTTTTAGGTTCTATTATAATGTGGAGTCCAAGAAGCCTGAGATTGTTTCCGTACAAACGAAAACAACTTAGACTCCTTCATCCATACGGGACTTAACTGATCAGTGAATGATGTGAATATTTATTTCCCTGCTGACCAGAGAGAAGGAGCCTGAGGGCACGAAGCCCAAGGCATCGTGGGTTGGAAAAAAAACCTGACCGAACTCACCTCTAAACTGTCCTACAGAAAAATAATTTCCCATCTTTGCTACTTTTCTGATTGAAATGGACAGACTTGTGAACTGATCGAAGTCATTTTGGACTATTTGAGTGCAAAGGTTTAGACAAAGGAGCGAACAGACCGCTCTGCTCTGTACGCTGGGTAACATCCCTCTGCACTCATTTCCGATTTCAAGATCTAGTTGAAATCTAAACTGACTGGTTCAGGTAACCAGTGTAGATGGTGATTTTTTCTTAACGCCCCTGTGCTTACTCAGTGTCCATTTTTTTACTTAGTGAAGCATCCAACTTCCTGTTTAAGATAACACAGCAAGAGTTCTGAATTCAGATGATTTAGGTACAATCAACAGCTTTGTTCTTCCTAAGTCTGGGGCATCAAATTGCTTAATCTCAGTAATCCTTAATTCCCGCTTGTGTAAAATGGTGACTTAAATAGAATTTACCTTCTAGGGTAGAGAGTGTTAACCGAGACAGTCCATGTAAAGTGCTGAACACAGCACCTGGAAATTACTGAGCAGGCAAAAATTCAAGCTGCTGTTATTGTTGCTGCATTATTATTATCAGTCACCGTGTATTTCCTGGTCATGCCTCAAAAAAATATTAAATGAGACCAAAACATTTATGTTTCCAAGTAGCCCCAAGGCTGCAGAGGAGCCGTTCAAGGACAGAGATGCAATTTAAATGCAAGAAAAATCTGTTAGATAATCCCATGGCATATGGGAACCAACTCCATTCCTAATAATTAGTCATTTAAGTTATATCCTCTCTGATTTCCTTTTCTGTCTTTTTCTGTTGCCTTCCCATATTCCAGTTTGTTGCCAATAACCAAGAAAATTGAAATCCCCCTGCTTTAAATAGCTCTGTCTCCAATGGCCTCACTGGGCAATGTGAGAAATCCCCAGTGAGTGGAATTACCCATGACGCTTAGGAACACTCTTTGAAGCGACCTCTGTGTCAGCAAATCCATTGAGCCATCAGTTCAATAACAGAGGAAACATTACTAGGCCCAGATGAGCCCCGATTTCTCAAAGGAGCACAAACTCTTATGAAAAAAATGATGGAGGCCAAGACCTGGATCTTAATACCTGGAGTGATTCAAAGGTACGTCACTCAGACCCAGCTCTGAAGGACATGTCTTGATTTGAGGCTTGGGTCAGAGTATATAAAAGCAGGAATAAAAGATTAGTTTATAGGAACTCATAAGTTCTTTCCAACTAAGAAAATAAGCGTCCCTCGTTCTCACTGCTTTTACTGGAAGAGGACATATATTAACGTAAGAGTAGTAGCAGCAGCAGTTGTTATTATTCATCTTAGGAAGGAAAGAGATCCTATCTTTTCCTTCTTTCTCTGCGAGGGAAATTAGGAAAGATGGATCCTGTTTAGGGCTATGAAGTTTTTAAACCTACAGGAGAATTTCTGGGGCCACCTCCTGCTGTTTTCTTAAATTTGCAACTAACTCTTACAATTTCCCAGAATCACTGCCCAAAAGACCTCTTCTAACGGGTAAAAAGGAAAAATAAATATATTTCAGAAGTAGGCCACTGGGTAGGGTTTACATAATGGGGAAAAAGTGAGATGTGTTTCTCTCTAAGTTGCCGCGTGGGAAGTTCAGAGCTTGCTAAAATCTCCCTCCTTGCACCTTGTGGGGCAAACCATTTGGCAGTGACCCAAGGAATGTAGGTAGCTAGTGGCTAAAATTGTGAGCTAGTCCTCAATAGTCAGGCTATAGCTCAGAGTTTTCTTATTATTAGTGGAACAATTTTTAAATAGATAAAGTTTTGTTATGCTTTTGAAATAACTGCTAGAAATGCAGACTTTGAATCAGTGACCACCACTCCTGAATTGATTCTATATTTTAATTTAACTGCTAACTAGTTACAAAGAAGGTACAGCTTTGTTGGCCAGGATGAGTTCCAAGTTACTCATGTTTTTGTCAGGAATGATCCTTTGATACATAATATCAAATAGTAGCTTTCTGTACAACACTGTACCTTTGCATGCTTCTTCTTTAAAGAATTTAGCTCCTTCTGTTGTTTCTTTAAATGTTTCAAGTAAGCCTGCAGGGAAATAAAGAGAATTCAAACATGTTTTTTGTAGTCACTGTAATTACACTTGGTGAGAAACAAAAATATATGAGTAACATCACTGGGCGTCACACAGGAGCCCCTGCAGAGTGATCAAGCCATTTTACCTTCATCTGCTTTAAATCTTCTATCCTCACTTGAGGGATAAGTTCAATACCTAAAAAAAAGAAACATGAGGTCACAGTGTATACGAAGAACTAGAGAGAACACTAATCATAGAGAATTCACATTTTGAAATCTCATCTAAGACTTAGAAGCAGGTTTACATGTGATAGGTGTGAACATCATAAGTTCCTATTACAAAGTAATTAAGTGGACAGCTGAAATGCTTCTTATCTTAGGTCAGGTTTTCCTTATTCGGCTGAGAAGGGGATTTGAGTGCACATGATTTCCTGAGGGCAGACACTTGGGAGAAAGCCCTAAGGGAGTGAGAGAAGCAGATAGAGTGGAGGAGGAAGACAGGGTGGGTATCTTGCTGAAGTCCAGCCTCAGCCCAATCCTACAGGGAGCTCTTTCGTATAAATAGTGCTGGAGAGCTGTTCTACCGGGCTTTTGTAACCCTGGGTGAGTGGGCTGAGGGCTTCAGACGTTTTATGAAACCTTCCAGGTATCTCTGGGCAAGAGAACTCCCCTGGTCTCAGGGCAATTCTCTGAAGGAGTAACTCTAATTCCCAATCAGCCAAAACTTGGGAGCTGGGAAACAGAGCAGGAATGCCGTAAAGGGGATCTGATGAGGCACAACAGCACTGATTAGTGTCCTCTTTGTCCTTTAAGGCATATCCTAAAGTACTAATTCTCAACTCTACTCCCACCTTAATTATCAGAGAACAACATCTATTTTTTAGCTTCTCTGGTTTACCAAATTTAACCTTAGCATTTAAGCAAGATGTTACTGAGCACAGCAATGCCTTTGACACACAAGAAAGGAGGAAATCAAACTGTTATATAAGAGGACGCTGCTAGGAGGACTGGAGTGATCTACTAAGTCACCCTGCTATCTGAGAGATGGTGGGCCAGGTGTCGTCATGGCAACCACAGTTGGAGAAGAATCCCCAAACAGGTTCTGTCTGACTGCAGATTTTTATCTTAAGCAAACAAAAAGAATGCACACTCTGTACTATAATTGATTTCCATTAGAATCCTAAAGGTGAGATACGATGTACTCAAGAAAGACAGGCACCAAGTCCCAGGTTTTCCAGTTTTATTCACTGTCAGATTTGCACATCCAGTGTGAGGGCAGTAAGATCTCAGGAGAGTCTCGGCTGGGAGAAATCAGTAGTGTGATCTGTAACATGTTATCGTGGGAGAGGGACAGGTCCGTGGGCTGCTTCTCTGATCTCCTAAGTATGATGTCACAAGCTACCTCCCTGGTGACTGACAGGCAGTGCAAGGCAGGAGAGCGAATCCTCTCTGTCTTTGGGTCTCAGCTCTCTTGTCTGTAAAATAAACATACAGGATTTGGGGAGCATATGAGGTCCTCCAGAGAGTGAGCAAATAGGAAGAGTGTGACTCAGTCTGATGAGACTTTTTTTTTAAATATTGGTTCAACTAAATCTTGAAATGAGAAATTAGTAAATCAGTCACCTGGTCTTGCTTTTTTTTTTTTTTTGCATGAGCCAGTATGTTGGGCTAGTTTTTCTATTTTTAATAGAGACATAGAGACGGGGTCTCACTCTTGCCCAGGCTGGTCTCAAACTCCTAAGCTCAAGTAATCCACCCGCCTTGGCCTCCCAAAGTGCTGAGATTACAGGTGGAAGCCACCGTGCCTGGCCTAGTTTTGAATTTTGGACAAAGACACAAATAACTTGTAAACAATTTGGTTCTCATGAGCGATTCCATTAGGAAAAAAGCCCACACTCTACAGAACGGGAACTGGCACTTGTTCATTTCCATCTACATGGGTAGAAGACTTGGCTCATAGAACTTTTCAAGATAATGGGAATGTTCCATACATGAACTGTCCAATCAGCTACAGCTACATGTGGCTTTTGAGCACCTCCATGTGGCTGATATGAATGAGGAATTCAAAGTTTTATTTTTAATTTTAAATGAAACTAAATAATTTAGAATAGCCACATGTGGCCACTGGCTCCTACAGTGGCCAGTGAAGCGTAACAGGCTTCTTTGATATGAAAGCAAGTTAAGAGCACATACCGGGCTCCAAAGATCCTGGCTACTTGAAATTTCACTACATAAAGTTTTTGTGCTTATCAACATAGCTCCTTAAAAATACCTTGTTTTCTCTCATTCCCTTAATTGGGGATGAACTGGGATCTGGGTTTCTGTTTTGATCCTCGCTCAAACCCCCTTGAATCTGAGTTATCTTTGTGACTTGCTATGGCCAATGGGACACGAGTAGAGCCTGAAAAAAGGAGTCCTTATGACTAAGTTTGCTTAGGCTTCTGGAAGATGTGAGACCACTTCCCAAATGAAGACATGTAAGTCATCCAGGATCAAGCTTCCAATCAGCCCACCAGCTGAACACCGGCAAAAATCAGAGATCAGACAAGCCAGCTCAGACCAACCAACCTCATGAAGCGTGATCTCAATAAATGGTGGTTGTTTTAAGTTACTGAAATTTGAGGTCATTTGTTACACAGCATAAGATAACTAATACACTATCTGTCAGAATTCTTACTTTCCATCCTGAATCTTCCCCCTCAATCCAGGCCCTCCCTTCCACTGTTTTCATGAATCATCCATGTACTTCTAAAGAAAAGAAACTACTAGGTCTTTACAAGGTATAGCTTTAGGGACACACTGGTGATGAGGTGTGGTCTTGCCTGTAATAGAACCTAGTTCTCTAGTTGTAAACACTCTGTTCATACACTGTGTTAAGTGTTATAATAGAGGCATGAGTACCCTAATTCTTAACTGGCTCTTAGCATGCCCTCTTTCAGTGAGTTCTTCAGCCAAGACTGTATTAGTCTTCTTAAAATACTCCTTTGATCATCACTTCCCATTGCCTTCCCAGGGTGACCCCTGACTCTTTCCCAGAGCAGAAAAAGTGAACTCTTTACCACTAGCACTGGGCATTCCCATCCCCTTTCCCTGCCTGTAGGTTGCTTCTTACACTGTTTCCCGGCCTGCCTCTTCTGCTGCCTTCTCCTCTTGGTCAAGTCAGACCAAGGTTTCCAGGCCCAGCTGAAATGGGCATCTCACCCGTGCCTCACCTCTGTGGCCCTTGCTGCAAGGGACGTCCTCCCCCTTCCTGTTTCTCAGCCCTCATTATACACTGCCTGGGCTGGCTACGTGGGGAAGCCTGTCCCGTCTTATAGTCACGTGAGGTCCCTGAAGATAGGTAGACACTTCGTGTAGAATCCAGTACAGTGACTTAGGATTTTAAGTCTCCTGAGTCCAAGGTCAAAATGAAACCGCATGTAGACCTTTCTCAGGGCATCTTGAAAAAACTAGAGTGGAAGTGACCATCAGCTGTCTCCTTAAAATGCAGCCTGTTTGGAACCGGAGGTGACACACTTCTCATCATACGCACAGGTCCCTCTGGACCTCGGGTCACTTCTGTCCTCGGTAAGCTGGTTACATGGCATCATGGTTTTCTTTAAGCCACTAATGCACTGTAATTACTAATGTCTCCATGTACTGGTGAGTGTGATATAAGAACGCTAAACATAAGCTCTCCCGCTTCCCATTGCCTCTCTCTGAGTGGCTAATGTCCAGAATGACCAGGTTGGTATTGGACACCCAAAGTCTATATTATTACCTTGCTCTGTATTCTCTCTAGGGAAGAACAGACAAACAGCTGCAGGCCAAGTACAAATTGGGTTACTTTTGTGCAGTCTCATTTTCTAATTTATTTTACAGCACTCAATGCATACTTTGTTTCCTTCTAAATTACTATGCTGCTCGGGTTTGGAGAAACCTGTCATTTTTCACCTTAAACTGCAGCACAGTGTGTACTTAAGTGTATGAACAACTTGGTTTCTTTATACGGAGGTTACTCCATTAACATGTAAATGGGAACTGTATCTACTTTACTGAGTCAGAAACTATGAGGAAAAGAGAAATTCTTATTAATGTAAGAAGAGTGAGCTCAGTAAATGGTCAAGGAGGATATTTAAAATATTTCGCTACCAGTATGGGATGCATGTCTTCCAATCAATGGATGCCTGGGTGCTAGACTGGAAGCCAATTACAATTAATTAGTATAACTGTTCCCTACACACGGCACGAGGTGCCTAATTCTTTGTGCTGTCACCTCTTAGGATCTTTTGTTTCATTCATAGGTAAACACATGGAGTTGGCCTTTAAATACTCCTAGATAATTTTTACAAATAAATAATCATGGGTGCTAAATGTCTACCTGTGTCTGGAAATTATCAGTAAGGGATTTTCATGACTTTGTTGGTTCATGTCCAGACAAACAGCTGTGGCAGTTTCTGGAGGAGAGTGGGATAAGGTAGCTAACATCACTAGGTGAAAGGTTTTTCCATAAGGGACACGGAATTTGAACATTTCCTAAGACTTTGGGTATGATAAGCCCAGATGATTACGGTGGGTGCAGGATATCTAGCAGATGGAACACAAATATCGATTCCCTATTACAAGGTCAAGAAAATCTAGCAGTTTGTCCAATCCACAAGAAAACAAGCGACTCTTGAGCTTTACGGGGCAATGAGAATTGGCAGAAGTAACAGTTTCAAATACCTTCATATAAGATTTTTCAGAAAGAGGCTAAAATTGCCAGAACAGAGAGGACGCGCCACAACTCTCCCTCACCTTTCCTGGCTTCCACACCAGAAGCCAGGGCGGCTGTGGTGGTCGGTCTGAGCTCGGAGCTGCTCTGAGGGGTCACGCTGGCTTTGGCAGTGTTGGCTTTTCCTTTCTTGTCGTTCTTGGAAGTGTCACTGGGCACATCGGCTATGTCACTCTGGAACAGGAACATTTATCTTGACCCAAAAGCATGCCACTCACATTCTTTATTTTATAGAATTCAGCCTGTGCCACTCGATTTTTTCCATTCCCCTTCCCAGATTCTACTCTTTTAGACTCTAAAGGGTCTTTACCCAGCAGGAGTACAGCAAAGATTTTGTGGGTTCCTTGGGTTTGGGGCAAAGGAGCAAGCCAAGGAAAGGGGATCTAACTCCTTGACAAGCAGAGAAAACGCTGTCTTTCCCTAGAAAGATGCTACTTCCACTCCAAACGGAGGAGTTTGGTAAAGAGAACAAGTAAAAACAAAGAAAGGAGCCAAGTGTGCACTGGACCTGAAGACCAGGAAGGGAAGCTGGTGAGGTAAGAAATAAAGATTCTTTAATAAATGCCATTGGCATGAACTCACTGAACTAGGTAAGTTGGCCTTTCGCCATATTACAGAAACATCCTATATAGTAGAATGGGAGCGTCCTTTGTCTCAAATGCTTGGGACCAGAAATGTTTCAGATTTATTTTTTCTTTTCTTTTCTTTTTTTTTTTTTTTGAATTTTGGAATATTTGCATATACATAATGAAATATTTTGGGAATGGGACCCATCTCTAAACATGAAATTCACTTATGTTTCATACATACCTTTTGCACATAGCTTGAAGATAATTTTATATAATATTTTAAAAACTTTTGTGCATGAAACAAAATTTGTGCACAAAGAACCATCAGACACCAAAGGTATCGCTGGCTCAGCTACCCATGTGGCATCACGGTATCGCTGGCTCAGCTACCCACGTGGCATCACGGTATCGCTGGCTCAGCTACCCACGTGGCATCACGGTATCACTGGCTCAGCTACCCATGTGGCATCATGTCTGTGCTCAACATTTTTCAGATTTGGGAGCATTTTGGATTTTGGATTTTTGGATTAGGGATGCTCAGCCCACATTTTACATCTTCTTAAAAGGATCATGAATGATTCCATTTTGCTGCCTTTGGGGCAGTGGTCCCCAGATGTGAGTTAAGCCACATGATGAAGTGATGAAGTAGGTTTTCCTAAGAATGGTCACATGTTTTAAAACATGCTTCCCCCTTGTAGACCCTTGAACCTACTGTTGATTTGAAAAGCTCAGTTTTAAGAATCCCCTATACACTGTAACATGAATTGGTAGTTCCCTCCGCTTCTGTAATCGCTATTTGATGACCAAGCTTCCCCAGCCCAGCTGTCTTTAATCAGCCCCGTCTACTCACAGTCTCAATGCCCATGGCCCGCATTTGGTCTGCTCTCTTTTCCGTAATTGAAAGAAATTTCTTTGGATCTGATAAAGCATCCACGATATCTAGGGGGAAAGAAAACCACTGAGTTGTTATTTCTCTGCTTGACTACAAATATTCACGAAAATTCGGCTAATAAACCCTTCATGATTCTGAACACCTGTTATACTTTCTGTTCATTCTCTTCTCCTAGGACATAAGACATGGTGAGGAAAACCCAACTAGTTGTAGAAAACAAGAAGTAAGTAAAGGCAAGGACCAAAGACCAGATGATTTTACCATTTTTCCCCTTAGTTTTTCCCCCAAATAAAGACAACAGAGGAGGGGGAAACAGAATGAATGGCCTTGGATTTCTTTTTTGTTTGTATGTGACTCTCAGCAAGTTGACTGGTGTGCTCAGCCTCAGTTTCTTCATCTGGAAACTGGGGTGGATACCACCTGCCCTGCGGGTTATTGCCAGAACTCAATGAGATGATGAACATAAAAAGTATTTGAGGCTTAGTGGCTGCCAAAAGTACGAAGTTTCGTTTTTCAATACAGAAGGCGAATGCATATTTAAAGCCAACTTTGGTTCCATGGTAGACAGATGGAAATATCTCATCCAGGGTTTTCTCAAGAGCAAGAGTATAACTTGCTCTTGAAAAACGGTAAAATTTCAGGTTTTTTTTACAACTTTGTTTGAAGAGTTCCAAGTACTTCTGGAGTTTCATAGAATTTTGTACAATTTACGAATACTATAGAGGGAATAATTATTCTTGTTAATTTAAAACACTACATAATTTAGAATTTTTAAAAATTGTATAAGTTTACAAATTTTTTCTTAGCAGAATCACCCTCCTAATTACATTATTAAGACAACTTTTACTCAGCACATGGGACACACAATTCTCTGTTTAAATTTTTTCTTTTCCTTTTTATAATAGAAAGTAACATATGCAGCTCGGCACCTGTAGTTCAGCGGCAGGGGCACCAGCCACATACACCAGAGGGGCGTATGGAATCCAGCCTGGGCCTGACAAACAACAATGACAACTCAACCAAAAAATAGCTGGGTGTTGTGGCAGGTGCCTGTAGTCTCAGCTACTTGTGAGGCTGAGGCAAGAGAATTGCTTAAGCCCAAGAGTTTGAGGTTGCTGTAAAGCTGTGACACCCTACCCAGGGCGACATAGAGAGACTTTGTCTCAAAAAAAAAAAAGAAAGAGAGAAAGAAAGAAAGAAAAGAAAGAAAGAAAGAAAGAAAGAAACCTATGCACATGATAAACATTCAGATACATAAAATAAAAAGTTAAAAACCCTTCTCTTAAACAACAATAACAACAACAACAAAAACAAAAACATAGCCGGGTGTTGTGGCAGGTGCTTGTAGTCCAGCTACTTGGGAGGCCGAGGCAAGAGAATTGCTGAAGTCTAAGACTTTGAGGTTGCTGTGAGCTGTGATGCTACAGCACTCTACAGAGGGCGACATAGTGAGACTCTGTCTCAAAAACAAAATAAAACAAAACAAACCCTTCTCTTGCCAGCTCTATACCCAGAAGGTACCTCCTGTTCCCTGTTTCTTACATCCTTTTAGATAGTACTTAAAACCCCACATGGGTTTAGAGTTTTCCACATCCTTCTATTTTTTAGTTCATACATCTTGGAAACACTGGATCTACAATATACATTTGGTACATTAATTATAAGGGCTGCTTAAATATTCCATTTTCTAAATGGTGATAATCTCTTTAACCAGTTCCCTGTCAACAGAGAAGTGCAGCCTTTCCAGTTCTTTGCTACTAAAATATCGTTGTAGTGAATGTCCTTGAACGCTCCTTAGCATCACTTTGCATATGTTACACAGGCTACATTCTTAGAAGTTCAAATGAAGGGCAAGGGTATTTGTCCTAGAGCATCTATTGCCAAATCGCTCTTTACAGAGGCTGCATCAATTTATTCTCCTGGCATATAAGGTCTGTTTCTAGTTATCACTTGTGGTCCCTAAGAGCTCTTTGTTTCTCAGTAGTACTTGTGGACAAATTTACTTCTTAAATCTTGTTCAGGAAATAAAAACCCACAGATAATTGTTTCTTGGAAGTTAATATTCTAGGAATTTACTGATCTACTGTTAACATATTGTTATAAAAAATTTCAAGCATACACAATAACAGAAACAACAGTAAACAACCCTTCATAGACGGATAACGACCTAACCATTACAAATCGTTGGTCGTATTTCCTTTCTCGATCCTTTCTCTCTCTCTCTTTCCTCTGTTCTGAACTATTTTAAGGCAAATTCCAGACATCCTAACGTTTCATTCCTCACTACGTCTCTGTGCATCTCTAAACATGAGGGCATTTTCTTTTATTGATAGAACCAACCATGCTGCTACTGTATCCAACAACACTGGCAGTGATCCCTTACTGGGATATAAGCTCATCTTATATCACAGCTCATCTTCTTTGCCCTACTTAGTTTCTTTTGCAAATCAAGATACAAAGTCCACACTGTGTCCTTGATAATCACATCTCTGAAGTCGACTTTAGTCTAGATCAGTCTCTCTTGACTCTCTTCGTGTAAGTGTGCTCTGCAGGCTGTGCTAGCTCACGCAGCCCGTGGGGGACAGAAAGCCTGGTTGTTTCACTGGCTATGAGCTAACCCAGTTTCTGGAGTAGGTTCAATGGTGGCAGCTTGATCTCCACACGGTAGAGCTGCTGTCTCTCTTCACAGCCAATCAGTGATCCTCACAGTAATACTCTGGCCCTGGACATTACTTTAGGGATACTGACTCTCTTTTTCAGTTGACAGTGTCTAGGGGAGACACAGGGTCTGCTTCCACCTCATACAGAGGAAATATGAAGTTCAGGCGACTCCTCTGATGCTCACTCAACTCCTTCCTGCTTAGTTTCCCTCCGTCCTGTGGGCCCTGGTTACCAGGAGATGCTGTGTCAGAAAAACCAGGCGGGCTTTCTCATTGTCACTCAAGTGCCAGGCAGAGGGCGTCACTAATGCCCTTTAACACACCAGGACACAATATGACCACATTGCACTTTCAGCTAACAGCACCCGACTGGCAAATGCCTCATCTTTCTACTCATCTACTTCATTCTAGGGCAGGATGAGGTTTAGCATGATTTAATCCACCTGCTGCTATCTCCTGGTCTCACTGCATTGCAAAGCTGGCAGGTTTGCGGGGTTTGACCTAGGCTGCAGCTCCTAACACACACCGCAGGTCTCGGGTCTCCTTTTTCTGATCTGTTCAACCCACCAGACAGCACCATCCCCCCAGCCTCTTTTATGGGTCCTTACATCTATTACTGTATGCTGTACCTTTTAATGTGCTTTCGTTTTAAAAAATAAAAGACAAAGGAGAAGGAGGAAGGAATTTTCTGACTGAAAAATCCCCATAGCTTAATTGACTTGTGGAACTTGTAGTCAGGTTGTTACAAGTGAGGATCTATTGCAGAAAACCCGCCCTGCCCAGAGAAGCATGCATTGCCCCACCCAGAGAAGCATGCATTGCCACGCCCAGAGAAGCATGCATTGCCACGCCCAGAGAAGCATGCATTGCTACAACACAACAGTACAATAATCCCATGTTGCCCAAACAAAATAGTGATGTGTCTTGGGACAGTACCGGCATCTCTATTTATAGACACACACACACTCATATGTTTGTGCATGTGAGCCCTGCTGTCACACACTGTACTGATAAGCGTGTCATAACATTGGTAGGGGGAGGCAGCATTATTGTTGTTACTTTACAGGTGAGGTAGGTGAGGAAATGAGCGGTGTGAGAGGACCTTCTATTCCCCAGGTCACCCACCCAGCAGTGGAGAGTGAGGATTGGAACCTGTGGCTCGTCCAACACAGACACTCTGCTAACACTATTTCCTTACAGAGCAACAGACTGACAGACAACATAGAGGATCTCTGTTCTCTTTTAACGCTCCTGGCTTAGATGGGAGCTATAAAAAATTGCGTTTGGGTGTAAGCAAAATCCTATGATTTGATCTAGCTTTTAATTCCTCCCACCGATTGCCTTAAAACCCATGTGCGTTGATAATAAGGTTCTTTATGAAACTGAACTTTCTTGTGGATTTAGAAGAAAATTCAGGCATGCTGATGGCTGAGTTCTATTTAAATTTTTCAGAGATACCAGCTAATAAGATATCTACGGTTTCGCCTTATTGATGCCGCTTCCCTCTCACTTTGAACACCAGTGTAAATACATCCTGCCCAAACACAGGCTTGTGAAATTGATAAACAACATAAAAAGTATACTACTTTAAAATAAGAAAGGACTTTAAAGATAATGTAGCCTTATCTTTTCATTTCTTACTACTTGAGGTTACTATTTATCCTGGGTATCTTGGAGGCTACCTGGGTTGGAAGCAAGGCAGGAAGAGACACGATTATTAGTATTTTTAAACATGGGGCAAAATGTTTTATAATCTTGCCACTTAGGACCTCATCTGTGACACATTCTATACCCAGATCTTTTCCTTACCTCCAAATCCATCAGGCACATATGTTTTAAGAACAATATTGCAGAAAATGGTTGGCAGTGATAATGGTTTATTTCCCTCATTTCGCAGGGAAATGTGTCGATATCCTGCTTGGAGGCCGTCTAGAGGGAGGATCCTCTGTCCAATCAGCTTGTTGTTATCATCGTACACGGCTATTCTCAAGACGGCCAGGTCTGGCAGGATCACCTGCAAACAAAGAGCAGGACTCATCACCGATTTTAATAACGCAGCTCCCAAGAACCACGACTCTGAGAATCTGGACCAGATCTGGACTGCTCTGAAATTCTTCTTTATGTTGAAAAGAAGCCCATGATTAATTTGCATTCCGAAAGCATACTGTGTGAGCTACAACACCCAAGACATAGAGCAAGGCAATTGGAACATGTTTCCTGGAAATTACCTCATCAAATAGGTTAGAGCAGTGTTTTTCAACCTTTTTTTTTTTTTTTTTATCTCACAACACACTTGAACCTACATTTAAACTTCTGTGGCATACCTAAATTATGTTAATAAAAAAAAAGGATAAAAAAGGAATATACTTACTGTGCTTTCAACTTGTTTTGAAAATAATTTAATTAGTGATCAGTAAAAATTTTCGCAGCACACCTAAGATCCTCTTGGGGCACCCCAGTGTGCTGTAGGTCAGAGGGAATGGGTGTTAAATATCACTACTCTAAATGTCGCTGTCTTTCCCCATCTGCACCCATGTAATGTTTGAGAAAAAGGAGACGCTTGAGGAATAAAGGTACTTTCCTTGACCTCAGAGATTGTAGTGACACAGTCGGGCCTCGGGAATGAAACTGGGGCTTGTGGCTGCTTTTCACATCTGTCTGCATGTTTTTGAAGAATGTGGGACGTATCTTTGAAGAAATGCTTCCTGCACAAATACAATGTTCATATAGAAATTTGGATTCTTCTTGCTTTTGCATTTCTCAGCTTTCAGCACATTTGGGGATAGTAAGGAGTAAGAAGGGGCAGACAGAAACATTAACACGTGTAGCACACTTAGATCCCAAGGCACATACTCCTGCTATCCTAGAACTGAATAAATGAATGTAAAATCTGAATACAGATGGCAGGATCCTTGTTCAGATACAAAATAGCAATATGACAAAAGAGTATCCAGTGTGTTTAATCAGGAATGTCTTTGCTTTGGCTGAGAGCAACCAGGACATCTTGGCTGATCTGAGTACTGGGTCTAAAGCTGGACAGTGGATTGGTTGGCTACCTCCACTGGAGGTTATAATTTAATCTTAACTCCATGAAGATGGCGAGGAGAAATCAAGCTAAAAAGCAGTCAACTTTCCTCACTCTCGTCCTTCATGTGATAAGTGAGAAGCTTGGGCGTTGTCACTCCCCCGTGAGACTAGTGAAAAAACTAACAATAATAATAAGAAGAAACAAAACAAAGCACTTGATATCAATGAAAAAAATTAACTTCAAAAGGATAAAGAAGAATCCAGAATTGATGTCTCCTTTCGGAGGCCAGAACTATTATACACAGAAACCAAGTTGGATATTTCATCATTTATCAAAGACAAAGAATGCCTGAGTCAAGTTTCAGAATTTCTTGCAATCTGTGCGGGGATTATGCATTATGCCAAAGAACATTAACCATACTGGTAGCAGACGCAGCTACAACGAATTGGAAAAACCAGGGAAGAAAACAAGCCAACTGATAGCTGGATATGCAACTGACACCCATCCTGACAGCCGTGGTGAAGGTGACTTGGGAGGCCGCCTGCATAATGAATGGTATTCACGTCCTGGGGTGGACCTAAATTTTGAAAAGACCCTTATCAAACCTACATTGATCTCCCTTAATTGAGCTTCTGTAAACCAGGCACTCTTTTCTAAAGAGGATAATCCCTATTTTATTAAGACAGGAAGCCAATTATCTGCGTGGCATGACATAGGAATGGGGCAGAACCACTGGAAAACTTGCCTAAAAGAGGAGCAAGACATTATTTTGGTCAGGATAGAAGAGCAGTAGGAGAGAAAAGCAGACATTCTGGGAGACAGCACTGCGGGTGCACGGTTTCTCAATGCAGCTTCAACCAACAGAAGAGAAACAAGAAGGAAGATGATTGGGAGCTTAAAAACCAAACATCAGAGAGAAGGACTGTGATTATTCTTAGGATCCAACATGTAGTGCGGGGAGAAAAAATAAAGATACTGGAAACAGCCCATGAAGCACAAAAGCCGAGAGGAGCACTTTACTCCACACTTTCCGGAGCGCAGGACCACACCAGATGACACGGGCAGTGACACACACTGACCCGGGGTTGGGTGAAGCATCCTACCTGCCTGCTTAGCTGACAGAACAGGGCCAGTTGGCAGTAACTCTCCATGAAGCATCCTACCTGCCTGCTTAGCTGACAGAACAGGGCCAGTTAGCAGTAACTCTCCAATGCATAGAGTGCCCCCAGGGAGGACAGTTCTAACAGGTTGCACGAAGCATGGGCATCACCACATAAGAGGTAGGCTCCTCCGTCAAAGAGGAGAAGAGAGCCAGAAGGACAAACAGAGCCTAAAGCTTATGAGGAGAAGAGAAAAGATGACCCCTGGGGTTGAGTGACTGTCTCCGTTATCATGTCCTGCCTCTGGGCTAAAACAAGGCTCTCAAGTTAGCAGAGTGAGTTTGACGCACTGAGGATGCCTTACTGCCTTACCTTCCGAAATACGAATGCTTCTTCGTTGTACACTGGGTTGAGTCCATTGTTCATAACCATGCGTGTCCGGAATTCCTTACGTATGGTGTCGGTGGGCAACCCGTACATATCCACTTCTACATAGGTGCCAATTTTCTTATCTGATAAGAATTGACCCGATATGACCTGCAGCAACCCAAAATCAGGTGAGAGATGTGAACCCTGTGTCAGTATCAGCAGCAAATAACTATCAAGAAGTAAGAAATTCTGTTTATTTTGGTGAACTTCAATTATCTATGTAAACGAGGCATTAATTCCTTTGTTAAACCACAACATTACTGAGCGACTACTATAGGTGAAAACAAAGTACTCTAGGCAGGAGTTCTGCCTTTTAGAACTGTGTGATAAAAAAATGAGGAATATATACATGAACCAAATAACAGAGGGAAATAGTGTCCACAGCACCCCATTTCTCCTAAGTGGCCACATCTATGAAATGAAGTAATGAATTCAGATCTGCCCTAAGATCCCTCCACAGCTCTGAAATGCTATAATGCCATACTTATTATTTAATTCTTTCAAAAGTCTTGAAAAGAGACACACAGAAAGAAAAGCAATACTGGGCTGGGAGCGGTGGCTCCCGCCTGTAATCCTAGCACTCTGGGAGGCTGAGGCAGATAGATGGCTTGAACTCAGGAGTTCGAGACCAGCCTGAGCAAGAGCGAGACCCCGTCTCTACTAAAAACAGAAAAACTAGCTGGGCGTTGTGGCACCCGCCTGTAGTCCCAGCTCCTTGGGAGGCTGCTGCAAAAGGATTGCTCAAGCCCAGGAGTTTGAGGTTGCTGTGAGCTATGATGCCTCAGCACCAGGATGACAAAGAGAGATTCCTGCTTAAAAAAAAAAAATAGTGAAGGAAGGAAGGAAGGAAGAGCAACGCTAAAATGTCTTTGTTATTTTTTACAGACACTGAAAGTGGACAGCTAGGACTGCTTATGTATAGTATGTGTAAAAGACCAGTTAAAATCGATCCATCAATACTATAAAGCTATGGAGGAGCTATTTTTCACTTACTTGTTGAATGATGATAGTCATTTACTGTCCCTTTCTCATTATCTAATAGTTCACGATTTTACAAACAGTATTGAAGGTAAAATTGACATACAATAACCTCCACGGGTTTGAAGTGTCGAATTAAGTCAGTTTTGACATGTGAACACATCTGTGAAACTGTCCCCCCTAAGATTTCAATCATTCCCAAAGTTTCTTTATGCCCTTTCGTAATCCATTCTTCCCTCCATCTCTGTCTGGAGATAACAACTGATTTACTTGCTGTCACTATAGTTTGTATTTTCTGGAATTTTTTACTGTGGAATCATATAGTAGATACTTTGGATGGTGCCTTCAACTCAAAATAGTTAATCATTTTAGTCGTGAAAAATCTCATTCAAGCCAGGCACAGGGACTCAAACCTGTAATTCCAGCACTTGGGAGGCCAAGGCAGGAGGACTGCCTGAGCTGACGATTTGAGACAAGCCTGAGAAACATAATCAGACCCCATTTCTACAAAAAATAGAAAAATTAGCCGGGCATGGTAGTGCACACATGTAGCCCCAGCTATTCCACTGGCTGAGGCAGGAGAATCACTTGAGCCCAGCAGTTTGAGGTTACAGTGAGCTATGATTGGCCCCCTGCACTCTACTCTGGGTGACAGAGTAAGATCTTGTCTTAAAAAATAAAAAATACGTCTCATAAACAAAAGGAGGGAAATTTTAATCCAGAACTGTAAGAAACACATGGATCCTTCACTTTGATAGTAAATATTTTAGTTATGATTTCTGTACAGGATCATTTGTATACATATTATACTACTCTGTAATGAGCAGGGAGGAGGGGCCTTACCTGCACTGAACAGTGGGCTGCGATGACCCCATCAACAGGGGTTTCCGAAAAGGGATCGAACGTTCGATCAGGCCTCCTCATGAAATCTGGTTTGAGAAGGTACCTGTTGGGACCAAAGCACAAAAGGAGTTTATTTTGTTGGTAGTGTTAACAAAAGACCGAAACATTCATTATTTGAAATGCTGAATACTGCCTTTTCTTCGCCTGTAGCTTGGGAGCTAGGCTCTGAGGCAGAGGACCCTAAGGATTCACCCCAAAGAGCAGCAGGAGGAAGGAATGTCCTCCAGATTCCCAGCTCAGTGACATCCAGGATTCCCGAGACTACCATCTCTCCTTAACCTTTTCATGCTCTAGTTCCCTCTAAATACTTTCCCTTATATGCAAAAATAAAATGCAAAGAGTAACACTGAAAATTTATGTGAGCAATAGTTACCAAAATATGAAAATTATGTGATATTCTGCTTCTTTATTAATTGTGCTTTTATCACTGTATGTCACAGTGCGATGGAATGACATGTCTGATGACAACCATCATTTCAAAGTGCTGATGTGCATAAAAATATTTTGAGATCTATAATCATAGTAATGAGATTTGAAAATATCTGTGATTTAGACTGGCAACAGAGTTATAGGTACCACTAATATGACTGTGGGTGAATGTATATACTCATGATAAAAGAAACGTGACATTTCAGTTAGAAGAAAATGAAAATAAAAATTAATTATTGTCCCATTTCTAGTAGAAGCAAAGAGCCAAGAAAAATGAAATAAAAGGCATCCAGGCTGTAGTAGATGTGGATCTCTTTGTGTGGCAATTACAAGATAGGGTGACACAACAAAGCTAAAGAGTGAGGGTGGAAAGCAGATGACTAACTACGATATCACATACGCTTCTCCGTGGGAAACCCTCCAGCCTTGTCTAGAAGGCTGACACACACGGTGAGGGCAGGCAACACATGGTGGTCCTGGCTCTCATAAGGCAGGTGCCATTTGGATTCCAGCTGAGTGAAACCAGGGGTTCTGCGTCCTGAGGAGTGTGGGGACTCAGGTGAACACTGGGCTGGAGTCATCTTCCCCATACAGAATCTCCGCGTGCAGAGGCTGTCCAGAGAGTCTGCACTCCCCACAGTGATTTCTTTTCTTTTCTTTTTTAATTAAGTCATAGATACATAGATCATGAATACATTTATGCCTTTGTGGGATTCAATGTGTTGATTATTTGTACAAATTGGGGTGCTTACATCCTATTAATTAACATAGCTTATACCTGATTTACTTAATCACAGTGTTAAGATATTTGTGTTCAATACTTGATAGATTTAACTTGTACCCTTGCAATATGCTCCATAGGTGTGGTCTGTATCTCAGGAATGGAAAAACAACATCCAATGTACTCAGTATTATTATAAAACCAATTTATAATCACTCACACTTTCATATGAGAGATGATTCACAACTATAGCCCAGGATGAAGGAGGGAAGGACAGGGTGGATAGTTAGATAGAGGGAGGGTTAATGGTGGTGCCCACAGTGATTTCTTAAGGTTCAGCAGCCCATTCCTACCTCCCCCAAATAAGGAACTTGATATTGATGAGGTCTCAATGTCTAAAATATTCTTCCTCATTCCCACCTTCAGATCTGCTTAGAAGAAAACTTACGTGTGAAAGAGAAAATGGATCCCAAATCAGAAATGCCCGGGGGAAAGAGCAGGAAACCTAAGTTCAGTTCTCAAAAGTAAGCAGGCTTTAGTGAAATGTGTACATTTGTATATGTAAAAAGAAGTGTGTAGAAGTTTGCCAGGACCATGAGACAAGCCTTGGCCTGGATGGCCAACTTAGCAAGCTTGTCTTGGAGGAGTGTCTGTCTGGATCTGGGGAAGCCAGAGGAAGTGGCAGATCCTGATTCTCGTATCCCTGGTGGCTGTGTAGGCCCAGGGACCCTGGGCACTAATAGGGAAGCTACAGCCAGGATCTGGTGCCAGAGCTGGGTTTATGGGTGTATGACCTGTGCAGTCAATTGCACAGGGCCTCAGCCTCAGGAGGTGCCCACACTTGGATTAATCCTCTGCAGCTACTCTCTTAGAATTCTCAATAATTTGTGAATGGGAACCCTTCATTTTAATTTCGCACTGGGCTCTGCAAATTACACATCTGGTCTGTCTGCTGCTTTTCAGTACAGGAAATGAATTTATTCCAGACATCCAGATCTGTGTGGCAGACGTGGGCATAGGCCACAGCCAGTGGCAAGTGAGGGGGCCAAGGATTTTCTGTGGGCCTTGTACAGCCTTAAAAGGCAAGACAGAGAAAGAAGAAGGGTCTTCAGCCAGGTGGGGGACAAAGTCCCCAAAATTACTATATCCTATTTCAACACACAACCAAGCTGCCACCAATCGTCCAACGCGCCATCATTTTATTTACCAGCAAAGATAGCTGATTATAACTGCAAATTGGCGTAGATTATCAGACACATTCCAATCTGAGAATGTTATATGTAGCCCCCCTTTATCTGTGATTTCTTTTTCCACAGTTTCAATTACCTGCACAATTACCTTATTCTGAAAATATTAAGGCATTTTGAGAAAGAGAGAGAGATATCATATTCATATAACTTTCATTATAGTATTTTGTTATGATTGTTCTATTTTATTAGTTACTGTTGTTAATTGTTTACTATGCCTATTAAGTTTTATCACAGTTATGTAGAAGCAAAAACAGTTTATATAGGGTTTGGTACTACCCATGGCTCGAGGCATTCACTGAGTTCTTGGAGTGTATCTCCCGTGGATAAGAGGGGAGTACTGTGTACAAAATATGCATCTTTGAATTGTAAGATGTCATACTATTTTGATATCAATTACCTAATTTCCTATGAAAGCCTGAAAAGATTGAAAACATTAATTTATTCTATTTTGTTTCATTAGGAATTAGAGAAATGCCTTCCATTTCCCCATCTTTATAAAGAAGGCTGTTATAAACTATTCATTTTCCTCATGGCTACTGGGCCCAACGGGAGGGCCCACCAAAGATCAGCCCGCAATGCACAGAGGGGATTCCCAGGACGGTTTCTGATGTTTTGTTACAGCTGCTAGGTCCTAGGGTGTTTATGTCCCTTTAACACAAATGTTCTACATAGGACCGCTATTGTTTGTCACCTAAAAGGAACAGAGTACTTTTTTTTTTTTTTTTT
>NW_003852420.1:6568017-6588018 GCF_000181295.1 Otolemur garnettii
GCTGGCTGTGCCCCGGCTGGCCGTGCCCCGGCTGTCTGTGCCCCGGATGGCTGTGCCCTGGCTGTCTGTGCCCCGGCTGTCTATGCCCCGGCTGGCTGTGCCCTGGCTGTCTGTGCCCTGGCTGTCTGTGCCCCGGCTGGCCGTGCCCTGGCTGGCCATGCCCTGGCTGGCTGTGCCCCGGCTGGCCATGCCCCAGTTGTCTGTGCCCCGGCTGTCTATGCCCCGGCTGTCTGTGCCCCGGCTGGCCATGCCCTGGCTGGCCGTGCCCTGGCTGTCTGTGCCCCGGCTGGCCGTGCCCCAGCTGTCTGTGCCCCGGCTGTCTGTGCCCTGGCTAGCCGTGCCCCGGCTGGCTGCGCCCCAGGGACACACGCTCCTGTATGGTGCAGGCCCTACATCTACCATCACAGAGGCTGACAGGTGAGGACATATACTTCTCTTTCTCTTGTGGGTGACAGCTGGGCGTGGGGATAGGACAGCATGGGACACAGGCTGGGCAGTATCGCCAAGGCCTGGTCAAGCTGGAGGCACAGGGTGTATTTTCAGTCTGTCTGGTGAGACCTACACTTTGGTCACATCCCCTCAAACAGAGAATTCCAGCTCAAGTAGAGCATTGTCCTAGTTCGTGAAGGTTTTTAAAAAATAAACAAACGCATTTTCAAATGAGCAACGGTGTAGAGAGGGAGACACCGAACATGGTAACAGCGGTAAGGCAGAAACTACTGGAAAGAAACTCACTAAATACACAGCTGGAACCCTTTCTGTCCCTGCATCAAGCCACACTGCCTGGGTTACCCTGGGATTGCCGAGGTGGGCATGGAAACTGCTTAAGCGTCACGGGGCCACTGCAGGGCTAGAGAAGTGAGCACAGTCATCCTGACAGGTCATGTGTGAACTCTGGATGCTGCCCTTGCCTCCCTGGGCTTCTTGAAGGCTCGATCTGAACAGAACACTCACTGGGTTTTGCCTTGTTTCCAAGTGTGATGGATCGTAAAGTCTTAAGCTTTTCCTAAACCTCACTTTTGCACAGAAATTTGCAGTTCCTGAAGTATGTGCATAGACACTCCTTTGTTCAACCTTACTGGGCTGTCATGATTGTTAAAGAAAAAAAAATTAGGCACACACTTGTTAAAAAATGGTACGGCAGGCTTCATTCAAGGGAGGCCATGACAACAGTGGGCATGAGCCTGATTCCATCAAGGACAAGTAGGGATTTATAACCGAGGAGCAGGGTGGGGGTGAGTGAATGGAGAGCTGCTAAGAGGAAAACTGCCAAGGACAAGGGGTTTCTGGCTAAAGGGATTTGGTGCGATTATTGCTGAAGGTAGGCCACAGTGATAAGACATAGCAGGTGGGCAGATGCCAAGGGTGGTGCACTGGGCCTAAACTGGTGTAGCAGGATTCATGCTCAAACTACATTCTACAGTGGTAGAGAGGGAAGCCAAGGCTGGGCCTAGTCAGGAAAAACTCAGTTTTAGTCAAAGAGAAAGTCTGTTAGTTCCCCCTCTTGTTCAGGGAGAGACACAGTCTCCTTTGCTTTGAACACACCAAACCCTGGTCTAGCAGGTGTTGCTGTCTTCATTTTATAAAGCGAGGAATCAAGGTTCAGAGTCTGACACGCCGGCCCAAGATGACACAGCCAGTACTCAGAGAAGCCGGGAGCTACACGCAAACCTGTGTCTTCAGACCCCCAACCTAGGGTCCTCACTGGCTAGCCCACCACTAACAGTGGAAAAGGGGGGATGCCTACGGAGCAATGTATGTGCAAAATCCCCTGGTTATGAACCCTTAGTCACAAAACAGCTTTAACCAAATTCTGAAATGGTAATCCAGATCTTTTTCTTCCTAACTACATAATTTTTATTTCTTTCAAAGCACATAGTAGAGGGAAATGTAGTGGACACTTCAGGTATGTATGGGGGGGTGGTATGGGTCAGCTGCACCTATGTCCACACTGGCAAGAGAACCGTCCCCCACGCAGGCTGATGGACGGAGTGTGTACTTTAAAGAGCCATTCCAGGTTTGGCGCCTGTAGCTCTGCAGCTAGGGCACCAGCCACAGGCACCAGAGCTGGCAGGTGCGACCCCAGCCCAGGCCTGCCAAACAACAATGACAACTACAACCAAAGAAAATAGCTGGGTGTTGTGGCAGATGCCTGTAATCCCAGCTACTTGGGAGGCTGAGGCAAGAGAATCACTTAAGCCCAGGAATTTGAGGTTGCTGTGAGCTGTGATGCCATGGTACTCGACCGAGGGCGACACAATGAGACTCTGTCTCAAAAAAAAAAAAATCCGAATTCTGAATCCACAACTGCTAAGAATCTTTATCTTAACTGTCTGTTTTCAGTGATAAAAATTAAGATAGCCAAGCAGGTGCACTACGGTGCTAACAGGAGCATAATGAGATGGGATGCGCTGAACTAGTCCAGAGGCTTCTGGGCAGCGGTCTGGGACTAGGCATAGTGCTGCGTGGGGACAGATGCCTGGGATGAAAACAGCCACACAGGGTTTTTAAAAAAAATCTCTACAGAATTCTAACTGCACGTTTTCACTTTGCCTTTCAGCGTTTCAGTGGAATTAACATTTCCTATTTCAACTCCTGGTTCACAAATTTTAAAGAGTGTTATTTAAGTAAACTACAACAATATTCACAGCATTAGCCTTTGATGACTGCTATTTTACAAGACAAGCAAAAAAATCAATACAGGGCAAAGGTTTATTCCCACTGAATTAAATTCAACTTGATACCCACAACTTCATTATATGTGAAATTAACTTCACTTCTATTTGTCCCAGGTAAAATACACATATTTAATGCCTAGGGCCCAGGGTAACGTCCAAGCGAGCAGGGATCATTACCTGGCCCAGATATAAAAAAACTCCTACTGATTTTAAAGTGAGAGAATTAAACTCTATAGCTTATATGATGAACTGCTTAAGTTGTGGTTTTAAAAAACCCTGCTTAAGATGAATGGGGTAGATAAATGTATATTTGCAAATATAATCAACCCAGGGACTTAATTTGTTTCTATCTCATCCTTCAAACCCAGAATAAATTCTGCAGCCCCTAATTAAAAGTGACAGGGTTTCATTACAGGTGTAGTATGGAGTTCTGAAAAGAGATGACAACAGTTTAAATCACATTACTCACCCGCACGATCCATTATACTCAAATTTTCCCTGATTCAATTGCATCGCTAAATCTGTCAAGAGACAAAAATAATTTAGCATCTTGTCTCCCGGACAAAGAAAGTCCTGATGGGGTGATTTTAAACAAAGGAAATCAGAGTGTTCCTTGATCCAAAGGTCCCTCTCTAATACTACATGATACCCTGGATCTGTCTGAAGACACACAGTGATTTCTTTCATATTGTGATGACCTCATTTTTAATTTAAATGAAACATAAAATGTGTTTTCATAAAGATCATGCTAGAATCTCTGAACATATCTACCAGGGTCAGTGTGAATTCAAAACTCCACTGAACAGTTTCAGTAATGAACTAGGTATCACACACAAATTGTTGGCTGTTCCCAGGGTGAGCTTTGGGAGGAATTCTTCGGGTGGGGTCTACAGTGGCGGGGCATGGCTTAGGATTTTTCTCTTGCTGGTGGGTAACATCTTCTTTCTTCTTATCAGCAAAAAAATGTGTAAACTGATGGATTTTTTTTCCTTCTTCAACATGATGTGGTTAAACCAAACATTATAGAATCAAATGTTAGCTGGCCTAGTGAATAAACTGGTTTAGGATCATTTAATCCCTATTCTGGACTCCCTGACAACTGAGAATGTAACCTGAGCCTTACTTTAGCCTTTTTAATTGTAAGCACACAACCAAAGGTCAAAACTAACTTGACTCTAATCAGCAGAGTGTTGTGGGGACACTGGGCAGAATGGTGACTTCAGCAAGAGGACCTTCAGGGTCCAAGGGAGGCGCCATCCAGGGGTAGCATGTATAGCCCATCACACTCATGTCAAAGGGACGAAAGTCAAAACATCTTTCACGCAGTCCAGATATTAGGAAACAAGGTGGCTGCAGATTCTCAAAGCATGGACTGGAAAAGGAAAAGGTCCTCACACTGGGACGCACGGGAGGTGTCCTTACATAGCAAAAAACTGAAGGGGGAAAAAGAGATTCGGGGTTTGAAGAAAAGAGATTTTTATTTTACCACCCTTAAGAACTACGGTGCAGTATCAATCATATAAAGTGAATGGGCTTTGTGACATATTTCTATCCATTCCATTTCTATTTTGTTATCTTTAATCTTAATGTTATGACTCTAGGTTTATGGAAAACCTTAGAAACTTTTAAAACTTTGTTTATGCATTTATCAATATTGACTCCTCTTTTTCCAGAAAGAAAAAAAAATCATCATACAGGGTGGCCATAAAGTTTGCATGCAATTCAAATACTTGTCTATTTTAATAGACAACTTAAAGGGAAGAGATAAATAACTGTCTATTTTAATTGTATGCAAACTTTATGGCCACCCGGTATCTTGGAAACCTATCTTTTGAGTACACTTTGGTGGATCAAGTTATCCATTAGTTGACTCTAAGAATGTGTAAGTCCTTAACACAGCCTGTTTAGTGGAGTTTACTCCATACTATTCTGTACTTTTATGGTGAAATGCCACTGTGTCATTGATATTTACTGAATGGTCACACTAGTCAGAGTATTTTCCAAAGTACAAAAGAGTCACAGCTGCTACACAAATATAATCAAATTCTTCTTACTTATTTCTGCCTCTGGAAACAGAGACAACAAGTTTGATCTAAAAGGAAAGAAAATTAGAAATATTCTAAAGTAGGGGATAAAGTTTAGCAGAATAGTCATGGCATTTATGAAAGGGATTAAATTGAAATCACAACATACTATCTTCTACCATTGTTTGATTGCTCTATTTTGGGTTTTTAATTTCTCACCATTATATAATCCAACAACACATTGTTTTGCCATATGTCTGCTTCCTTGTAAAATGCCCACAGCCAACTGACGGCAACTCTGGCACCATCCTGTCAAAGTGTTCCCATGGAATTTGGGGTCACTGGACATCAGCTCCTACCTGGGGTTTGATAGTTCAGTGAAACCATCTGGCAGCCAGCGTTCCAGAAAATCTGAGGCATGTAATTACTGGAATCGACTCGGCCTCCCTTGGGGTAAATGCGACTCATTTGCCGTTTGTTGTAACTGTGTGACTTATTAAGGAAAAACAGGGAAAACAAAGAGTACCAGGGAAGAGATAAATAAACACCAAAGAGCTAAAACAACGAAGGTCAAGGCCAACAGGACAAACATGTAGATGGCATGGAGCGAATTTCACATTTATAAATGATGCTTAAGAGAAAAATCAAAGTTCACTGTGTGGGTTATAAAAGCAATTCTCATTTGGGCAGACTGTGTCACAGCTGCCCTGGTTGTTTACATATATCATGCTATTAGCTCTATAACAAAAATTATATAATAGCCAGGTATCTGTTTCAGAGACTTCTTCCAAACCAAAAGCACACCCACCAGTTGCTCCACTCGATACATAAGGATACTTTACAAACTCAATTGCATGTGTCTTCAGGTAGCCAAGACCAACTGATTCATTAAAAGAAGACATGTTATAATGAATATTGCGTTCTGTTAAAAAAAAATTAAAAAATGGATTCAGAAACCTTGCCACCAAACCCTCAGAGAAAGACAAGCAATGAAAATAATTACATTGAATCACAAGGACTTCAAGGCCAAGGGTACACTATCATACCTGTAACTGTACCGAATTAAATTTGGAATCATTAAACAAACTGTGTGTACTCCAAGAGCCACAGCCACCGCTAAAATATGTATTTTTTGATGACAATGATGGTGATGGCCTCTCTGGCCCAGAAATGATTATGAAAAGTTTTATAAATACTTTCTATGTTTTTGGAGACCACATTTTTAAAATTATTTTTTATTAAATCAAAACTTAGTACATTGATGTATTTATGGGGTTCAGGGTACTACGTCGATATACAATGTGAAATGCTTACATTAAACTAAGTAACACATCCATCACAATTATACTCATTTCTTAATAGTTTTGAAATGTACCATTGCATCATGCACATTAGGTGAGGTCCCCCCAAATACTCTCCCTCCTCCCATATCTCCCCTCCCCTCCCTTCTCTCTCCTCTCCCTTCTACTTTCTGGACTATAGTTGTGTTTTGCCATTATATGAGTGTGTAGGTGATTATATATTGATTTTGTAGTGGTATTGAGTAAACTGGATACTTGTTTTTCCATTCTTGAGATACTTTACTAAGAAGAATATATTCCAGCTCCATCCAGGTAAACATAAAAGATGTGAAGTCTCCATCTTTTTTATGACTCCATAGTATTCCATGGTATACATATACCACAGTTTGTTAATCCATTCATGGGTCCATGGGCACTTGGGCTATTTCCATGTCTTGGCTATTATGAATTGGGCTGCAATAAACATTGTGGTGCATATGTCTTGTAAAATAATTTTTGATCATCTGGGTATAGAAAAGAACAAATAACCCCATTTCTATGTGGGCAAGAGACTTGAACAGAAACTTCTCTGATGAAGACAGCTGCATGGCATACAAACACATGGAAAAATGCTCATCATCCTTAATCATCAGAGAAATGCAAATCAAAACCACTTTGAGATATCATCTAACTCCAGTAAGATTAGCCCACATCACAAAATCCCCGAACTACAGACGTTGGCGTGGATGTGGAGAGAAGGGAATGCTTCTATACTGCTGGAGGCAATGAAAGATAATACGACTTTTTTGGGAAAAAGTTTGGCCAACACTCAAGGAACTAAAAGCAGACCTACTGTTTGATTCTGCAATTCTTCTACTAGGTATATATCCAGATGATCAAAAATTATTTTACACGGGCGGTGCTGGTGGCTCAAAGGAGTAGGGCACCAGCCCCATATGCCAGAGGTGGCAGGTTCAAACCTAGCCCTGGCCAAAAACTGCAAAAAAAAAAATTATTTTATAACAAAGACATTTGGAGACCAAATTTTGATAAAAAGAAGTGCTGTAAAAGCACCTGGAGCGCGAGTTTAGACAAATCCAGTCTCTAAGAGCCACCTTGTGGGTAAAGTGGGGAATGACAACATTGCAACTGGCAACATTAGCTCGTCACTGCATTCTAAGGGTGCATGGCTATATGGCTTGTGAAACAAAAATAAGGTGAGCTGAAACAGACCTCAGGACCAGAAAGATAACATCAACAAGTCGGCTCATATCTCATAGGCACCATTAAAGAAAAGAAAAGCAGACCAAAACAGGCTATTGCATTTAACCTCTGGTGTTACCTTCGGCTACATGGAAACCTTGAAACTTGACAGGCTGGGCATAGTTGATCATTGCGGACAAATACGGGTGAATGTTAGTGGTAGCACCCACATATTTATAAGATGCCATCCACGCCTGCTCATCTTCTACTGTGACCAGGCCCTGCAAGTGCAAGGAAGATAACAAACAAGTCGCTGACATCAGTGGGACTCACGGATACATACTGCAGACTTCCTTTCAAAAGATGGCTTACATACACGCATGGAAGGGTCAAGATCCTTTTCTTCCCCAGTTATGCTAATGAATACTTCAAAAAGTTATGGTCTATTGTCCCTCCAAATAATGTAAAAGGAGGTGAGAATAAAATATTAAGCTTCTCTGACATTTTTAGGACAACTTTAGATTTTCTTCTTTTTTTATTCTTCATATATTTTATTTATTTTTCCCCCTTTTATTAAGATTAGGTGGATGTAAACACTCCAAATTGTATAAAAAGAAAACCAACACATTGTACCCCACATATGCATTAATGTGTTCACACTCTATGTGTATATGACTTAACAACTTTAGATTTTCAAAAGACTTTAAAATATTCAAGAAACTATCCCGGGACTCACAGTACTGCTGTGAGATACCTGTGTATACAGCAGGTATTATCGTTCATATTTTCGCAAACTGAGGTGAAAAGTCAAAAACAGTGATTCTCAAACTTTAGTGAGCATCAGAAATACCTTGAAGACCTGTTAAATGAAGCTCAGATTTCTGGGCCCTCAGTTTGTGTTGAAGTGATTCTGGAGTGAGGCCCCCCAATTTGTATTCCCCTACCTCGTTCCCAGCTAATGACGCTGCTGGTCTGGGAGTATTACTGCATAGTGGCACTTCCCTAGCATTTAGGCCTTAAGTAGTTTATGGCATTTCTTTTTAAAGTGCTTATTCTTAAAATTATCTGATAACTAGCTACATAGGAAATATGGAACTAGCATTATGTTGCATAGGGAAAAATAATAAATTATTTTAGTTTATTTCTTGGATAAATCAGAAAAAGCCAAAACTGACAATAAAAATAATACCTTCAAAAGCGATCAACATTTTTGTGGAGAACTTTGAAAGCTAAATTTCCTACATAGATTGAATCTAGTTGGATAACTGCCTAGTCACATAATATAATCCTATGAATTAAAAGAAATGGTCAGACTCTTCGTCATAACTGATGATTGAGCAATCTGAGCTTCTAAATCATCAAACCTATTTCACCAATAAAAGCCTGAGATACATTTTCAAATAAAGTAACTTGGTTTTGTTTTTGTTTTCATCATTTTCTTCCTATGTCTGGACCCCCTTCTTCACCAAACATGGGCAGAGGTCATGGTCTGTTCCCTCCTTGTATATTTAATGATAATAAATAATTCAAGTACTATGTGGCTGGCGTTAAGACAAATTCTTGCAAGCACAGTCAGTCTCATTACTGTCAGTGATGTGTAGTGAGGATTACAATCCTACCCAATGTCCACATGAGAAGCCTGAGGGCCTGAGGATTCAAATAACTTAACCAACAAACAGCAGCGACCAATTGCCAGTCAATCTGTGCACGGTTACTCTAATACCTTATGAAGTCCTAGTAGACAAAAACATTATACTCACAGCATGTTGGGAGAGGACGACTATCATATGTATTGAAACATAAATTGTTTCAAAATGTTTGGACAATGAGAAGATAGGGTCTCACTCTAAATAAGACCCCACAGATAGCAAGGCAGTATTTTCTGAAGCTCTGATGTATGACTATCAAGTTATAAGGCAAATTTCTGCCTGTGGCTCTTATCATTCTCATTACTATACAATAAAGCATAAGTCAGACCACTTTGATCAACCTGAAAAACTCTGAAGATAAAAGAAACTGAAAAATGTATCTTTACCTTCCTTACAATAAAGCTAGTATCTAGTAACATCAAATAAAAATTATAGAAGATATGCAGTATGAAATTAACTAATGATCTTTCTGAATGTTGGTGTAGTCACAATCAAGATCAGCCTTTCTATTATAATATAATATGGATTTGATGACCTGTTAGGCCATTTTTATTTCTAAAGTCAATATGCCAGTGACAATGTAGCCCTATTCTAGGAATGAAATCCCTAACTCTAACTAAAAAAATGCCTTACTGCACTTAACACCTATTTTTAGGAAAATCATAGTACTCTGCCCTATTTTTGTGATTTTATCAAATCAGGATTTAATCATTTTATTACCATAATTAGTTATTTCCTTTGAAGACTCTTTTAATTAGATGCATCATACATGCAAATATTATGCCTATAAATGGCCTTACATTTATTTCATGGGCTAAGGGGAGGCAGTGTAACACCACCACTCAGTACAAAATGCTCAACATTAGAGGGCCACCTATGGATGTCTCATGATGAAAACAAAGTGCACAAGGGAATTATTTTGTTACCTTTTTGTTGTTTTCATGTTCAAGGTCATCTGAGGCCTAAATTAGAGCAGGAAAAATAATTTGTTTACTTCTCTAAAGGGCAAAATTCCAAATTTATTAGTAATGATATGTAAATATTTAAATGAATAGAAATTACTCTCTATTTGTTATTAGGACATAAGCCCCTGGACAGAAGCCAGTACTAAAATAATATGCTGACCTCACTGTTTTATACATCAGAAAAGCTAATTTTTTTTTTTTTTTAATTTTTGGCTGGGGCTGGGTTTGAACCCGCCACCTCTGGCATATGGAGCCGGTGCTTTACTCCTTTGAGCCAAAGGCGCTGCCCAAAAAGCTAATCTTAATATTTCCCTCCCTTGCTGACAGTCTTAGCCTACTTAGATGCTTCATTATGATAACATAATTAGTGCTTTAGTCAAGGGGCTTTGGTAATAAAAAATCAACAGGGCCACCTCTCCTGAGATGTAAAGGGCAGCAAGCATGAACAGCCACCTTCCAGGAATTCAGCATTCATGCCTAGGTGTTTGCTATGGACTGAATGTCTCCTACCCCCTTCAAATTCATATGGGGAAAAATTAAACCCCAAGTGGTGGCACTTGAAGGTGGGGCCTTTGGGAGGTCATTAGGTCATGAGGGTGGGGCCCTCAGCATGGGATTAGTGTCCTTATCAAAAGAGACAGACATAGCTGGTTTCCTCATTCTCTGCCTACCTGAAGACAAAACCAGAGGAGAGCCCTCACTAGAACTGATTTGTCTATCCCCCTGATCTAAGACTCCCCAGCCCCTACAGCTGTGAGAAATAATAACCTATTGTTTAAGCCAATCAGTCTATGGTATTTTTTTAGTTTGTATAGCATCCCAAACTGAGTAAGACATTATTGATGAAGGCTTTACATAGTAAAGTAACACTGTTGAGTCTTAGTAGGCATGCAATATTCTCAAAGTAGTCACAGTTGCCGTAATTCCCTATATCAGAAAAGGTAGGGTTTAATGGCAATATTCCTTTCGCTTTGCTCATCAGATAAATACTCTCCATCTTCCTATCACCAAACATATCTACTACCTGAAAGTTCATTCACTGTCCTCACTGATCAAGTATCTCTGGTCCCATCCAGGTTCACACCTTCACATCACCACCATTCTGTCTACTCTCACTTTCTCAAGGAATGTGCAGGCAGCTATCCTTCTCTGTCCTGCAAGACTAATAATTCCCACTCTACAGCACCATTTCCCACCATTTGCAAACACACTCCAGACTCCTTCTTCGTCACCTAGTTCCCACTACCTCCTCCATCTCACCCTGTCTCTCTCTACCTCTCATTCAGTCCACTCTTTACCCATATTGTTTTTGTGGTGGTGGTGGTGGTCCCTCTGCCCGGAAAGTTAGTCCTCTATCTCTGAGTAGGGCCGATGCTTCTCACCCCTTTGGGCTCTGGTTTCCTTATTCCTCCCTGCTCATTATTCTCATTAGTCTCTATTTCAGTGCTTATTTTTACTTTCAATATAGCATTTATCACAAGTTGTGATTAAAAACTATTTGACTGTTGACTTCTTTGCTGTTTACTAACTCCTTCCCAAAATGATAGGAAGTTTCAAACAGTCTAAATGCAGAACACAATGTTTTGATTCTTTTATGTCTTTATGGCTTAGTCTATGCCTGACGAATAGTAGGCACAATGTAATTATTTATTATAACTTATTTTTCTTGGCTGAATGGTTGGAAATATTTTTAGGTTTATTCTACAATAGGAGGAAGATATCTAACTGGTGGGACTTGTAATGAGGGCTTGACCTGGGATATTCAACGGTCGTCTTTCTGATGATTTCAACAGGCTAATCCCTGCCACTAGGATGTTGTTGTTGTCACCTGAGCTACGTATGATAATGTGATCAGTGATAATATTTAAAAGACACTGGCCAAATGGGGCATGGTGAACCCTAGGCCTGACTAATGAGTGATTTAGCCGTCCTTTTAGATTTAATCTTGTATGTGTGCCATGCTCTGGCCACCCAGCAGAGACTTTTATCCTATGTAACACAAAAAAAGAATTATAAGCTACTTCATTCCCTTGTAGTCGTCCCATTTCCAAAATTTCATGAACAACATCTGCTACCTCTTGAGAATCATGAAAGAAAAGGGAAACAGAGACCCTGACCTTCTTGACGCTATTTGCAACAGCTTCCTTGTGACCCAAGTCATCGGCAGAAAGTTCATTTCCAAATTTGAATTCAGGATGAGCTTCCTCCTCTTGGTCAGCTGCATAAAGGACAAAAGGAAAACCCACAAAGCCAAATTACTGCCAAGCAATCAGACCTTGGTCATAGTCTTGGGTAGAACATAATCACTTTCAGAGAACAAGGATGCTAAAAGAAATGGGGCCATTTAAATATGTCATTTTTTTACAGTTAAAACCCTGCCTATTCAAGACCAAGGAACATATTCTGTTATTTATTATTTTTCTTGTACCCAAAATGGTATTTGCCATGCTGGACACTTAACAATTTTTTCTTGAGTGAATGGCTACTCCCATTCCAATACACTAACTCTTAAAAGCATCAAACACCTCAGAAATATCATGATTCATAAAAGGGCATTTTGACCTTTCATGACACCTAGAAAAAGCAAGAAGATCTAAGCAAAAAGTACACTGGATAATTTTAAAAGAGATTAAAACGCCCACTTGAATTTTATGGGCATGATGACTTGTGGGCTGCAGTGGTACGGTATAGAAACAGAAGACCCTAGATGTTTACAAGGATTGTATTACTTCTGCAAAACCTGTGTCTCCTGGCTTAGGTTTAAAAGACTTGGGACTCATTCATCAGGCTCAGCTAGGAGGGGGGCTGGAAATGGGTACTAACTAAAGCTGGTGGCCCAGGAGGGTGGCCGAAGCTGTGAAAGGAGGCACACACACTCTGTCCATGGGTCCCGGAACATGACATCTAGTATCCACCCAAGGTGTCAGTGAAAAAAAGATCATCCATAAGAAAATGTGCCTCATGCTGAGGTGAGATTTGGATTCATACCATCTCCATTTGCAGTAACTCAGATGATCCTGAGAAATCCACAGATAGCAGAATGAGGCAAGCAGAAATGGTTTGTTTTTTTCTTTTTTTCCCCCTGGTATATCAACCTCTTTTTTTTTTAAATTGCAAATTGATATGAAGGTACAGATTTTTAGATTACATTGTTTTCACTTTTAAGTAAAATCCAAGTTGTAGTTGAGCCCTCCATCTAGGGGGGATCCTGAGCAGCCTCACATTGTGCACATTAGGTGAGATCTGCCAATCGCCCTCCCTCCTCCCTCCCTCCTCTTTCCCTCCTCTTCCCTCCCCTCCCCCTGGCCAGACTATATTTGTGATTTACCATCTGTGTGGGCGGGTGGCATGTAGTTGTTTGTATATTGGTTTCATATTAGTACTGAGTACACTGAATATTTTTTTTTCATTCTTGAAATACTTTACTAGATGAATGTGTTTCAACTCCATCCAGGTAAACATAAAAGATGTAAAGTCTCCACCTTTTATTATGGCTGAATAGTATTCCCTAGGATACATACACCAGAGTTTGTTAATCCGTTCATGGGTTGATGGGCATTTGGGCTGCTTCCACTTGGCAACTGTGAATCTAACTGCAATGAACATTCTGATGCAAATGTCTTTGGGGTAAAATGATTTTTGTTCTTCTGGGCAAATACAAAGTAATGAAATTGTGAGACCAGATGGAAGGTGGACTTTTAGTTCTTTCAGAATTCTCTGTATTTCTTTCCATAATAGCTGTATTAGTTTGCAATCCCATCAGCAGTGTAGAAGTATTTCCTTCTCTCCACATGCACACCAGCATCTGCAGATTTGGGACTTTGTGATGTGGGTTAATCTTACTGGAGTTTGGTGATATTTCAGAGTGGTTTTAATTGGCATTTCTCTGATGCTTAAAGATGATTTTTTCATGTGTTTGCTGGCTATTTGGCCAGTCATCTTCAGAGAAGTTTCTGTTCAAGTCTCTTGCTCACTTGAAAATGGGGTTGCTTGCTCTTTTCTTGTTAATTTGAGTTCTCTGTAGATTCTACTTATTAGCCCTTTGCCAGATTTGTAACATGCAAAGATCTTCTCGGGTGGCACCTATGGCTCAGTGGGTAGGCGCTGGCCCCATATACTGAGGGTGGCGGGTTCAAACCCAGCCCCGGCCAAACTGCAACAAAAAAATAGCCAGGTATTGTGGCGGGCACCTGTAGTCCCAGCTACTCGGGAGGCTGAGGCAAGAGAATCACCTAAGCCTAAAAGCTGGAGGTTGCTGTGAGCTGTGATGCCACGGTACTTTACCAAGGGCAATAAAGTGAGACTTTGTCTCTAAAAAAACCAAAAAAACCCAAAAAAACAAAACTTCTCCTATTCTGAAGGCTGGCTGTTTGCTTTGGTTGTGGTACTCTTAGCTGTGCAGAGGCTTTTTAGCTTGATCAAATCCCATTTATTTATATATGGTGTTGCTGCAATTGCCTGGGGAATAAAATCTTCATAAAATCTTTTCCCAGGACAATATTGTCAAGTATTTCCCTCACATTCTCTTTTAGAATTTTTATTGTTTGTGTCTTAGACTCAAATCTTTTATCCAGCAAGAGTCCATTTTTGTCAGCGGTGAGGGGTGTGGGTCCAGTTTCAGTCTTCTCCAAAGTGGCTAAACAGTTCTCTCAGCATCATTTATAAAGTAAGGATTCTTTTCCCAGTGCCTGCTTTTGTTTGGTTAATCAAAGATCAAATGGTTATATGTGGCTGGGTTCATCTCCAGATTCTCTATTCTATTCCACATATCCATATCTCTATTTTTGTGCCAGTACCAGGCTGTTTTGATCACTGTAGACTTGTAGTATAACCTAAAGTCTGGTAACATCTAAAATCTGCCTCCAGATTTGTTTTTATTTCTAGAAATCATATTGGCTATGTGGGTTTTTTTCTTGTTCCATATTAAATGAAGCACTATTTTTTTAAGTTCTTCAAATTATGATGTTGGTGCTGTATGGGGATTACATTAACTCTGTAGACTGCTTGGGGTAGTAGGGACATTTAATGATGTTGATTATTCCCAGATAAAAGCATGGCATATTCTTCCATTTGTTAACATCTTCTGCTATTTCTTTGGGACAGCTTTCTTGTTTTTTTTGCAGTTTTTGGCCAGGGCTGGGTTTGAACCCACCACCTCCGGTATATGGGGCTGGTGCCCTACTCCTTGAGCCACAGGTGCTGCCGAGAACTTTCTTGTTAAAAAAAAAAAATAGTGAAATAATTTCTGAGAATGAACTCACAAGGCAAATGAGCAGAGCCGTGAGGATTATAGGTATTTCCTTAAAAGCATGTTTAAAATGTGCAAGAGAGAATGCAGGAAGAGGACTAAATGAGAAACTATTTCACAGATTCTAAGATGCATTTATTCCCATTGTAATATTTCTGATGTGCTGTATTCATCAATGGTAATCTATAAATTAAGTCATAATAAAACAGTGGTGTGTTTTAAGTAGCAGTATCTTGTGGTCGGAGTTCCTTGAAAGACTTTTTCTGCAAAGTGCTGCTCCAGGCAGAGGAGGGTGACTGTGAGAAATAGACCCTTTCCTTTTCTGAAGCTGATATTCTGATGAAGGGATGCCCGGGTGTCCAACCTTTTATTTTTCCTCTGCTGCACATTGGAAGAAGAAGAGTTGTCTTGGGCCACACAGTAAACACTAAGGAAGCCCTTAGTTTCCTTACAAACACTAAGGAAAGCTGATTAGCGAAAAAAAAAATGTCCTCACAAAATCTGGATGCGGTCTGTGGGCTGAAGCTTGGATGCCCCTCCCTGCAAGAGGTAGATGATTAAAAAACACCCTCCCCTCTACGCCTCCTCCCCCATGGCACTTGTGGCTTAGTGGGTGGGGAACCGGCCCCATATACCGAGGGTGGCGGGTTTGAACCCAGCCCCAACCAAACTGCAACAAGAAAATAGCCAGGCATTGTGGCGGGCGCCTGTAGTCCCAGCTACTCCGGAGGCTGAGGCAAGAGAATCACCTGGGCCCAGGAGTTTGAGGTTTCTGTGATGCCATGGCACTCTACCAAGGGTGATAAAGTGAGACTGTCTCTTAAAAAAAACCAAAATATGGCTCGGCGCCTATAGCTCAACCGGCTAAGGAGCCAGCCACGTACACCTAAGGTGGCGGGTTCGAATCCCCAGCCCGGGCCTGCCAAACAACAATGACAGCTGCAACCCAAAAATAGCCGGGTGTTGTGGCGGGCGGCTGTGGTCCCAGCTACTTGGGAGGCCGAGGCAGGAGACTCACTAGAGTCCAGGAGTTGGAGGTTGCTGTGAGCTGTAATGCCACGGCACTCTACCCAGGGGGACAGCTTGGGGTTCTGACTCAAAAAAAAAAAAACAAAAAAACAAAACAAAAATACCTCCCCCCAAAACAAAGAGTAGGTCATTGCCTTGGGCAGGAAGGAAGGATTTGAGGAGCTGGAATAGGTCTTAGAAACATCTAATTCAGCATCTGTCTTCACTTACGGATGAAGAAGTAGATACAGAGATATAATTAGATTTGTCTGAGGTCACAGAACAAGGTTTAGACTGATGTGTTTCCTGATTCTTGGTACAATGCTCTTTCCATGACTAAATCTGTAACCAAGATTTTGAACTTCCAATGGCAATTCTACATTTCCACTTAAGATACGTCTAGGGGAACCTGCTCTGTCAGCTGCAAACCCCTAGAGGGTAAAGGGCGAGTCCCCATGAGTGGTACAGACTTAACTACTTTAGAAGAGACGTGTGAATGTGGTTACCATCTCCTGAGCGTGCACGTGTGCACAGACACACCCACGACCATAACTTTTGAGACACTGCTTGTCTCAGCGTCCTGGAGCCACAGGTGCTTCTGAATCCAATCCAGCCTAATGACTGGGCACCTGTTTTCTCCAACTGACAGCCTTTCCCATTTTCTACAGCCTCCAGGCAGGCCTGCCTGCTTGAACTATGCCTGGTTTCCTCTCGCCTGCTGCGCTGATGTACTTAAATTAGAGACTGCAGTCACGTAAGGATGGTGGGATCCTACTGTGACACCAAGGTAATTACAGCAAACTGGTTGAACAGAACTGAGGCTGAGTATTACTGAGGAAACCTGAGAATCAATCACATAAATAGTGTAACAGCAGCCTCTGTGTCCTTAAAGAGAAATTCAGGTGAAGAATTGTGCCCTCAGGTATTTTCCTACTAATATACTATCTCATGTGGTTATTTTTGTTAAAATTTAATCAAAATCTCAAGTATATTTTGAAATACTATGGGAGTCACTAGAGACATACGGTTTTTTCTGTCTGGAGGAATAATTAACACATGTGGGGAGAAGGTGGGGAAATACCCTTAAGAATGACACGGGAAGTACCAACCATCATTCTAGATTACTGTGTGTGTTCAGATCTGTGGCTTTCATCTTCTCCTACATTCTTTCTCCTTTTAAAAGTTACATTCTTTCTCTTTCTGAAAGAAACGATTTTGGATGAGTGCAGTGGTTTAAGACTATAATCCTGGCACTCTGAGAGGCCGAGGCAGGTGGATCACTTGAGCTCAGGAGTTTGACACAAGCCTGAGCAAGAGTTAGACGTCTTCTGTACTAAAAACAGAAAAACTAGCCAGGCATTGTGTCAGGCGCCTATAGTCCCAGCTAGTCAGGAGGCTGAGGCAAGAGGATCACCTGAGTTTGAGGTTGCTGGTGCTGTGTGACGCCACGACACTCAACCCCAGTGCTACTGAGTGAGACTCTCCCTCAAAAAAAAAAAAAATGAAAAAACTATTTTGATACCCATTTTGCATATCTTTGTTTTCATCACATTCCTGTATATTGGATGAGCAGTATTGTAAAGTACAAAAAGTCCTGACCCCGGAGCCAGGCAATTCTGGGGTTTAATTTTCATGCCTGCGCTTGCCAGCTATGGGATCATGTGCAAAATAGGTAACCTCTGTAACCTCTGCAAGTTTCCTCATCTGAAAAATGGATGCAATGATCCCTATTTCATTGGGCTGCATGAGGGTTAGATAAGGCAGTGATGTAAACTGCCTTGGACAACAATGGTTGTAGTTATTAATATTATTTGTTTTCCTGTTAATTTATTCCATTATTTGTGCCATTTGTTTCACTGGCTTACAGTGCCACTAATGTCTTACATAGTTTAAACTCTTGTCTGTGAAACTAACCCAAATTAAGGAACTGATTTTACTTAACATTCATCTTTCTGCATTGTAGGAGTATTTTTTTAATCTTTTAAAATATTTCTTTCAATACTTTATTCTTAAATCTTCTTTACATTTACTACTTGCAAAAATGTGAAATAATATCATAGGCAACGTAGCCAACAGCATTTGAGGTGCTTTTATACCATGTGACATTGCCACTCACCCAACCCTTTGAACTTGGTTGGGCCCTAAGACTTGTTTGATGAATAAAGCATAGAGGAAGTGACGGGGCCGATTCCAGGTATAGCACTTAAATAATTTACCAGCTTCTGCTTCCTACCTCTTGGGACACAGGCTCTTAGATGCTCCATGCTGTGGAAAGCTCAAACCACACAGAGAGGCCACAGGGAGTGCTCTGGGCAGTAGGCCCAGCTGAACTCTTAGCATTTAGCCAGCGTCAACAGCCAGTCATGTGAGCTGCCCTGGAGAGCCCGCCCACCTGAATCTTCAGATGACTCCAGCCCCAGATGGCGCCTGCTGGCAACTGCATGAGAAACCCAAGAAAGAACCAGCAACCTAAGCCCAGATGAGCCCCAGGACCATAAGAGACAGTAATAATATTCTAAGCTTCCAAATTTGGGTGTGGTTTATTACACAGTAATAGAGAACCACCAAAGGCATTGATTGATTAACAGCAGATATCTTTAGCCTCCCCGACCTTACCTGCCATATAAAACACATGAAAGTAAGAGTCATTAATGACTCTTCTCTGGGTGAAGTCAAACTCATGGTTTAGAGTTGACACCTGAGTCATTTACCAAGTCAGATCCACAGCTGCTGTCCGTATTAAGGAGTTGCAACAAGCTGAGCTAACTCTCACAGCTTTCAGGTTTTTATCCATGTATCTAACTTTCCTAAATAGAATGAGTCCTCTAATGATTCTGGGCAAAGTCAGTTGAAAACTTTCTGGAAAGGAGTCATTGTTCTAGATGCCACTGAGAACAAGGGTGACTTATGGGAGGAGGTCAGAATATCAACGTGAACAGGAGTTCGGAGGAAGTTGGTTCCGGGCCTCATGGATGACTTTGAGGGGTTCAAGACTTCCGTGAAGAAGGTCACTGTAGATGTGGTAGAAATAACAAGAGAGCTAGAATAAGAAGTGGAGCCTGAAGAAAGAATGTGGTTTCTCGAGATGGAATTACTGCTGGTGAAGATGCTGTGAATGCTGTTGAAATGACAACAAAGGATTGAGAATAGTACATCGACTTAGCTGAGAAATAGCAGCGCAGGCTTTGAAAGGCTTGACTCCAATTTTGAAAGAAGTTCAAGTGTGCTAAAGTGTTGTCAAACAGCATCACTTGCCAGTAAGAAAACTTTCCTGAAAGGAGGAGTCAATCAAAGGGGCAAACTTCTTTTTTTTTTTTTTTTTTTTGCAGTTTTTGGCCTGGGCTGGGTTTGAACCCAGCCACCTCTGACATATGGCGCCAGCGCCCTACTCCTTTGAGCCACAGGTGCCGCCCGGGGCAAACTTCTTTTGTTGCCCCTTTATTGACTTTTTTTTTTTTATTGTTTCAGGTTAATTGAGGGTACAAAGAATTAGGTTACAATGTTTGCATTTTTAGGTAAAGTCCCTCTTTTAACCGTGCCCGCCCCCCAGAGCTGTGCCATCTACCCTAACACTGTGCCCATTAAGTTGGTGCACACCCATCCCCCTCCCTCTTCTCTCCCTCATTCCCTTCCCCCCACCTTGAATTGATTTGCGTTTTTCGCCTATGTGGGCATGTATTAGATCATCTATTGACTTCATATTAGAATTGAGTGCACTGGATTCTTGCTTCTCCATTCATGTGATACTTTACTAAGAAGAATATGCTCCAACTCCATCCAGGTGTTGTCCGTTTTTAAAAGAAACTGTCACAGTCACCCCAAACTTTAGCAACCACCACCCTGACCAGGAAGCAGCTATCAACGTCAAGGCAAGACCTTCCACTAGCACGAAGATTTCAACTTGCTGAAAGCTCAGACCATTATTTGCTTTTTTTTTTTTTTTTTT
>NW_003852420.1:6588247-6600257 GCF_000181295.1 Otolemur garnettii
CCGGGCTGGGGATTTGAACCCGCCACCTTAGGTGTACATGGCTGGCGCCTTAGCCACTTGAGCCACAGGCACCGAGCCACCAGTACAGTTATTTCTTAATTAAGATATATACATTTTCTTAGACATAATATAATCGCACACAGTATAGTGTAAAGATAGCCTTTATATGCATTGGGAAGCCAAAAAAACCTTGTGCTTCACTTGCTTTTTTTGCAATATTCACTTTACTGTAGTGGACTGGAATGAACCTGCAATTTCTCTAAGGTACGCAAGGGCGGCACAAAGGAGTAAGGTGCTGGCCCCATATGCCAGAGGTGGCGGGTTCTAACTCAGCCCTGGCCAAAAAAAAAAAAAAAACACTGCAAAAAACTCTCTAAGATATGCCTGTATATAAATCCAAGGCACTGTCTAACTAATGAAAGGCAAAATCATTTTTTAATCAATTCTCAGAATGATAATGAACAAACAATTTTCTGAAATCATCCTCAAACTCTAAAATCACCCATTTAAAATAAAACATTACAGTTGTGGCTAAAGGGCCAAAGGAAAATAGAAAGTAATGACAAATATTTAAATATTTTAAGCCAGGCTGCCTTTGCCAAAATTATCTACCTATATAGATAATTCTGGAGGGTTAATTATTTAATGGAATTTGAACCAGAAATTTGAACACTGGCTTTGAGTTTCCAGTTCTCTGGGTGCAGAAAAACACCCACTCCCCTTTATTTATCTGAGGTTCTCTCTTTCCCTACGTTCCTCGCCTTAGTAATCATCATGAACAAGTTGGAAGTTCATGTTTATAGAAAAGGACTGCAAAATGTTCTATTTATTCCAACCCTTGCCTAGTACAGAAATTGCTTCAAGGATTCTCTGGCTGTGAATTTTTGCTGAACAGCTGAACTCACAACAGGAAGGGACTTTACTGACCAAGTCACTAAAACCTAGTGCCCAAATAAACTGGATGCACTAATGTTTGAAAGAATACCAAAAGATTAAGGGCGATCCAAAAATCTACACCTGACTATTAAGAATTGAAACATCATGGCCAGGCGTGGTGGCTCACAACTGTAATCCTAGCACTCTGGGAGGCTGAGGCAGGTGGATCTCTTGAGCTCGGGAGTTTGAACCAGCCTGAGCAAGAGCGAGACCTTGCCCCTACTAAAAAAATAGAAAAACTAGCCTGTAATCCTAGCTACTTGAGAGGCTGAGGCAAGAAGGATCACCTGAGTCCGGAAGTTTGAGGTTATGAGCTTGGCTGATGCCACAGCACTCAACCCAGGGCAATTGAATGTGACTCTGTCTCAAAAAAGAAAACAGAAAAAGGAAAAAAAACCCCAAACAAAAAACATAAAAACATCATCATTCTATAAAAGCATCCTCTCAGAGAAATTCCTGTTTTTCTTATTTAAAAAGTATTTTTATAACATGTAACTTAAAAAAACTCACCACATTCGATCTCCTCTTCATTGTCGTCCTCTAAGATATTAGCGGGGGCAGTGGATTCCCCAGCTTCCATCATGCTTCTCAGAGCTTCAAGCTGTTCTGTCAGCAAACACACACAAGAAAGAGAGTGATGGATGCTGGGCCACTTACAAAACCTGGGCTTTGAGACAGGCATTGAGAAGAAGGAAAGGAAATACACTGTTTAGAAACCCACTGGCCACAGTCCCGAGGTTCAGCAGTGGTCACCGTCTCACTCATTCTTGGTGACCTTGGCCTTGCAAGTTACACGCAACAACTGGGTTACAGATGACACATGATGGAGAACGGCTGGGACATGGATGAACTACCTCAAATTCTAGCAACCAGGTTTGAACTGGGGCCAAATACGTGTGAAGGATTGCAGGCTAGAGAACATAATCCCATAGTAAGGCGAAACTGGCACAGACCAAGGATGTATGGACAGTAATTATGCTGAAGACAGAAAAGAGATAGGCACGTTGGAGATCAACAGAAGAACTTCAGGAAGAAAATGTTTGCAACGGATACAACCAGGCTTATGGTTCCTATACATAAATAAAACTCTTCTAAGTCAGTAAGGTAAAAACAAATGAAATAATGAAAATGGAAAAATACGTAGGGACAAATCATAAAATCAAAGAAACGAGTTATCAAAAGCATGCAAATAAAAAAATTAAGATGTTGTTTTTCCTTTCTATGTGTGCCCAGCAGCCCAATAGCCAGTGCTAAGTCTATCGCAGGGAAGTAGACACTCTCCTACATCACTGGTGAGAGTGTAAACTAGAGAAACTTTTCTGAAAGAAAGCACAAGATACATCACAATATAAAATTTATATAAATGGTTTGGCCACATAACTCTAATTATACCAGTTAATCCCAAGGATCAGGTTGTTTAAATATACAAAATGGACGTTCCAGTATGTTTAGCATTGTTGTTTGTATAGTAGTGAAAAGTCCATCAACTTGGGGCTGGTTAAATTATACTACAATAAATACATATTTGAATTAAAATTAGTTATGTGGATTTATATCCTATTAGATGTAAGTATATTTGAATTAAAAAAATTAAAAATCAGTATAATTCACATGATCTCAGTTTTGCTAAAAATGTATGTATTTATATAGACATGTACATGTACATACACTTATCTATAGGATATAGATATGGTCATATAGAAGTTGGTGCTATTTTGTTACTTTCCCATTATTTTTTCTTGTTTTAATTTTTCTGTGGCCTTCTTGATTTTGAAATAAAAATAAACTGTCATTAGCATAATTTTGAAATTTTCATTTAGAGTACTTGGGGGAAAAACAAGAATCATAGCACTATACCGCTATTTGATACTACTAATTCAAATATTCTCCCCCAAATTTTTTCTTTATTTTTTTTATTACGTCAAATACACATAGACCATGAATACATGCATGCATATGTGGGGTACAATGCGCTGATTTTTTTTATACAATCTAACGTGGTTACATTAAACCACCTCATTTACTCGATTATTGTGCCAAAACATCTATGTTCTACAGTTCACAGATTTGACTTGTACCCTTGTCATATGTTCCATAGGTGTGATCCCTCCTTTTACCCTTCCTCTGTCAAACCTCCCCCTCCCCTGACCTCCCACTCCAAAAAAATATTTTCAAAGAAAACATCCTGGGAAAATAAAGGGGGAAATGTGTATATCAAATCAGTTGCCTCTTACTCTCTCCCTCTTCACACGTCTATAGATTCACATATCCAGATTTCTCTACCATCCTTAGGTGTGTATGGCTCTCACAGGCAAACTGCAAAGGGAAACTTCTAAGAGGACTAAGAGTGTATAAAATTATAAAATGCAAGTTCTTCTATCTTGATAAATTCTAAAGTGCTTCCTCTTTCTTCTCATCTTTCCCAGGAACCCCTCCAAATTCTGGCATATAGAATATATGAGTATACGTTTCCCATTGATGTGGAAACTAAACTTAAACAGAAATGTGACCTCATTGCTCTGGAACGTACACGCTACTACAGTCCATCACTACTATGTCCCCCCAACACGCCAAGTCAGTGGTGTTAAGAGAAAGTTCCTTCTAGAAGAGCTCAATTGTCCAAACACATTATGTATGCTTCTATTAGGTATGTATGTGTACTTGACTTACTTTTTTCAACTTCAGGCTTCAGCCGCTTATTTTTGATCAGTATTTTTCTTTTGAGGTCATTGGGGGATGGCAAAGGCCTGCCTGGTTCGAGCTAGAGGAAAACAGAAAGAGCTGCAATCACCAAGAATTGTGCTGCTCTATTCTCATTCCCCGCCCAGAAGGAGCAGGGGAGGCCGGGATGTCATGTAAACTAATACCGCTAGATGGCAGTCAGCACAGCGCTATGCTTTCACTCCCGCGCGCAGAGCCCACCCAGCCAACTGGATCTTGAATGCAGCAAAAGCTTAAAATCCTCATAGGCTCCAGCGCCTCTCGGACAGCCCCAGGGGAGCCGGGCTGGTCTGGCATGCTGTGCAGAGAGGGGTTTCTGCTCACTGCAGGCCTTGCACCTTTTAACTACCGGTAAACCCACTGTGACATCTGGGGTCCAAATTGGCTTTTCCAAGTGAGGGGCTCCCCTAGTGCTCCCCAAGTGCAGGGTAAGCCAGTAACCCTGTCTGTTCAGCAGGCAGATCCAACCTCGCTGCTTGGGATTGTCATTTTGTGGCTGAGTATGGATCACGAAGGAAGTGGCTTCCTTACTGGACTCTATTCTGGCTTCCTTTGCTGGGATTTTCATCTGCAAAGGACGTGTCTCTGTATGCTACTGTCCCCCTGGTCCACAGAAATGTCCTGCACCTAGTCATCCAGGCCCCATCCCCCCACCCATCCATTCACATACCCACCCCCACACCCTTCCAAGCATCTATTTATTTTCAAAACTCACTTTTTTTCCTACTTTTTACACGCAAGGCACTGTGTGTTCTTGTATTTGTCTTGTTCAAATGAAACCCTTTCCGGAAGCACTGCTTCCTTCAGGGAACCTGGTGGACAGCCCATTCCCCAGTGATCTATCTTGCACCACGACACCTCCAACAAATATTCGACACTTCACAGGCTGTCTTCCCTTTTAGTTAACATTTACATTCATGTCCTGGTCCAACTCACAAAGATTGAGAGCGCTTTAGCTGAAAGAGTAGTACGTCTCATTCCCATTTATCTAATACTATGCTTCCCACAACACCTTTCATGGGTGTGCACATCACTTCACTGATATAGGGTTTTTTCCACCAAATCAAGCATCTTAACAAAACCAGGAAAATAAACAGAGGGCCTAGGTAAAAACACATAAATAAATAAAACAATTCAGGGATACTTTTTAGTATCTCATAGATATCAGTCTAGTCCCATAGAATTAACCTCAGAGACATGGATTGATGCACCTGTAATTTCTTAGGAAGGAAACTCTAACAGAGGAGTGAGAAAGCAAGAAAGGAGGGCAGGCAGCCTGTCCAGGGTGTGTTATCAAGCCAGTTATCACTGTGGACAGTGAGGGCTCCATCCGGCTGGAGAGCCCTGGGAGGCAGAGGAAAACAGGTGCTCGGAGTTGTGGCACTTCCAGAGGGACGAAGCATGGGGATAATTCTCTGACACTGCAGGCCTGTCTTTCACATGTGAGTAGAGCTGCATGTCAATAGTGGGGTGAAATATTTATCTATCATAGAGTGTCTTCTGCTTCGGTTTCTTTAGCTCACTTGCTACTCACAACATTTATGATCTTGGAGGTCGGAGATCTTTATAAAAACATGATGCTTTCTCTGGAATAATTATATACAAAAAATTGTATGCAATTTAGAATGAGTTCATAGAGCCCATCAAGCCTTTCTATGGACCACAGGAAAAAAAAATAAGTTCAAAATGTATATATGACATTACCCAAGTATTTATCCTGGAGTTGGGAACTTGAACTTTCCATAGCAACAGGCTCCCCTGGGATCTGAACCCTAGCTACATATTGATTAACCTCAAGGGCTTTTAAAAAACCACCAACTTTAGGAATGACTGTGGATCAATTAGATCAATCCTGTGTAGGGCCCCGATATAGGAGTTTTTAACAGTTCCCCCCAAGACAATTCCAACATGTAACTAAAGTTGAGAATAACTGCTAAATCTCTCTTAGCCTGGAAATTTTAGGACTGAGAAACTATCTGAGAAACTCTAAGACCCCACAGTCTTCTAACTGAAACTGAACCTGATGTTTATTTCAGATTTTACAGATGTTTATTTTTATGCAGCTTTCTCTACACCCCTCTGAAGTATGATGAGAGCCTTTTGTACCAAAGAATATAAATAAATATGAAGATCTTTAACATTCACCCTTCAGTGCTACTTGACCCTGCAGAAATGAATTTCAAAACAAATCCATTCATGCTAGAAATATGGTTTGCTAAAAATACATACTGGATGCGATTCAAGTGCTTGTTTCAACAGGAGATCCCCAAATAGATCTTCACAATATTTGGACATTTTGTACTGTTGATATTTGCTGGAGAGAAAGAAGTGGCATTTGTAAATTCAAACATCCATTAACTGTCCAAGAATAAGAAACACCCAATTCCTAGGCAATTAAAGACTCCCACTCTGCAAAATACATGATTGTCCTCTTAATGATAATGTGAGATGTATTTTTAAATGCCACAATTTTAACTGGCATAATTAAAAAGGTGGATTTCTGCCCCAAACTAAGAGTTGGTAAGAAGAATAAAAAAAAAAAAAAAAAGTCTTTCGAGTTACTAAAGTCTGATTTCACATATACTGCCAAATCTTCCCACTCAATCGAAATTTAAACAAGGATTCCCAGTCTGTGACCTTTGTTTAGAGCAAGCATCTAAACAAAATTGGAATGACTTCCCGTTTTTGTTTTGCATAAGACTATGTGTCCCCACTGGAGGATTACTTAGAATTTAGCACTTTACAAAACAAAAAACAAACTATTCAGCTATTTTAAAAAAAGATGTAAAGCAGGATAGGGAGTGGGGGGTTGGAGACAATACCACTTAATGGGTTGGAGCAGAATGAATCCTTATACCTGCAGTGATTTTCAAAGGAGAGAATTACAGGATATTCTGATGTGACAAACGCAGTTTCCTTGATGGCTTGAATTACATCCTTTAAAGATAAAGAGTGTTAATGAGAGAAAAGAGCAAAACCTTGAAAGCCCCTGCCTGAAACTATTCAGGGGACTATTAATTGAGCCTTTCAGGAAGTCAATTCTGGCAATTCAGAAATCTCTATAGGTTGAGTCCCTGTGTTTAGAGCCAGGGTGGGGTTAATGACAATTTTTTTTTTTTCAAAGCTATCTTCTAGTTCTCCAGAATTATAGTGCTATTAACTTACAAGAGGTTTCACCTAAATGGCACGCCAGTTCTTTGCTTGGTCATGGGCCACATCAGGGGTGCAGAGTTCACCTTTCTTCTGTAGGAGCAGGAAAGCTTTTGACACAGGGATTTTCACTATAGGACACTCTCCAATTCCCCCCACATCCAGGAGAATTGTGTTGATAGCAACCTTAGGACCACTGGAAGCTTGTATTTGGGAATCAGTTCCGGCCTACTAGTGTGACACTGTTTCATATTAGATGGTGAAGAGGGCTAGTTGCCTCTTTGGTTGGGCAATATATGAGATCAAACAGGACAGTGTTCTGGATCCCCGTCTGAAACGTGGAGCTCCATCACTTGTAACATCTTTTGGATGAGCCGCGCGCATCTACCTCCCTCCGCCTCTATCTCCATGAACTAGGACAGACCCTAACCAATGGCTGTCCCCTGTCTCGGCTCAGCTTTCACACCAACACTCTGCAACCACAGCATCACATCTGGTAAAAGTCCCCAAATTAATTCTTACTGGTTTTAGGCTAATCATAGAGCAAATCTCTTCACTCAGTTAATCAGGAAAATAGTTTATAATTGTTATCTAGAGACATCTATTTGAAATGATAATACCCAAGGTTAGATAACCTTGAAATATTTTCCTACCATACTATGGCTGAAGTGGTTGTTAGTTTTAGTTATTTAGTTTAGTTTAGGTTGTTCCAGTTAATCTTGATTAAAGTTTCTTCCCAGGCTGAAATGATTGTGATCTTGATTGTCAACACTTGAGCTGACCAACAATTATTCCTTAAGGAAAAATGTGGCTCTGTCCTTGGGGGCTCTTTGCCCTTGTGGATCTCTCCTTAACTGAGAGTTCAGCCTTCTTTCAGGCACATCCTTTCCTTATAAGGCTCCTCAATTCTCCAGAGAGCAAATACGCCTTCCTCTCATTTTGGCTAGTTATGCAAATTCATGGCCTCCCACTTGATATATTCTATGTACTTCCAAAGAAATATAACCTTGAATTCACTGCTAGTCGAAGCCACCAGTATCTTGGCTAAGAGAAACTATACATATAGAGCCTGGGTGTCTGCATTTTTAAAAACACCCCTGGTGACTTTTCACATGTAGAGAGAGAGAAGAACCATTGCTCCTGTTATTGTAATATTTAAAATTTATCCTGAGTTATCACAAACCTGACATTAGCCAACCACAGAGTTTGATTTTTTTTTTTTTTTTTCAGTTTTTTGCCGGGGGCTGGTTTTGAACCCGCCACCTCCAGCATATGGGGCCAGCGCCCTACTCCTTTGAGCCACAGGGGCCCCCTGAGTTTGATATTTTGGACTTGTCTTTTAGCAGGATATCGTGGGATCATGGAGAAACCAGCCTTCAGATTAGACTTTGAGGTCAAAAGGCCGTTAGCAAACTACAGATTCTTCTCTATGAGGAGTCTCAAGAGAAAATTTCTCACTGGGAGTAACTGTGCTTCTCTGAACCAACCACTGTGTTTGTATTTTATGCACCCTGTCTTCCCTTCACACTGAATTCTAGAAAGCTGGAGCCTGATTTATGGTATGGCTTGCAAGATCACAGGATTTCTTAAGCACCCATAACCTCTAACCTTATCATCTTATTCTCTTATCCTTTTTATAATCTTTTTATTTTCTGTAGTCTATTTATTTTTTTATGCCACCCAGAAGTCCTTCAGGAATAATGCAAAGTAAGTAAGCAAATAACTAGATAGGAAAATGAAAGACAAGGGAAATAAAACTAGGTAAACTCTGCCTGAGAAACCCCTGGAAATCAGGAAAGTATCTGGACGGGGACATTAAGGAGAGAAGACATTTGTCTTGACTGTCTGCTCAAAACTGGAAGAGAGGAACAAGAAGGAACAGTGTCTGAGAAAAGGAATACTCTGTTTCCTCTTCTCCATTTCCCTATCTCCTGAATTTTCACGTTGTTTGAAAATTACACATCAGTGTGTAATTTTAAAATTTACCTTAAAAAGGATATCTGTACACATTGCTTTTCCGTGAGTTATTATTGGTTCTTGGTCTTCACCTTTTCCATCCCAACAGTCAAGTTCAACACATCTAGGGACACAGTGAAATTACAATATTGAAACTTTGCAGTAAAATAGTGTGTGTGCAAATTAAAAGACATCAACATAAATTGTTTTCTTACATAACAGAAAATGGAATGAGTTAAGCAAATATGATTATTTCATGGGACATACAGCTTAAAATCATAGTTTACAACTCTTCAGGTTGGCATCATCAAAAAGGGATTGTCTAAACGTGATTGAAAGAGTCTTAAGACACACACCAAGCAGCACGGTTCTGGATGAAATACTATTTGTGGCAAAGCTTCAGTAAAGGATAATTTTGGGATAACTGGGGAAATCTGAATATGAGCTGGGTTTTAGATGACATTAAAATTAATTTTCTAATTTTGGTGGGAGGGATAATGTTACTTTGGCCATATTAAAAATGTTCTTAGTGTTTAAGTGATTCACACTCAAGTATTCAGAGGAAATGTGTGAATGTTAATAATGACATAATTAATTTCTTTTAAAGAATTTCCATATCCATTTGGTGCCCATAGCACGGTAGTTACAATATTGAAACTTTATAGTAAAATAGTGTGTGTGCAAATTAAAAGACATCAACATAAATTGATGGGGGCTGGTGGGTTCAAACCCGGCCCAGGCCAGCTAAAGCAACAATGACAACTGCAACCAACAAAAATAGCCGGACATTGTGGCGGGTGCCTGTAGTCCCAGCTACTTGGGAAGATGAGGCAAGAGGATCACTTGAGCCTAAGAGTTTGAGGTTGCTATGAGCTGTGATGCCACTCTACCAAGGGTGACACAATGAGACTCTGTCTCAAAAAAAAAAAAAAAAAATTTCCGTATATTAAAAAAGTAAGGTTAAAAAAAAGTCCTGCTTAATTGATAACCAAGGAAAAAATTATGTTGTAACTACATGTCTTATTTTTCACTTTCTAATTTTCAGAGAACTACATTTTTGAAATTTTACATTAAATAAAGCTAAATTTACAGGTGTCTATAATTAATAAAAAAATGAACATGCCTTCTTAAAATATACATGTTTTCTCTTTTAAAATTTTTAAAGCATATTTTAAGTTTAAGGTAAAAATATCTTTTGATCCATAGGACAGATTCAGACCGTTCTGAAGAGACTGTCCTTCCTTCCTCAAGGTTAAATAAACGACTATTACAATCGATTAGAGAGAAGAATGAATTTCCTTTTCACTCTGATTACTATTTCCTATTTTTCAGAGACAAGTAAAAGGGCATCACCGACAAATAACAAATTGCCATTTTGAGTTTCTGACCTGCAACCTGCCAGAAGAATCTGCCTGTACATTTCTACCGAAGACTTCCCTCCGAACTGTCGGCCAGTGAGATAGGTGTTGTGGGAAGAACTGATGAAGTAGTGGGCCAGAGGGTGGTCCATTTCTTGGTAAAGTTCTAAGCGATCTAGGAAGACTGGGGCATTTTCATCTGACATCAGGTATCTGCAAAACCCATCACTTGACATGAGGCCTAGAGGGAAAAGAACATCTTAGTAGCACTTGTAACTCTGAGGATGCACATCTCAGGCTTTTTATTCTCGGACGCGGGGGCAGCTTAAATAGTAAGAGTAAAAACAACTTCATGGCCCCTTTCCCTAGAACCTTCGTCTTTCAGAATTTGAGTAAAATAAGAATTGTGCATTAGAAGAACACCATACATCCCACAGATAGTGGCATCTGCTTTCATGTCCTTGACAGCACAAGGACACAGACCCAAGAGCAGAAACGCAGTGGCAGGAGCTATGGAAACAAGGGCAGAGGGGACCCGTATCTAACTCTGCCTCTGCTGCCCCCTCTTTTAAGCCATTGGATCTTAGCTTCCTCTTCTGTCAAGTGGGGGGAAATGTTGGCCCTATCTGCTTTCCAGATCAAATGAGTACATATGTAAGAGACCTTTGACTGTGGGAACCAAACTAATTAACTCAAGTCAAACTACCTCCTTTTGTTGTTTACTCAGAACAACAGGCCACCACATACCAAGGACCTTATCACATACCTAGGTGTTAGGCAAGCCCCCTGTGCACTCAGCCCACATCCTGACCCCCTCCCCTTTTTGCACTCAACACTCTACTCTGCACACACCCACCCCACTTGCGACCTTTATCCCTTCCTTCTCATTCGCTCATCTGAGACAAAGAAAACTCTCCCTGAGCCAATCAACCCTGAACACGACCACCCTATACCTGTCAGTTTGGAACAGAAATAATTTACCTACCAATAAGGGGATGGGGTGGGATGGACTAATAGGAGGGAAGAGGGAGGTATAAAGGGACTTTTTGGATAGTCTGTAAGGGCTATTCCCACTTTTACTTAAAGGGGCAGCCCAGGCTCTCAGCTTGAATGAATAAAATTCCTCGTGCCTTTGCAGCGATGTTCGGACTCTCAGAGTGGTGCTTGAATTGAATCTGGGGGCTTACATGACAATCAAAGTGGAAGCAGTTTTCAGGCATCGTTCTCACTGGATTGCAGAAGGGACTTTTCTTGGTGACCATGGGTCCTCTGAATTTAAACCATTCCGTTTCCGATTTTATCTTAAAGTCAGGGTATGGGACTGGCGAGAAAGTGGATAGTGGCCTTTGAAGCGTGGCCCCCAAGGCCACCGTTCATCTCAATCAGACCTTTCTGACCTGGGCCAGGGCCCATGAGGCATTTGTGGGAGAGTCAGTCAACAGGGACACGCCTCTCCTTCTCCACCAGTCATCCCCAGCCCCAGCTGCACGCTTTCTAATTTAAGGATTTGCAAGTTATGAACTGATTTCAAACTTACAGAAAAGTACAGGTCATAGTACAATAATTAGCCATGGGCCTATACTACACCTTTGTATGACCTTAATATGTTCCTTATTTACTTTCTATGCCTTAAAGGAACACATAATTACCGAGGCCACTGCAACGCCCTGTGTGCCCTACACCTCCATCCCTTTTCACCATCTTTCTGCTGCGTAGATAACCATGACCCTAGTTTCGGTGTTTGACATTCCCAAATGGTTTCGCCACTTTACCCCATATGCATTTATCCTAAGATCAGGAGATTGGAATGCTGATGACAGGCTAGCCCACTGTGTGCATCTGCAGCTTGCTATTCTAGGATGGAGAGATTGGAATGCTGATGACAGGCT
>NW_003852420.1:6600932-6630864 GCF_000181295.1 Otolemur garnettii
CAGCTTGCTATCCTAAGATGGAGAGATTGGAATGCTGATGACAGGCTAGCCCACTGTGTGCATCTGCAGCTTGCTATTTTTTACTCTGTGTTTTCCTGTGACAGATCCAGGATAAGTCTTATTCATTTATTTGTAGTTCTTGTTCATTTATTTCTCACTGAAGATACAGAAGTCCAAATGTGAATATGCCATAGGGCATTTCTAATTATAGGCAAAGGAATGAAAGTAGAAATTTCTGTCCTCTCCTTGGGCCCATTTGGTCATTCTAAGACCAAGTACTTTTTGAGGCACCAGGATAGATGCTGTGATAGAAGACACAAGCCTTGCCTTCATGAAAACTCACATATTACAGGTGAAAGAAACAAAGACGTGAGCAAATAAATGCAAATATCAAGTCATGGAAGTGCTAGAAGGACAGAGAAAGCAGGGAGGTGACAGAGAAGGACCGGATGCTGTGTTATGTGTGTGGACGTGAAGCCCTTCCGAAGAGGTCCCGCACACGCATGAGAGCAGACCAGGAGCACACTCGGGAAACCCACTCCAGGGGGAGGGATCAGCAGGAGAAGGACCACAGATCATGACCCAGGGACATGAGTCCCAAGTTCACCCAATCACAGCAAGATGGAGAGAGTGGCCAAGGAAACAGTTAGCTGGAAAAGAATTTAGAGATCCAGCCAAAGGCTGCATCAGTTGGGCTTTAGTCCTCAGTAAGTACATACTTTGGATTTTATTCTAAGTGTGTTAAGAAGCCTGTAGAGGGTTCTGAAGAGAAAAATCACATAATTAGGTTTGGTTATAGAAGGTTTACTCTGGCTGTTATATGGAGGATAATTGTAGGGCACTGAGTATGGAAGAGAAGCCAACTGGCATTGCCCAGGGAGGAAGGCATGAGATAGGCATAGATACTCTCTGGTGGGGGGGGAATTGTTGAGAAGTGATTTATTCAGGATTTATTTTGAGACTAGATCTTACAGATTCTGCTAATGAATTGGATGTGATATGATCCTAAGGGTTTTGACTTGAAAAGCTGGGTGAATAATGATACCATTTTATACATAGGGGGAGGAACAGTGTGGGCGTTGGGAGATGCCAAACAGATGTTTTACATATACATTGGAAAAGTCCATTTATCATCCAGAGGGTGTTACCATGGCTCTGTAGTTTAAGTCAGAAGTTAGGACTGCTGAGTTTAAGTTACACCTACAGAGAGAACTTTTAAGGCACTGGCCAGGATGAGCTGCCTAGTGAGTGGGTACAGGTGGGGCAGAGGTGTGAGGACTGGGTTCCCTGCCACTCCGACAGTCAGGGTTAAGGAAATGGACAAGAGATTCTCTAGGGCACAGACCTAGAGGTGGAAATGCTGGGCTGCAGAAGAGGTCTATTTTCACTCCACAAACTACTGCCAAAACATTCACCAAGTTGTACAGAAACAAGCCGTGGTCCTGCCAGAGTTTTTAGGAATGCCTTTTGCACAGCATTCTCTCCTACACTGGGTAATGACAGACGTTAGGATTTCTGTCATTTGTGAAATGGTAAAGCTATGCTTTTCAGATGTGATAACGTCATAGACATCTACGACTCAGAAGGAATTTAGAAATAACCAAGGACACATCATTACCATATTTGTGACACTGCCAAGGACCTGCTGAGCCACGTGCCTTTCTGCTTGGTCGATCACCACTGCCTTGAAGACAGGGGCCATTTCCTACCCAGTTTTGAATTCCTAACATCTAGCACAGTGTTTGGCACCCAGTCAGCCCTCTACAGACTGTACAACATGAAGGCAGGAAAGAGAAATACCAGCTACATGACTCTGTGGAACCCACCTTCTTATCAGCAGGAAAACTAAGGCCCAGGAGGCTGGTTCCTAGCTCAAGGTCACACAGTGAGTGACAGGGTAGCAACAAACATCCACCTCCTGCTCCTGTGAAGTACTGAATTTCCCACGAAGATGCTCCTCCCTCTGCTTCACTTACATGTAATATGAAATAAATCACGATATTCAGAATACTGATAGACAGGCAGGTAGTGAAGCAATCCTGCTGAGAACAGGTCTCTTCAGCAAGAACAGAAAGTAGACCTGCATCACTGCAACCAAAAGGAAAAATCCTTGTTGGGCTTGGGAGACCAGCAGGGGTGAAGTCGTGTGGTGTGATGAGCCAGGCATAGCTATAAACGGGTTCTATGTGGGTCCAGAGAATGTACAAACCTGTTAGCCACATTCACGACAATTAGATACAAAGAAAAGAGACTCTAAGAGCAGAAAACTGAGGCCATGAGATTCATGGACAGACAGAAGCTGAACCTGGATCTCCTTCCCAGCTCCACTGAGACGTAAGGGTCGAGGTGGCCGCTCTGGTAGTCAGTAAGCCTCATTCCCCAGCCTCCCCAGGAGATTCCTACTGCTATGGAATTGATCTTCAAATTCCTCCCCAAGCCTTTCCTTTGCCAAATAATTGAAGGAGTAACACATATTTCCCCAAAGTTCTTTGAAAGGGACAAAGGTCTAGAAAGACCAGCAGTTTGCTAAGGTGATTCCCGACTACTTAATTTCCATATCAATTGGATATATCTTTCATACCAGAGGCCAAAGGAAGGGTAAGAGGACACACCAAATTATGTAATAAATTTATTTTGCCTTGGCAAAATGAGAGAGAAGAGGAAGATGTCAAAATTTTTTTATGAAAGAAATCCAGAGATCAAAAATAGAGACTGTATTTGGCATTTTTATATTTTAAACAATATAATAAATCTAACACCTAAATCTAATACGAAATACAATGCTATATTTTAAACAAATGATAAATATAATATCTAAATCTAATACTAAATACAATACTCAAATCTAATACATGAAAGTACAAAGCAAAATATCCCTATAATAAGTTTAATAGCACAATAAATCTAACAGTATACTTTAGACGGCATGAACTAATTTTGACGTAAGGTCAAATTTATACTAATTTAGGAAAGGGAAAAAAAAAAATCAGTCATACATCCTTACATCTAGGGAACTCCGAATCATTTTACAGATAGTCTTCCTTAAAAATCCAAGGGCCTTTCTTGTTTTAAGGGAGATTTTGTTTCCCATTTTTGTTACCTTTTGTCTTCAAATCTTCATCAGGTTCATACATTTCGATGATCTGCATTGCTCTTTTAGCATCATAGAAGGGGAATAAAATTTCATTCAGTCGAGGATCTCGCTGATGCTATGGTAAGAAAACAACCCCATTTAGGTCGACACGTCTCGCCCTTGAGGCATTACACATGGCTAAAATTGTATAATGTTTAAAACAAAATATAGCTAGGCCCCCATGTTTATCATTACAAAGATAGAATGGTGCTGCCTTTCTTTCTCCCTAAAATATAATTTGAAAAGTCCAGATTTGAGGTTGCTCTCACTGAACTAGAGAGAAAATTCATTTTCTTTTGCGTTTCCAAAGATATCAGAAAAATAATAGTGTGCGTGTCAACTGCCTCATATTCCAGTTTCCACACCACAGGTAAGACATTTGATAGAATGCCTACAAAAAGTGAGGTGAAAATATTTTTTAGAAAAGCAAAAACCATCCCCCCAAATAGTTCAAATAAATTAATGACATGCTAGTTTACGTGTCCCCTGAAACCTCAGACATAATAACAACCAAAAAACCCTAATGTCAGGTAGGCAAACATCATTAAAATTTCATCCTAGCTTTCTACATCAATAAAAGATATCTTGGGCACTCAGCGAACTTCATTTTCTAGAGGAAATATTTTCAAAATGAACTAATTTTAATGATGAAAATTAATCAGCACAAGGATCTCTATCAGCTATAAACGGTATAAAATTCTCTGGGCAGAGAGTAAGTGAAAGATTAAGGCACTTAGGAAGTGGGTGATATCATCTTTTTCAAATTGGCACCTAAGGTGCTCCTGGTATGACAATGAGGCACCAGAAACAATGCTGGTCCTGCGGTGATGTCATCCTGACTTCACAGCAATGATGGAAAAAATCCAGTTTGCTAACCAACTTAGCTACAGTTGTGTGTGTGGGGGTGGGGGTGGGTGTGCGTGCATGTGGCTGTGTGTATCTGGAGGCGGTGGGCCCACTAAACTTTCCTATTGTTTGCTGTGGACTAAAGGCTGCACTGTGTCCCTACTGATCCCTCAGATAAATGAATGAATAAATAAATAAATAAGTAAAGCAAACTGCAATGGAATAACAACAGATAAGCAGATGTGAGCAGAATCGGGTCAATAGATAGGACCTCGGCAATTACTCTTTACCCAAATATATGCACAGACTTTGAAAAAACATTGCTGCAGAGGTACTGAAGGAACAATTGTTAAAAGTTCATATGGATTTTCTTTCCGCATTTGTTTTGGAATGATCGGTCCAGAAGTGAGCTGCATGGAGAATGAATGAGTGCCTTTAGCCAACAGAACACTCGATGTAATCTCCTAAAACACAGGTGGCCCCGCCTTTTCTGGTTCTCCCTTCTCCCCCACAAAAATCGATCACTTTTGGCCAATTTATCCCAATGAAGCATGCTTCTGTTGCAATCTGAGAAATTATGGCTCACAACGGCTCACATCCATGCATATGTTAGAGCAGAAACTGTTATCTTAATAACAGGCCTGGAGACCATCAAGAACAAAAGTGATGGGAAATGCAGAGAAAGGGACTTGTGAGGTGGACCATGGGCGGCCAGGCAAGTGAAGGCATGCTCCACACCCTGCTCAGGAAACAAGGCCATCATGCAACAGAGCCTGCTGCTCAAAGGAACGGCACGCTCCACCCCTCTGCTAAGAATGCATCGTTTTTTAAAAACAAACCAACAACCACAGAAAAAACCCTCTGCCTAGGCACATTCCTTTTCATATCCCCATTGATAATATCAGGTGGACAAAGATGAGCGTGGGATGGAAAAGGTCCTTTAGACACCCAGCAGTGTTACATCCCTAGTGGGCCACTCTGTTTCTCTTCCTTGATAGAATGAAGTCTTTGGGTTTAACGACATGTGAAGTATTTCAAACTCACAGAGATAATGAGGCAAATCCATATGAATTAACAAGTGAGAGAAAGAAGGGATTCAGCTTTAAGGGAGAGGAGGGTAGAGTTAGAGAAATGAGAGGGAATTCAGACAATTCCAGGTGTGTTTTTATACGTGTCTGTGTGTATTCTAATGATGGTGCTACTTGCAGTGTGTGGTCTGTGGGTGGCAGCACGGGCATCGCCCAAAACAGGGAGCTTGAAAAAACAGATTCTCAGGCCACTCCCCAGATTTACTGAATCTGACCTCTGAGGTGAAAGTCATAAATCTGTGTTTTAATAAGCTTTCCAGGTGAGTCCAATGTGCTCAAGTTTGAGAACTACTGCTCTAGGTTGGCCAACAGTGGGGGTGGCTTGAAGCCAGGAGCTCAAGACCAGCCTGAGCAACATAGCAAAACCCTGTCTGTACAAGAAATAAAAATTTAAAAATTAGCCAGGTGTGGTGGCAGGTGCCTATAGTCCCAGCTACTCAGGAAGCTAAGGCAGGAGGATTGCTCGAGCCCAGGAGTTTAAGGTTGGGTGAGATGTGATGATGCCACCACTCTAGCCCAGGCAATGTTAGGCCGTCCTGCCCGGTAGAGGCAACAGGCAGGAAAGCTGTGTTCTAAGACGGCTGCATCGCAATCCCCTACTCTGAAAACTGCATCCTCAGCAAATACGCGGGAAGCGCAACGCTGCACAGCACCTGGTGTTTACATCTGCTCTTCCAGACAGCAGACTCTTTAGCTTTCCCTAAAATTTTCATGTTTCAAAAAGGTAGCACAGTGCAATCTGGGTACTCCAGAGATAGGGGAAACAATGGCAAGGTCTGCATTAGAGTCACAAAACTGTACACGAGAACCAGTGGGAGAAAGATCATTTCCAGTTACTCTCAGAGTAAGAAGGTTGCAGAGCTGTCCCACAAAGACACAGCACAGTGGGGCAAATGCGTCACAGCTCTCAGGGGCATCACTTTTCAGCCTGGATTTGGGGGGACAAAGTACCCAGAGTATTCACCCCACTGTATCCTTGTAAAAGAAGAGTTTCCACAAATAGCTCCCAGAACTGTGTCCAAGCCCACAAGAATGTGATGGACAGAACTCCATTATCATGTCTTCATTGGTACTGAGAAGAGGCGCCCAGGGGCTGCGGTCCGAGTAGCACCGGGAGAGATGGATGTTGACATAAATATTAAAAAGGATTCAAAAAGGACAAAGAATGACTGACAAGAGTAAGATTACTCATAAGACTAAATATCTCTTTTTCTCTCTTTGCCTGTGCATTAAAAAATAAAGATCTTAAATAAAATGAAAGCGATCATGGGCCCCTTTTAATATTCTTTCAACTGCAAAAATAAAAAACAAAAAAGTCAAGTTTAGCCCTAATTGATCATATGTTATGTGCGAGGCGGGGAGGAAAGACTATCAGCAGCGAGGACACAGAGGGAATCCTTCATCCCAGGGTCACCGAAGACTCTTTCCTCTCTTCCTTATTTTGATCTATCTCTCCTGCCCTCCAAGCATCTCCCAGTTCTGCAGGCCCTTCATTGTTATCATCTTTGTAAGAAGCCAGAGAGAGAACAGAGGTAAAACTAAAATCCACGAGCTTCTCCGCAGGAACAGAGAAAGGGACGTGAAACTAACCGAAGCCCAGAGAGTTGGAAGTAACGGGAGACCACGTGCCAGTTCCCACGGGTGCCTCTATTATCCTTCCTAGACTGGAGTTTGCAATTTTCATAATATAGGCAAAGGCAGTTCCCCTCGGTCCATGGGATGGGGCCGAGAGACATAGCTGTGGCAAAATTTTGGACCTGAGTCTAGGGATTTCATAAGTACATTCTTTATGGAGAATAACAGAATGCAAATGCCTCTCCCCCTATTCTTCCCACTCAACACTAAACATTCCAAAGAGGAATCCAGTCATCCTCCAGGACGGGGTTTACAGACTGGAATGTGCACAAGATCACCTTGAGATCTTGTTAAACGCAGATTCTGACTTTAACAAGCTCCCCAGGGATACCCGCGCTGCTGGTCCAGGCTGGCCCTGTGGGAACAGTGAACAAGAAGATCACGAGAAGCAGAAGAGGCCACTGAAGAGCTAGTCCCTGTGAGCGGCAGGGACAGGGAGGAGGCAGTAGGTATACACCCTACAGGGTGGCCGAGGCAGTCCACGGACAATAGCCTTTCCTCTCCTGCCAGCCCCCTAAGATACACATCGTAAAACAAACAGAAAATTTCACAGAAACAGTAAAGGTATTTACAGGCTGGGTGGCAGGCACCAGCTCGACTGTTAGTAATACTTGGGTCATTATGAAAGTTTTGAGATACTCAAAAATCAGGAAACATCAAATCCACATGGATGGAAGCGAGTGAAGCCCTCTCAGGAACGCCAAGGAGCTGAGCAAGTGAAACTTGCACAAGAGAATCAGACAGAACGCTGTCAACTGTGTTTCTTGGAAGTGAAATAATGGACATAACACAGTCTATCTCAAAACTTTCATAGTGACCTATGTATAAATGGGATTTATTTTTTCCCATTATGTATCCTAAGTGGGGAGTGCTGGTATCTATGTGTCTATGGGTTCCACTTGGCTGATTGTTTCTCTGGTACCTTTCTAAATGCTCTTATTAGTTTCAAGAGTTTTTCAGTGGATCCTTTTTACTATCAGGGTAAAACCATCAGCATCTGCAAACAGGACCAGGCTTTGTTTTTCCCAGTGTTCGAGGGGCTTGTTTAGTTTTCCTTGCCCTCCTGCATGACCCGAGGCTTCCAATGCAAAGTCGCGCACTGGCTTGTTGAGACTGTGTGGCTAAGACATTTTGAAAATGTTTCGGTCTAATCTTTTGGAGTTACAGACCATTCCATTCCACTGTCCGCTCCCTCCTTGAGTGAACTCTCCCTGTCGCCCTTTGTTATGAGCTGTGAAGTTGCTCAGCCTAAGGGATGTTTTTGTTTCTGGAAAGATAAAAGGGGCAAGAGTGGGACTCAGAAATGGGGATGCAGGGAGCTGGCAGGATGTTCTCCAGGTTTCACAAGGCTTCTTCAAGGAGACATTCAAATATTTATTTAGTCCTTTCAGTTGAGTTCATGAAGACAGAAAAGGAAGAAATCGAGGGCAGATGCTTTGATTAAAAATAAAGGCTGTGTACTTCTCTAGCTGTCTAGCAGTCTCTAAAGCAATCCAGAACATGGACGACCCCATCAGTCCCAGACAAAAATTTAAAGTACTTTCTTCCTATTAATGAGAAGCCAGACAGAAGGAAACAAAGAAACCAAATTAATGCTATTGTCCAATGGTAACGGTGATGGACAGAAGTTAGCCAAATAATAAAGATTTTAAGAAAGAATTCTGATGGCAGAGCAAGAAATTATGGGTGATCATTTTTTATAAATCGAATGTTATGTTTTAGGCTTATAAGAACTACAACAGTGATTACTGGGTAGGCCAATAAAATAATCCAAAAAAGGAAATGCATTAGATCGAGGCTAGGAATGCTACACCTATTCTCAAGATGCCAGAACTGTTTCTCCATTTGAACAGTGAAATGCAGAATTAAGGCTAGACGCCTGTGGCTCAGTGAGTAAGGGTGCCGGCCACATACACCGAGGGTGGAGGGTTTGAGCCTGGCCCAGGCCTGCTAAACAACAGTGACAACTGCAACCAAAAAATAGCCAGGTGTCATGGCAGGTGCCTGTAGTCCCAGCTACTTGGGAGGCTGCGGCAAGAGAATCGCTTAAGCCCAACAGTTGGAGGTTGCTGTGAGCTGTGACACCACAGCACTCTTCCCAGGATGACAGAGTGAGACTCTGTCTCAAAAAAAAAAAAAAAAAAAGAAAAGAAAAAAAGCGCAGTATTGAGGTGTCTGTAATGTTTAGGAGAGGGCTGGCTCCGCGGCATCCCAAAGCACACGAGAGGCCTGGTGTGAGGAAGTGGCGAGTTGATGATGTGGTAGATTTTCTCCTTTCCACTAAACCGTCTTCCCTCTTTGGTAGGAAGCAGGACCCCTGCCCATCTCGCCAAACTTAAGATGATCAGTGACCCAAAGTGCAGGAAGAAGCTGAGGGAAACAAAACTGTTTTGTTAACAAAACCAACAAAAGGCAGGAGGGGGAGGACGGGTTAAAGAAACACAGCAAGGCAATTTCAACTTCTGAGCAACTGCGGCACAAGAATGTGGATCATATCTGGGTAAAGATTATGCACAGAGTATTCGCATGACTAAAAACGTGTGGGGTGGGAAAGCTTAAAATGTTTTCAAGTAAAATAAATACCGCATCGTCCTGCAGGGATTATTTAAAAGTAGAGGTGTCTGTCGGATGGATGGCGCGCCTTCTCTCCCTTGCTCCAGTGCAGTTAGACTTTAGTTAACCGAGTTTCTGAAGGGCAACTTTTATAAATTGGAAGCCAGTGAACCCTCACAAGGAAAGCAAAGAGAAGACCTTTGGGCAAAGACGTGATTTGTTTCCAAAGTGAAAAATGACACTCTCTCTGCCTTCTGTCTCGTTTTAAATCATCATCGCTTGCCTGGCCTGATGCTACCTTGTCTAACATTTTCTCCTTCTATGATACAGTGATTAGCTTAAGTTATTTTGAAAAATATATATATATATTATTCATTCCTCACGCTCTTATTATTGTGTTACAAAACAGGGGAATTTTCCTTTTTGGATTCCTGTGAGTCTCATGGGGTAAAGAGATAATACTTTTTAAGTGTGTGTAAAGAAAAAAGAAGTTCGTTTTAGTTGTAATGAAAGTTGCAACCTTTACTGGTTCTAAAATATTTTCCTCTTGTGCTTAGGCAAATGTTGTCACTAGTTTTGGTTGTTAAGTGAATCATATTCTAAAATTAGCTCCGAGCTTGTTATAAAAATAAAAGGTAAAAATTTAACTGGCGATCTAATTTAGCCTCATACTCACTAAATTTTCACCCAGGAACTCAAGTTGTTTTGCTTTATTGTCAAGATAGTTCTATTTGAACCTACATATTTTTCTTACATGCAATCCATTCAAAGACAGAAATAAAAGGATTTCCAGTCCATGCAAAAGGATGAGATAAGGTTAGCAATGGAGAATCCAACTAGTGTGTGGTCAACTCAATCCATTCTCTTTCTATTTAAAGAGATCAATAGAAACAAAAAAAAAGTACCTTAAACATCATCTGGCAAAAACATAGACACATTTAATTAAATGAATATATTATAACACTCACACATACACACAGAACCAGAGCTACATATCACAGCCAGAAACCAGCAAAAAGCAGTGTGCAAAGCCAACGTGTAGGAAGCAACGTGAACACACACAGAGCGGCAGCTGATTTTTGCACCTGGTGAAGCCATAATGGAAAGATCAGCGGGTCAAAGCAGAGCAAATCAGGGTGTAGGACGCCGGCATGCAATGAGGACACAGGAGGAGGCAAGCCACTGCACACAGACTTTATGGAGTTAATGTATGAAAAAGCTTACTTCATTTAGAAAGCTCACTAATTGGTCTACCGTTAAATAATCAGTTTTGTCTCCATTGCTGAAAAGAAATTTATTAGAAAAAGTAAGTTTTTGTATATGATGCTACAGGAGGTAACGATCTACATGTTGACATTGACATTGGTGGGTGATAACTCTAAACTTATTCTCTAACCCTGAAAGGAGCAGCGAATTCTTAAAATGGCCAGACTGTTCGTAAGGTGGGGGCAGGGGCGGGGGTCAACCAACAACAGCAACAAAGGAAAGAAAATACTCCTGCTAGGTCACAGAAAATGCCTACAATTCTTTAGTGTTATCAAAAGACTATTTCGAAAACAACATGTAAGTCATCCGTTTGAAATTATCGGAATGAATGGACTTTTCCAACAACCTACTAACATTCCAGATTGGATCTAGTTAGTTCACATAATGGGTTAATACCTAAAGGAGCAGGTTAAAATTGTAGGTAGTTAGTAAAAGCCAATGCGGGGGTGGGGTGGGGGAAAGTTCCAGGTGCTGAACTAATTTATGTAAAATTTTCTCAAAAACTCAGAATGAACTTTTACACTGATGAGCTAAGGGGTGAAACCTAACCCTGACTAGATCTTCCTAGACACTGCCAACGTACTATATTCAAATATGACAAAATGAATGTCTTACAAATCTAACAGGACAATGATAATATTTATGTGACACTTCTTCATAAAAGGGACTTACATTTTTTTATAAAGATCTTCTATATCTGTCCGAGGACAAATCTTCTGTGTCAGTTCATAGAACTTGTCGTAAGTAAATGCCGCGGGCTCGATTTCATCATTCTGTGAAGGATAAAAAGCGTGTCATACAGTGTAAGACCCATTTTTTCTCCTTGGAGGCTGAGAGGCACAGGGAACCACCTAGAGTCCTGGGGCCTCCATCTCTGATCTTGCTGATAGAAGAAGCCAGGTGACCAACTTTCAGGCCCGTAAATCAGTCAGCGTTCCTAGTCGCCTACAGCCAGAACTTGTGTGTGCAAACATCTGGCGACGGCTGGGCTTGCTCGGAGAAACACCCCAAGGAAGAATATAAAGAAACATTTCCTTTGTTTTTACTTGAAGGTGACAAGTGCTTGCCTACAGGATGCTGAATAAATCAAGCCTCACATTGAATTAGACCTATTTTGTGCATTTTCTAAAGACCATCTAAAGGGCCTTAGGATAATCATAAAAGATTTTCCTTTCATACTGAAATTTAGGTTCCAAATAGGACTTGCTGAAGCAGTAACAGGGTTAAATCTTTCTTGCAGTCAAATTAATTTCAATTATTTTAAATCTGAAGGGCCATAAATACAAATAGTTTGTGTGGGGAGAGGTGCTCCATGAAATATTACACAGTCATCTTGGGAACTGAGTTTAATTATTCCTGCTGACTTTTGTGCCTGATTGAGGCCCTGCTGATGAGCTTCTCGAAAACAAAAGCTGAGCCAGAGAGCCGTCTGCCTTTCATTTCCTTTTCTTAATAAAACTGACAAAATAATTTTGAAGCAAACTATTTGAATTTTAGGAGATTTAGGTTAAAATGCTCAGAAAACACATGGAAGGAGCCGGGCAGGGAGCCGGATGGCGCATTTTACAAGGGTCCATGTTAAATCTACTAAGTGCAGAGTACAAATGTCTTAGCACAATAACTAAGAAAATGCCGAGAAGGCTATGCTAACCAGTTTGATGAAAGTATTTCACATTGTATATAAAACCGGCACACTGTACCCCATAAGTGCATTAATATACACGGCTATGATTTAATTGGAAAAAAAAAACATTACTTTTTTCAATTCCCTCCCCCCCAAGAAAAGAAAAGAAATGGAAGGACGGACGGGAAGGAGGGAGGGAAGGACAAAGAGAAAGTAACCCACACTGTATGTCACCAAATCTAATTCCGAGTCTGAGATTAGTGTTTATATAAATAATCCAGCTTACTGCATGTGAGGATGTAAATAAGCAAAAGGGTTTTAGAACCACATTAAGTTAATGAATACCTTTCCACTGGGAAGACCCAATTCCTTCAGCGCTTGAAAGATCACCTTTTCTGTTTTCCCTGATGCGAAAGTTCTGGTAATACTAAGGTAGAAAAGAAAGAGAGGAATTCAAGTTATTGGTCACTCTGTTCTGTCCAACGCAAACTCCAAGTCACAGTAGGGGGATGGTGGGATCAGGGGAAGAGGAGAATGAAATGACTTCTTATTTGTAGGTGTTTTTCATTCCCCAAACCAGCTCTTCCATATCTCTCTGGCTCCTGGAGATGGTTACGCTAGCAAAGCCACTTGACCCTGAGGCCAGCAGTCCCCTAGGTGCTTGTGAGGTTAGGGGGCACTAGAGGGCAACGGTGTTGGACGAAAGTGGCAAATGAAGCGATGGCCCGGAACAAACCTCACATTGACAATATCTGGGCTCGGGGAAAAGTGGGAGACCCTCAAACTCAGCCCATGCCCGCGAACACCCCATCCTGCTTCCCACACTTAACAACAGTGAGCACAGGCCAACAGATTTATTTTGTTTTTGCTTTTAAGCTGAGCACCTTAGAGCCACCCTGAAATGCTAGCCGCCTCACAGGTTAGGGACTTCATTGCAAGAGTGATAGGCTGGGGGAAGGAGCCAGGGAACAAGAAGCCATGTTTCAGCAGCAGCCTGGCACCACCCTGAGACATGGAATTTCTGAATAGCCTTTTAACTAGTACAGCGAGTGCCATGGCAACCAGGTGGATAGCACTTTCTTTATTTATTTTTCTGAGACAGAGCCTTAAGCCATCACCCAGAGTAGAATGCTGTAGCATCACAGCTCACAGCAACCTCCAACTACTGGGCTCAAGTGATTCTCCTGCCTCTGCCTCCCAAATAGCTGGGACCACAGGTGCCCGCCACAACACCCAGCTATTTTTTGGATGCAGCCGTCATTGCTGTTTGGCGGGCCAGGGATGGATTCCAACCCGCCAGCTCAGGTGTATGTGGCTGGCGCCTTAGCCGCTTGAGCCACAGGCGCCAAGCCTTGGATAGCACTCTAGTGAGCATATTCCTGGTGATGATAAAGGTAAGAAAGACTCCGTATGATAAATGCATTGGTGACACTCATAACTGAGGATAGGGCTTGTACCCTGGAACCCCACACTTAGCTCTGAGCTGGGCCTTGGCCATCAGGGAGCCTTCCTTTGCCCTTTGACCGTGATAATTGAAAGTCTTAAGTCCACCCTTGACTCGAAGACAGAGCTTACTTTTGTGTGTGAAGCTCGCCTTTGCAATGCCCTCCCTGTGAGAGCAGGAGGATTTTAACAGCATCTCGTGCCCAGCCTTTCCCCACTTCCAGCCATTCCTGCGAAGTGGAAGGCAGGCCCTAGACGGGAGCCCTGACAGCTAGTTAATCTTGATGAGTGGGAGAAAGCACCACTTCAGCTGCCGAGTACGACTGCCCAAAATAGACTGGGGAGAAGTCGCTTTAGGTAAATGAATGGTTATGTGTTCATTCACGGCTTTATTGTTTCATAATAGGTCCAAGAATACTTCAAGAGGTATATTTTTAAGAGTTCTTGAGACAGCTGTATTCAAATATAAGGAGGCCTATGAATTCTCTTTAACAAATCTACAGACATGGCGGAGAGTACGTGTGTCCCATCAATAAATGGTTTAAAGATTCCTTGGGAAGAGGGCACAATGTCTATATTTTCTCACTTCTCAAGAATTAGTGCAATTTTTATCCACCAAATGGGGGGGGGGAGCTGCAATTTATATGACTTTTCCTCGTTTCTCTTTTTATTGTTGGGGATTCACAGAGTGTACAAAGAACCAGGTTATGTTGCTTGCATTTGTTAGGTAATCCTAATTGTGCCCCATCCCCTCATATGACCTTTTCAATAGGGGAAAGTAGCTATTAGGGGTGTCTTTTTTCAAAAAAGTATGTGTTCAGGTAAGAACTACAGACCCCGGCAGAATCTGGCACTGATCTGGAGGAAAACCTTGGCATCGGGGCATCCCAGTCAACTTGCACCTCTGTTAGCTTTACACAGCCTTGGTATCGTGAGATGAAAACTGATTGCCTGGTTATGGCGAACACAGCGGGTACGGAGCCTGAGCCTTTCTGGCGAAACAGAACTTGGGTGTCAGTGGGAAGGGAATAGAGTATCCTCTTGCCAGAAAACAGGACACAGAACAAAGATGTCTCAGAGGGGAAGGAAAGGAGCGGAGGGAGAGGGCAGATAATATGGCTGCATTTCATGGGAACACAGAATGTTTACAAAAGGACTACAAATTATTCAGCCCTTCGTATATAGACCCGTGGCCCAGGAGGTCAGCTTGATAGTTGACAGGTGCTTAATGAGTTTTCAATGACTCAAAATAAACCACTGCCCCTTCCACAGAGAAATGCTGAAAAGCAAATCCTCTTGTGTCCAGTCCTATTGGAGTCCTGTCCAACTCTGTAGCCAGGGGACTTTGCAGGTGACCCAGACTGCAAAGATCCTAGAAACGAAGGGAGTCCCACTCTTAGCCCACAAGGGGCCTGTAATCTACCCAATGGTCCTAAACTTCATCTTCTGACATAGTCACAGAAGACCCCTGAAGTGACAAAAAGGGCGACTTCCCCAGCAGAATCGGACCCTACTTGTAGGCTGTGGGAGCTTCCGGACATGGGTGATTATGAAGGAGCTGGGCTGCCACGACCGTATGAGAGGCTTACAGCCTTCTTTACCACACCGTCATCTTCTTCTTTTTTTTTTTTTTTTTGAGACAGGAGCCTCAAGCTGTCCCCCTGGGTAGAGTGACGTAGCATCACAGCTCATAGCAACCTCCAACTCCTGGGCTCAAGCGAGTCTCCTGCCTTAGCCTCCCAAGTAGCTGGGACCACAGGCGCCCACCACAACACTCAGCTATTTTTTGGTTGCAGCCATCATTGTAGTTTGGCAGACCCAGGCTGGATTCGAACCCGCCACCTTGGGTGTACGTGGCTGGTGCCTTAGCCACTTGAGCCACAGGCGCCAAGCCTACCATACCGTCTTCTTTGGGACCCCTCTAGCCATTGCCTGCAACTACTGTCTTGCTACCATTTTTCTAACTCTCTAGCCATTTGTATCCAGCCCAGATTACAAGGGAGGGAGAGAAGGCTAAGATAAAGGTTATTAATCTTTTCATAGTTTTAGTTTGAGTAGGAGGATAAATTGAGTGTGAATTTTTTTATTTTAAAGTCAGGTTTATTAAAAGCAAAGTTATGTACACTAAATTTTGGGGTTTTTGGATGATCTCTGGCAAATGTATATAATTGTATAACCACTACTATAGTCAAAATAAAGAACAATTTCATCACCCCAAATGGTTCTCTCCTGCCCTTTTCTAGTCGATGTCCTGTACCTACCCACAGCCCTGGCAAGCCCTGGCCTGATTTCTATCTCTAAAGCTTTAACTTTTCCAGAATGTAACGTGGAATGGATGATCCAGAATACTTGCAAAGCCTGTTGAGTGGGGCTTCTTTCACTTAAAATGAGTTTGAGAGTTGCCCAGGTTGTTTTATGTGTCAAAGTGTGGATTTTTGTGTTTGAAAGAAAGGCAGACTTAATGAGATTACATGTGTAGAGAAGAGGGTGAGACTTGTCTTTACGTGTCATTCCTGCAATTCCAGGATATTAAATTTTGTTTTAACAGTAAAGAGCAGGGACCATTCCCAAGCTGTGTGATGACTGTGAAGCCATATCCACTTTAACTTTATCCACACTATATTAATAGTTTCCATTTTAAAAACTCCGGAATTGTAGTGTTGAAACATTTTAAAAGTGTTTACTCTTCAGATCCATTAAAACACGGAGAACAATTTCCACTTAACCATTGGCAGTTCGTCCGCCAGCAGAGTTATCCACTTATTTTTTTTTTTTTTTTTTAGTTTGGCATCAATTCCTCATCAGCTCTAACAAACTGTCCCCAAATTACAGACGTCTTGTGTCAGACACCTGTTAATATTGGCAAGCCCCAAGGAGTCCATGTCACCGAGTGCTAAAGGAGATGCCAAAATGTCTAGGCCATTTCTAAGAAAAGGTGGTAGTAATTTTGTAACATGCTAGATAAAGATCGTTGGAATCAGAAAAACCTTCAAAGTATGTATGACAATTGTTTGATTAGTTCGAGGCACACAAGAGAAACCAGAACAGCTGGCTAGAAGGGCTTGGACCGTAATCTACGCATGTCCACTTTGTCTATTTCCCAAAACTTATCTTGGAAGAGGAAGCAGGACAGCAAGGCATGTAAAAACAGATCCAAACCACACTTCTGTTCTTCACACTGCTATCTGCGCTCTCCAAAGTCTGGACTTACTACTTTAATGTGGATTTTAAATAAAAATGCAATGGTTTCAGGATGATGGGATACACTAAAATAGTTGCCCACCTATTGCTCAACTAAACAAAGGCTTTTACATGAAATAAGCATAACGTAGCTTTGCCAACAGCCACAGTCAGAGGGCTAACAGGGCTCTTCTTCAAAAACAAAACAAAAACAACAAACAAAACCCCCAAGAAACAATAACAACAAAAAACCAAACTTCTCATGAAGACATCAAATTGACTTACTAGTAAGTTATTAAATAGAAGCAGAGAATCCTGCATATAGACGTGTGAAGAGCATAACAAAAGTCTGTGGTCTATGACTCTGTTAGCCATCAGTGTAAGGGTAAACAAAAAGATAAAAAAATAGGCCGGGCGCAGGGGCTCACACTTATAATCCTAACACTCTGGGAGGCTGAGGCAGGTGGATCACTTGAGCCCAAGAGATCGAGACCAGCCTGAGCAAGCGCGAGATCCTGTCTCTAAAACTAGTGGGTGTTGTGGCCTGCTCTTATAGTCCCAGGTACTTGGGAAGTTGAGGCAGGAGGATTGCCTGTGCCCAAGAGTTTGAGGTTGCTATGAGCTATAACAACATGGCACTCTACGCAAGGGACAAAAAGAGACTCTGTCTCAAAATAATAATAATAATACCAAGATTTTCTTCAGAATTTGTATGATTTACATTTTTTCATAGATATTTCAGTCACATCGCATGGATACTTCTGCTCATGATTGTCATAATACATGGAATTAAGAATAATTCTAGGACAATTCTATTACATGTGCTCAGAGTAACATCCAAGGAGTGTGAGGATCCTTTCCTCTGGATGCAGAAAGAAGAGTCAAAGCAGAAAGGAGTGACTGGCAGGGAGGGAGGTAAAGAGGAGTTAGAAATTGCAGGAGGGAACAGACGCTGTGCTCACTGCATCCACGCAAACGCTGTGTACTTGGGGACCTCCGTCTCATGTCTGAAAGACAGGTAAGTTCTGTGACAGGATTCTACCTAGCTGTTCTGGGTTTTGTTTGTTGTTTACTGTTGCTTTGCTTCTTTGCTAAGTGGTATCCAAAGATGTCAACAAGATCCCGAGTCTGGAGAATCCTAGAAGAACGAATTGGTATCTGGGGAACCCATGTTTGATTCAGGTTGTGGGCTTAGCTTCATCAATCTAACGACCATACTCCTGGCTTCATGTGGACAGCAGGTGCTCTGAGGCCGAGCCCAGTTTCTGGAACGTCCGTGAATGCTCACCACAAACACCCTCCAAAAGAAGATACTGGAGAGTACTCAAAGAATTCCCGTCACTCCCGTGTCAAGAATTTTAACTATACCCAGAGACCATTACCAAACCCTAACCAGAGACCATTAACAAACCCTAAGCCCAGAAAGGTGGTGAGAAGCAGAAAAGAGGACGGCTTGGGCAATCCTGAGAGGGGGACTCTGTCACCATTACGTACTGGTGAACACAGGTGGGGGATGTATCTGGCTCACCCTCTCTTCACACTTGACTCTGCCCAGTGCTTACCTGCTTTTGTTCTTTATCACTGTTTTTGTTTTTTTGAGACAGAGTCTCACTATGTCGCCCTGGGTAGAGTGCGATGGCATCACAGCTCACAGCAACCTCCAACTCTTGGGCTTAAGTGATTCTCTTGCCTCAGCCTCTCAAGTAGGTGGGACCACAGGCGCCCGCCACAACACCCAGCTATTTCTTTTCTGTTGCAGTTGTTTAGCTGGCCCGGGCCAGGTTTGAACCCGCCACCCTCGGTGTATGTGGCTGGTGCAGTAACCACTGTGCTACGAGCACCAAGCCTGTTCTTTATCACTGTTTCTGTGGGCAGGGTAAGGGAGAAAGTAACAACTCTGAAGAGTGTGTGGTATCAGTTTAGCAGCCCAGAGAGCAGCAGCAAGAAGCCACAGAAGGAGCCCCCGCTGCCCTGAGCCCCAGGGGCACAGCGGAGCTCTGAATGAGAGCGCACTGCTTAGGGACAGCACACTTCCACCACTGTGCAGGGGCAGCCACACTGCCCTCCCACCACAGCCCACACTCCGCCAGCTGCGTCATGCAATAGAAACTTCCCTAGCTAATAGCTGCTCAGGATAAGTAAATAAAAATAAACTTAAATCCTAAAAAGCCACTTATTAGAGGCTTCACAAAAATAATGCTACGTTTTCAGGTAATATTTAAATTAAATTATCAAAGTACCTATTTTGCGACCTATTTTGAAAAAGAAATGCAGCTTTATTTCCATAAATTATTTTTACAAACAAATGCAGTATTTCAGAAAGTAATTCAAACTAGAATCCCAGAAGTATCTTTAAGGCAACTAACACACCAACCCTTGTGAAGGGATCTCTGTTTGGTCTGGTGTTGTTCCAGGGAACGGATAACAGACAGGAATGATTTACTTACCTTCTAACTGGGATTTTACCATTTGTGTTCGTCATAAACGCCAGTTTCATCCAGCTGGAAAACAAGAGCAACAACTTCAATGTTTCTCAGGTGGGACAGCTTCAATTTAGTCACGAACTCTAAACAAAAGTTCGTTAAAACATTTATTCTGAGACTGAAAATAAATAAATAAGTAAATAAGTAACAATAAAAAACAATAAAACATTTATTCTGAAAATCATCACTGCTTCTCGTCCGGCATTCTGGCTAAGATCAAGCATATTTTGAAAGTCAGAGATTGTGTCCTATGAGATGAATTTAGGGTTATTTGACTTAGCCAAATACAAAGACAGGACTCTCAGTTAACCCTGAATTTCAGATTAACAACAAATAATTTTTTACAATAAGTGTGTTCCAAATGCTATTTGTTACTTATCTAAAATTTAAATTTAGCTTAAAAGAGTCCTCTATTTAACCTGGCATCTTAGATGAATTCAAAAACTGGGTGCTTATATTGAGCAAAACACATAGTCAGGACTTATTTGTGACTGAGTTTGCTCCTGATTATTGCCCTTTAATGATACGTTAAGGTGGTGGGACACCCCAGTGCTCAGGGACAACAGCCAGCCTGGTGGTTAAGGACTACGGGGACTCACCACTCCCAGCTCCCAGTGCTGCAAAGTACCACTCATCTGGCCACATTCCTTAATTTCCAATGGTAAGAGTGATTCATCAATTCAAAGTGACGGTGAGCAATTTCTTGCCTCTCCCAGGCTTTCCAGACACATGGGGACATTGTCTGTACATTTATTTAGACTTGGAGCTAAACTGCTCTAAGCCAGTGAGCACCACTGCCGCTGCTTTTTAGTCCATAATATTCTAACCGTCTGCAAAGCATAACGCTCTGTACAGGGGCTGTGTTCAACTTTCTAAAAGCACAAGTGATCACTTATAAAGGAGATGTTTGGGGATGAAGAGAGGGAAGCCCACGGGGCAGGGAAAAGAGCTAAGCAAAGCTGTGGTCCCCTGCTGGACCGTCAGCTTGATCCCCTGTGATCTGCATCAGACCTGGGGGCAGGAAGGGCATGATTTTACCATTTCAGCCTGTCGCTGGCTGTGGGAATCCCCCAGGATGAGGAAGAGGGTCATCTCCCAGGCATGGAGGTTCCCTTTCAGCAGAGGGCAAGTCTCTGGGAAGTGAGCAGGTTTAGGCCCTTGGCCAGCCCCTCAGGGCAGCTGGCGACTGGCTGGACCTCAGCTCCACAAAGGGGTCTGAGCAGGATGCTGTAATGCCAGGTGAGGATGTTTGGGTCACTCAGGTGTAAGGAAACATTCCAATAGTCTCTGATCCTTTGGGACTATCAGTGCCTGAAGTCATAACATCAAAATATCCACTAGGTCTCTCCTTAGGAAAATATGCCACAGCAACTGCAGAGGACAGGGAGAGGCAGCTGCACCAGGAACAGGAACAGGCCAACTAAACAACTGCCTTCCACTAAGAGGATACGAAGGAAACTGAAGAGATACTGTGAGAATTAAGGTAACTAGCACGGAATAAAGAGTGACTGGAAACCTGGCACCAGGCTGGGTGCTCTTCAGTTTCACCTGCACGGTGGTTTTGAGTCACAGATGAGGACACAGAGGCACAAGGCTAAGAATCTGCTGTGGCAAAGCTGAGATTCACAGCCCAGAGCCCACACTCCCGAGCAGAGCCCCTCCAGAGTGACCGGGAGCTGAGAGATCAAAGTGCCTATGGACTGACCTTGTAACCCTTTGCCAAGTGGGGACAAGGAATGACATTCCTGGCATTAGCACGTGGTTTAGAGAGATGCAGGCTGACCCCCACCATTTCTCCAGGGGCTTCCCTCAGACACCTCACAGCTGTCTGCCAATGGCCCCATGATGGCAGGTGGCTCTACACACCTTCACAGGTCACTGCTTTTCAAACTGTCTGGTGTTGGTGAAGATTTCTACTTGAGTAATCTTCGTGTCACTTTAAAACAATGATTTTCAACCACTGTACCATGAGAGGATCTTAGCTGTGCCATGAAAATTTTTAAAGATAACCAATTAAATTATTTCTTAAAAAGTTCAAAATAGACTTGGCGCCTGTAGGTCAAGCAGCTAAGGCACTGGCCACATACACCACAGCTGGCAGGTTCACATCTAGCTTGGGCCCACCAAACAACGACAACTACAACCAAAAAATAGCCGGGCATTGTGGCGGGCGCCTGTAGTCCCAACTACTTGGCAGGCTGAGGTAAGAGACTCGCTTGAGCCCAGGAGTTGGAGGTTGCTGTGAGCTGTGATGTGACAGCACTCTACCCAGGGTGACAGCTTGAGGCTCTGTCTCAAAAAAAAAAAAAGTTCAAAAAAAGTTAAGTATATTCTCTTTTCTTTGTTGGCTCTTCTTTTTGATAAACATAATTTAAATGTTCTGCAAAAGTTGAGCTAAAGGTTCAAGTGTGTTGTCAGATAAAAAGGTTGAAAACACTACTTGAACAGGTTTACTTGGGTGGGATTAAAATCCACCACTATAGGCACCCTCTGGATTTTTGATACAGTAAACTCGGGTGATTCCTTCTTGTATGGAAGAAATAAATCCAGAAAGCACCTTTGGATCCTTGATTGAGTCCTTGACAGACTGAATCCCTGACTGGCTGAATTTTAGAAAGGTATTTAGAAATGCTACATCTGTGGTCCCGACTGTGTGCTCCACAGGGATCCTGGTGCCTGGGGCCGGGCCTGCTTTTCGCCTGGCCCTGGTGCTTTTGCAAGTACTTCTCTTGGTCACGCTCCCCACTTTTAAGCAGTGGAGGCTCAACCTAACCTAAAGCCCATAATAGACCCTGGCATGCAGAGCTATCCATCAGAAGACTCAGTCTGGGGACACAAAAACCAGTGACCCCAACTCGGGGGAACCTGGGTACTGAGGTTCGGCATCTCGTGGCCATCAAGCACTCCCTTCACGGCGGTTTTGGCCTGTGGGTTCAGCATGAGTGCCCTGCCAGGTGGTATGAAGAGTGCAGGTGGGGGGGGGTCAGCACCCTGAAGGTGCACGGAGTTCGGGCAAACAGGAATTCACCTGGCCATATACTCAGCCTTCATCTCCTAACCTGACTGTCTGCTTGTTAGCCGTTAAGAACAAAATGCAAGGGAAACTCACTGTTTCTTCAGGCAGGTCATGGGACTGACGTTGTTGGCCCTGAAGTTGTGTATGATGGATCTCAGGCCTTCTACCCATGGCTGAAAGAGACAGGGAAAAATGTTCTTGGTGAGCAACCCGCTGTGAGCCAAATGCGGTTGTTTTGTTAGAGAGACTGTGTCCATTCTGTGTAATAAACACACAAGCTTTTCTGTTAGCCCTTCCTGCCTCACAGCCGTCAACGTTCCACACGTTCATACTTCACTCTTTAGTAGACAGCTTTCACGTTCCTTCCGTGAAGATGTGTGTGCCATCGATAGTGTTATTAAATATTGAGCTGCCACAAGGGAACGCTGCCCACTGATTTACTTCCTGGCTTTCTCTTTGCAGCCTGTTTCAATATAAGCCCCTTTGCAGTTGCTGGCTATCTTCACTTGACTTCTAACCAACATCATGTCATACTTCATGACATGCTTAACCATCACCTCACCACTTTATCGGATAAACGCATACACGTTCATCAGTTTTACTGTGATTGTTTTCTTCGATCTAAGAATTTGTAATGTATCTTACCTGGCTGTATTTTCCGGCAAAGCTTTAATAAATACAATGCTCTGTGACTGACAGGGTACCCAGAGCGAACAGTGCCATGGCTCGCTTAATTTCTGTATAAGGACTTGGACCTCAGTTGCAATTCATACCAACACGCCGTGGATTTACAAGGAAAGGTGAAGAAAGACTGTGCACGCAGTAAAGGAATTTGGGTCTCTAAAAGGGCATTTGCTAGAAAAGGCCAGCCCGTGAATTAAGACTAATTCTGCCCTTGGGTCCAGTAAACGGATGACAATGAATTCCATAAAAGAATTGCACCCTTGGCAAAATGCTTTGTAGCAAATTGATACTGCATGTTATAACAGAACTGTGACTCACCAATAAGCTGATTCCTTACCATTTTGGGTTTACAGGCCAACCCTTTAGGTTCACAGCTCAGCACTGAGCGATAGTAACATAGATGTAAGCTCTACCTGCACTGTCCACCAGGGTAGCCACTACCCATATACGGCTATTTAAATTTAATACATATAAAATTCAAAGTTTCTGCTGCACTAGTCACATTTCAAGCATTCAAAAGCCAACATAGGGCGGATGGCTACCATATGAGACAGTGCAGATAAAGAACATTTTCTTTTTTTTTTTTTTTGTTTGAGACAGAGTCTTACTATGTCACCCTGGGTAGAGTGCCATAGCGTCATAGCTCACAGCAACCTCAAACTCTTGGGCTTAAGTGATTCTCTTGCCTCAGCCTCCCCAGTAGCTGAGACTATAGGCGCCCACCACAATGCCTGCCTATTTTTGGTTCCAGTTGTCATTGTTGTTTAGCTGGCCAGGACCAAGTTCGAACCCACCAGCTTTGGTGTATGTGGCTGGCACCACAACCACTGTGCTACAGGTGCCGAGCTGGATAAAGAACATTTTCATCCTCACAGGTGTGGCTTTAGGACATCACCGCATAGTACTGAGAGGTTAAATGGTCAAGCAAATTGATCTCTGCAAGGACCAGAGGTGAGACTGAGCTCTAACAGAGCTTGTTTTTGTTTTGCTTTGTTGTTGGTATTTAATAATTCTTTTAATTTTAATTATGGTGAAACAGAAGTAGCATGAAATGTATCATCTTAACCACTTTTACGTGGACAATTCAGTGGCACTACGCACGTTCTCCCAGTCGTGCACTCATCAATCTCAGAGACGCTTTTCATCTTGCAAACCTAGCTCTGACCTGATAAACACTAGCTCCCCAGCCCCTCTTCCCAGCGCTTGGTAACCGCCATCCTACTTTCCGTCTCTGTGATTCTGACCATTCTAGCCACCTGACACAAGTAGAGTCATGCAGAACTGGTCCTTCTGTGGCACTCACTTCACTTAGCACAGTGTCCTTAAGGCTCTTCCATGTAGTATGTGCCACATGCAACTCCATGCCTTTTAAAGGCTACATAATATTCCACTGTACGCTTATTCATTCATCTCTGATGGACCCTAGGGTTGCTTATAGTCCTTGGCTATTGGCAATACCAATGCTACTATGAATACTGGCATACAAATAACTCCAGTTCCTGCTTTCAATTATTATGGATAAACAACGTGAAGTGGAATTACTGGATCACATTTTTAACTTTTAGAGGAACCATCATACTGTTGTCCATAGCAGCTGTAGAATTTTAATTCCCACAAACAGTGCCCCAGGGTTCATTTTTCCTCCATCCTCACCAACACTTACGGCTTTCTGAGATTTTTGACAGCAGCCATTATCGTGTGTGAACTTAGGTTTCTACTGCCCCCAGTCAGACCTAACAGCTTTCTGAAGGAAGACGGGCAGGACAGAGGTAAATTTGCTTCTTTACCATGAGCAAAGGCCATTTTCTGATAACTATAAATAACACGGAGAGCCTCAGCAAACATAATGGTGAAGTCGGGATTCTGAAGGGCGAGGAAGACATGAAACAGGAGCATTAAAGAAATGCTTCAATTCCTTTTCATGGTCAGACCTCACTTCCTCTGTCAGGCTAAAAATATGGGCCATGACTCCTTGGGGAATATCAAATATCCTGTTATTGGCCTAACAAACCACAGGCCCACACAGAGTTTCCCAAAAACAGACAGAAAAAGCACAAAGAAATTAGTTGGCATTAACTGGGAAGCATTTTCCCAACCTGAAGGCTTGTTACATGTTCCAAAACACAAGACAGAAGTTCACGGTATCCCAGGGCAGAAAAGGGGACAATTTCTGAGACTGTTTACCAGCTTTGTCTAATCATTCTAATTTAGTTGTTTCTAAGAATAAACTATAGAGATAGTGAACTTTGAAGAGGCTTAAACAACTTTCATCCATCTTTTGAAAATACCATACTGATGAAGAGTCTTGTTTATTTGGGACGGAAAGGTTGCTCAGAGTGACCTTTGAGGTCGTCACTCCAGTGACAGAGCCAGGTTATGGTTAGTGCAAGATGCCACCAGAATACTCAGAAGCCCTAAAAGGGCACTAAGAGGGAGATGGCTGCTTCCTTCTCCTGGTAACGATAAGAGTGAGGTCAAGGGTCTTGCGCAGGGTCACAGAGCAGGTGACACAGGGCAGACAGGCAGTAAAAGCTCTGTGGTCATCCCCTTCACATCAAGAACGCTGTCACCCAACGGCTTCCCCTCCCTGCCCCCTCCGTGATGTGGAAAGGTCTCTTCAGACTTTCTTCTGTTGGTTCAGGGACAGTACACGTAGTGTACTCAGCATAGTAAGGTCAAAGGACTGTAGGAAAAAAAAAGAAAGAAAACAACCCGCTTCTTTGTCTTGTTTTGTTGTTGTTGTTTAACATAAAATAGATGAAATGCCAGCAGGGGTCAGCAGAGTCTTAGTTTTGTTGGAAAGTTACGCCAGGCGTGAACTACAAGTCCATCAATTTCTTCAATTAATTCCAGATTAACAGAAGGAATAAACTGCAACTTATTCTTCTGAGCTGCTGAAAACAGGCTTGTATGATTGCCATCTACCTAATGCCCCAGGAGGCACATCTTCAAGCCTTTTGAGCACATACTTTGGTGTGATGGTGACACGCTTGTGAAATGACTCCAGACCCGCTGGCCACCTTCCTTCTCATCCAGCCATCCCCAGTGGACGCTGCAGCCGTCCAGCTCATGGGAGGGCACAGGCGCTGATGTCCCCACTGGCACGTTCCCCAGCATGTTGCTACTGTTCTCCCATTTTTTCACCTTTTAATATTTTCTCAACTTCTGAATTAAAGTTTACTTGAACTCTTCTAAAGTGAGAAGAAGTGAGAAAAGATCCTTCAGGAAACTCTTGAGGGCCTGTGTTAAATCATTTGGGGACAGGAGCTGCCTCTAATTCTCTCCTGGGAACTTGTGGCTTCTCCTCTGGGACTCCTTAAACTTGTCCAGCTTCCAGGCAAATGTCTGGGTCTTACTCTTATCTATCACCTTTGACCCCCAAACACTACAATTGGCATAGACAAAAATAATCCCGTTCTCCTGCAGAAAGCGTAGGGAGACAAAGTTATAATAAAACTTAAATTAAAAAACACACAAACTTAACACTGAGCATGTATCTCACGACTTTTCTCCTTTAACGTTGGTGTTGGTTGGTTTTCTTCTCCTTAATTAGAAAGCAATATTTAAATACCTTTTGTAATGCAAATAAGTTTACAGCAAAAATCAAACATTACTCCAAATCTCATTATACTCTTTTCTTTTTTTTTGCAATTTTGGCTGGGGCTGGGTTTGAACCTGCCACCTCCGGCATATGGGGCCAGTACCCTGCTCCTTTGAACCACAGGTGCCGCCCATCATTATACTCATTTTAAGAGACAGCCTCCAACATTTTGCTTGTGGTCCTTCTAACTTTTCTAGATACACAAATAAGTCTGTCATCCTAAAATAACTAGTCCTGTTAGTCTTCAGTCAGCAGCCCTCCAGGCAAGGTTCTTGTCCTTTATCTCAGTTCCCATCTCTAGATGTTGTTACAGAATTCTTTTTCTAAGAAGCATATTGTCAAAGTGAAAAAGAACAGACACCTGCAGCTGTCTCCAAATTTACTGTGTAATTTTCTCCAAAGTAGCATCTTCCTTCATCTTTTCCGCTGTTTTCAAATGAAAAGGCTACAGGTGGAAATGGTGCAGGCATTTAACCAAGTCTGCTAAAAGGTTAACTTGACACCTGCTGCTCAAAGTGTCCCCCAGGGACAGTGATGTCAGATCACCTGAGGACTTGTTGAAATGCAAATGATCAGGCCTGACTTAGTGAATTAGTCTCTAAGGATGGGAAACAGAAATTCGAGTTCTAATAAGCTTTCCGGGTGATTGGTTTGCTAACTCGCATTCAAGAAGTGCTGTTCTAAACCTGCTATTAGAAGGTGGTTCCTAGACTAATAGCACCGACAGACATCTCCTGGGAGCGTGATAGAAAGGCAGAGTCTGAGGTCTCATCCCAGACCCACTGAATCAGAATCTGCATTTTCAACAAGATCCTCAGATGACTCCTGTACACATTACAGTTTGAGAGACACAAGTCTAAAAAAATAGCCTCTCTCCAAAAATAGACCCAACGTAACGGTCTCCTTCCATCGCCCACCTAGGAAGGTCTGGGTTGGGTTCTGGCTTAGTCTATGAGGAACTCATAACAAAATACTACACACTGGGTAGCTTATAAACAAGAGAAATTTATTTCCGACAGTTCTACGGGTTGGGAAGTCCAAGGTCAAGGCGCCAACAGATTCAGCATGTGGTGAGGGCCGCCTTCTGGCTCACAGATAGCCCTTCCAGCCATGTCCTCACATGGCGGAAGGGGTGAGGGGGCTATGAGGGCCTTTTTATAAGAAAACCAATCCCATTCCTGAGGGCTCTGACCTCGCCGACCCAGTCAACTCCCAAAGGCTCCACCTCCTAAAGCCATCACTTTGGGGATTAAGATTTCAACATAGGAATGTACGCTCTGACCAAACATTCAGGCCCTTTCCTAAGAGAACTGATGTTTCCCAGCGTGACTTCAGATGGGATGTCCAGTCCTGCAGTGATGGCCCTGGAAGGTTGGCTCTTTGTTTTTGCCATAACCCATCCCACCTGGGCTGAACAAATCTGTATTCACCAGACTGGAAATTCCAACCTGCACGTGCTTAGGGAATTGAGGATGCAAGATGCTGCCGGCAGGTCCTTTCTTCTTCCCTGTGTCTGAGCTGTGAGAATAATCAATGAATGGGGCCATCTGAAATATTTAAAACATGGGAGCTTCTTGGTACCTGAAACTCATAAATCTTGTTCTGTTTTAAAGTAAGGGAGGATACGAAAAGGGTCATCTTTGCAGTGGGGCATTCTCAGGGTGCCTTATTGCTTTATCAGTTTTTCATTTGCTCAAATAAAAGAAGTTAGCAATTCATAGAATTTGAAATACAACTTTTGATGCCTTTTTACACTGTTAGTTCTGGTGAGAGAACAGGGCAGGCATCAAGAAGAGAAATAAGACCCACGTACTTAGAGCTAACTATGAAGCTTTTTGAATAAAGATGTCCACAGGGTCTAGTCTTGCCTATGACAAGATTATCTATAAAGTACTTACCATGTAAAATCACAAAATTCCATAAATCTCTGAATAAATACTATAAAATGAAGTAACTACACTTTCATCTTAAACTAGAAATTCAGTTTCACAAAGGCATTTGAGCTTTAGACTGCCTCAAAATAGAGTCAGTGGCTCAGGTTCTAAAATAGAGATTGTAGATAAATCACCAACATATTTTCTCTTATGGGTCTATGAAAGTGTGGCAAATAAAATCACTTCATTTCAATTTGAAGAAGGTATTAGTTGGCATTAAATTGTCATTATTTAACTTTGAGGGTAGGCTAAAGGAAAGAGATTTTTAGCGAGTCCATTGTTAAAAGACACCTCTGTAGATAGAGCTTAGAGCCGACATTCATGGTTCCCAGTAACTGTTACACTTAGCATTAGCTGGGGGTGCTTATAAGACATTTCAGAAGTCTAGCTCCCACCCCTAGAGATTCTGATTAACAACAAGACTGTGTTGGGCCATCAATCTACTTTTTCAATACTGCAGATAATTCTAATGTGAACCTACAATTAAGGATCATTGAACCAGATGATACGAACTAAATTTGGTTTAGGCAAGTATTTCTCAATTTTAATGTGCGTTAGGATTGCCTGGAAAGTTTGTTAAAGTAGAGTTGATTCAGGAGGTCTAAGCATCTGCCCTGAGAGCCTGCATTTCTCTGAAGCTTCCAAGAGATGTCAGGTAGGCATATGGGCTTGCCCAATTCTTGTGCCCTGGCCTCACCAAGGGTGGCAGGGCTTGTATGCTATTTCTGGATAAATCACGTATCTTGAGTACCACTAAGAAGCCCACCAAGGAAAATGCATTTTCCCCACTATGGTCCCCACTATGCCAGCAATTCTCAAGTGCAGGCCCCTGACTGGCACCTTGAACATGACGCAGGAGCTCATCAGAAGCATCAGTTCTCAGGCGCTACCTGAACCTCAGAATCAGCACTTCTGGGTGTCGGGCCTGGGAACTGCATTTTAGCAAGCACTCTAGGTGACTCTAACGTGGCGATCAGTGCAGTATGTTTGGTACCAGAGCTTCTGGTGCTCAAGAGAGGTAAAGATAACTGAACAGGTGGGTAGGTGGCCCACAGGAGAATAGGTCTGCATTGCTTTTAATCTACCTATTGAGATATAATTTATATATAATTTGACCTTGAAGATTTTGATTTGTTTTTTAAACACTAATTAACTATCCTTAGGGTGAGTACTAACAACTGGGGCACTTAAAATACTAAATGCATTTTCCCAGTTTTGCATTAAAATTCTCTCTCTCGGCTCGGCGCCTGTGGCTCAAGCAGCTAAGGTGCCAGCCACATACACCTGAGGTGGTGGGTTTGAATCCCCAGCCCGGGCCCGCCAAACAACAATGATGGCTGCAACCAAAAACTGGCCAGGCGTTGTGGCGGGCACCTGTGGTCCCAGCTACTTGGGAGGCTGAGGCGGGAGACTCACTTGAGCCCAGGAGTTGGAGGTTGCTGTGAG
>NW_003852420.1:6631448-6636557 GCF_000181295.1 Otolemur garnettii
GAGCACCTGGCTAAAAGGATGGTCTATAGCCACAGGTAACCCAGGAGCTGCTGATCCACAGCACCCACCAGGCAGCAGGGAGCTGGCCCCGAGGAAGCCTGTTAGGAGCAACAGCTCCTCCTGCTTAAGACCATCCTGGTCTGGAAGGCCTGAGGTTCTTGGGAGAACACTTTCCTAGGTTATACGGTACAAAAATCAGAGGTCCACTTCCAAGAACCGGGATACACGATCAGAACAAGACTTGGGCCACCAAATGTCCGGTCGTCAGACCCGAGGACCAAGACTGACACCAGCACAGTAGAAATAGTAACCAGGAGTGCACGGCCAGCATCCTGAAAGCCTGTGTCTCCCTGGCATCTAACCTCAAACTGAGGCCCAGGAATTATAATACCCTGAGGGCAAAGGTAGAGCGTGGAGAGGCTGATAACATAGGCACTGTTTGACAATTGACATTAACATTTTATCCTTTGAATACACTTATCTAGGGCACTAAATCCATCCAAAAATTAAACAGGACCAGAACTACCATTTGTTTATATATCAGAGAACAACTGCTAAGTCATGTTAAGAAGAAATGAAACAATTTCTTTCTTTCAAGTCAACTGCTTTCTCCTGGCTCTGCCAAGAAGAGGCAAGTGCAGGCACCAAATGTTCATCTCACAAGACACTGACGTCAGTGTCAGAAACTCACATGGTCAAGAGGACAAACCATGACAGTGATGACGGTGAGAACGAGTCAGGCAGAGGAACCTGAGCTTCACTGTAAGCTGTGAAGAAGAGTGTAGGAAAACAGGGACAATTTCCTGCATAATAAAAGATCAAAGCCACCATTCTAGATGAGTCCAGTTGATAAACTCAGGATAGAAGGTGAAATTACTATAACTGTGGTAATAACTCATAGAAACCTATTTCTGAAACTGGTGGCCAAAAAGCAGAAGTTTTACCAATAAAAAACAGTAAAGAGACAACCCAATAGTAACCTCAAAAGCCCTTGGGAAGTCAATAATAATTCTCATAAAGTTTTCAAAGAGAGAGAGAATGCGCGCTCTCTCGAGTGCAACTGGGGCCTTTTGTTCTTGACGTAGACTGAATGTCTTCCAGATAACGCAAACTGTGCCCCTGCTCATCTCTGTGCAGAGTGAAGCTGATCAAAAGCTAAAGAAGCAATGTATTAAGTGCCGTCTGATTCTTAGATTACCTTCAGAGCATGGCAAATGAATATTTGGACAGGAAATAAGCTGCCATCTATGAGTATGGATGGCTGTGTTTGAAAGATAGAATTGGACGGGCCTGGATAATATTTATAGATTCTTAGTCAAAATTTGTTTAGTCACTCACAGATAGTCAAAACAGTCTGTCAGCCTGGCTGGTTATCTTGACAACACTGGCTGTTAGGTCAAAAAGAACCTCTAGATTTCCAAATACTGTAGTCACGTGAAAGTGGAAGACACCTGTGCAGTTCTTGGTTGTCATTCAGAGGGAGAAGTGTCAAATTTTCCATACCAAATGGGTTTGTTTGTAGCATTCCTAACACCTATTTTTTTTCTTTTTTTTTGCATTGCCTAAGCCTGATTGTATAGATACCCCCAACCATGTTCTATTGGATTTTTAGGATCTTGTCCCAGGTAACCGAATCTACTTTTAAATATCTTCTACAATAAATATACGGTCACGTACAAGACAATCAGAAGGAGGGAAACATACACATAGGTGCAGTCAGGGCACATGAGCCCATGTGGTTACTGATGTAAGCAACATACACATGATATACTTTAGTGCCTCCAAGTTCATAAAGCAGCCACATTCCCGCAAACCAAGTAATCATTCAAAAATAAAATGAAATACTCAGTTTATTTCACCTAACACATAGTTAGCATCCTTACGGAGAGCTCTAAAATAATGGGAATTTTAAAATTTTATAAAAGTCAAGAACATGTTCTTTTGCCAGTCAGAAACTACCAGTTTTCTGAGAGTGTGTTTTTTTGTTTTTTTGTTTGTCTCCACACTGTCAAATGTGCAACATACAGCTGGTGAGGGATAAGTAAACAGCTGGTGAATTAAAAAGCATTCATAAAGTTCTTTCTTTGGGTCATGGCCCTTATTTACAATTCCCAAGGTCACATTCTTTCTGACATGTAGGGGTTGACAGTGTTGGCAAATTAAGTCACGGCAAAGTAAACAGTATTGCAACTTGCATGTTACCTGCTCTGTCTCTGAGATAAATATGATCAATCAAGGAGCCTTTGGCTAACTCTTGTCCAGGCAGCATTAACCTATTTAGTTCAGGCAAATCAAATCTATAGGTAATCCTGTAAACTAAATAGGATTTTTAATATAAGAGCTACTCAAAGCAATCAAAAAGGGCCTGCGTTTCATTATCCAACTCTCTAGGAAAAGGCACTCCCCCGCACACACACCCACCACACACAGCAAAAACCGGGGTGGGAGGAAAAGAAAGTGGTGGAGGAAACCAGAGAAAATACTTATTTATAGTAAAAAACATAAATAAATGACTCAATGCCTGGATTGCAACGTTGTTTTGAAACTTCTGGAAAAATATCAGGCTGAATAATGCTTTAATGACACCACTTGCTAACTTTTTCTAGTACAATAGTTCTGAAAGATCTTAATTGCTGTCCCTTTTATAGGGGAAAAAATATGTGTGGGAGATAGGCCAGATTCACATAAACATAATAATACTTCTGAGAGCGTTTCAATAAAGAAACTCATCTTTAGATGAGTTTTCTCACACTAATTTGATCATGTGGATTTTTTTTTAGGAATCTGTTTTTCTGACCCCACCATGGGAAGTACTGCTTGGTGAGTGCATTTTCCATATAGAATGACATTACAACATTTACCTAAAAAAGCACATTAAAATCAGACAGTGTTTCAGATGGAAGAAGCTGTTCAGCCTCAATCTTTATACAGGTGAGAAAAATTAGCCAATTTGTGAGTTGCAGCATAGCTCAATGATAGAATTCAGGGTCTAAAGTGGCACCACTGCCTGGGTTTAAAGCACCACTTACTGGGCTGTGTGACCTTGGGTAAGTTACTCAACCTCTCTGGGCCTATGTCGTCCTCTGTAAAATGAGGATAATCATAATACCTATCCCATAGAGTTCTTGTAAGAATTAAATAAGATAATATATACCAAATACTTTGAACTATGTCTGTTACAAAATATAAATGAAAAAATTTGCCTCTGCTTCTGTTATCTTGATTGTTAGGAGTCAGCAAAACTTTTTTCGGTAAGAGCCAGATACTAAATATTTTAGGCTTTAGAGGCCACATACAGTTCTCTGCTGTACAGTTTGAGTGTTTGCGTGTGTGTTCTTTTAAACAATTCTTCAAATATATAAAGGCTATTCTTAGTTTACTGGTCATACACAATGAGGCTGAGGGCTGTGTTCAGCCCATAGGCTACACGGTCCAACCCTCAATTATGATATTTAAATGACTTGTTCCAGATCATTGAGCTTGGAGCCAACAGGGTCTCATCTAAGGCGAGGTGTCCTACCCACCTCCCCACGCGATCCATGTTTGTAATCCTACCACACAGATGAGAAAACACACAAATACATATAGGTCCCCGTCATGCGTACTTTATGTTCCCAGAGGTAATTTTTGCCAGTAGTGAAAAGTGGAGTTATGTGGAAAAATGGAAAAGCAATTTAAAACTTGTGACATTTTTCTCTCTCAGGGGCCAAGAGGTGAAATCCAAACTTCATATTATGCTCTGGTGCAATTAGAGTAATTCATTTTGCACTCCCTTGGTGGAGTCATTTGATAGGGCTTGCAGTTGGGACAAAATGAGCCGCTCTGGGCTGGGCCTGCAGCCTCTTCTTATGAGACCTGTCGGGTTCATGAAAAGCAGGTGGAAGAGGCCCCGACACTGAGAGCCATGTGCCCTGTGGAGAGCGCAGCACTCCACACACTCTGCTCAGGAGGCCAGGAGGTCTCTGAAGAAGAAAGAGCTGAGAACACCAACAAAATCCCCCTCACAGACCAGGGGGGAGTGACATTATTACATTGAGGCCCAAGAAAAAGTTTTAACGACCAGGGAAATGCATTCAATAAAAAAAATTTGAATGATAAAATGCAATATTTTAACCTTTATACACAGCCTGAGTCCAGTCACATGTAAAAAAGAAAATCGTGTGCATATTAGAAAGGCGAGTCAGAGTGCTTCCCGAGCTGGGTAAGGAGAATGGGGAAGGATGGCTCCCTGGGCCAGGTTTCCTTTTTTGGCGGGGGGGGGGGGGGGGGGGGGGGGGGGTGTGTGTGTGTGTGTGTGAAAATGTTCTGAAACTAGATAGAGGACGTAGGTGCCCAACACTGTGGCTGCACTAAATAGCACTGAATCCAAATTGTCCACTTTAAAAGGGTTACTTTTTTGTAATGTAAATTTGCTTGTATTTTTAGCAACAGCCACAGAAGGGGGACTGCACTCTGGGGGATTTTTATTTTATGTTTACTCTCTTTTACATAGACAACAGGTCAAAAACACACTCACGATGAGCCATAGAACTACTTTTGCATCAGGAAACACCAGTCAACTGTATAAACCTGCACTGTCCAGGCAAATATTTAGAACGACTTCGCCAATGGGGTCAGTGTAGTCAGAGACAGGTGCTGACTCAGGACTGAGGTTTCTTCCCCCTGTTGCGCCTCCAAGGAAACCACGTCACCGATGCAGGTGACAAAACGCCCTGAAAACAAGAGCACAACCTCCTCTAGCTCCAGTTCCCTGTTCCTCTGAACATGTGTTTTTTTAGAGACAAGAGTCTCACTTTGTCACCTTCAGTAGAGTGTTGTAGCATCGCAGCTCTCAGCAGCTCCCAGCAGCTCCCAGCTCTTGGGCTTAGGCTATTCTCTTGCCTCAGCCTCCCGAGTAGCTGGAACTACAGGCACCCGCCACAACGCCCGGTTATTTTTTTGTTGTCATTGTTGCAGTTTGGTCGGGGTCAGGTTTGAACCCACCACCCTTGGCATATGAGGCTGGCGCCCTACCCACTGAGCCATAGGTGCTGCCCTAAACGTGCATTTTTGACGAGGCACTTTAAGTAAGTGTAGTGCTAAGAAAAATAACAGTTAAGGCTCGGCGCC
>NW_003852420.1:6636823-6639966 GCF_000181295.1 Otolemur garnettii
AAAAAAAAAAAAAAAAGAAAAATAACAGTTAAAAATCCACTATTTGACCCTTTAAGGAAGTAGGGGCTTCAAAAGACAACAAAGATAGTCATTGTCAGAATGTCCACTGGGTGAGATGTGCACCACAAGGACAGCCCCGCAGACAAGCCCCTGAGGGTCTCAAGTAATACAAGATCTCCTTCCCATCCTATGGGCACAGCAGGTCCTGTGACAGATCCCTCAGACAACATGTTTTCAACAAAGTCATTGTCCCTTTTTCTTTCCGGCCCACAGTAATCAGGCCCTCTATTTCCAGTTAACTGTATCATCATGTGGCCTGTTACTCAGACTCAACATCTGGCTTCCACCTTAGCTTCTTCTCTAACTTGACCCGGGAACAAACCCTCTGGCTCTCACGTTCAAGTGTTTCTCAGGTCCTTCCCCCTTGTGTAACTAGTTAAAGCCAAGAACAACGGATTTTCTAGTGGTCCATCTGAGGACCCCTCTCTGGGACTTGGTGCACAGGAAGCATGTTGTTAAAAGGGATCTTGTTCAAATGCAGATTCTGATTCAGCCTCAGTTCCCACACTTCTAACAAGCTCCAGGTAATGTCCCCCACGGGTCCATGACCCCGCGATGGTCCAATACCGTACTTTGAGTGGCAGGGCTCTCACCCATGTGTTAATCTCATGCCAGTGATGTGATAACCACCACAGCTCAATACTCTTACAATGTAAATCAGGCAGGACCCCACTTCCAACATTATCATGACCTTTCAAACCCCCCCCCCCCTTCTCTTCAGAATATGTCTTGGAAGTATTTCAGCTTGGCATCAAAGGAGGAGTTCATGGTCTTAACCACACTTTCCAATTTCCCAATAAAAACTGTTCACTCTGGTCTTACGGGCCCAACATTGTGGGTCCATTTCTTTGCTTCTGTGTCTTTGCTCATGTTCTAACTCCTCTCTGTGGGCCCAACATTTCTCTGCTTCTGTCTCTTTGCTCATGTCCTAACCTGCGTCTGTATAGCCTCTAGTGGACTGTCCACTGCCACGAACGCCACTGTAATGTGACCACCAGCAGGCCCTCCTGCCTCCAGGTCAGTGATGTGCGACCGGTGTGCCATGAGAGGATGGTAAGTGTGCTGTGAAAATTTTTAAAGATCATTAATGAAATTCTTTTCGAAAGAAGTTCAAAGCATAGTAAGTACATTCTTTTTTTCACTTTTTTTTTTTTTGATCAACATAGGTGTGCCGCAGAAGTTTACTAGTTTCAAATGTGCCAGGGTATTAAAAAAAAAAGGTTAAAAACACTGTTCTAGGTACAGTGCTTGCTTATTTATGGAACTGCTTCTGTCCAACTATAGAACCTCCCATCCTAGTAGTCTAACTCCTGACCTTAGGGCAAGTGACGTTGTCCTGGTTAGACTAACCTAGGAACTTCCATGTGTTCCTAGGTTAAAACAAATAACCAGGACCCTGCTGGCTACTAACCCAGCTAAATTATAAACCTGAATCTTCTGTCCACCATCTTCTGTCCACCCAGTATATTGACTGATTAAAATTTCTTCACTGTGTGGCCTCACAGATTTTTGAGCCGCAAGTGTGAGACGTGGGATAATGAATGGATGTCTGTGTGATCATTATTTCTTTTTTGTGTTTCTAAGCCAGAAAACTGGCATTTTTTTTTTCTTTAGATTCTTCTGAGTTCACTGAAAACAAATTAACAAGGACATTAAGCTTTCTGGACGGCAGAGTGTGAATTTGAGCAAAGAGGAAGGTGCACGTGCCCACGCTGAAAACACCCCATCCCACCTGGGAGTTTTCTTCTTGCCTAATAAAGATAGAGGTTTGCTGGGTTTGGTTTTGGCTTTTGGGACTCTTCATTTTGCGAAGAGAGTTCTTAAGTCTTACAAGTAAAGGTAACTTCAAGAAATGCATGATACAAATCCCTTCTTCTTCTTTTTCTTTCTTTTTTTTGAGACAGAGTCTCACCCTGTCACCTGGGGTGTGCCGTGATGTCATCACAGCAACCTCAAACTCTTGGACTCAAGCAATCCTCTTGCCTCAGCCTCCTGAGTAGCTAGAACTACAGGTGCCCGCCACCATGCCCTGCTAATTTTTCTATTTTTAGTAAAGATGGGGACTTGCTCTTGCTCCGGCTGGTCTCGAACCCCTGAACTCAAGCAATCCAGCCACCTCGTCCTCCCTTCTTTTACAAATGAGGATAAAAAGACTAGTAGAGTTGAAATGATTTGCCCAACTTTCGCATTCATCACAAAATAATTCTTGGGTGAATAGCTGAATGAAGAAATAAAGGGGAAAAAACAGGCCCCTTGATTTAAAATGCAGCCAGGTGAACACACCCAGTAAACATTCCCATTCGCCTCAGTGCAGCGCACTGGCGCTGCACGCTGCCTGATGTCTCTAGCTCAGCTGCCACATGGCCCACACACGTGTTCGCCATAACAATGAATATGTGTCAACATTTTAACATTAGGAGATTCATATAAAAAATCCAGATGCTTAGAATTTCATGGGGAAAAAAAATCCACAACACTCTAGCAAGCTCAGGCCCAGATTGCGGTAGTTGGAAAACTGGCGAGAGCGAGCGGCTGCCGCTGCCATTAACAGGGTGGGCGCCCCCACATCGCTGATGTCCACGCTGACCCTATTTATCTGTGGCTGGTGCTTTTTCCTTATTCACATCACCTTCCCGGATCCTGAAAATATCTGAGATCACAACGTCGGGTCTAAAGGAACCAAGGTTTTTGGTGATGTGTGAATAAAGAAATGATTTTGAGTTCAGAGAGCCATGAATGAGACACTGAAGTAGTGGATTTTAGGACAGATGGTTTTGGAGGGGCAAGTGAGAACCAATAAGGCAAAGAAGAAGCCAGAGTGGGGAAAAGTGGGCCCAAGCTTTCACCCACTGGTGGACACCCACAGATTCACTGATGAACATGGCTAAAGCAGAGTCTGATGGTCTCTAAATCCAGCCCAGCAATAAAAACAATAAACAACATTATCCTTATTTGGCAAGAAGAAAACTCCTAGGTGGGATGGGGTGTTTTAAAGTCAGGCACGTATACCCACTTATTTGCTTGGATTCACAGCTCTGCCCTCCAGAAAGCTTCTTAATGACCCTCATTAATTTGTTTCTAAT
>NW_003852420.1:6640443-6645285 GCF_000181295.1 Otolemur garnettii
AAAACCTGGGGTTTCTGATTCAGGGGACTGGGGCAGGGCCTGGGAATCTGCATCTATAATAATTTCTGAGGTGTTGCTGGAGCTGCTGCTGCTCTGAGGACTCCACTTTGAGAACCACCAGCCATGCAATACAATTACAACTGCATTTCAAGAAATGTAATAATGCATTTCTTTCTTTTTTTTTTTTTTGAGACAGAGTCTTACTTTGTCATGCCCCTCCCCCCAGAGTGCTGGGCGTCACAGCTCACAGCAACCTCAGACTCTTGGGCTCAAGTGATTCTCTTACCTCAGCCTCCCGAGTAGCTGGGACTGCAGGCACCTGCCACAATGCCCAACTGTTGAAGAGACGAGGTCTCACTCTTAACTCAGACTGGTCTTGAAGTTGTGAGCTCAGGCAATCCGCCCATCTCAGCCTCCCAGAGTGCTGGGATTGCAGGCCTGAGCTACCATGCCTGGCCTTGTAAGAGCATTTCTAAGAAACCCCCATGCTGAATAGCCCTGTGCTTGAATTAGCACCAGGGGATCTAGCAGCATGACGAGATGTCTCTGAGGATGTTAGCAAAGCCAGTAGGTAAGACTAAATAGAAAACTTAACTTTAAAAAAAATTTTTTTAAGCGAAACAAGGAACTCCTGCAGTAAGCCTTCTGCACCACAGGATTCAAGTTCAGCAAAGCAATTTTGACATTGAACCTGATTTGTGAAAATAATATTTTATTACTGCAATAAATTACCCAACTTTCTCTTTTTGTATACAGAAAGAACAGGCGACAGTTTTGTAATTTAATTTCTATAGTAGTTATTCATGTGCTTATTTGATGACTCGGTTACAAGGCATAATTTATGGAGTTCACTAAATATTTACAACCTATATAAAGTATAATGAGCAGTCTGGAAATCATCTAAACTCAATCCTAATCTTTGCTTTTTGAACCTCTCGTAATAACAGCTTATTTTTTGTAATCAAAGGAAAATTCAACTTGGTATAAAATAACAGATTTATTTCTGGAGCTGTTAAATGAGGGCTGCATTTTCAGTCTTATGCGGAGTAACTGATTTCAGCGTGCTGTGCGGCACCAGCTGTACTTAATGAAAGACATCTCAACTTTCTGCAACATTCCAGATCCTGAAATCCCTCGGAGAGAGCGAGTTATATTCTGGGAGGGGAAAAAAATGCATGAGAGGAACCAGAGTCTCTTCTCTAACAAAATAAATTCGTTATAATGCTCAGTACTAAGTGATTTGTATAGTTTATAGTAAAACAGTGGGGAAGAGGAGAATGGTTCAGAGGGGGAAAAGTGCTTTATTGCAGTTTAGAAAAAAAGGGGTGGGGGACGCCTCTGTCATGTGGCTGCTTTTATTCTTAAGTGTTTTAAGTTACATGACATAGAAGATTCACTATCACCCCAGCACTCTGACTTTGGAGTAAAAATGGCAGCAATTTGGCAGCAATTCTTTGTAACAGAGGGTTTTTCAGGAGAGGAAGTGAAGGCTACAGTTTCTAACTGGAATGACAGGAAGGATTTAGGTAAGCAGGATGTAATGGTCCACCTGGAAAGAGGCCGAGTCGCCAGGGTCCAGAAACCTCCACTCCTCCTCCTGGGCGCTTCGCCGCACAGCCCTGTTACATCCTAAAATACCACCGCGGGATCCCAGAGTGTTTTGCCCCCCTTAGACTATCACCATTGCACATTTTCCCAGTCTTCTGACCAAAAGATCATTTCCCTGGATGTTCTTACAACACAGAGGTGTACAGCATTAAGGGTAATACATAAGTGAGTTCCAGACCAGCCTGAGCATGACTGAGACCCCTTCTCTACCAAAGACAGAAAAATTAGGCTGGCATGGTGGAGGGTGCCTGTAGTTCCAGCTACTCCAGAGGCTGAGGCAAGAGGATCGCTTGAGCCCAGGAGCTTGAGGTTGATGAGAGCTATGACAACACAGCACGCTATGTAGGGTGAGAGTGAGACTCTGTCTCAAAAAAAAAAAGTTATATATATTTAACACCTGGGATAGAATGTGTTGATTTAGTCACCATAAGCACTTCAATAACACAAGTTTATTGACAGCACTTGCTGAATAATGAGCACTGCACTAGATGATGGGATAAGGCAGTGAAGAGAGCCCTGCCTCCCTGTGGATCAAAGTGAATGAATGAATAGATGCATATATGGTGTGTCAATAGTGGGAGGTGCTTAAGAATAAAAGCCAAGTAGGATAAGGAGTGAGAACATGCTGGAGGGGAGAGGAGGGGATGTCATGGTAAGGTGACCTTCCAGAGGAGACGGGAGATACCACCTCCCCCTGCCAGAAGGGACATTATAAAAATGTCAAAAAAACCAAGTAGATGCTGGTGTGGGTGCAGAGAGAAAGGAACGATTATACACAGTTGCTGGGACTGCAAACTAGTACAGCCCCTCTGGAAAACAGCATGAAGCGTCCTCAGGGAAATCACTGTAGACTGCCCATTCCCCCTAGCAATCCCAGTACTAGATAGCTACCCTGATGGGAAAAACGGTTTTATCAAAAGACACCTGCACTAGAATAATAGCACAATTCACAACTGCAACAATGTAGAATCAACCTAAGTGCCCGGTGTGTGTGTGTACCCTAAAAAAGAATGAAGTGATGTCTTTTGCAGCAAATTGTATGGAATTGGAGACCATGATGCTAAGTGAAGCACCTCAGGTACGAAAAAGCAAACCCCACGTATGCTCTGTAGAGCTGATCGATAGGCACACAGGGGCACAGAGAGATGTGAGGTCACAGGAAATCAAAAAGTGGGGAGGGCAGAGGCAGGGAGGGGCAAAACCTACCTCCTGGGGACACTAAAAGCCCAATTATGCATTATAAAAGGTACTATTTAACAAAATCATTTGTGCCCACTTAATATTTTAAAGTAAAAAAATTCCCCTCCATGTAGTGGGGGGAAAGGTATTTTAGAATTGAGCTCAATCTTCTAACGAGATAGAATGGCAAGGCAAGCTTATTCATTCTTCAAGCAGAGCAGACAGCTGAAGAAAATACAAGCTACAAGCTGAGATGCAAAGAAGTCTCTTATAATACTGTCTTCTTTTACTAAAAAAAGCACAATCAGGTTTTCAGAGTCACACGCACGAGAAAATATCATGCATTTATCTGAAACTTCAACTCTGAGAAACTCAAAGATTTCAAATGAAATTTTATTGACTTTTAAAATAACCACTTGAAATAAGAAGGAAAAAACATCGGAGACCTTCTTTGAGAAGTAGAGGATGAAGGGAGATAGAATAGCTCCATCAAAGCCAGGGAAGCTTCCTTCAGCTGAAACCTGGTCCTCCATGTAAACGACAGTAAGGTGAAAGTTGGCCCCAGCGTCTGGATTAAATGTTCAGTTGAGTGAATTCTTCAGAATGATCAGATCATCAGTGTACCCAGGAATCAAGAATAGACTTGAATCTGATAAGATAAATACTCCCGAGCAAGTTTTATCCTTGGTCAGACCAGACTCATCCGGGGTCCAGAAAACAAGCAAAACCCTGACCTCTGGGGGAATGCTAAACTCCGGCCATAGGTTTTGTACACTTTGGCTCTCACATTGCATGCCCGCTGAGTTACTGTGCTTGTTTCCAAACCTGTGTATGTCACTTGTAATAAGAATCACATAAACTAGTGAAATACTGTTGTGGTAAGAAAGAGCAGTGTTTTTTCTCTAGCTGAATATTCAGGGAAGATTTCTTTAAAGGCAAATGTCTAAAAAAAGTTTTTTCTCAAATTCTGTGTGGACAAGGTAACAAAAGGGTTAGGGAAAGAGACGTCATCTAAATGTAAGATTTTAATTCACAGTTGCACTCTGCTCCCTATGTGTTCTTTAAGTTTCAGCTTGTCTTTAAAGAAACCAGACTGGGTATCTCCCCATCAGCAGTGAGGCACAGGCAAAAAATACAGCAACCCCAAACCAACAGACCCACACCTCAAGGCTTCAGTTCTAACCTTCAAAGACTGGCTAGCAATTGAACAACACTTACTGTATGTTTCAAGTTCAAGTGTGTAAGGTATATATATATTAATTTTAAAAATGATTACTTGCTGTGATGTTTGTGATAAACTGACCAGAATACATTCTCACTACATGGGCTAAGAGATCTGTCAGTGTGTTTCGTGGCCCCCTGACTGTAGGCTCCTCAGCGGCACGCACCTTTGAGAGGTACCACTGACTGACTCACAAACACCATTTCAGGTGTACTGGGACGTCTCTGCATTCCTTATGACCCAATTTAATTGATGACTTCTGCCATTGTTTTGACCTGATGTAATTACACCTGCATGTATTTTATACACATCCTCTCACTTTGATGTCTGGTGTGTTGTTAGGGAGACTAAAAGATAAAATACATAGTTCTGAGTGATGGGGAAGTGCTGTCAATGCTGGAGATGCTAAATACCAAGATCTGGATTAAGATCATTACTTTAAATTTGCAACCAGAAAGTGGGCAAGATTATCCACACACTTGTATTTATTCAATCCCTCTTCTCGTGTCAGCCAACCAAAGAGACATGTTCTAATAATTACAGACTTCCCAGTAGGGACAACGAGATTTATATTAATGTATTATATTAGTAATGTAATATAAAATTTTAAGTGACAGTTGCCAGAAACTGGAACACTTAGTTTCTTTTCTTTCTTTCTTTTTTTTTTTTTTTTTTTAGAGACAGAGTCTCACTATGTCACCCTGGGTAGAGTGCTGTGGTATCACAGCTCACAGCAACCTCAAATTCTTGGGCTTGACTGATTCTCTTGCCCCAGCCTCCCAATTAGCTGGGACTTACAGGTGCTGACATAACACCCGGCTATTTTTTGGTTG
>NW_003852420.1:6645531-6652480 GCF_000181295.1 Otolemur garnettii
CGTTGTTGTTTGGCGGGCCCGGGCTGGGGATTCAAACCCGCCACCTTAGGTGTATGTGGCTGGCGCCTTAGCCGCTTGAGCCACAGGTGCCGAGCCCCCAGGCTGGATTTGAACCCGACAGCTCCAGTGTATGTGGCTGGTGCCCAGCTGCTGAGCTACAGGCACCAAGCCTGAAATACTTAGTTTCTTCCAATGAAAGCAGGCTTAAATAGCATTGTGTTTGAATGGAAAATCTGGTACAGAATGAGTTTTCAGACCTCGTCTGGCGAGCTCCTCTTACATTTCAGAGGAAACGCTACTAGAGAGAAACGTCCAAATCTTATCTTTAAGTTTACTTCCCACCACCAGTTATCTCCAGATCCACGGTTCAGTGTCCTCAAATGACCTTACCTGTACATGTCCTGCTAGCTCTAAAATTTAATAGTTCTAATGACACTGTTCTCATTCAACCCTACACTGAGTTTGTACTGTAGGAATAAAGGGGAAATGAAATACCTCCTCATTGCCCCATATACATGTCTCCGCAGTGGGAAAATAAAGGTTCCATCCTCTTCACATATATTATAGAAAGATAATGGAAGCCTTGCACAAAGATAAAATCATGCTGAAAATAAATGATTCACACACACAAAAAGATTTAAGTGTGAGGCTTTCTATTTCTTCGGCCAAAATCTCTTTGAGATTCAGTTGCCTGGATGATGGTACATTGGGAAAGTTTGCATTACGGCCCAGTATGGCAGTCATCAGCCATACACAACTACTGAACACCTGAAATGCAGCTAGTCTGATTTGAAAAGACAGTCCAGATTTAGGAGAGACACTGTAATCAAAAGAATGTAAAATACATCCCTAATAAATTTCATATGCTATCATATTAAAATGACAATATTTTCGATATATTGTATTAAATATTTTATTGAAATTAATTTCAACTTTTGTCTTTTTACTTTGAAAATGTGACAACAAGAAAAATTTGAATTATATACATGTCTTGCATTATATTTCTACTGGGCAGAACCAACCTAGATCTTTGCTACTCAAATTGTGGCTATCTGATCAGCAGGATCAGCCTCATCCACTAGTTTGTCAGAAAGAAGAATCTTGCCCCCACCTCAGCCTATTCAATCAGAATCTGCACTTTTACAAGGTCCTGTGAAAGGAGGATCCCTGTGCCCATTCAATTTTGAGAAGTACTGTGCTAGTTTTTCCTACAATAAGTCATACTAGGTATTTGGGTTGTTGACCTACATGAGTGCCATGTTAAAAAGCGATAGAAACATGCCAGCAAAGCAATGCAAATTTTTAAGACTGTAAATTACCAAACAATTTAAGAATATTTTTAAAAATGATCTTATACCTGCAAATTAAACACACACCACAGACACAAGCGGGCAGAAGGGAGGGAGGGAGGCCACTGAACTGAGGCTACCTTGGTTACTTCTGGATTTTCGGCCACCAGGTAGGTGAAGCTGATGTTCACCAGGTCTGTACCGCTGCAGACACAAACTATCCGCCCTTCCAGATCATTCTCTGATTTTCCAACCGCTTCAAGAGCAGCCAAGATTTTGGGATCCTATGTAGAGGGATGCAAATAAGAAAAAGAAAAGTTAGATCCCACAGTATGGAGGAGGAAATAACATAAAAATAAACTACCACACATAAGTAAAAATACACATAACAGCATTTTTTTCTATCTAAAATACCCAGATATCTAGCATCATTCTAAACTAATGGAGTAACGTAGAAGAGTTTGTGGTGCTGCACATTACTTGAAATTATTTGATACGAAAGGTATATTATAACATTTTGGATTTAGCAAACAAGGTGTGAGAATCTTTGTTTAGATTTTTGGTTGGAGGACCTGGAATATGGCAGTGGGTTAGGAAAGGATCTGACTGGGGGGAATTGTGTCCATAGAAATTAAAGGGGCTTCCCTCTCATCAGAGGACAGTCAGGGGGGGTTTCATCTGAGTACACAGAGCACTACAACAACCAGCAACCCTGGATTATTCCCCCAAATGAGATTAAGTCCTTTAAGTAGCCTGAATATAAAGAATGAGTATTTGTATCTCTAGGAGCCATGGCATCCTTACCTAGAATAAAGGCTATGCAGGTTTACCCTGATTAGTAAATAAAGTAGTGTCTTTGTTCTCCAAAGGAACTCAGAAGGAAATGCCAACATATAGTTTAATTAACATAAAAGAAGACAACCTTTTTTTTTAAAAAAAAAAAAAAAGAAAAACAAAGTAAGGAATGTAATTTTGTTTTGTATAGCTAAAACCCTGCAGGGCTATTATGAAAAAGGGAATAAACACTTCCCCTTGGAAAAGAATATTTTGGAAGAAAAAGCCATCTTTTAAATTCCTAGCACTCTTACGTAAAGAGTTTCTTATTCAAACAAATTGATCACTATGATGAGGACTGATTTGTAAGTTTTGTTATTTTTTTCCTCCTCTCAAAGGCAAACTGAGCCTTTAAGGTGAGCCAATGCCTGAGTGGACAGGTGTCCAATTATGGGACTACTGGAGCCATTTAAATTTCAGTAACAACCACAGATGAGAAGTAAATCAAGGTTTGCTTAAAAAAATAACAGGGAAAGCAGGCTTATCCAATTAATTTCTGTGTTAAGGAAACTGTTTCCCTGATGTTGGTACCACACAAGGGGCTTGGTTTTCAAGGGTTAATAGCATCTCTAATATAATGAACAATAATGCAGTCCAAACCACCCAACGGTTACAGATGAGAAATCTTTCTAAGCAGTGTCTGTCCTTAATACTTAGCTGATGATTCTGGAGCAGTAACACATTAAACATCATTCTGAAGACCATTTCCAATACAAGTAAATCTGTGTTTAGAAAAACAGCAAACACAGGTACCTTTGGTATGGCTCCCAGCCGAATGCTGTTGATGAGGGAACATTCTAGTACCTGCCCTTCCTGGAAAGAAAATACAGCACAGCCGTGAGCTTGCCTTCTACCAGACCTATAACACAGACAAAGTGCTTAGCAAAGATTTCTGACCACAACGGCAACGCTGATTACAGTAAGATGGCAGAGGGAGGGAAAACCAAATAACAACAATAATTATTTCCAGTGATCAGACATAGTAAAGACCCCAAACATACTATTTCAAAATGCAGCGCTAAATATTTATAAAATGTTTATAAGATGCTGTTACTTTTGTACACATAATACGTGTCTTGTTAATAATGTCTGTGTGTCATTAAACATAGGGGTACATAGAACACTACATGGGAATAAGGCTTACTTTTATCTAACTCCAGTCCTACTGCTTTCAAGTTCAGCTCAACTGTTCACTAAATGTGTAACTGTGCCGTACATCAAATTAAGTCCCAGGACATGAAGGGATGAGCACACTTTTAATGTTGGCTCAAGCATTTCTTAGGAGATCTACTTAACTCCCCAGATTAAATCAGACCTGCCTATTTTAAGCACTTATAACAATGCAAACTTCTCTTCCACAATACTCAATGACTGACATCATTTGTTTTTACATGTCTAACTTTGCTCCTAGACTGGACTCCATGAGGAATAAGAGACTGTCTTTGATTATCATTGTATTCCCCTATGTCTGACACACGGAGGCTTGTTGGTACAGTTCTTGAATGAATGGAATGAAGGAGTAGGTGGTGTGAGGTCCGTGGCCTGCTGAGGCACTCGGTCTACATGTTGAAAACTGAAATGGCTCAAATCAGAAAGCAGGAAGAGCAACACGGTGTTCTGTGCCTACCTTGCCTTCACTTTTCCAGGTCAGAAAAAAGCCAAATTCATCCACTTTGAAGAGGCAGTTGGGCTCAAACACGAAGGACTCCTGTTGAAAAGAAATTTGTTGATCTTCATGACTCACACTGTTTTAAATCTAATAAAAATGCAAATTATCCTTGAGGCTCTAAACAAGGGAAAATGAGAAATCATCATTTCGTGTCCTCTGATTCTAATATTGACATTTCTTATTGCATTAACAGAACATTTTTCTTTTGAAAACTCTTTGCATTCATTTTTGTGTTGCAAGACTGATTGATCTAATACAGCATCTTCCTCCAGAACGAATTTAAGAACAGAACACACCGAAGCCGTGAAGGTCACAGAGAAGAAAGCTTCCCCAAGGTCTTGGAAAAAGAGCTCCTGAGAGGAAGGACCCCAGCTTCCAGCCCACTGGCCTCCCTGCATACACTAGGAACCACTGCCTGTACAACACAATGTCAAAAGTCAGGAGAAAAAACATTTTTAAAGTCACTATTTGTGTGTGTGTGTGTGTGTGTTTGTACAACTCAACATTCAGATGTTTATTCAAATTTTTTTTTCTGATTTCTTTTTTTAAATTTCAGATTAATATGGAGGTACATACGATTAGGTTACATTATTTGCACGTTAGGAAACATCCAAGTTGCATTTGATTCCTTCACCCAGAGGTGAGCCACATACCCCTACATTGTACCCACTAGGTGGGAGCTGACTGAGCTTCTTCCCCTGTGCCCTCCCCCTTCTTGAATTTTATTGTGCCTTTCCTCTCATGTGGGCCTGGAGTTGTTCATCTACTTGTTCTAAATTAGTATCGAGTACACAGGATGCTTGTTTTTCCATTCTTGAGTTACTTTACTAGGGAGAATGATCTTCAACTCTATCCAGGTAAATACAAAAGAGATTTTTTGCTTCTTTAGCCAACTTCACTTGGTGTCCTGTAAAGCAGGTGTTGATCAGCCCTTTGAGCTTCCCCAGGCATCATTCTGGGCCCCGTAACATCAACATTAACCTGTGAGCTTGACTGGATTGCCAAATCTAGAGCCCCAGGACAGATAGACTAAATCAGAGCCTGTGGGGATGCGGCCCAGCAATCTCCAGATGATTCTGATGCACACTAAATTTTGATAACTGTTGCTGTGAACTTTGGTAGCAGAAATTCAGTGAAGACTACAGAGTCAAAATTTCAATCAAGAAAGAATGTTGGCCCGACTTCCGGCCTCAGAGTAGCTGTGCTGTACTTGCTAACCGATTCCTGGTCTTACTAAGAGAGCACCATTGTGCTTAGGAACGCCAGGAAAATTCTATGTCAATATGAGAAAAAGAGTTTTGAGGATGTGAACCCAGATGTCCTGGGCCCTCTGTTTGCATTACACTGAGACTTGGCTTCCACACGCCAGCAAATCTACATGTGCTTTTCATGATCCAAAGAAACGAACTTCCTAGACGGCTACACTGCCACTTAGGAGCCTGTGTAACAAAACAGATCAAGCCAGTAACTTAAGACAAATAAATAGTTATCACAGGATTAAGATCTTAAGGGCAGTTCAGGCTCTTTGTTTCTCCTGTCAAAATTTATCTTTCTGAAATCCAGGGAAGCAGCAACATTCATCAAGGTAAATCCAAAGTCAAGTTGCTTGAGGACTGTAAAGTGGCAGACTTCAGAATTGTGGGGGCCCTGAGCAAAGTCTGCTGTCAGTTTGGATGGGTCCCTAGCACAGCTCTGTATCAGGTGTGCGCTGGGCAATGCAGCCACAGCAATAAGTAAGGGTATGACCCTTTGCCTTCAAAGTCAAAGCCCAGTTCCATCATTTCTGATATACTTTCTCCTAGAAGGACACTCTTGGTCTCACAACCCTTGTCTAATAAATGGAAACATTTTCACCCTCGCCCCCCTTCAGTTTTGTCATGGGAATTAAACGAGTGTGAATACAAAGCGCGTGGCACAGAGTTCAGCAAGGATCTTAACAAGGTACGGCTCAAATTTGTCATAGTGGTAGCAAATTACTAACAATAGGACATTTTTTGCTAAGGTGATATTTTTTGACTCTTCAAAATAGCACTTTCGGACAGTTCAACCTTTCAGGAAAAGGCTTGACACTGAAGTTGATACTTCAGATGGGTCGTCATGCCAGGCAGAGGGAGCAGTGTTTGCAAAGACAAATAGCCTTGACCTGACACTGGGAGCTTCTGAGTACTTTGGTGTGGTTAGAACATCTCAAAGCAGCAGCAGGAGATGAAAGAGGACACATAAACGCACGTTATTTTGTTGGCAGGGTTTTGTATGTCACCACAAAAGGCCTTAGACTTTACCAGAAGGCCACAGGTAATCTTACACTGTTGTTAACTAAAAAACTAGCACTGTCGACCAATCAAGACATAAAAATTTACACATTTTAGAATACTTTGAAAGCAATGCCCTGGTGGTAACTGGTGGTAACAAAGAAGTCTGTTCCATGTTCAAAAGTATACCCTACAATGATGTTCACAGAGTAGACAGCCCCACAGGGAGTTAGCCACCATGACTACTTACGGGCACTCCATCACCTAACTCCAATTAAGGATTTCAGATGGCCTTGAAATACATACAACTAAATAAGAATGATTTTCCAATTTATTTTGAGGCTGGACTTTTACTTCCTTGACATCCTTAAGTATAATGATTTTTTTTTTCTTCCTTCTTCCTTCTGGTGCCCCTGGAGCTTGTCATCACCACCTGGAAATTTTGATACCTAACATCCCACTCTTAGACTATTTCACCTGGTCCTTCTACCCCTGAGCTCCCCTCTTCCTTCTCTTTAATTTATTTGACTTCTTTGAGCCTCTTTTTTATTGTCCCTGCCAACCTCACTCTCTATCAGGCTGTCCTCTTCTTACCTCCATCCTTGCTAGTGTATTTCCATGGACCGACTGCAATCATCCCCCACAGACGCTCGCAACTCCCATGTCTCATTGTCTGGTTTTATTAGCCAAAAGGGGTAAAAAAAAAAAAAAAAAACCCATCCTATCCATGCTGTATCCCTGAACTTGATCCATGCTATATCACTGAACTTCATGATGAAACTCACAGAAATGAACTATCAACCTAAATGGGGAGTCCACGGTGACTTTCAGTCTATGTTCTCCACTCTTTGAGAGGGCAATGTCACTGCTTTTTCTGATTCCCATTCACTCCAACCAATGATACT
>NW_003852420.1:6653082-6674083 GCF_000181295.1 Otolemur garnettii
CTCGATGAGTTCCAGACTCAGATATTTAACTCTCATCCCCTTGCATGTCTCAACATTACCATGCTCACAACTGAGTCCTTTATTCCATCCCTATCCTCTCTCCAAGCTTCTCTGTCGCAAGGCTTCCTTAGTTCAAGATGCGGGTACACTGTCAACAGCATCTGGTCTTTGAAACTGCGAGTCACCCTTGACTTTCCTTCATCCTTTCCTTTCGTCTCCATTAACAAGTCTGCTTCCCGGAATTTCCTACGTGTGCCCACTCCACTCCATCTCCATCACCACCATCATGGTCCAAATGCACATTGTCTTTCTCATGGACTGAGCTCCTCACTTCTGTTCTTTCTCCTCCTGGCAGTCAGATTCATTCTTTCAACTTTGATTCAGTTCATTAAAATCATTCAATGGACTGCCATTTTATTTAGAATAAAATCCCAACTCCTTACTGTGATCTAAAAGGTCCTGGGCAATCTAGGTCCTTTATACCTTATCTCATGCCATTCTCTGGGCTTTCTTCTGCTTCCTGTTCACAGCAACCATCAGAATTCTTTACCTTGAAACCCCCAAATTCTTTTGAGCCTCGGGTCTTCACCTGCCTTGAAGTCTCGCCCTCCAGCCTGCAATGCATGAGACTCACTTTCTTCCTATAGAGCTGCCTTCCTTATCCCCTCCGTAGAGAGGCTTTCCCTGATCACCTTTCCTTAAGTCTCTCATTTTACTCTCTGTTACAGAATACTGATCACTTCCTTGCTAGCACTGATCACAGTCTGCAATTATTTCATGTGTCTGTTTATTGATTTACTGCCTGGCTCTCACATCAGAATGTAACCTCTAAGAGGCAGAGTCCTTGAACAAGTCTTGTTTACCTTTGTGTTCCTAGCACCTAGCACATCAAAAAGCACCCACAACTTCACTCATTAACTAAAGATATGAATGAACAAATGACTTTTTTTCACATAAAATATTTTGCAGCATGCCGCTCTGTAAAACAAGTAAAAAGAAGCGGCTCAAATTGGGAGGGCGGCACCAAGCCCAGAACCCTTCAGGGTCAGTCCTTGGAGGGCTGTCAAGGACAGGAGTACAAATACAAGAACACCAGGTTGAAGTTGTCCACCTGCAGGAAGGTGCACCTTTGTCTAACTCTTACAGACTCATCTCAGAGGGTGGGGGTACCTTTGAGATACCTCCCGGGAATTCCTGTGGAATCAGGAACACTGTTTTAATGCCACTGCAAAGAAATCATTCCCAAAATAGGGTAAGAAAAGTTGTGCAAGGGAAAGAAAAATTAAAAGGAAAAAAAGAACAGTAAAATAAGGACAGAGTAAAAGGCAACTCTCAGACATACCTATCTTAAGATCCTACACAGTTAGGACAGGGTGCCAATTTGGCTCCGGGCTCCCTAGCAACAAAAGCAAAAAGGGGGAAAAATATTTACCGAGTGCCCATCCAGTTCACAGGATTAAAACATATCAGTTGTTAGGAGAAGCAATTAGCAGAATGGAAATTCTCCAGGGGGACCTCATGAAGAATCTGTGATTGAGGCTATAGGCCAGGTCCACCATGAAACCCACCATAAGCTCATCAGCTGTGGCCGAAAGATTCTGTCTGTTCAAACCACCCGTGAAAGACCAGAGGGCAGTCTGAGGGATATGTGGTCATCTGCTGAAAGGAACTAAGACACAACCTGCACATGTTTCTCAGCACCTCTCGCTAACAGACATAAGGGTGAACCTCGGGTGAGGAAAGAAACGTCTACTCTTTTCTCCTCCAGCGGTTTTACATTTCCCATGGAGACCTGACCAGAACGTGGGCTGTGCTTCCCTGACCAGACCTAGGTAATATACTCTGAGTCTCATGTCAGAAAAATTGTCCTCCAGATCTCAGCGCTGCAGGGGAGATTGTAAAAAGAAGCTGGGCTTTTTCTCCTTTGTAAATCCGTTTATTGTGCAGTTAAAAGGTAATAAAACTTTCTGGAAAGAAAACAAACCATAATAGAACTTCTTCCAGGGGGCCCAGAATTTCAATTCTTTCTTTTGTTTGTTTGTTTGTTTTGCAGTTTTTGGCCCAGGCTGGGTTTGAACCCTCCACCTCCAGTATATGGGGCCGGAGCCCCACTCCTTTGAGCCTCAGGCGCCGCCCCAGAATTTCAATTCTATGTGACCCAGTTAAAATTCGTCATAGTTACACCTTAGAACATAAAGACACGTTAGCTCATCCAGCCCAAGGCTCTTCTTGGGCCACTGGGAAAGAAGGGCTGGGAAGGAACAGAAACTCCTCTTGAGAAACTGCAGAACAAGAGGGGCCAGAGATTCTGTTTGAGGGCATCAAGAGGAACACTCTGAGCTGGGCAAGGGGGTTCATGACTGTAACTCCAGCACTCTGGGAGGGTGAGGCAGGTGAATTCCTTGAGCTCAGGAGTTTGAGACCACCCTGAGCAAAAGTAAGACTCTGTCTCTACTAAAAATAGAAAACGGGCATTGTGGCTGCCATCTGTAGTGCCAGCTACTTGGGAGGCTGAGGCAGGAGGATCACTTGAGCCCAAGACTTTGAGGTTGCTGTGAGCTATGATGCCATGACACTCTAGCCAGGGTAACAGAGGAACACAATGTCTCAAAAAAAAAGAAAAGAGGAATCACTTTGGCTGAAAGTACTATTGCCAGAATCTATTTCTGGCTCTGGAATCCCTGCTCCATGGGGCTTGTGTCACTGCAGGCTTAAAGAAACATCCCAGCTCATGAAGGATCCGGTATATTCTTAAACTATGTGTTATTTTTAGTATTATTCCCCAACACATGTTGGTTCAACCTTATTCAATATCACAACCCAGCTCTCAAAGATTTGAGTTACTTTTAAAATTGGCTTCGATTAACAATATTTCTCCCTTATTTCAATTTTAAAAGTTAGTCTGTTAAGTAAAGCATAATCCCTTTTCTTCTCATAGGAATGGAAGAGAAGTCAGCAGGCCGGATATTCTGAAGAGGAGGAAAGTACCTGCATGGAGAAATCCAGATAATAAAGTAGTTGATTTAGTTTTAAGTTTGATTTGTGGTTATTTCTCCCCTTTTCTCTCCTGCCTTCTCTCCCACCATCACTTCCCAAAGTTCATTGGATATGTCTATATCTTTATAGTGGGGGGAGTGGTTCCTGCAATTTTCAAATAGTCAAGTCTTAATACCAGCTAGGAACTCTCAATTTTGGACCAGCTAAATTAAAGCTTTAATGCCACTTTATTTAAATATTAGTTGATCAGAGGCTGATCTGTGTTTGTGACTGGACAGGTACAGCAGGATTTTAGAGAGGAGTGGAATGGAGTGGAGGGTTTTACATTCTATCACAAGTCTTCTCTTCCTAGGAAGTAGAGCTCACAGCGGCTTTGGGGCCCAGGCCTTGCCGTCAGTCCTGGGTGTGAGCGCCAGCCTCCCCGCCAGGCATCTGCAGAGGAGTCTCTGGTCCTTCTGCACAACCTGGCCGAGCTTCACTTTTCCTAGCTGTAAATTGGAAAACCAAAGGCGACTCCTCCACAGGGGTCTCAAAGAATTAAAGTTGAGAAATTCTTACCAAGGTAAATGTTGAAGAAGTGATGGTAAAGGAGAGAACAGCTACCATTTAATTTAGGGCTATTGTGCAAGGCATTTCAGAAACGCAATCTCACCCAAAGCTTGGGACAACTCTGAGATCAACACTGCCCAAGATATTTCTCTGGATGGTAGAAATATATCTGCAAGGGCTTTGCACAATGTGGCCGTCACAAGCCATCTGAGGCTATGGAGCACTTAAAATGTGGGTAGTGCAACCAAGGTGCGGAATTTTTCATTCTAATTAATTTTCCTTTAAATAGCCACATGGGATTAGTGGTTACCACGCTGGCCAATGCAGTTTTAGAGAGGGAGGGGGAAAAACGTTCAGAGAAGAGTAAATTCTTCAAAACCACAGTCAGAGTAACAAACTCGGGATTCAAACCGGTTTCTCTGATCCTGGAGCCCACCTCCGTCCACTCTGTCAACTGGACCCCTCCATGTATCACCAGCCAATTGTTGGGTTGCAGTAAAGGAACACTGCCTACGGAGACTCTACCTCTGCGTACACACGGGCTCACCCTCCTAGTTTCCTAGGAAGTTTCCTCCGAGTTTTCCAGGAAGCGGAAAAGACCTCGTCCAGGTTGGAGAGAAACAAGAGAAGTCTGAGTTAGGAAGAAGACCCAGGGATCTTATCCAGTTATCACATTACCAGCTACGGCCACCAAAAATCCCGTAAACCAGGGAGGATGCTCAGAGTGGCCTTCAGGCTGGGAAGCAGGTGGGGCTTGGCTTAGAATCAACCCAGAAGTCCAGCTTTCTATCAGATCTGGAAGCTCAGAGCCCAAGAGATACCTTACAGCCTGTTTCCATTCTTTATTCCATAGGAATCCTTTCAGCTCTATACCTAGCCGAGCCTTTGTGATTCTGTATAAACACTTTCTCAGATAGGATCACAAATTTTCATTGTTTTCAATTTAAACTAGAGCCCTTAGTGATTAAATTCTGCCAAGAGAATAATTTATGAACTGCTATAATAGATGGGCCTGGGTCCTTAATCTCCCCTTGGAAGGATCCCGAAGGTTCATTCTGTTTGTTTATCTCTCTTCTGCTTCACAGACTCACAACATAACTGACACCGGGCTCCCCACCTCACCCTCCACCTGGCAGGGTCTCCACCGACCCTTGTTGTGCCCTACCAGTATTACCTGGTGAGGAATCTGTCCGACAGGCCGGATGCGGGGACTAATTGAGCTCCTCATCAACATGAACCACACTACATTACTGGACTTCACATTCCATGAGACAGGGACCATTTCTTTTCCTTTTTTATGAGACAGAGTCTTACTATGTCACCCTGGGTAGAGTACTGTGGCGTCACGGCTCACAGCAACTTCAAACTCTTGGGCTTAAGTGATTCCCTTACCTCAGTCTTCCAAGTAGCTAGAACTACCGGTGCCTGCCACAACGTCTGGCTATTTTTTTGTTGCAGTTGTCATTGTTGTTTAGCAGGCCTGGATTGGGTTCTAACCCGCCTGCCTCTATGTATGTGGCCAGCACCCTAACCAATGAGCCATGGGCGCTAAGCCAGGGACCATTTCTTATTTAACTTCTAATTCCCAAGGCTCAAGATGGTGTTTTGAATATAGTGAGGTGGTAAGAAATGTCTACTGAGACCAGGTGACGTGGCTCACCTCTGTAATCCTAGGACTGTGCGAGGCTGAGGTGGGTAGATAGCTTGAACTCAGGAATTCAGGACCAGCCTGAGCAAGAGCAAACCCCCATCTCTACTAAAAATAGGAAAACTAGCTGGGTATCATGGCAGGCATCTATAGTTCCAGCTACTTGGGAGGCTGAGGCAAGAGGATCACTTGAGTCAAGGAATTTGAGGTTGCTGTGAGCTATGACACCAATGTACTCTACCTGGGGCTATAGAGTGAGACTCTGTCTTGAGAAAAAGAAAGATAAAGAGAGAGAGAATGAGAGAAAGAGAAATGAAAAAGGGAAAGAAGAAGAAATCTGTCAGATAATGAAAGAAAAAGAAAAGTAGAAGAAAAAGACAGAAGCAGCAATCTGTCAGATAATGTAAGAACATTTGCAGTGTCTGTGTTCCTCTCCCCAGCCTTTGAGTCTTTGAACAGATATTCCTACTGGGTCAAGTTAGTGAAATTTAACATAGACCTTTTCCCCTTCGGCTAGTAACTGGTGCTCAACCAGAACCCAGCAGGGAGATAGGGTTCTTGTCTCCAGATGGGCAACGCAGGTCTTAGGCTGCTATTACTAGCAACACACATCCTGCTTACCAAGTGCCCAGCAAAGCCCTAAGCACGTTCTATGCATTAATTTATTACCCTCACAACACTCTTATGAGGGAGGTACAGTGATGATTATTCCCATTTTACAGATGAAGACATTAAGGCACAGAGATTAAACATCAGCAGGCACAATCTCAGATGCCTGCTTCAAGGCAGATGAACAAGAGGGTGACACCGTTAGGAAGTGGGCCCAGGTAACTTCTCAGCAGTCATCTCTGAACAAGGCTCTGTTACTCTCTTTGTCACAGAGTGCCAGGAATCATCGGGAAGGGTCAGAAGGGCTTCTGTCACATTTCAGCTCTAATTACGGCATCTCTTCAGGATTCCCTTGTGAACTACACCAACTCTGGAACTGTACAACTCAAGTGTTCTCCATCTGCTGCGGGTGTTTTATGGGGAATATTTTTCATTACCTCATGTGTTTGTAAGAATTCTGCCTCAGATGGTAGCAAGAGGGAAAACTCTGTTCCCCCAGATCTGCCGCCTTCCTTGCAATCTAGTGGCCACTGGAATCCTGGGACCACCTTTCTCATATTTCTTCAGCCACCAGAAGCAAATCTGAGGCTCACTTCTTTCAATTTCACTCAACATCTTTGCTACCCATAGAGTTGCTGCTTGCTAATTTTGCCCCAGTCTTATCTCCTTTCCTATATTTATTTTTCCCCTTTAACCTAAAAATTATTTTATCTTGTAACACATACGATTGCATTACAGCTTTCTGTAATGTAAGCACAAAAAAATGTAAGCACAAAAACCATCTCATGAGCACCAGAAATGCCTAGGCGTTTCACATGGGTTTCAGGGTCAGATGGTCCTCGTCCAGATGTGGCTAGGCACTCATTTCTTCTTCCCTAAAAACAGACACAATGACACTAGCCCTAACACCTATCTCACAAGTTATCTATGGCCTTTAGAGTACTTGATACATAATCTGAACCAAGTAAATTTGTACTGATTATTACTACAATAACACAGTAATAATGATTAGCATCAATGTTGCTAGTCTTGATTTTTTTTTAGAATATAAAAGTATACATTTATTTCACATTACAGGAAGAGAGTGGAGGGAGGAAGAGATAAGAAAGAGAGGGAGAAGAGGGCAGAGAGAAGGGAAGATGGGGGCTGTGAGAGAAGGAGTAAGGGAATGGCCTGACATCCCCCCAAAAGAAAGGAAGAATGCTAGCCTGGTCTTGATTATTATTAACCACCAAAGAAATACCATCATTCCTACCTTACGGATGAGAAAACTGATCCTAACTGAGGGTAGGCACATCACCCACGAAGACACTGATAATATGGGGCAGAATGACATTGACAGGGAATCAATTTCTGTTGTGTGGGTCTTTCAAAGCCTACGTTCCTAGTGTGTGCTTATTTCCAGTGAGCTAGAATACACTGTAAATGTAAGGGAAATTGACAGCATCTGTCAATTACTGTTGACGCTGACTCATTAAAAGCTGGGTTTCCCTAGAGGGAGGTCAGCTTGTGTTTGTTTTTTCTACATCACAGCCACCTCTGCCCAGCCAGCCTGGGTCTGCATCAGGCCTCATCATTTTTTTCTTTTTCCTTTTCACCCGCATTTTGAAGTGTAGTGACCAGCAGAGATAATCCCCGGCCAGGCCTGCACCTCCCTGGCCGGCAGAGCGTATGTTCAGGTGGTGAGAGTGCAGTCCGGTGAGTCATCAGCAACCACTCAAGGCGACTGACCTGTGTCTGTCTCACATTATACCTGCCATGGAAATGGAAAGGTCTCTCCCTCAGGAATCAACCAAGAGCATTTAAAGGGCTCATTTCAGCAGTGACTGTAAGATAAGAGGACACTACTCTGGTGTCAAGTGGAAAGATTTAATCCACTTCTTTCATATTATTCTTGCCTTGGAAATAAACAACATCATCACCTTTCTCTGTGACCTGGCTTGAAAAGTCGCTGATGGTGATCAAAAAAGCAATAAGAGGAAGGCATGCCACTTTCTCCGATTTTTCACATTACTGTCTATTTTTTAAAAGAAACTCAAATTTGGCCTCCTGAGGCTTAAACAGGTGCTATGGAGATAAACAAACAGGATTCATAGTAATTATTTACGGTAAATATTAAAATCATGTCACCTCCCCTCCCTGCCCTAGCAAAATACTACTACTAATAATAATTCTAAAAGCAGTAGGAGATGTGCTTCTGCACCGCAAGCTGAGAAAGCCTTCTCTTTAGTAAAGCATTTCTAATTAAAACACAATTAGTTCCAGAATAAGTTACACTGAGCAAATGATTAAAAATATGGTGACATAGAAGACATACCTGAATAGGCAGGCCCAGGAAAGGACATTTTAAACTATTGCTCTGTGGAGATGATGGACAATTTGAATAAAGGAGGCATTGAAACGAGAGGAATCTCAAATGGCTCTCATGGAACTTCCCTTTGAATATATGCATCTCACATTTAAATAATGCAGCTTCTGAAAATGTTTTTCTTCCTAGTGGCTGCATGATATGTCACGCTGGTTCCACTTCTGTCTTCGGAAATAGCTTATATTTAGGGCTCAAAGATATACAGTGTAATAAAAGGCTCTACAGGCTCCGAGGGCCTATGCTGGCTCTGTCACTTTTTATTGCATATTAAAAAGTTCAGTCATTGCTGGAACATCTCACAAGGACCCCTGCTACCACCAAGAGAATTTTGCAGGGAGTGCAAAGTCCCCAAAACTTAGCCTGGATCCTCCTACCCAGGGAGAGCGCTGTTGCCACCTAGAAACAGACATCAAGACAGAAACGGAAGGCTAAGATGCCTACTCAGGCAAATGGCTGTGAAAGAGAAAGAGAGGCAGGGTTGGCAGGGAGATCGTCCACACCGTATACTGTGCCTCAGGCCTAACACCTGGGGAGAAGGAGGAGGAGGAAGGGGCAGTGAGGATGAATGGGTGGACTGCAGGACAGCTCTGAGAATATCTCCACCAGGTGGACGGGGGGGCCTCAGAGCACAGGACGCCCACACAGGAAAGGCCCTGTCATGTCTGGTCGCTGGCTGGGAGCCTGGGCACCAAGGCTGCAGGCATGCCGTCCGCTGTCTGCACTCCTGGGGCCGTTTCTCTCGAAGGGCAATTAAAGAGAACAACTCCTTGTCTGCCACAGATGGTGGTCTCTGGCTAACCCTTTCTCTAGAGTCCTAAAAATAGGACTTCCACTTCCAGTTCCTCGAGACTCTTAACATTCCTTAAAAATGAGGAATCATTTAAGTAACATTAAATTTGACTTTCAGATATGTAATTAAGGAATTGCTGGATCCTAGAAATCCTTATTTGTTGAGTGATGAATGAATTCCCAGCAAAGTCTCTGCTCTCCGAGGATATAGTCTAGGGGGATTATGGCAATGAATAAAACTAAGCATAAGGGAGTGACAGAAATAAGTGAGAAGGGTGAGGGGCTTTTGTGCGTGTAAGATGATCACGAAGGCCTCTTGGAGGAAGTTGATATTCAAACACAATTTGAATGAAGTGAGGACCTGAACCATGAGAACTGATGATGTATGAGATATAGCAACCCAGAGTGGGAACCGTAAGTGCAAAGGCCCTGAGGTCAGCGCCTGATAGGCATGGAGGTCCGTGCTCTCCAGGGAACATTGAAGAGACAGTGAAGTTGCTCGTGTAGGGAACATGCAGGGCACAGAAAGAACTTAGGAAATAACCTGGAATGAAGGAGTAAAACACCAGGAGAAGGGCTCACTCTTATTTACATTCTATAAAGATCCATGGTATTTATTCTTCATAATAGCAACATGAGGTAAGTATTATCACTCCCAGTTTTCAAACAAGGAAGCTGTGGCTTAGTGGATTTAAGACTGACTCATAGTCACATCTCTCCAGTAGCAGAGCCAAAATTGAACCGTCTTCTGTTTAACTCCAAACCCATGCCCATGTGTATGTCAAGCTTTTGGAAAGAGTTCTTTGGCAAAGATTTTACCCTAAATACCACTTGGTACAAAAACTCTTTCTTTATTTGCAAACAATATCCTGGCAACTTGGCTTCCATGAGCATTCAAAACCCAGGCCCCTTTTAGCATCTTGCCAAAGTCAAGAGGATCTAAACCTCCTCTTTTGGCCTTGGAATAAGAAAACCCATAGTAAAAGAGGTGTGGAGGTGCCAGCAAACTGTCCCCAGGTAACCTTAAAGTAGAAAGAGTTATGGGTCCCTGCCATCCCCATACCTGGGAAGACACACTGGCTCTGCCCATCCGTCCCAATGGAGATTCTGACAAAGCACCATTTTGGAGCAAATGCTCATTATTCGTGGCTTGAAGAGAAAGTAGTTTAAAAACTACATACTTCTAGGTGGCAGCACCTGTGGCTCAGTGAGTAGGGCACTGGACCCATATACCAAGGGTGGCAGGTTCAAACCCTACCCCAGCCAAACTATAACAAAAAATAGTGGCAGGTGCCTGTGGTCCCAGCTACTCAAGAGAATTGCCCAAGCCCAGGAGTTGGAGGTTACTGTGAGCTGTGATGCCATAGTACTCTACCGAGGGTGACAAAGTTAGACTCTGTCTTAAAAAAAAAAAAAAAAACACATACTTTTTACTAATTCATCAAAATCAACATTAAATATTAAAAAGATAGGCTTTTCTGCTGAGAATATTTTAGATCTATTTCCATCAATTGAAAGAAAATATTATTTTTTTAATATATAGCATGTTTTACCTTGTTTTTTTCCCCAAAATGAGAGACTAAAAAAGCCCTGATTAAAATTTTTCTATCCTTACAGTCTTATTTTTCCTGATTTTAATAAAGTAGAGATCTAGTGCTCTTAGGGCACGAGGGGCAATGATATAAAAAAATAAATTCTGGCTCAGTGCCCGTAGCTCAGAGAGTAGGGAGCCAGCTGGGCCTGCTATACAACAATGACAACTGCAACCAAAAAACAGCCAGACCTTGTGGCAGGCGCCTATAGTCCCAGCTACTTGGGAGGCTGAGGCAAAAGAATCACTTGGACCCAAGAGTTTGAGGTTGCTGCAAGCTGTGACACCATGGAACTCTGTTGAGGGTGACATAGTGAGTCTCTGTCTCAAAAAATAATAACAAATAAGTAAATAAGTTCTTTCCATTCTCATTACCCAAAGGGAATTGGATTATAAGTCCCTGGACTTAGCAGTAGTATAATAATTATGATAAGCAAATAGTAAATTAAAAAAGAGCTAAACAGATCATTGGTTCTAGCTTCCATTCGTGAACTTTAGAAGTAACTGTTTTTATTTGTATGTTGTTTATGTCACACATATCTTCCCAAATAAATGTTTCTCTTCTGGCTGTCATCCGGAGTCATAGAGCCGTGATTCCTGGGGGGTTCTCTATATCTATATACCAGATCCGAATACTGGCTCATCACTTATGTGTTCGTTAGTAGGTGATAAGTTTTGGATGCCCCCCACAGCAAATCTCATGTTGAAATCTGATCCCCAGCGTGGAATGGGGGGCCTGGTGGGAGGTGTTTGGGTCCTGTGGGCAGATCCCTTGTGAACAGCATAGTCAGCTTCCTGACGTAATGCGTGAGTTTTGCCTTAGTAGTTCCCCTGAGGCCTGGTTCTGTAAAAGAGCCTGGGACTGCCTCCTCCCTCTCTTGAGCCTTCTCTCACCATGTAATGCTTAGGCTCCCCCTTTGCCCTCTGCACGGTTGGAAGCTCCCCTAAGTCCTCACGGGAGCAGATGCTGGCCCCACACTTCTTGTTCAGCCTGCAGAACTGTGAGCCAAATCAACCACTTTTCTTTATAAATTACCCAGCCTCAGGTAATTTCTTGATAGCAGTACAAAGAGACTAATACAGTAGTCAATTCCTTCAGTGATCTAAGTTTCTCTTTCCTCATCTGCAAATGGTGGGAAATAACCTTATTTAATCCTTATAAACACTGGAGGGTTTGAAGAGACCACTGGTGTCAAGTGCTTTGCCCCATGCCTGACACACGGAAGGAGGGAATCAAAACTGATATGCTTAACCTAGAAAATGAAGTCTCTTTCATTCAACAGTTTTTCACTCATCCTTTTACCTATATTGACTGTTTGAGGGAGATAAACTATAAAGAACTTTAAACAGAATTAATTTGTTTTCCTTCTGATAAGCCTAAAACTTCTCATCTTTCCCTATGCTCTCAAATTTCACCTGCATTATCATAGTCACTTGGGGATGAGGGTTCTTGCAACAGAGAGAGCTGGACCCTACTTGCAGAGGTTCTGATTCTGTAGCTCTGGGTGGGGCCCGGTAATGTGCATTTCTAACCCATTCACAGTTGCTGCTCATGTCTGGAATCATCCTTGCAGAACCACAATAAGTTAGTTCTTATAAAGACTTTCTGTTCAGCCTGCACCAGACTATCAAGCCTTGAGCAAGGTGCTTCGCTATTTGAAGCCCTGGTTTAAGAAGTGGCATAAGCCTGAAAAGACCTACTGAGCAATGGGGTTGTTGTGAGGCTTAAGTAAAATAATGTTTCTACACCTTTTGTCAAACACAGAGTCTGTGCATGTTTCTACCATAAGACTAGAAAACACCTGTGATGAATAATTTTATGTGTCAACTTGACTGGACTAAGGGATGCCCAGGTAGCTGGTAAAACATTATTTTTGAGAAGCAAGATCTGCCCTCACCAACACAGGTGGGGCATCATCCAGTCCATTGCAGAACAAAAGGGTGGAAGTAAGGCAAGTGAAATCCATCTTCTCCCCTGCTGGATGCTGGTGCTCCTGGTTTTCAGACCTTTGGCTTCGACTTACACACCATTGTCTCCTCTGGTTTTCAGGCCTTCACATTTGAACTGGAACTACCCCTCTGGTTTTACTAAGCCTCCAGGTAGTAGATAAAAGTTCATAAGATTTTCTTAGCCTCCATAATTACGTGAGACAATCCATTTACCTCTTCCTACATATCTACATATATCCCATGGTCTGGTTTCTCTGCTATGTCCTGACCAATAGAGCACTCTCTCTAAAATAGCCTGAAACAAGTAACAACAACAACAACAAAGTACTTCCTTATGCTTTTCAGGAATAGGGAATTCACTGGCATGAAATTGCATAGGGATAAAGAAATACAATTTTATTACTCAGAGAAGGGACTTCAACATTATTCACTTTAGAATGTGCTGTTTCATCAGACTGTCCATTTGTTCACACCTGAATGGGCTCTATTCATTCCCTGGCTGGGCCACATGCATGAACAGAATGCAATTTCAAAGAGCATGTGCAGAGAGGATGACGCCAGGATGTCCCGTGGGGGCTCTTCACCATCACCCTTGAGATCTACGAGGCTGTCCTCATCATCCCTAATTAAGGGGCTGTCTTGGCTGACATCTTCTTGGTCACCTGTAGTCCATGGACATGGCTTGAAGTAGCTGATATTGAGCATTTTCCTCTTTACACTGCAGCGTGGAAAGAAGCCATAGAGAATCTGGCACTGTAATTTTAGCCATTGAATTTTAAGTAAGTGCCGTGGCACAGCACAGTGATATTAATACTGGGGAGACCTAAGTTGCTCCTCAGCTTATTATTATTTAATTGACTCATCGCTTCCACATTTTCTTCCCATTTTTCACTGTTGCCATAAGCTCCTTATAAATCCAGCACCATCCCACATCTTCTCTGGTTTCCTAAAGGATGCTTCTCAAGTCTACCCATGAACAAGCTGTCTTCCTTGCACCCTGGAAGCATGAATCTCAAGTATTAGAATTTTCCATGAGACTGACTTAGACACCATTTCATGAGTGAGATGTTTCTATTCCTCCAGAAAAAAGAATGACCTTCTCCTTTTGTGAGGAAATAAAGAAAAGCAAGCTCAAAGAAATGTCCTGGAGAGGTAAGGAGATGTAAAAATGAAAAGAGCAAGCAAAAAGAAAAAAGCATCTTAGAAAGCAGAGTGATTTGTTATGCAGCAAAAGCTGATACAATGATATAATTATCAAAAGGAAAAGGAGGATGGCTAAGATAAAAATATCATGCCGTTTTAAGAGAAAATGAGGAATGTAAGTGAACTATTTGAAACTCAAATTATTTAATTATTCCCATTAAAACTAATTTTATTTTTTCATTTGTGTGTGGCATCGTTTGTCTTCTAAGCTAGAAGCCAGGGGCCTGCACTTTCACTTACATGCCGTTCATGTTCTCTGGTTGCTTTTGTGCTGTACACATCCTACATCACAGTTGAGTGCAAAGAGTGTACACCGCATTTAAAACGTAAAATATTTAGTATGTAGCCTTTACAGAAGAAGTTCTATGCTCGTTCTATGCCTTTCCAGCATGAGATGATCTTCTACTTCAGGAGGCCCCCAGGTAAGTGTGGTTGCTCATAAGAAGGGCCACGAACTTCCACCCCTCCCTGTGTCCACACCCCTCTGAATGCAACCCTTTATCTCCTATGGAGCAGTGGAATGTATCTACTCACTCCTTCAGCACCAGCCTGGTCCAGGCCTTGCCGTAGCCTACAGAAAGTGGCAGAAACATGGCTGTGCTCAGGAAATAACCCTCCCCACCTGCTGTAGGAGGATGACAGATGAGGTAGGGTGGAGATGAGACAGCTCTCAGCAGACAGCAAACACCTAAGGGTGCTCAGCTGAGCCTATCCCAGAGCTTTGAGGCCCAGAATCACAGACCACATAAACGGTACTGTCTTAAATCGTTAAGCTTTGGTGGTTTGCAGCAAAAATCGACACAAATGTTGACCACTGATTGCGTCCTCTAAACCCTTTCCCCTCTACATTTCTAACTCATGCCCTTTTCTCTCTTTCAGGCTTCAATACTCCCTTCCAGATTTGCTGTGGTGTCTCCTAGCGGGACCTCAAACCAGGCTCACTTGTACCCACTGTCCCTTCCTATAACTCTGCCCTCCAGTTAGTATAGACTGAGGTCTGCTAATTAATTCCTCTTTGGGGAAATTGTCTCTGAGAGTTCCAATACTTCTACATTTCTCTATTCTGCAGGTTCTGGGAGAGCTGTCTATACAAATTAGTGCTCTTTGCATACCTCTTATTTAACAAGTGTGTTTTCATTGCTCCTATCAAGCCATCCCTTCCTTTGCAAAGAGAAGTGGTTCTTTCTTCCTCAAGTTCACACACTAAGAGGCAGAGAAGGATAGAAGGAGATCCCTTAAACTTTGCGATTGCTTCTGACCTTACCCACAAATAAAGGAACACATATGTATCAAAGGTCTGTGTGGCCAAAACCCAGGATTATCCTGGACTTGTGTTAGTTAACTAACCTGCCACTCTACCAGAAAAATCAAAGGTGGAGTCTCCATCTTTTTTATGGCTGCATAGTATTCCATGGTGTACACCTTTTATGTTTACTTGGATGGAGCTGGAACACATTCTTCTTAGTCAAGTATCTCAAGAATGGGGGGAAAAAGTATCCAATGTACTCAATACTACTATGAAATCAATATATAATCACCTACACATTCATATGAATGGTAAAACATAACTATAGGCCAGAAAGTAGAAGTGAAGAGAAGAGAGAAGGGAGGGGACAGAGAGGTGGAAGGGTATTTGGGGGGAGCTCACCTAATGTACACGATGCAATGGTACATTTCAAAACTATTAAGAAAAGAGTATAATTGTGATGGATGTGTTAATCAGTTCTATGTCAGCATTTCACATTGTATATCAAATCGGTACATGGAACCCCATAAATGCATCAATGTACACAGTTATGATTTAAGAAAAAGAAAAAGAAAATCAAAGGTGAGAGAAGTTAAAAGCCAGTGACCACCAGGACATGTAAGATTTTGCTGTTAAGATTCTGGTGATTCATAATAGCTCTTTGTAGTTTACAACTGTTCACTGAATTAATTTAGGATCTTGCTAAGGCTAAGGGGTGACGAGCAACAGCTCTTTGCAGTTGGCAGCAGCACTCACTGAGTGACTGGGTGAACATTTTATTTACTCTGCAGAGCACCTGAGACCCAACAGAACAGACTTTGTCTCACAGGGTGGAGTCTTCACTCTGAAGCGGCGTCCCCACACACTGGGTGGTTCCCACTCCGTGGCTCGGATCCTTTGGTGCAGGTACATTGTTCCCATGTGAGACGAGACCAGTGTTCACTCAGGCAGGTGAAGGGACTCGCTCAAGGTCGTAACTTGGGGCTCAAACCAGACTCTTTTGTCTTCAAGTTCACTTACTTTCAGGGACTTTCCCAGCCACATAGACCTTTCCTTAAGTGTCTCATGCTTGGGTGAAAGTGAACTTTAAGCTTTGGGATCACAAGAGTCCAGATAACATTATCAGCACTGTTATTTCAAAGGCCGGTCCAAAAGAAAGAACAGGTCTGGGTGTCTTTCCAAAGACCTGGCTGACACTAGCTCTTACTGCTTTGGGTTGTCTCAGTGTTCAGGCCAACCAGGAGTGCCCAGATGCCCGGCGTTAGCTTTCTTATCCCATCAGGAAGAAGTCACACAGCTGTGATGACAAGAAAGGCAGGTAGGTGCAGAACCAGAGACACTTCAAGTGGAAAACTGATCCTCCTTAGACCTTCCCACCTCAACAACCTCTATTTTCTAGCACAGAGATTTTGAAAAACGTTGCCTATGGAGATAGCCTATCAGAGGAAGGATTAAGACTCTGCCTTCCTTAAAATCCTGTTCTCCATCCCTTTGGCCTCTCTTACAAATCATCTCTGTACAGCTACCTGAATAACTGTCTCCACAGTGTAAATCAGATCTGTTGACAGTGGCTTCCTACAGCAATCAGAATGAAATCCACACTCCTTGGCTGGTTCTACACTGTTTTTTCTCATACTTGAGTATGCATTGGACTTCCTTGAAGGGGCTGTTAAAAGACATTTGGCTGGGTCCATCCCTGGAGTTCTGATTTGGTAGGTCTGTGGGATGGGGCCAAAAAAAGTACATCTCTCGTAAGATTTCAGGTGGTGCCCAGGATGCTGGATGGAGGACCACATGTTGAGAAGTGCCACTGTTCACTGTTCAGCAGGGCCTCTGTTCACCTTCAGACTTCTCTGACCACATCCCCGCCCATGATGACCACTTCTCACAATGACCACGTCAACTTGCTCTTTCAACCTGCCAATACTGTTTGTCTCAGGGCCGTGCATTTGCTGTTTCCATCTCCGGGAATGCTTTTCCCTTAGCTCTTGGCCAAAGTGGCTCTTCCTTATTGTCTGGCTCTTACTTCAAATGTCAACTCCTGAGGAAAGCCTTCCCTGACCGCCCAACCCGCTGCAATGCTCCTCCCCTACTCCTGAGGGTCTTCCTGTCCCTCTGAAGACAATATAAAAGTATTTAACATCACTGGAAACTTATTCGCTCATTTCTACACTTTCTGATATACTGTGCATGCCCTGCTCTAGAGTGTGCACTCCTGAGACTTTGTCTGGTTCACTGCTTTATCTCAGCCATGTAGAGCACCGACTGGCTGGCAAAATGGATGAAAAAAACATATAATGTTTAAGCTATAACTGGCAATGACTCTAAGAAATACATTCTGTGTTATCCAATTTACTCTAAATTCCATCTAAAAAAATACTTGCTGGCCAGACATGGTGGCTCACTCCTTTAATCCTAGCACTCTGGGACGCTCTGGTGGGAGGGTCTCCTGAGCTCAGGAGTCTGAGACCAGCCCGAGCAAGAGTAAGACCCCATCTCTACAAAAAAATTGAAAAACTATCGGGGCGTGGTGACAGGTACGTGTAGTCTCAGTTATTTGGGAGGCTGAGACAGGAGGATTGCTTGAGGTCAGGAGTTTGAGGTTGCTGTGAGCTAGGCTGAGGCCATGGCACTCTATCCTAGGCAAAAGAGATTCCATCTCCAAAAAAAAAAAAAAAACCCAAAACAAAAATCTTCCTCATTTGTTCCCTCAGTACCTAATAATTTAACTGATATAACTAACACTGCCTCTGGTAAGACTTAAGTACATTTCTGAACCATTAAAGGGTCAGCTGTTCTCAAGACTGTTTAACATTATCATTACATAGGTTGTTGTAGCCAAAGGATTTCAATGTAATTCACACAATATGCAAACATGTTGTGTACCTATAAACAATGTACAATCTTACCCCAACTATAATTAGCATATTCTAATCATTGGGGGGAATTTTTAGTTCAAATCTTTCTGCATAAACAGGCTTCAGTTCAGACTGATGAAACCTCAGTCATCACCTTCCACCTAGACTGATGGATAACTTACTTACAGATCACTGTCCAATGAACTCAGCATCAACAGTGTTCCAAAAGATAACCCTTTAGGGCAGCTTTTGTCACCACTGGCTGCACATTAGATTCACCTGAGATATTTCTTTTCTAGCCACTGATGCCTGAGCCCCACAGGAGACCACTCGGATAAAATCTCAAGAGGAAGTGGCCATCGGCCTTTGTGAAAAGCTCTCCAGGTGGTTCTGAGGCTCAGAGTGGAGGCGAGGCTTCCGGCAACTGGCTGTGATTCAAACCTCACCCTTCAAATACCTGGGTTTGCCTTCTAACATTCCCCTCATAGGGAAAGAGGTGAGAGATCCTCTACAGATTTTTTTTAGAAAAGTCTAGGTACGTGGGTAACTACAAAAGTTCTGAGACAGACGGTGTTATGGTCCATTATTTCACTTCCAAGAGACACAGTCGGCAGCGTTCCTGAGTCACCTGGGCAAGCTGCTGAGCGGGCTTCATTTGTTTCCATCCCTGTGGATTTTACGTTTCTTGATTTTTGTAATCTCAAAACTTTAGTAATGACCCATGTATGTGGCATCTATTCTGAAAGAGTACTTCAATATTGCTTTTAAAACACTCCTCCTCCTTGAGGATGCAGCGTCACCTGCCTGGGAGGCCACATGGTAGAAGCCTGTGGTGTGAGGACCCCATTCTTCAGCCGCACCAGGGTGCCAACAGTCCGGAGAGGAGGGCCATTTGTTCATCCTCTCGGAGCATTTACTACGTCAGTCCCCTTCCTGCTCAACTTATTTTTTATACCCACAAATTGCTTAAGTGATTCCTATTGTATGCAAAATGCTTCTCTGGTACTGCAGGAGATTTAATGATAAACACTGCTTTCACCTCCCCTCCCCATCTCAGGGAGAGGAGGAATGTAGGTGACCCTAGGCGGGTACCCTCTTCTCTGGCATTCTCTTGGCCTTGTGTCAAAGCTATCCAGCTTCCAGTGCTAGAAATCCAACCTCAACCTGCACACCTTACTCTCCCTGACCTATATCCACCGTATTAGAAAATTCTCTAATTCATTTATGAACTCATAATCTCCCCCTTTTTTTTTTGTCTCTGTGTATCTGACCAACTGTCCATTGGGTGCATCAATCCCACCACAACCCTCCCAGAATATTCACACAACTAATCCAGCCACATCCACTTGTTATTTATCATCCAGAACTTGCAGATCCTTGCTGAAAACCCATCAAGAGCTCCCTAAGCTTTTAGAATCTCATGCCAAGGCCGTGGCTGGTAAGTAAAGCTATTTATGGATGGACACTGCCCCTCTCTGTAGCTCCATTGCTATACTCCACCCCCTACCCTCTGCCCCAGCTGTGTTTTGATTGGTTGAAGGACACATCAATCAAGACTGAGCAGAAAGCAGCCTGCTCCCTGAGTCTTCCAGGGTCATTCCCCTCATATGCTCCCCACCCCCCTTCCCTTCCTACACACCAGGGGAGCACACCCACCACCTTTTCCATCACCACCTTCTCCATCACCACCCTTCAGTGGCTGCATGCCCAGGACCTAGAGTTTCAAACTGAGAAGCCTGTACTTAATTTGGTGGATAATAAAGTGATAGCAGAAATTGACATTAAATAGATAAGTAACAAATTTTTTGTTGTTGTACTACAAAGATGTGTATGACTTGTGTCTAGTAGAAAAAGACAACTTCATAACAGGTTATAGTTTTATTGCCTTATAGAGCATCAATTGGCTTTGCATCTAATTGACAACTTACTTAGCTCTTTTCCTAACTATATAAAATTCTCCTGCTCAGCGGCTCTTGGAAAAAGCTTTATCATTCTGTTGGTGTCCAGAGTGAGGAGTGAAATAAATCTTCCAATCAAAATACTTTATGCGAGGGTTGTGTTTTTAACTTTTTATAAACCATATTTGGAAACTGCTTTGCCTGAGTGATGAACAGCACGCAGAGTATCGGCCGCCTGGGCTTTCCCCATCTCCACGAGGTAGCTCACAATTCGATTTCAGAACAGCCTTGGAGAGAGGCCCAAGTCCTACTCTGCCCTCCTGGGAATTTTTAATGATCCTGAATTCTGATACTCCTCTGGGTCTGGCAACTCCAATACTTGTCTCAGTTTTCCAGGAGCGCTCATAAGCACAAATTGTCTCCATTTGTGTGTGTGTGTGTGTAGGGTGGAAGGTGGGGAGGCAAGTGTAAAGACCAAGTCTTTGCCAGAGAAAAGGACTCCATCTGGGCAGCTGGCCTCAGATACAATAAAGCCCCATCGGTGAGAAAAAGAAGCTATAGCCCAGGCTGGGGTTTGTGTTGTGGAAAGAGCAGGGCTGGTGGCTGACATGAATTAATCTATAAAACATTTAAAGCTCTACTCTGGCTGCTGCTAAGAAGAAACAGCTAAGGAAAAGTGTACATTTCAATGAAATGCACTGAGAACAATTCCTTTGTGTTGAGAAAGGAGGGAGGTATTTTTACATCTGGTTGTGCTTTTTGAGTTGATTGTCTATGAGGAACAGCCAATCTTTTTTTTTTTTTTTTCTGCCACATGTTGGAAGAAGAGTCGTCTTGGGCCACACTTTAAAAACACAAAACACTAAAAAATAAAAAACTGATAAGCAACAAAAAGGTCTGTGAATAAATTACATGATATTGGACACCACAGTTAAGCAAAACAGGCCTCAAATAATCTGCCTATGGCCCACAGGCCGCAGGTTGGACACCCCTGGTCACCATCTGATAAGACAGCCACAGCACCTATGTAAATTTAAAATTAATTAAAATTAAATCACATGTCAAGTGCCGAGCAGCTCAACATGGCTAGTGGCTACCATTAACAGGCAGCACAGATATGGACCATTTCCATCACTGCAGAAAGTTCTGTGGTGAGCGCTTATCTAGGACAGAGCCTTCCTCTTAAGAATAAAACTCTTTTTAGATCTTGCTTGTTTAGTACATACACTGACCTTCAGGCTTAAGAAAAAGGGAGGTCTCAGGAGAGTCTGGATGGGAGAGTTTGAGGTGAAAAG
>NW_003852420.1:6674383-6679589 GCF_000181295.1 Otolemur garnettii
GAGAAATGAGACAGAGAAGACAAAAAGAGACACTTTTTGTCCAGGTTGGCCAATGAAATTTATTCAGTATCATCTTTTTTTTTTTTTTTTTTTTTGCAGTTTTTGGCTGGGGCTGGGTTTCAACCTGCTACCTCAGGTATACGGGGCGGGCACCCTATCATCTGATTTTTAATCTTAAACCGTGCCCTGCTTTATGCTGTAATCTTCCTCTGCTGCCACCAAATCTCCAAGAAATGTCTACTTCACACCACATCCTTGTCTTGCTGGGGTTTCATGATACACTGGGTTTAGGGACAGAAGCAAATTGGAGTAAGCAACAGTCGTGGTCACTGGGAGGAAACAAGGCCTATTGGAGGACAAATCATCGCTAAGAGAACGTGAACACCTGGGAATTCTAGGACCACCTGGGGAGGACCCTGACCTGACTGGTGATGGGGTCATCAGACCTTTAAAATGGATACTGAAGTTAAGATATGGGTGGAATTAAAGACATCTGGGTTGCATGTGTTTCTAAAACCACTGCTGTTTCTTTCCCTCATAAGAGACAAATCTCTATTTTAAAGATTTAATCTTAAGCACCACCTAGTAAACAAAATACATTTTGGTTGAATTAACTTGAAGCCATGAACACTACAGACTCAGAAGTTGCATGGCCATACAATCGATGCTACCATGGCGGGGGGGGTGTGCTAGGTAATGTAATTTCCGAAATTCTGGCTGCCTCAAAGAGAATTCCTCAGTCCTCGAGAAATAATAAAACAAAACTTACATGCGGTTGCATTTACTACATTTATTGACCAAATAGTATTTTTTAAAAGCAATGGCCCTTCAATTTTTTTGTCCTGGCCTAGGGAGTACTTACTCATGGCTTAGGACACATCCCTACTTTCTTTAAACAAATATGGGGAACATAATTTAATGTTTACCTGCTATTTCAGGTCATCACGATAATATCAGTTATTAAGTGGTGCTGAGAGCATTTACACCCCTTCACAAAAGGGGCCTTTGCCGTGACACTTTTGGGGTGCTTGGGTTCTATTTCTCTAATTTCTGTTCTTTCCAGGGGCTCAGCTGTCATTTCTCAATGCTGTTCATGCACAAACTATAGATACAAACCTTTTGTGCTTACATTTTGCTGCCTTAAATATTTCCATGGCTCTGGCTCCAAAGAACTAGAGGATTGGGAAACTTCATTAAAAAAAAAAGAAAAGAAAAGAAAAGAAAACCTGGCTGTCATTCAGCTGGAAATACCAAAATACTATTTGGGCTTTCTATGTTAAGAAGAGACATATTTGCTCTATAAAGTTAAAACGTTTTTGCTTAAAATCCTAATATAATAGCACTCAAAAAGTGGAAAGCTTAGCTAGATTGTATTTTATACTTGTTTAAGATTTCTTTCCTTCTAATTTTACCTCTTTTCCAGAGGATTTCAAAAGAAAAGCAAATGCATTTAAGAGCACAGGTGATCAGTATTTCCTAATATAAGTTGTGATGATTAACAATCAAAGACAACCGCTGGGAGAATAAAAGATCCAAATGATGATGGAACTCTAGTTCATCAAATTACTTTTCACTTTCTTATCAAGAAAAGTACTTTTTACTCTAATAGGGTTTTGCTCACGTGACAGCAGGAGAGATACTAGGCCAGCGATTACATTTAATCCTTTCAAAAATGACCTTCTCTGAATTATTCGATACTGTGTAGTATTTTTAAATTATCCTATAGCTCTCCAGAGCCTGGGAGGTTGCTTTGGAAAATGGCAGGTCTTCTGGAATGTTCTAGTAGATTTAGGTAAAGATACTTCTAAACAGCTTACACTAAGCTTACACTCGGCCATTGACTGGGTAAAGATATGCTACCCCAATATATGGGCCATCTTGCTATTTGAGGCAACAGCAGAAGCAGGAAGGTCACTCTCACCTTCCCCTTGCCCTTCCCCCTGCAGCAGGTATGAAGCCAAGCTGACATTCCTCAACAGTAGATCATGGAAGACCCTCATTCCAGAGGGGGTCCTCTCAATACATGGAGGAAAGAAACGTCCTTATTTCTTAAGACCAAGGGACATAGAAGCATCTGAACAAGCAGGCCTTGCCAAGTCCCCCTTGATTTATTTCTATTAGGTCATAACCCCTTTGTCCAATCATACGTTTGCACAACTGGCCACTCTCTCTCAAATCTAAGCATAAAAATATATAGGTTTCCCTGTTTCATTGGGTCTTCATTTCTGAAGGCTCCCAAGCCAAGTAAAACTTACATTAAATAATCTTATATACTTTTGGGAGGCACCTGTGGCTCAGTGAGTAGGGTGCCAGCCCCATATACCAAGGGTGGTGGGTTCGAACCTGGCCCTGGCCAAATTGCAACAACAACAACAACAAAAAAAATAGCCAGGCGTTCTGGCAGGTGCCTGTAGTCCCAGCTACTGGGGAGGCTGAGGCAAGAGAACGCTTAAGCCCAAGAGCTGAAGGTTGCTGTGAGCTGTGATGCCATGGTACTCTACCAAGGCCGACAAAGTAAGACTCTGTCTCAAAATGAATAAATAAATAAATAAAAATAATCTTACATACCTTTTCTTGTTAATCTGTCTTTTGTTATGGGTTCTTAGCCATTACCAATGACAGGGGAGAAAAAGATAATACTTTTTCTTCTGTATGCCATCACCCTGGTGACACAGGTACCTAACTTATCCAGCTTACCTGGGAGAACGACTTGAATATGTACTCAAGTTAGTCCTGGGACTTCTCTGCAACTTCTGTAAAGTATGTAGGTAACAGCAGTCAATTACACTACTTTTACACAATGGGTGTGTACTTTTCACACCAGGTGTAAACGATATAAAAGTTTGGTAGTGATAAATTTTTACTTAAAAGCCGAAAATTTCCTATCGTTTACCCTGATACTTTGAATCCCTCGAAGCTCAGATCCTCACACAAGTTATTATTAAGTCCTTTCACCACTATCAAGAAAATGAACAAATAAATAAAAAGACTATGTTGAAACGAATTGTATCTAAAATCCTTTCTGATGCTAGACATCTACGTTGGGTTTGGCAGTTGCAAGCATTCTGCTAGTCCATGGAGAGAGAAAGATAAGTAAAATAAAGTCTCTGACTTCAAGAAACTCTGAGTATAGTAGGAGAGACAGAAACATTAAAATGTGAAGGCAGTGTCATGGGTGCAAAGGTAGGTTAGTAGTCACACAAAGAAGTCACCACCTATTTGAATGGATCAAGAAAGCTATCACAGAAGTGGAGATTTCTCATCTGGGTTCTAAAGGACGAGTCTGCCAACCAAATACATTGAAACAAATGCATTTTGGGAAGAGGGAGTAGCCTACACAAAGCATGTAAGGGAACAGTTCACAGGGAGGGGTACTGTAAATGGTTTGCTATGGCTATAGCAGAGAGTGTGTACAGGAAACTGGTAGAAAATAAGGGTATAGTAATTAGGCAAGAATCAAATTATAGAAGGCCCTATATTTCATTCTGAAGAGTTTCCTTTATCTTACAATGGGAAAGCATTCTGTATAAAGGAGGAACAGGACCTGATTTATATTATTTTTAAAAGATTATTCTACGATCAAGTATAGCTGAGAAAACAAAAAAGAAAAAACAAAACAAAACAAAACAAAGGCTAGAAGAAAACTCCCCCCAAATTACCAGCAGTTGCCTCTAGGTGGTAGAATATTATTTTGTTTCTTCTTACAGCAGAATGCACTTAGTTGTTATTTCATGGAAGCCGTAAAATTTCAGACATATAAACAGCCGTCAATCCATTATTTTAGTTCAAAGGTGGACTAGTAGCCACCGTTGGGCCCATCCTTTCTCTTTATCAATTCTGTTTACTTCAAAAGCCACTATCCTTATAAATCCAGACAGTACTGGGATACACACTTTGGAAAAACTAAGTTAACAAGTATTAAGTTATGTTAACCCACGGAAGACCTCATGCAAAGATAGTTTCTGCATCTTTGGGAGGGTCAGCCAATTAGCCACCAGCTCTGACTCTAAATGCATTTTTAGTTAAGTTTCACATTTTACTTTGTCCTAGAAGCAATATCAATTTCATAAGCCCCTCCTCAGGTCACCTCAAATTCAAGTATCATCTAAGAAAAGCAATGTATTTACTATGCAACAAGGCTTCAACGCCCCTACCCAGCCCTTCTAAACAGATTGCTGCCCCAATGCCCTTGCTCTACAGGAAGGTCAGGGCCATCATCACCTTGCAAGGGCACAAACAATGAATGAACAGAAGCAGGGACAAGCAAAGCTTTGGACACCCTGGTCTGTATAAAGGCAATGAGCAGAGCAAATGGCTGGCACAAAGTCTGTCATCACCCCATTTACAACAAACAGAAAGCTCTGCCTGGAGAGCCTGCCGAAAGCCCTTCATTAAACAAAACTCTTACGATGTGAAACTCATCTGTAAAATGAGAACAAAAATAGCAACAATTAAGCAAACAATACCCATAAAGTGCTTAGAAGGATGTCTGGCATATAATGAGCACGCAATAATTTATAGTATCATTGTCATTGTTATATCTCCTAACTTGTCTCTTTCCAACTGTTCCAACATATAAATCTCAAAAATGTTCCTATTTATGTCAAAGAATATTTACTCAATACTGCAATTAAAATAATTATTAGAATGTTTGGAGAGAAAAGATGAACAACACTTTCTTACCTCTTCATATCTGTCAAAAACCGCTCCTTCTTGCAAAAAGGAAGGAACTTCCTTCTGCCAGTTAAATTCGTAAGGTTTGGCCATGATTATATTCAAGACCTAAAAAATGAAAAAGAATTATCTCATTAGCATATAAAATCAAGAAACAAATGAGGATCAAAGGTTCATCGCCTTATACCTATGGCTCTTTGCGAAAGCTTTTCTTTAAATATGCAGAATACATCTTTATTTTTTCTCTCCTCTGATTGCCAGCTTTCTTTCTCCTGGTCTCTAAACATGGAGAGAGAGAGAGTCATCAAGAAATAAAGGGAGTGATCATTTGGGAAGCTTCTCCTCTCTCTCTCCAAATCCTATGAAATAATAAAATGTACATTTTTCTAAATCTGATGGCATCAGATAAAAGAAAGCAAGCGAACACCGAAATGTTCTGAAGGCACTACCAGCCTGAAGGTGGACACCTGGGCAGGAGGAGTCCACGGGGAAATAAGGAGCAGAGCCAAGGAGGAGAAGCCAGAGTTTTCTA
>NW_003852420.1:6680510-6681028 GCF_000181295.1 Otolemur garnettii
CAAGAGAGGAAAGAAGAACTTGCACCCAAAGAAACACAGTTAGCAGGACAAACAAGACCTGACTTTGGTAGATTCCTGAAACAAAACTACAGATTCTAAGACATTTAAAACAAGATTACTGAAATAACCCTCTTAATAGGTGAGCTGAACTATAAAGAGAGCCAAGGCATTTTCACAAAACAATACAAAAAAAACAAAGCGTGAGTGAAAAATTTAGAGATACGTAAAGTGGAAAAGCAAGGTACAACCACTGCCTAATGGAAGAACGTTTCTGTGAGAAGAAGAGAAAAAAGAAACACTGAGGGGATGCAAATAAAGCCATCAGAGGAGGAGTATTTCTGAAACCTAAATCTTTGAGTCCTCAAAGAGAAAAAGCACCCTGCTTGCAAGCAGTGTAAATATGAATTGGTCACATTCCTTTGTAAAAGAAGTTTTTGAATCAGGTAAAAGCATGGTTGTTTACAGAAACACAAAATAAAAACTATATAGGAAGTTTGATAATGAAATGATAAAAAAAA
>NW_003852420.1:6681638-6685054 GCF_000181295.1 Otolemur garnettii
GAGCCTTAATCCACGTTCTAAATGTGCCTGTCTTCTTTTTTCTCTCCTTTATGTCCCAACTACCCACATGCATGAGACAATCTCAAAATCTGATCATGATTAAGCACAGGGGAAATCCCAGCATTTTCTAAAAGCAGAAAACATAATAGTCACACTCACTTACCACAACTAGGAAACTTAAAAATTAACGGCACACAGTGCCATTCGATATTATAGTGCTTAACACATTTAATTTCCATGAATACAGATATTATATTATGCATAATTATAATTATGCACTATAATATCTAAATTATAGGGATGTGTTTATGTTTAATTGCCACATATATAGATATTATGCACCATAAATACACACATCCCTAAACAATTTTTGAGTTAAGCAGAAATCAGAAGCATTTTAGAAACCAAAGAAGAGAGTGTTACATATCAAAATCTAGGTGTGGAATACGCTGCAAAAAAACTAAAACAGTGTAAACGTGAAGTCATTTTTTAGTGTCTAAATATTACCTATAGATGGCAGGCACTGGAGGAAGGGATGAGAGCCGGGGGGCGGGGGGGGAGGTGACGGTGGGAGAGGAAGAAGATGAGGACGAGGCAGCAGCAAAAATTCACAACAAGGTTCCCCAAGAAAGGGAGGCATCATTAAATAAGCAGAAAGTGAATGCTGTAACAGAGCACTACATGTAATTAAACAAAACACTTAAAAACCTAAATAAAGTGTTATTTTTCGAAGTTAAATTTACCTTAAATTACTACTACTATTATTGAAAACAACATGAAGTTTCCTCACAATACTAAAATCAGAATACCCTGTGGCCCAGCAATACCACTTCTCGGGGTTTACCCGAGGGACGTGAATTATGGCAAAGAGACGTCTGTACTCCGGTGTTAAATGCAGCGCTGTTCACAACAGCCAAGTTAGGGAATCAGCCTCAGCGTCCATCAGCAGACCAATGGATGGAGAACAGGTGTGTTACACACACAATGGGCTATCATTCAACTTAAACAAAGGAAGAAATTCTGTCATTTGCAACAACATGGATGGAGAACATGACGTGATATAAAATAAGAAAAAGCAGAAAGGCAAACATAAGTGTTCTCCCATGTGGAATCTACACCAACAGAACTCCCAGGTGGGGGAAATCAGGAGATAACAGTCAAATGACACAAAGTCTTAGCTGGATAGGAAGCAGGAATTTAATTTTTTGAGCTCTTTTGCATAGCATGGTGCCTACAGCATGCGTGCACATAAACACACTGCCTCCACCCCAGCAGCTTAGAAACAAGCTTCTGAAGTAGATGATGCATGCATTCCTGCCTTTTATACCGTAAAACGGGTCTGCAGAGAGAAAAGACCTGCACAGATCCTCAACAACCAACTACAAGGAGCTAAGTGTTAGCATGAAACCAGATAATAAAACAATATGGTGGCCTGCCCCCGATTCTCCAGGCTATGAAGAACATCTCTCCTCTGCAAAAGAGAGGTGCGTTCTACAATCAGCTCCCCGACCTTCCCTTTCAATCTTTCATTTGGTATCATTTTAGACCAATGAGAGGCTTCTGATATAAAAAAAATGAAAATAAAAAAGAAAAAGAAAAAAAAAGTTGGAACAAATGAAAACAAGGTGCCCCGCCCTTAACTCTGATTTCTCCCCAAATTAACAGAAGCACTGAGGATATGATGTTTCTCAGACCTCACGACTATCCTTTCTACTAAAATATTCATCTCTATCTTAGGCACCAATTTCATTATAATAGTCTCATTATGTGAAGGACTCTGGGGGTGTGGGAGGCTGATGGAAGGAGGAGGGTAATTCTGACCTTAATCTCTTCAGTAGTGGAGGTGGAAACTCTTTTCATCACCTTTCTTGTTTCAGAGATTTGAGGTTCACCACAGGCAAGAAACATTATATTGAATGGTCCCAATTTTAAAATGCGGGGATCGGGGGTGGGTGGTGCTGTTCTCTTTGCTGTGTGTGAAAAACTTCCTAAGGCCTGGAATTAGGAGCGGTAGCCAGCTTATTATACAAACGGTACAAGGTACAACGGTGACCTGCAGACTAGAAGACTGATCCAGCCAATCATGTTTAATGACAATTTGATCCAGGTAATTGATTTAAAAATGGGAACAAATGACAATACATCCTGTAGTCCAAATGAATGCAGAGAAAGTTAAAGGGACAAATAATTACTCCTTTTTAAAAGTTGGGAGGGGAGGAATTGGCCACTCTATAAATATATCCTTATTGCAATTATCTCAAATCTCCACCCACAGCCAACTAGTAAAAAACATTTTCACTGTGCCTTGCCAAAGGTTTCCCTTCTCAAATTCTCCTGCTTGCCTTCCAAGGCCTCATTTACAAGATACTTTAAGGTCTAATTGCCTCCTATGTATCCCAGAAGAACACCACCAAGAGCCCAAGGAGAGGACCCTCCTTCTCCTTAAGGAACACGGGCCTTGAAGGAGAATTTACAGTTAAAGAATGAATGGACAACCCGTCACCTCTTGCAGCGTAAACACCTTGAGCAGCTATAGGACAGAGGCCAGCGGGCTTTTAAATGGTCTCATTGTTTCTACATCCTTATGCAACTAGATAGGATTAGCTGCTGTACTGAGGCCAGAGGAAAAACTCCCTAGACTACGAGAGAAAGCCTGAGAGGGAGGAGACAGGAGACAGTAAGAGTCCTCAAGGCCTTGTTTCTGAGCAAGTGACAACTCCTTCTAAAGAACAGGATGGGAAACGTACAGAGTTAGAAGTGTAAGGGGGCTGAGTTGAAAGGACTGTGAAAGGACCAACTATTCAAGTAGGACAGGTGTACCACCCACAAAGACGGTCTTTCATCCACTCAGGTGGGGTGAACCAAAGGAGAACAGGTATTTGGGTTTTTTGGCCTTCTCTTCCCCAAGTTCTTCAACCTGCTCTTAGACCCTTCAAGGCGGTCTTTAAGACCTACCAGACCACCTGTCCCAGATGTGCTGAATTAATGGGTCAAACATCTCTGGTTTGCAAAGGACAGGTGTGCTCTATAATCATCTCACCAACCACCGCTTTTTAGTCTTCCTTTTGATTTCATTTTAAACCAACTAGAGGCTACCAGATCACCTGCCCCCGATGTGCTGGACTGATTACACAAGCAATAGAGTCTTCCGCAACATCCTGGGTCAAAACTTTGGCAAGGAATCTTTTGGTTTGGGACATATGCCTCATATTCTGGTATAGAGTGAACAGAGCCACTTTGTGAAATCAGGTCCATCTAAGGTACCTGGGTATGGTAGGCTGAATAAGAACCCCAAAATGATTCTCATATTTTAATTGCTGGAAGCTGTAAATGTTACCTTAAAGAGTAAAAAAGGACTTGGCATGTGTGATTAGCGAAAGAGGTTGAGATGGTGAGATTATTGTGAGTCGTCTACA
>NW_003852420.1:6686048-6687569 GCF_000181295.1 Otolemur garnettii
TTGAATGACTCCATGATGGAACAACCAAAGTTGTTTTCCAGAACACAGAGTTGAGATAAAATTTCCACTGACCAAAGGACCAATTAGTTGAATCTATCAAGTATATTTTAGCGCCTTATTCTTCAATCTTTAAATAAGATAACTTCATGTTTCCAAAAACAGATCAACAGTTATCATCGGATCATCCAGAGCTTTACACAAATGGCTTTACTTCAAGTAAGGATCCAATTTGACGCTGATCTATTGTATCATTAACGATCATTTTCCCCATTTGCCGAGAATGCCTCCGTTTTTATCGAGCCATGAACTAACCTTTTCAAAAAGCATACAAAGAATGAAGAATGTGGTAACAGGTAATGCTGTTGAAGGTTGAGGGAAAGGCATTCTTGTATACTTTGATGAAAAATAATTTTGCAATACATATCTATAGCCTTGAAATGTCCATACTCTTTGATCTAGCAATTCTACCCATTCTAGTAATTCTGAAGAATTATCCTAAGTAAATGCATACAAAATCTACGTACAAAAATAACGTGCTGTTTATAACAGAAAAAGATCAGCCTCATATAACCGTCACTAAGCAATTGCTTAGATAGACTACAGTATTTAAATACTGTGCTCATTAAAATAATACTGTGAAAGAAGAGCTATTTTCTAAACAATAGCAAATTTAGAAGAGCTTCTAAAAATATTCACAGCTCTTGTCAAGCAGATATAAATGCTCTTAATATACTGTTAAGTAAAGAGAAAAACAGGCTGTAAGATAGCACGCAAGTCTGATCCAAATCTTTATGTGCTATACATAGCGCTATATTTTTTAGCAAAGGAAAAGACCAGAAAGACAAATACCAAAACATAAACAGTAGTTATGTCAAGGCAGTAAAATTTTAGGTGATTTTTATTTTCTCTAATAACTTTGTCATATTTTAAAATATTGTATTCATAATGGCCACAATATTTATATTTAGGAAAAAAAATCTCTCAAGTCTAAGGAGGATAAAATTTAAAACTTATTTTATTTCTCTTCATATAAATTCATTTTTAAATAAAGACTATGTTTTCTATCAGAATTCTTGGCAAGGAAAAACAGCAGGAAGAGACCAATAAATAAAGCTGTAAAACATTCTCCTTTCCCTTTCAGGATTTAAAACCCTGACTGAACATCAGGAGCCTTCACAGGATGTTACATAGATTCTGATTGACTACTTAGTAAGTGAAAGGGGACCTGGCGGTACCCACATAGGGGCATAAAAGGCACAGGGAAGTTTAGGTCAGGTTTATTGAAAGGGACAGCAACGCAGGATAGAGATGGTGTCGACCTCTGGGGGGAGTTAGACACCCCTTCTGTGGGGCCATTAGGGGTGGGCAAATTCCACAGCCTGCCTGGAGGGCTTGGGGGGGCTTAGGGTCCTTTGGCAGGAACTTTGGGGTGGGGCAAACTAGGTCCTTAGTGTCCTTTCTCTGGGGGAGGGGAGAGTTCCCTAGGGCCCTGCCAGGCCTCCCAACATTAAGGAATTACTT
>NW_003852420.1:6688034-6703332 GCF_000181295.1 Otolemur garnettii
TGAGGTCCTCTATGACAAAAGAAGAATTAATAAAAGAAAAGCACACAAATACATTTGATGTTAATATTTTGTAACATAGAAGCCTTCAGAAATGGAGACCCATGAAAACCAGGGAAAATTCTGTATCTAGATGTTTAGCTTTGATGAAGAATGGACAATCACATAAAAGTATGACTGGAAAGAAAAAGGATCCGATCTAATGACAATACGTTGCGACAACTGACAAGGCTGGTTCCAACTCTTCCCGGCATCCCCAAGTCTGCTTTCCTTTCCTCCACATACAAAGCAGGACACTTGACACAGGAGAGTCTCTTAGAAGAGAAGGGAGTGACATCAGAGACTGACCTTCCTGTCCAGTTTTCTCAATTTCCTTTAGCTAAAATTACTCAGTGTGCCAAAATGCCATATTTGGGAGTATTGTGTTCTGGGCCCTGACAGTATCATTCAGTCTCCAATGACCAATTTTTGAAGAAATTAGAATATAGTGAGGTACAATAGCTTACCAAGAGAAGAACTAATCTGTTTCAAAAGATTGCATATTGGCCTTTTACCTGTAGCAATTCCCCTGGAAATGACATGTGAGTTCACATGCCAGCCCTCCAAGATCCTCTCCAACATGTGAAGTAGCTGAAATTGCATTAACAAGTATGTATGTAGTGGTCCATGATGAGAGTCTTCTGACCTGATCCTCCCTTGCTACTAACTTCTTCACTGAAGGTCAAACTCCTTTGAAGGATATAGGCAAAGGTTCAAGTTCAAGTACAGCAGTGAAGGAGGGCTCAGTGGCAGAAGTGAGCCAATCTATGCATGATGTTTAGAAAATCCACCTTCAGTGCTTAGTAAGTCCATCCCTGGCTTAACACTATTTTGACCTTTCATAGACAGAAGCTATCATGGGCATATTAATCATTTTTATAGTAGTAAATGGAGAAAGACATTTTTGTTTGATAGGACGTAAGACACGTCAACCTTTAGAATATATGTGTGTGTGTGTGTGTGTGTGTGTAGTAGAAGCCTGAAGAAAAAAATATGTAATTTCTAGGCTTTTCTCTTTCATGAATAACAAACTTTTTTTTAATAGGGTCTTTATTTTATACATTATAAATATTCTGCAGAGTACAGGCATCGTCTTTCTCATCTGTTATGCCTCTGAAATAAATTACTTCTGTTCTACCTAAGGGGGAACAGCAACAGCAGAAGGCATTTTATTACTGCTGAGTATTTAAAATAAACAGAATTAACCTCATCAGTGTTGAGGAATGGAAAATCCCAGGGAACTAAGATTAGGCCATCCTGGGATACGGGTAAATGAAGGACCAGATAGAAAGGGTCTCCCCCCTCCAGCAGTAGAAGCACTTGTTACTGTTTCCAAGCACAGAACTAGCAGACTACAGGGGGATGTGAACAGTCCACCAAGCACAAATGCAGCAGCTTCTCCATTAGTTGTGTTAGTTCTACACAAAGAAGTTCAGGGAGTGTTCAGCCCGTCCCACTCCCTCAACAGGGCTTCTGATAAGGTCTGGGACATAGAAAACAAAATGGTAACATGCTCAGATTAAGTAGAGTTTTTAGGTAGATGTCACAAATAAACTATAATATTGGTCTTTCTTGGGTCTTGCTTCAAGGTGTTCTTAATCCAGGGCTTCCTGGCCAAAAAGAAGTCTTTGTCCTTAGCAAGTCCAGAGGTTCCAGGATGAGGGCCAAGAAGATGAGGACTTAGGTTGATGTTTTCCCCTCAGGTTTAGTTTCTTAACTGGAATACCCTTTGGGCTACTGTTGGAAGGGTCTAGATAGCCAAGATGGGCACACAAGCCGGGACCACCAGGGAAAGATGAGAGAAGGGTTACGCCCCATGGGTTGTACTAGATTAGTAATTCTTGAAGTGTCGTACCCAGACAGCAAACATCACCTAGGAACTTTTTAAAATGTAAAATCTCAGGCCCTATTCAGATTTTTTGAACCAGAAACTTGAAGGATAAGGCCCAGAAATCTGGGGTCTATTGGGTAGCCAGGTAATTCTGATGTTAGTCAAAGGTTTGAAAATCAGCACCTGGCATCAAATCTTATCAAAAAACAAAAATGAGGGAAAGGTGAAGGGTCTTTTAATCATCTGTGGCCCAGACCAGTTCACCAGGAAAAGAGACCTGCTGGGCATTTGGCACTAAAGCCCAGAAAATAAAAAAGACAGTCCATTCATCCAGAATGCACCTGTCTCCTAGAACAGCCTTGGAAAATCGACATTATGGAAACTCTGGGTGCCAGTACTTGTATTCCAGCCAGGACGAAGAGCAGACACTGAAGGCTTCAAACAAATGGATAATTTCCTCAATCATTTTTTTTTTTTTTCAAGCCTCATCCTTAAGGGTTAAATCTGGAGAAACCAGTGAAGCAGGACAGGCAACTTGAAGAAAGCAAACCAAGGGTGACAAAGCCATAAGCAGACACTCGGCCAACGTAGCTATTTAATCAGCAGTGTGGACACTGCAGTCGCTGAACAAGTAACTTCCAACAGTCCCCTCTCTTGGCCCAAACTCTTATGTTCCCTGTTAACTAAAAGCTAGGAATGCTAATATTTCCCCTAAGAACTCAGGAAGAAAATACTGGGTTAGTAAAGATTCAACCAGCAAACTTTTTTTAGGTTATAAGGAGCTGTGTGTCCAGGAAGGTTCCAGAAAAAACATGCCCCGCTCTGTGTTAGAAAGCGGCCTCATCACCTATCACTTCTCCCTTTACATTCTCTTCTCTGGAGTTATCAGACTTGACTCATTGCCCCCAGTACTCAGTCTTTGGGATCTTTCTCTTCCCTCTCAGTCTGAGCCTCGATCCTAAACTTACTGGTTATTCTTTAGAGAAACTGGGTTAGGCGACACCCCTGTCCTTTCACCTTGTCCTTCCCTCTCTGTAGAACTCAGCACCATACACAGTAAACAGCAACAGTGGGACCTCTGTAACCGGACACCCAGTGGACCATAACAAATGGGCCAACAGACAGAGGTGGTCAACATGAGGAACTTGGCCCACTATACTCATCCACACATGTGGTGCCTGTCCAGTGTATGGAAATGAGGTCAACCTAAGAAGGTGGTCAGTGCAGGGAGCTGGTCAGCTACGGAAGTTCTATCGTATTTGTTTATATGTATCTTCATTACTTGAACTCTGCGACGGTCAGACTTCACTCACTATTATAGTGTCCAGCATACAGCAGGCACTCAGTAAAGGGTGAAAGAGTATTTTCCTTGGTGGAGGCAGAAGAGCTCCCAAGGCAGTCTTGCCCTTGCCTACACTCTTCCCCTCCCATCCAAATGCACATCCCAGCACCATCTTTGCATGGCCTGCTCTCCTCTCCCGTCTCTGAACTCACATCCTGTGCCTGCCTGGAAGCTAGCTCCTAGGACAAGTTTCCATGCTTTACCAGGTTTAACCCTAACTCTAACCATAACTAGGCTGCCCTGCTGTCCAACCCAAACCTTTAACCACTGACCCCAGGTGAGGACAGCTCAGACCTACACCTCTGTCCTGCAGGGGAGCCATACCCCCCACATGTCCCCACGGAGTGGGTGATCTTCTTATCCCTACAGTCTGCTTCTTTAGAGAGGACCTTCTACACTGTTCATAGGGTCCTCCTCTCTCTTATGTCCGCCCTCTGTGCTTTGCCCTTCATTTGCCCTTGGACTGACTCTGCCACAATTATTAGGCAAAACATCACCAATACAAATCATGCTTGTGAAGGGAGGAAGATCTTTTCAGAGGCCTGATTTTGCCTTAATTATCAGACTATTTCAAAGAGAAGACATTTATTTTATCTTTGCTTGAGTAATCTATCTGAAGTTAGCCTCAGGCAATAGTTAGGATGGAACAAGGCTGAGGATTGCAAGATGAGTCCCTCCCCCACCACCACAAAAACAGGAAAAGTGCTTTGGAGAGGAGCAGGCACCAATTCAAGGACTCAAGGCATCCTTTATTTTAAAAACTATTTTCTTATTAAAATAAACACAGACACACAATGGGCTCTTAAATTGATTCAAGATTCCTTCTATTTTACATTCTCCCAGCTATTTTATAAATAGGTCTCTGCTATTATTATACAAGAGTAATAAGAAGAGGATAAAGCCTAAGACCGGGCATATGAGACCTGAGTCCAAACCATATAAGGAGGGAATCAAATCCTTCTCCTTAGGTTTCTGACCGAAAAGATATCCAAATTTAATAATCTCCATCTGTTTACACACACATATGAACCTGCAGTCATAAGGCAAAGAGATACAGCCTAAATAAATTCTAAATCTCACACAAAGCCAGTTATTGCCTTATGTGTAATCCAAAATTTTCCACCTGCGTCTTCAAAAGCTTAAACTAAGGACAGAGATGGAAGCAAGAAAATAGGAAAAAACCAATTACATGGAATTTAAAGTTTGGAGGGGTTTGTTTCATTCTTTTTTTTTATTCCTACAAATTCTTTTTAAAGTCTCCAAGGCTTTCTTCTTTTTTTTTTTTTTCTTTTTTAACATACAAAAAGATAATCAGCCTGAAAAGAAAAAGAAACAAAATCCCTAATCTCTGTCAATTTATGAAAAAAGTATTATCTTTTCAGCCCCACCAATTCCGAATCTCCGTTGACTTATGAAAGAATTGTTATCTTTTCAGCCCCACCGCCCCAGGTTTGGAGTTATCAAAACTCTTATTTCAAATGAAGATGGGAACCTTACTGTGAAAATTGGTTTACGTAAGTGATACAGCACATTAAAAAGTAGGAGTAAATGTTGATGCTGCCCTTGACTGTCAGACAGACCAGCAAGGAGGCTGAAACGGAGTCTGTTTCATTCAGCACCGACGTTCACATAACTTGAAATAAATCTTCCAGTGTGACATGAGAAAAGAGAATTTGAAGGACACAAATTTTACAGTTCTATAAGTAATTTGGTCATACTTAAAAAAATCAGTCTGACTTTAATTATGCATTAATCACTGTTTCCACAATTAATATTAAATTAATATGACCTGTCCAGCCTATGGAATGGAAACAGAAGGGAGACTGGAGGAAGATGACCTACATTCCAGTTCCAGTTCTGCCCCAACGAGATGTGTGACCTTGAGGAAGTCCTTCACCCTTTGAGCCTCAGCTTCCTAGTCTGCAAAACACAGGGGCTGAAACAGTCATTTCTCGGATCCCTTCTAGCTGACATTGGTTCGACTGAACATTATTTGAGCTTCTACTAAATGTAGCCGTTATTTAAGAACCATACATATCCTTCCTGAAATATATTTTCTAAATGAAAGCCACATTTGAATGGGTCTCAGGAAGATGTAAAACAATGCATTACTATTGTGTTTTGAAGGGTGACTGGCGGAGTAATGACATGGTGGCATTTCTAGAACAACTCTTCAGTATCAAAGCACACTTTCAAGATGCCAAGCCCTTGCCCAATTCTTGTAAGGTCAACAGTCTTCAAATAATTGCCCCTTTCATAAGATGTGTGCTTTTATTGGATCATTTTAAAACATGTTTGCTTCCATTGCTTATACAGAAACTGGAAAATATCCCTCATTCTAGCAAGGCCCAGAGGCAACGGGAAGGGTATCAGAGGTCAGAGAGTCGGATGTGCAGTGATTCCCAAGAGTTCACATTGGATTTTATTTTAGCAAATGTTTTTAACTTCTAATTCAAGCCATATCAGCAGGCTGGGGGAAAAGAAAGAGAAGACAGAGCTTCTTTAAAGTCCCTGCCCCTTATTAGACAGGTCCTTAGTTCTCCCAAGTGTCAGTACAAATAAGCAAAATTATAGAAATATGCTTTGCTCCTTGGGTCTGTAATCAATTATTGTGTTTCTGAAGGAGTAAAGCTTGACCCAGCATATTCTGAAATGCTACAAGACTGCAGGCAAGTTTCACAGACACAGCAGAAAGAAGACAATAGCCTGACCTAAAGACCAGGAAGATGACATTCCCATCAGGCAAGAGAAGCTGGACTTAACCACAGTAATGAGAAATGAAAGTCACCACTTGGCTCTCAAAGCCTGTGCTGAGGGCTATTTACCACTGCTCCAAGCTTCCCCAAGCCCTCAAAATAAGGGCCCCCAGCACAGATGGCATGTTTCCCAGTTCACCAAACATTTTTTACATACTCTCTTCAAGTTAGAAATCATAACCCAATTGACCAGATATGGAAGTAAAGCTCAGAAAGCTTAGAATCCCTAAAATCTGGTATAACTACATCTTAAACCTCTTTGATTTCACATCCTCACTGTCTTCTGACTGGTTGACACAATGAAAATTCCTTAAGTTCAAGTAAAACACTGTGAAGATGTGGCCTCTAATCAAAATAAGGAAAAGTCATCTTTTCTTGGGATTGCATTTAATAAGAGATAGTTAAACCAAAAATAAAGATTGCCTCAGTAAAGGAGATGCCCTCCCCAAATAACTGTTCACTTAAAAAAAACACTGTCTTTAATTCTTAGCTTTGTTTTTAAAGTGTTCTAAATATGATAGAGAAAACTTAGTTTTATAAAAACATTGGGATGCCACTTGGCCCATGACGTTGATTGGCCTACAATGTTATTTTGGGACTATTTTTAGGGGACATTTTAACAAAATTAATGTGGTTGCTTATATTAATACTGGTGAAATCACAAGTGTGATTAAGCCATTCCATATATTTTTATTTTGGTTCTTCTCTATTTGAAACCAATCCGTAAGGTAAAACACAAAAGAAAATAACATTTCATTCTGACCATCACATGAATGCAAAGTTCAGATTTTGGGGACCAAATATCGACTGTCCTTACATATTTTGCCTTAAGGTTTAAAAGAAGAAGGCTTACAGTTAAGGTGTCTTTTGGCTACCTAGCTTATATCCTCACATCGCCAGTTTTCTTTAAAAAAGAAAAACCCTGCTTGATATCATCATTTCCTATCATTGTAAATGTCTTAAAATAAGAAATCTATCTCAAATACTCTGTTCAAAATGCTTTTTTGAGTAGCTGTACCTTGTAGTCTTCAAATTCAATGTCCCAACCTTGGTCCTGACCTTGACCTTTCTAGAACCTAACTCCCGCCTTCAGCCTGTCCTCTACCAACCCTCCCTCCACCCACTTTGTTTCTTGTCCTTTTCTTGCGCTCAGTTGTGGGAGGCAGACAGGCTGAATTCCTCATGGAACTTCCAACTCAGGAGAAGATACCTGGTCAGGGGAATATCTGTGACTATCCCTGCTTGGGGAAATCAGCAGTGCAGGGGAGCTGGAGCCATCAACTAGTAGCTTAGGCTAGAGGAGCTGAGATGTCTGCCTGAGGAGATGAGACTTGCTCTCCCTCACCCCTCCTTCTTGCACCATTATCTGGCCACCCCACATGTTCCATTCCCCTATGTCCTTGCTTACCCTTTACCCAACATTCCTGGGGGCTGTAATCTCCCCTATCTCATTCTTAACCTTGAACCTGACTACTGATTGCTATGAATTCTTGCACGTATACTCTGTTATGTACCCAATAAAAAGACTCCAGGAAACAGGACAGATGCTGCATTGTTGTCATGCTGCCACCAGGCACATGTAGCAGTGTATGCCCTTACAGCCTTCAGGATTTATGCACTAAGTTTAGTGAAAGTTTCTGTTTCTTTCCTCAGCACCATCTCTCTTACTGGCCACTGTCCCAAGTTGGAGTCCACTAGACACCCAACACTCAGTTGTCTTCCTCCTAGCACCATCCTATAGTATCACCGTTCTCATTTCTTTTTCAGAACTCCACTCTCTCACATTTACCAGCCTGCTAAGTGTCTCTACCATGCTTCTTCCAATACTTCAAACATTTACATATGTCCTCAGCTGAGCTCACTGTTGCAAAAGGATTGCTCGGAGGTATGGTCAGATTACCAAGATCCATGTCAAAGTAAGCAATGTAAGGGTCTTCATAAAGGTTTAAAAGAAAGACAAAGACAGGCCTAAGTGTGAGTGCAAAACATCTGAACCCTACGGCAAAGATAGTGGAGCAAAGAATAAACTCATATGCTCTACAACTCAATTCCCTCTTGCATCTAGTCAGTTCCTGGGACAAGAACTTTACATAAAAGATGGTACCCATAAGAATGTGGGTATAAAGTAACCTAGGTAAACAATGACCAATAGTAAGGGGCAATTCTGCCTGGAGAGGCCAGTAAAGGACTTGCAACCAATTTTGAATGGAGAGGGCAGTTATACCCCTACAGGCCTTTGTGTCTGAGTCTTTGTCTCTCTCTCACCTCTTGGTCTTTCATGAGAGGGACCCACTTCCAACTTTCTTTGGAAGTGCTCTAAACTTTCTCATTGCTCTTCCTAAATAAAATTTCTCTTTGTGACACTGAAAAAAAAGAGAGAGACAGAGGAAGAGAGAGAGATAGTACCTGTGTTTATATTTGCAATGTATTTAATGTTTTAAGATTCACCAGCAAATAAAGAAGGAAGTGGTCATAGTGAGGGGACAAAAGGGAGGGAGAAAAGCACTTGAACTTTTGGTGAACTTTTGCCATAACGACATAAAATGGAGAGGTAGTTGTTAAAACCTTAATGCAGTCTTAGGGAGATGAGTGATCAAAAATACAACAATATTAGCAAATTTTGGATCCCATAATTAAAATATTGTTGAGCATTTCTGTGCTACAATTAAAAAATTTTATCAAGAAAATAGAGGGCTGGTGAAGGAGATGGAAGTTACGTCACTTAAGCAACAGCTGATGAAAGAAGAGTCTAGGGATTTCCGAGTTCATCCCAGGTCTTCCTATAAGAGGATGGAACAGAGGCCAAGAAATCTCAGGTGAGCTAGGCAGGTGCCATGACTCCATTGCTGGAGCTGCAACAGAACCACCTCTTTAATCACCTCTCGACCTTCTGGCTAAGATCAAGTGTGGAGCCACATCCTTGAACTCTCAGTCCAAAACTCATCCCATCCTCATTCTGACTTGCAAGAGAGAAGACGTCATGTATTTGGAAATCACCCATGGAAAAATACAGACATTTAGTATTCACACAAAAGAAGAACTACATATCAAAGATCAGTGGTCTCAAGAGTGAAAATTTAAAAATCAACATCAGGAAAATAAGAATTATTTTACAGTGAAATGAGCTTTCCACAGAGTAGATGTTTCTCCTTAAGGATTTTCCCACTTAAGTATTTTCATGTTCCTTTGTTCTTGGAGGTTACAAAAATATCACTGCACTGGATCAGAGATGGGATTAAATGCTTCTATAACATCTTTTCACAAAATAAAGCTGAATTAGTGCATGTCACTAGAATACCATCAGCCTTTTCCCAAATTACTGTGAACCAAAGAAATCCATTCCCTCACTTCGAACATGCAGTGAAACGTGTTTTGATACTTATTCTGTATAAGAATATTGATTGAAAACAAAACTCAAGTGGTAAGCAGTTAGACGCAGAGTGATTAATTGTTTGGGGAATGCCTGACCAATTCTGCATTTGCAAAATAGTCTTGGAGCTAATGAAAAGCACAACTTTCTCCTCCTTAAACAGCCACCATCTCCTCTTTGATTTGTGGACTTGAAAAAGATTCTTGAAAGAGTCAATCTATCAAGTAGACCACAAAAGGCAGTTCACAAAACAATGACTCACAGTGACTACATTTCCTAAGATTTTTTTTTTTCCCACCCTACATCAGACTGACAAAAAATATTATGAAGCTATGGGCTTCAGATTTGGTCATTTTTGGTCATCTTATGCCATTCTCTGGGAAACAAAGAATTTCAATTTCAGGATACCATCCAACATTTTAATTTGAGGAAGTTGCAGTCTGCTTGCCAAACATTTATCATTTTATTTTATAAATTGAATATGGTATCCTGACTTTAAGCTGATCATAAACCATTGTACACAGCTTTGCTGCTAAACAGCTATTATCCAACACTCCCTCCCATAGTGTTTTTAAAATATAACACCTGAAACTTATAGGTGAAATGTTCTATCTTAACAACATTTTTAAGAGTGTGGAGGCTACTAGAATAATCAGGACAACAGCCACCTCAGTAGCAGTTAAATGACACTGGAAGGTGGCCATAACCATACACCACCATCACGCTTGAGTTAAACGACACTGGGGTGCAAAAGAAAAGCATAACTCTGTCTGTTCTCCAGTTTAAAATATGGAAATTACTGTTGTTTGGCTGAAGGGGAAGCAAAACACAAGAAATCTAAAGAAATGAGATATAAGATCAACCATGAAACACACATAAATCACGCATACTCTCTTTCCAGCAAGCTCCCATCTCTCCTGCAGTTTATATCACAAAGTAATGTTATTAAGGTTTTATGGAAAGGTCACTACTGCATTTCTGTGATATTAAAATCTATCTTAGCATACAGAAATCCCTCATGAGCCTGAAATATTAGTTCAAGACTAAGTTTACTAAGGTTTGGCGTGACTCAATATTAACTTCTCCAAATATTACAATCATTTTCAAATCAGATAAGCAGTGGGATATGAAACTGTGGCTCATAAAAATAAAATCAAGGAAATGGAATCACTGTATATTAGTTCTCACAGATTAACTTTAAATGTGCTCTAAAACGGTGAGTCTGCTTATCAAAACAATTCATTCTGTACCGGCACCTTCATTTCACAAAGTATCAGAGAGAAACACGGTTAAGGTCTTTGTAGCATGTATCAAAGTAAACTGCTATTTTACAACAAATTCAAATTCAAGTGCCAGTAATAACTTTAGTTATCTTCATAATCCCTCCTGTCTCCTAGTACTTCCATCTGCGAGTTGAGTGATGATTAATCAGAAATATCCGGATAGGCAGAGCTGAGTACCTGCGTCTTCTCAGTCGACAAACCTAAATTTTCTAACTCACATATTCCAGGAAAGGTATAAAGTTTATCTAATATAATCAGGTAGCAGAAACCTGTTATTTGGCAATGTGGGAAATTACTTTCATAATTTTTAAAAAGTAAAATCTTTGTTAACAATGAAAATTACAATGCTTCTTGGTGGAGAAAAAAAAAAAGAAGCACTACCTGAAGTTTACAGAGCACCAACAATCTCAAAAGACTCGCCATATTTTTTGACTAATGACCCCTGGCAAAAATCTGAAGAAGTTGCTTGGGCCATAGCCAGGTGTCCAGGACAAGGACCATGAAAGCCTTTCCTGGCTAGATGATCAACAAGGGATGGAAAGTCTATATACAGACACTGATGGCTCAAAATTCCCTCCTACTAGACCTCAAGGCTTTTTCCTGCATTTAGTTCTCTGTAGATTTTAATAGTTGCTTAGAATCCTCTGTTCCTAAAGTTAAGACTCAGGGCTCGGTGCCCCTAGCTCAGTGCTTAGGGGGCCAGGCACATGCACCGGGACTAGAGGGTTCAAACCTGGCCTGGGCCTGCTAAAAACAATGACAGCAACAACAACAACAAAAAACAGCTGGGAGTTGCGGCAGGTGCCTATAGTTCCCACTACTGGAAGGCTGAGGCAAGAGAATCACTTAAACCCAAGAGTTTGAGGTTGCTGTGAGCTGTGACACTACTGCACTCTACAGAGAGCAACATAGTACAATTCTGTCTCAAAAATAAATAAATAAATAAAAAAAAAAATTAAGACTCAGGGTGACCTCACTGGCATGATCTCAAAAGACTTCAGCTGCCATTTGCACTTTGTGGTTATACTTTAAACTATATAATCCCTCAAGATACACTCTTAGCTGCAAAATAACATGTCACATCCCAAAGCTGAAGAGATTGGCCACAGAACTAACATTTTCTCTCCTGGCTTCATGAGCAAAATGCCGGTCTTGAACTATTCTCTGACAATGAAACAGAAGGCTTTAGGCTGGGAGAAAGGGATGCCAAGTATGTGACCCCAGAAGCCAAGGAGGCCTCCCTAATTGCTGCCTTCCAAATTTAAAGCCGTTCCTTCCCCCATACCCATAACAACCTCCTGATATGCTAAATACTTCTTCAGTAAAACTTTTACAAAGTGTAAACGTTTACAGGTGGAAACATACCCCTAATGTGTTCATTGCATTTTTAGCCTATTTGATTATGGATAAATTACCCAACAGTAGCCAACTATACCCAAGAAATAAAAAGTAAATGGGAGGGAAAAAACTTAAAAAACACTAAATTCCAGGCTAATTTCAAAGCCAATCACTATACATACTTAGCTATTTCACAATTCTGTAAGACACATGATTCAGTTTCGGGGCAAAAGTGCACACACACCAAAGGGAAGGCCTAATTTCAAGACCTGCTTTGACCAATTACTGTGTAACCAAAACAAAACCCCACAAACCACATTTCAAGGAATTTCCCATCCGAAAAGAGACATGCCTATAACCTCACTTTGAAAAAGGTTCCAAGATAATGAGATGATGGACGTAGACATGTTCTCCCTACACATTTATGGGGCTGTTCTATTTCACAGTGGACTGACACTATTTTAGCAGCTGCAGAGCATTCTAACCCCTGCAGGTGAATGCTGCTGGACTTGGCCTTGAGCTCATAGACCTCTTGGCCAGAGGTCATAGACTCCAATCTGACTACTCTCTAGCGACATGGAGCCAAGCTTCCTCTGGTTTTTAGTTTCCCATAGTTTCTATTATGAAATAGATCAGAAAAGATGCTCCACAAAGCTCTGGGTGGATCTAAAATATCTTTTTTGCTTGCCCCCACCCCCAGCCCAAGAGCTTTTTTTGTTAATTTATTATTCATAAATCAATTAGTACAGTGTGGAATCTGAGAAATTTCAAATGAGGCCACATTAGAATAAAAAGATAATAAAATACTGAATTTTGTAGATGCTCTAGCATGAATATAACTGATTTTTTTCTGTCTAAGAAACAAACTCTGAGCAAGTAGCTGGCCAAGTGAATTGATTCTAATTAGAGCAATACAATTCTGATTAGTCGGATTTTTTTCAGTCATGAAAAAAATCTGTTTTCTTTTTTTTTTTTTCTTTCCTTTTTTGCCATAGTTTCTTCCTCTGTGGGCTGGGGTAGAGTGCAGTGGTAGCTTCAAGTGATCCTCCTGCCTTGGCCTCCCAAAATGTCAGAATCAAGGGCATAAGCCACGGCCTGGCTGGGGAATTGCTAAGTCATGGATGAAGCCCAAATGCCCATCGACCTAGGTGCAGCCTTTTTTGCTTGTTTTGTTTGTGGTTCTAGAGAAGGCAATTGTGGATTTTAGCTTTTGACCAGGAGAACTGCTTACTAGTGATACCAGACTTTTGCTCTTCTGGAGATCTTTGGTCTCTGGATTCGAAGAATGAACCCACAGACCACAGATCAGTGGCAAGACAGGATTTTATTAGTAGGAAGGAATACAGAAATAAAAAGGCACCAGAGCTTCTGGTGGGGGGAGAACTATCTAACTAGGGAATCTTTACCTGGGCTCTTTATCTAGGGGTATTAGGTCTTGAGAATTACAATTGGCCAGGACTTGGTAGGAAAAACATCTTTCCAAAGTTAATGATTGCATTAACAAATGAATGAATGTAGTTCTTTCTCCACTGGGCCAAGGTTATCAGGTCCTTTACAATTTTTGTCTCTGAGAAGGGATTAAGGTCCTGCTCCCTACTCAAGGTGGAACCACCCAAAAAACCAACTCAGGCTGCTCTGTTCAGGATCTTGTTAGCGCCCAGAGGGTGTGTTCTGAGCTTACCTGGGCCTAGAGAATGGGGGGGGGGGGCTGCCTGTCTAGCCCCGAGTGGTGGAATCCTGTACCACCAGGTCTCACTGAATAGCAAATGTCCTCTTTAAGGTTAATTTATTTAACTTCTATTGACCAAGAGGAACCTCAGAAACCAGGTCCACCCTGCAGTAATAAACAAGCATGTACCCAGGCATACCATGTTATTTATTATAAAGGAGGCACCCTAAATAGATTTATAGATTTCCTATGAGTTCTAGCACTAGGAAGACTACACCACACCAAAGGGGATGGCTATCAGGCTTTATTAACTGAAGCTTACATAAAGTAAAAATGATAATTCAACTTTTTCTTTGACTGAACAATGCACACCACCGTAGCCCACTATTCGTCGCATGACACCAACATGTTGGTCATGATCAAATTATCTTGAAAAGAAATGAGTGTGTGCAAAACAAGGCTAGTCTGTCCTGTTCAAACGGCGTTCAATAACGCCATTAGGAACTGATTCTACCTGCATCTTGAAAAATACTCAACATTTCAAAATTGTTTATATTTATTATATTACTTTGGTAATACATTTTTTTAAACTTATTCCTACCAAACTTAAACAGAAATCTCCTTGTTCTTGATGGTTTTCTTTATAGAAAATGAGCAGAAAATAAAATATCTTCATGCAAGATGTATGGTAACCTCATGGTGTGACCTCTGGGGCACTGTGTATATTTCTTTTTTTTTTTTTGCCCGGCTTTGCTTTCCCCCTGATTGCTTCTCACTTATGGCTCCTAGTTTCTTCAGAAGAATGAGTAAAGCAAGGATCATGTGATACGTCAGAATCACTAGGCTCTGAGTGAAGGCATCTGGGTTTCGTGACAGTATTTTACAGCAGGGACTGTGTAACAGCCATTTACAACATTTGGCTGTATTTTTCACTTCTGCGTGTTATACTTTTTGTTTAACTTGGATGGCTGATATTGTTAGTAAATTGATATCTAGATAAATAAAGTAGTCATGTAATATTTATTGAAATTTTAAAGTGTGTTTAGTTCTTCAATACCGAGTTCTTCTAGATAAAAAGACATCAGCCATTTAGCCCCAGACCATTATTCCGAGAACCTAAAAATTAGCTCATTCACAATTTTAATTTTGCAAAATCATTCAGCTCCACATTTCAAACTAAACACAGACTATCATCTTAAATATAAGAACTTCTACTTTTTGAGTCAATTTAGAGTAAAACATTTTAGAATTCAGTTGTACTTTTATATCTATTTAGCTCCACAGTTCAGCTGAATGATTTTGAAACACCCCTAGTCTGGACTGTTTTCATTTCATCATTTTTACATAACATATCATGTATTATTCTGAATATGCTAATATGCCAAGCCTACAGACCTGGCTCATAGCAAGAAAAATACCGTTCCAAAATTTTATTTTATATGCATAAGATCACTTGCTAATTCACAGATTATTAATAGTAACTTTTTTAATGTTTCAGTTTACTTCCAATACTATATTCTAAAATGATCTCTTACATCGCATCTGTATAAAGACTACACAATGCCGATACTTATCTGTTTTGCAGATGGGGACACTAAGTTCTCAAGTAATTAAATCACTGGTCCAAAGTCGCATAGCTACTAAGTGGAGGAACTAATATTTGAATAAAGACC
>NW_003852420.1:6703624-6718349 GCF_000181295.1 Otolemur garnettii
AAATAAATAAATAAATAAAAAATAAAAAAAAAAGAATTTCTGCTTAACCTCAAAAAATTAATAGAACGGCTTTTAGGAATAGTGAAGTTCCTGGGAAAGTCTGAAACATGTTTTAGTACGGGAAATTAATTCTACAAGAACTTTCAAAACAGCGTCTATTATGTAAAATGTGGTGCACCTCTTTTTTTCAGTCCCGTGGAGCAGATGTTTGCCCTAAGCTAAGCGTGTCCTTCCTGTCTCCTTCCTTTGCTGAACTGTAACACAAGTCTGCCTCCAGGCACTGTTATTACCAACACATGTTCAGCATACGGAACCACATTTCCCATGCACCACCTTCTGCGGGGATTTATGACAGATTTAATAGCTGAATTTACTGCAGTGTGCTCGGTGAGGACTGTGTCTCCCTGCAATCCAATAATCTCCACGTAGAGTGAAATTTCATGAAGGAAAGAGGGGACCAAAGACAGGAAGAGCCAATGGAAGGCGAGCCAAGCTGTCGATACACAATGAATAAATCAGACACATGGGCGTCTGGCAACACTGAAAATCCAAGCAAGCCATGCAGGAGTTTTTTTATCGTTTTTCTTCCTAAGGAGAATGTCTTCCCAGCTCCTAACTCCAGCTAACCGTGGATGAGAAGCCCACTGGGATTAGGGCAGGGACTCCCACCGGGATTAGGGCAGGGATCCCTCCTTTCCTCTCTACCTTCTGCACCTCCCCGGCCCGTTCCATCTTTCAGGCTGAAAGTGAAAACTGGGCATCTTTACTCCTTGACAGGTTTTCCTGCCTCCGCTTCCTCATTTGGAAATCCAACATGAAGAGCCAGTATTTTGAGTCCTTCCGAGCAATCTAAATTCCCTGGGAAACGGGCTGGGGAATGTGGGCATCAAAGGGCTTCAAAGTTCAATGAATTTCCTTCTGGAAGGCCAGAAGGTCAGTGGCCCACTCAGATCAAACTGCTCCAGGGACGTGTCTGAAGTAGCTAATTAATCTTTATTGCTACAAACTTGACAGCCCCCTCTTCTAGTCAAAGGGCTGCTTTTTAAAAGCACAAGAGTCTCTTGGCTCTCAGCAACTAAGTCAGTCAGTCCCCATCTCAGCTTATTGTAAATGTCTCACTTTACCATCTGGGAAATATAAAGGGGGTTAGGTGACCAACAGCCAATCGGTTTGGAGCAGTGAAAAACATGAAGCACCCCAAAACTCCAACAGTGGATTGGGGTAAAGTTCACTGTAGCAAAGCCACACAATAGAACAGCACAAGACCACCGTTAGATGTGATGGTTTCTTTCTTTTTTATTTTTTTGAATCAGAGCCTCAAGCTGTCACCCTGGGTAGAGTGCAGTGGCAACACAGCTCACAGCAACCTCCAAGCCATTCTCCTGCCTCCATTTCCCAGGTAGCTGGTACAGGCGCCTGCCACAAAGCCTGGCTATTTTTTGGTTGCAGCCCTCATTGTTGTTTGGTGGCTTGGGCTGGATTCGAACCCGCCAGCTCAAGTGTATGTGGCTGGCACCTTAGCCACTTGAGCCACAGGCGCCAAGCCAAATGTGATGGTTTCAAAAGAGCTTTTCATAACATGGACAAGTGCCAGTAATGGCATTTTAAAGAAAAAGGTACAATGTGATACTTGATTCCAACTATTTAAAAATGATGTGCAGAAACAAAAGGCAAAAGGTTTGAGAGGAAATACTCAAGTGCCAGCCAGTGGTTTCTCTGGGGTGAAGGTTTCTTACAGAGTGTTTTCTTTTTTATACTATTAGGTACATTCTAAATTGTTTTAATGATTTCTTCCTTGCTTTTAAAAAATATTCCAATCTTCGTAACAGATTATCAAAATAATGATGAACTCTTTGGAAGCTGCTTAGTAAATCAACCACTGATAACCTCTAAAGCATCCTTCATAACTCATTTCAGCGGAATTTCTTGCTGGTCACTCTTTTGTGTATTTTCTTTATTGTTGCCTCTGCCTAAAATGAATCCCGCCTCCCCAGGCCTATCTATATGCCCATCTTACCATCCCATCTGTCCTATGATGACTGGCTCAAATGTCGCTTTCTCCTGTAGCTGTCTTTAATTCTAACTTCCCTTGAATCCCAAGCACTTTATAAAGGTACCTCTCCTAGGCAATGAGCATTTTGTCCCAGCCTAAGAGAAGCTTTAGCTACATGCGAAACTGGATTCATCTCTGCATATGAAGTACTCAAAAACTACTTACAGGTAAAGGAATATATAACAAGGAGTAAATTAGCAAGCAAATGATTTAATTTCAGGTTTCGTTTTGTAATCTGCCCTTAAGAGTTTTTCCTTTTTTTTTTTTTTTTTTACCAAATAACATACTCCAAATTTTGCCCATGGTCTCATAAAATCTTTGGCAGCCTGCATACAACATATCTGGAGCCATCCAGCATACAACATATCTGGCTCACTTGGATGACTACCCAAGAAAGGAATTTCAGTAAAACTTTTAATAAAATATGAGTTGGAGAACTCCACGAGGGTAGTACCTGTGGCTCTGTCATGTTTGCATTCTCTTGGCACATGGTAAGTTCCCAAGATGCATTTATTAAACACATGTTAAGAAATGAATGAGTGAGGCGGCGCCTGTGGCACTGCCCCATATACCGAGGGTGGTGGGTTGGAACCCAGCCCCAGCCAAACTGCAGGAAAAAAATAGCCAGGCATTGTGGTGGGCGCCTGTAGTCCCAGCTACACGGGAGGCTGAGGCAAGAGAATCGCCTAAACCCAGGAGTGGGAGGTTGCTGTGAGCTGTGTGACGCCACAGCACTCTACCGAGGGCGACAAAGTGGAACTTTGTATCTAAAAAACCCCCCAAAGCAGAAACGAATGAGTGACCAACAGCCCTCATATGAACAAGATGCCCTGCTATGGTCATGGCACACATCATGCTCCTTCCTCACGTGAGCTGCCACCAGATACTCATGATGATTATGACAATAGGTGACACTGGAACCGCAGCTCCCGTATCTGTTCGCTGTGAGATCCTATCCAGCTCCCTCAAGCTTTAAGCTGGAGATAACGATATCTACCTGAAAAGTCCTTGTTAGAGTAACATTAGATAAGCATGCACAGGGCTAAGCTGGGTACCCAGTAGAGTGTGCTGGGAACGGCAGCTGTAGTTGTTACAAGGCAGCCTACTAGCTTAACCACGAGTGAACTTATAAGTCTTCTCAGTCTTTGTTCAAACCTTTTTCTAAAATGTAATTCTAGATCCTTGTAAGCAAAGATATTTTCTGTGCTTCTCTTGAGTAAAAAGTACTTGGGCAGAGTAACTCGGTTTCTAGATGTCCTGTCCAAGCAATGTACATGCTCACACAGGACGCTGTCCCTGTAAGTCAAAACCAGCGTGGAAATCCTGCCAACAGAACCACAATACCTGCTTGTTTTCAATGTGACCCTAATGAAATAAACTAGCATTAAGACTGGCAAGGCCTTTCCTTATGTACAGAGCATTTAAGTTTGTAATAGATGGTTACTGATGTGTATTAAAGTCTTGCCAATCACAAGTCACCTCTCCACCACCCACCAGGGGTTCATAAACAGAGTCGTAACCAGGAGATCCCATGAAACTGGAATTCTATTTGCTCTGACCTTCAGCAAGTTTCTGTTCTCCGTGTTCAGATCTCCGAGCAAGCCAAGATGGAAACATTCACTCTGAGTGGCTTGTGAAATTTAATTGAATAAAAATAGCATAAAGTTACCTTGTAAGGCAATGTTGTTGGCTGCGCAGAGGACCGAGGTACTCTTCCTTGTCTGTTTATTCGAAGGAAAATCACAGACACAGCAAAATGATCAAGAGAGCAAAATTTTTGGAAAACAGTTTTATTTTATTATTTCAAAACAGTAGTGCCTGGTTTGTGTGTCCCTTGAACTGTGGGCTTCAGGGTTCCCTAGAGAGGAAGGCTGTCCATGGCCATCTTTCCCACATTTAGGGGCCCCTGGCAAACATTCCCCCAGCCCCCTGCCATCTAGTGAACTGTGCTTTAAAGCAAATCATCATCATCATGTGACTCACAAGGATGCTGTCTCAGCAGAGGACGCCCTTCCCTCTCTCCCATCAACTATCAAGACTCTACCCAGCAGGTATCCTTTTGCAACTGTGGCGCAAGGTTAACAGCTGATAAGATGGTAATTACACCACTGCAGGAAATTTGGAATTGCAGGTCAGATGGCTTGATAGCATAATCTTTAATCTGGTTGTGCCCTAACTATATACCAGGGCAGGGAAGCCTGCATGGGCTGGGGCTAAGAACTCAGTATTCCCATTTTCCCAGGGAAAGAAACAAAGCTGTTCTTTCTCGAAAATCAAATCATTGTCCGCAAACCAAAACAGCACAGTTCTCTTTTCCTCTGTTTTGTTCAAGCCTGTTTGGCTTATCTATGGAAACAGCTCGTGCTTTTCAAAAAAGGGGCTGAGCGGTCTTCCAATATTGTGTTGCTAAGTAAGGTTCAACATGTTTACTCTTCATAAAGACTGAAATTTCACAAAAGTTATCCCTGTGGCTAACATGCAAGGAATCTACTTCTTCTCATGCACGGAAGGAAGACGACAGTCGCACAAAAGGAAGAGGCTGAGAAGGTGGCTTATAAGAACCTGACCAGGGCTCTCAGGCTGCACTCTGCACTCAGATTATCTGGGTTTCCTGTTAATGTGACCAGTGTGATGGGCAGGTTTTGGGTGTAGGCTGAAACTGCATATTTTTAACAAGCTCCCTGGTGATCTCAATGCTGCCTCCATGGGCCGTACTTTGAGTAGAACAGGATTAATTTGGGATTTGGACCTTGGTTTCTGTGATTGCATTTTTTTTTTGTCACTTTGTCACCCTTGGTAGAGTGCTGTGGCACCACAGCTTACAGCAACCTCAAATTTTTGGGCTTAAGTGATTCTCTTGCCGCAGATCCCATCACTGACCATCTCTTGGGAAGGTTAAGAGATAATGACTAGTGAGCACCCTTTTTGGACAAATTAAGCACTCCATCAACGGGCAGCCCTCTTTCTTCCAGCTAGTTGCCTCACGTGAATAGGGTCCCTTTTGATAATGTGCCACCCGCTTCCTCTCTACCAGGTAATGCTGTTTCCTAAGAAATACCATATACCCTTGTTTATATGGTGGTGGAAACAGTATTTCCTACAGTATGGTAAAATTTTAAACAGTCTCCATTGAATTCAAAGATTTCTGAGCTAGAAAAAAATTCCCAAGCATCTTAAGCATTGTATCTTTCTTACACTTTAGCGAATGATTTTAAAACTAAATGGGGGAAAATAGAAAAAGGACCAAATAATTCAATTATTAAAAATTAATAATTTTTGATTTTGTAATTTTAAATAAGGTAGGAATTTTACCATCTGGAAACCCGAATTGTATAGAAAAAGCAAGACTGTCAGATAATGAGGGCTAGTTCTATATTTATTTGTTCTCTTGAGTCATAGATAAAACCTACCAGCCAAGAGAGAAAAATCCTCAAAAGAAAGACAGCTTCTGTTGCCCAGGTACTCATAGTACCATTTCAGAAACAAAGGGTAGAGAAAAAGCACAAGGCATGGTTTACATAGGATATAAGATTTTTTTTTTGAGACAGTCTCACTTTGTCACCCTTGATAGAGTGCTATGGTGTCATAGGTCACAGCAACTTCAAACTCTTAGGCTCTTGGCCTTTCAAGTAGCTGAGACTATAGGTGCCTACCACAAAGCCCTGCTATTTTTAGAGACAGGGTCTCACTCTTGCTCAGGCTGGTCTCCAACTCCTGAGCTCAGGCAATCCACCTACCTCAGCCCCTCAGAGTGCTAGGATTACAGGCATGAGCCACTGGGCCTGGCCCAATATTTTTGTGGTTACCACTATAGCATGTTTACGGATAGAATTTTCCATTATAAAAAATGCATTATCCAAGGCAATAACTTTGCTGTTCCTATCATACACATGAAGCCCCAAGCAGACATAAAACATGTGTTTACGCATGAATGTGTTTACATTCCATAAACAGAACAGGGTCAGAATTTGATGATTCAAGGGGTAAATCTCCTATTCTGTCTTAAAACCTACAGAGTATGGTACCCTTAATGCTAAAGAGGACTGGCATCCTTTCCTCCACCCTGCACTCCATTCTCTTTCAGACAGCCAATTAGAGGGATTAGCCCTCCCAGTCTCCAGACATCGCATGCACGAAAAGTTTACTGTAAGAATAGAAGAGTCGAATAGACCAGGAGTTCACAGAAAACCACCTTCCTCTAACATTTAACTTGCCCTTTCCTTTCCAGAGAGAAATGAACCAAGAGAACAAGGAATGCTGGTCTAGAGCAGGAACTATGAAATTCAAACTTTATTCTTTCAAATATTCTAAATGTGACTCCTGTCTCCTGCTGAGTTGACCACCCTGCCCCCCCACTCTCTGGAACCTTCAGGGGAAGGACTGGCATCCTCCCTCCACCCAGGCTGAGTCCCCATCACTTCCTTGCTGCACGGCTGCACAGCGCCTGCTCAGCGCCTGCTCTTTCTGCCAACAGCTTTCCTCCTTTCCTTTCTTTCCTCTACATAGAGGTCCAAGTAACTTTTCTCAAAATGTAAGTTTTGACATGCCACCTGATTAAAATGGTTCAATGGTTTACAGCCATTCACAAGATAAAAACCTACAGTAATAACATGGCTTAACAAAGGCTTATATCATCTGGCTCTGGTATCAGATGTTTAGCATCTACTCCAAACACACACACACACACTCCAACCACTATAACCAGTTCCGTATATCATATGCCATCTGAACAGTACAGAACTCTTCACACCCTCCCTTCCTTCCTCTGTACTTGGCTAATTTCTCCCCATCATCCATGCCTTAACACAGGTGTCACTGACTCCAGGAGCCTTCTCCAACCTACAACACTCGAGTGGGGAGAGGCTTCTTGGGGATCCCCTGCATCTCCCATCTGACCATAGACTCCAGGACTCCAGGATGTACGAATGTCAGACTGCTCGGATTCTAATACCAGGCACGCCTTTTATAACTGTGTGATCTTCTGTAAGTACTTAGCCTCTCTGTGCCTCAGTTTCTTCATTTGTAAAATGGGATAATCACAGTGCTTACTCCAACAGATCTGTTTTGAGGACTAACGGCATTAATATAGAAAAGACTTAGAATAGGGTCTACTAGTACTCAATAGTGTCAAGCAGGAGTAATAATAAAAGTGGTCGGGGCATCATCCTAAAGTCAATCTATAAGTCTGTTATCTTGGATTGTATGCTTTACAAAAGCAGGTATATCATTATCCCTCCTGCATGGGACATGCTCTGTCAAACATTCAATACACTTTTTTAAAAATAAATATATACTGAGGATTAAAACAAATCTAAAATTTCCCTCTTCCTGAAGAGTTTTTAGCCTCTTTGGACTTAATATGGGTCCATTTCCTCCTATGTAACTGTAAAGTATTTTCCAAGAACCAAAAAAAAAAAGTATCTGCTATATATCGGACACTGCTAGTTACCAAGAGAGGCAAAGTGAAATGAGAAAAATTATTTCTGCAACCAGAAGCTCACAAGGTAAGTGAAGTTCACTAGTAACGATGAACAATCCGTGAAGACCTTTCTATCAGACCTAAAAACAAGGTGAGCTGGCCTGATATCAACCAGGACCATCTTTTTGCTCTAAAGGTATGAAATCTGTCACACCTACTCACCCTTAAAAGCCTTAAAAACCATTTGATCAACAGCTCCAAGGACTGAGCTACTAGAGCTTATTTGCTTTGCATAGAAGAACTTAGCAAGTACATGATTTGCCACAATAAAATGTTCTTAGCAAGTGCTAAAACAATGTTGTTTGGTCTTACATTTCATCTGGAGTGGTTGGGAGAAACAGGAAGAGGAGTGGAGATGGAAAGAGATGTGGCTACAGTGATAACCATGCCAGCATTAGTAATGTCCCATCACAGACTGATGACTGCCAGTCATACCCTGTTAGCAGAGCTTACGTCTACTAGAGCACCTATAATGTTTTAGGTAAGAGGCATTGATCTAATTTAGTTTCATGAGATTATTTTCAAATAATATAAGAGAATCTCATTACAACAGAGCTCTGTATTAAGGAATTTTTATACCTTTTATTTATATATTTTTTATTGTTTGGAATTGGTTGAGAGTACAAAGAATTAAGTTACAATAACTGCAATTGTTAGATAAAGTCCCTCTTATAATTGTGTACTACCCCCAAGAGATGTGCCGTACACTGTGACCCCCCCATTCCCTACCTTCCTCTTATCTCCCCACTCCCTCATTTCCCGACCTCCTCACTTGTATTAGCTCATCTGCTACCTTCATATTAGAATTGAGTACATTGGATTCTTGCTTCTCCATTCTTCTGATGCTTTACTAAGAATGTGTTCCACCTCCATTCAGGTTAATACAAAAGATGTAAAGTCTCCATCCTTTTTAATGGCTGAATAGTATTCCATGGTATACATATAACCACAGCTTGTTAATCCATTCCTGGGTTGGTGGGCATTTAGGTTGTTTCCACATTTTGGTGACTGTAAATTGAGCTTCAATAGATAGTCTAGTGCAAATACCCTGATGATAAAAGGATTTTTTTTTTCTCCTGGGTAGATAACTAGTAATGGGATTGCAGGATCAAAAGAGAGGCCTAATTTAAGTTCTTTGAGGATTCTCCATACTTCCTTCCAAAAAGGTCTCTTAGTTTGCAGTCCCACCAGCAATGTAAGAGTGTTCCCTTCTCTTCACAACCATCCCAGCATCTGCAATACGAGACTTTGTGATTGGGCCATTCTCACTGGGGTTAAGTGATATCTCTGGGTGGTTTTGATTTGCATTTCTCTGATGATTAGGGATGATGAGAATTTTTTCATCTGTTTGTTAGCCATTCATCTGTTTTGTTTAGAGAAGGTTTTATTCATATCTCTTGCCCAGTGATAAGTGGGATTGTTGAGTTCTTTTTTTCGTTAATTGATTTGAGATCCTAGTTATCAAGCTTTTGTCTGATTCATATCTATAAATATCTTTTTCCATTCTGAAGGCTGTCTGTTTGCTTTGGTTGTTGTTTACTTAGCTGTACAGAAGCTTTTCAGTTTAATTAAGTCTCATTTATTTATTTTTGTTGTTTTTATATCTTTTAGTCATGGTACTTTGATATCTTCTTAATCAGAGGTCAAATAATATCCCTTTAAAATCCAATAAACACAAATTTAAAAGCTCCAACTAATGTAGTTAGTCTGAATGCTATATGTGGCTTCTGACTCCAGTCATAGTGTTAAGAGGAATTCCACGGTGCTCACCATTTTGACAACCCTTCTTGTAAGAAGCTAAATGTTTCCAGTTAGTCATCTCATTGATCCACAACACATATTATGCAGGATGTATTATTTACTCATATCTCACATTGTTCAGAAATGCTTTATGTGAGTAAGTAATCTGGATAGGCAGGTAACTTCTTAATCATAGAAGCACTTAATTATTGATGCACATAATTATATGTATACAAAATAGCACTGACAGAGTCAATGTCTCTTAAATGACATCAAGCTTAAAAGCAAAGGAAAAGCTAAAACTTAGTAGTTGTAAGTATAGAGTTTGCTACCAGACAGCCCTGGGTTCAAAAGTTCCTTCTGAATAAGCTATGTGAATCTTGGAAAAGGTATCTAACTTCTGTCAACCTCAGCTTCCTTGTTAAATGTTGGTGATATTCCTGCCTTTCTGATAAGGTTGTGACATAATGAATGTGATACTCAGGATGTCTTGGATAGATTGAAAATAAGCAAACTTCTAGGTTTCTTCATTCCTGAACATTCAACTGAGCCTGAGAAAGCAGTGTCAGGGTTCTGCTTTCAAGTAAGACACAAAATGGCAAACCAAGAAACTCTGAGATAAAGAACAATCACAGAACCCTTCAGGAAAGAGATAGGGGATAAGTCCTCAAGGGCTGGATGAACCCAAAGCTGGGTGATTACCTTCTGCCCAGTAAGGCCTTTAGGAGCCACACTCAATGATATAACCTTTTCCTTTTCTAAGCTGTTGGCTAGCCGTGCTTTCTCCTACTTAAATGATAAACCAATTTCTATAATGAGTCATCAAGATATGCTGAAGTCCATCTAGAAGAAAGGCTGTCTGTGAATGGGGCCAAAAATGAATCCATTTCTTTTCAAATGAAAATTCACTGACCCTTTGGTTCTAGTCAGGAACCCATCAACAAATAATCCATTTAAAAAGTATTAGTATCTTTTGAAAAATTCAATTAGGTAGTATAAATAGGCCCTTGCTACATCCTAGATAGCATCCTTGGACTAAATATTGTCCCAAAGCTTAAGATGGTGGCGTGGGTGCAGACAGAAGGGAACACTTATGCATTGTTGGTAGAACTGCAAACTAATATAGCCTGCCTTTTTGGAAAGAAATATGGAGAATCCTTAAAGAGCTAAAGATAGATCTTCCATTCGAACCTACAATCCCATGCTATTTATTTACTCAGGAGTAAAAAAAAAATCATTTTATCATAAGATATTGGCAGTTGAATGTTCATAGCAGCTCAATTCACAATCATAAAAATGTGGAAACAACCCAAGTGCCCATCAACCCCCAATAGGATTAATAAACTGTGATACACACACACACACACACACACAAAACCATGGCATACTATTCAGCCATAAAGAAGGTGGAGATTTTACCTTCAAAATCTTTTTTACCTACAAAAATCTTTTGTATTTACCTGAAAGGATTTGGAGAACATCTTCCTAAGTAAAGTATCACAAAAATGGAAAAGCAAGCATCCAATGTACTCAAGATTAATATGAAACCAGTAGAAGAACAACTACGTGCCCACACGAGAGAAAAACATATTTAAATTCAAGGAGAAGGGGAAGAGGGAGTGTTGTAAACTCTCACCCATTGGGTACAATGTAGGGGGTACATGACACACTTCCTGGGTGAAGGGCTCAATTGTACCTTGGACTTCACCTCACAAATGCAAACAATGTAACCTAATTGCATGTACCCTTATATTAATCCAAAATTTTAAAAATAATAAAAATTTAAAAAATTATTTCTATCTTAAGAAAACTCAGTGAGGTGGTATAAATGGGCACATGCTATATTCTAGCTGGCACACTTGGCCTAAATATTGGAATGGAAAGAATTCCATTTCTTGAGATTTGTCTAATTTTCTTGCTCCTATCCAGAATCACAACTAGATTACATAACCTAATTAATCATCAAAGAAGAATACTCAGTTTGAAATCACCTAATAAAGGAAACACATTTATCTTCTTCATTTTTTAATCACAATTAGGAGACAAAGTAGGGTTCACGATATCTGTGCTATTTAAAAAGTATATGGAGATTTTGAGCAAAAGAAAACATGTGTATTCTCAAAATGCAAGTCAGGATGTCATATCCACAAATGGGATGCTACTCAGCAATAAAAAGAAATGGATTAACTGTATAAGCAGTAAGGTCACATGAAACTCAGAAAAGCATTTCACTAATGTCAGGCTCAACACATACTATATGATTCCCTTTATAGGACATTTTGGAAAAGACAAAGTTAATAGTGATGGAGAACAGATTATTAGTTACCAGGAGGTACAAATGTTAAGAAGACTTGATTACTAATAGATAGCAGATAAGAATTTTCTTTTTGGAGTGATAAAACTATTTTGTACTCCAATCACGTCAGTGGTTACATGATTCAATGCATTTGTCAAATCTCATATAACTTATATCAAAAATATGTATTTTACAACATAAATTTTGAAAAAATTTAAAAATTTTTAAAAATTTAAAAACTATAATTCAATTTTTAGTCAAGTTTAATCTTCATATTATTTTAAACTATCATAGAAAGCTTCTCCTGAAAAAAAAAGGGACTTCATTAATAAAATTCTACAGAGCCTTTTTTTTTTAATTGTAGTATATAGAATAGTCTCTGTATAACTCCATTCCACCCTTCTTTAGTTTGCTAGACCAGAAAGCCAAATACCAAATTTCCGAGACTCTTTTACATCTGGCTTCCATCAATTAGAAATACTTCAATATTTGCAGGGAAGTGGCCATCTTCCTGCTGTTACTGCTCCTGGCAATCAAGGTTTGAAAGATATAGGATTTAGAGGAAGTTGCATCAGTAATAGCAATAGTGGCATGCCCTTGAACTGAAAAGTCCAGTGGTACGCAGGCCATTCCTCATTCTCTAACCTTCTAGTCCATTTTGTAAGCATTCAATCCCCTGTATTAAATCCTTTCTGCTTGAAATGCCTAAAGTGGTTTCTGATCTCTACTGATATAAAAACCATTTTATTTATAAACTCTCCCGTCATGGTTCCTAATGATAGAATTATTGACACATTGCAAAGATACTCAATTTAAATTCAGCAATCAAGGGCTGAAGTTAAACTGCCTTCTATTTTTCTAGATGTCTCAGTACCACCCAGTCCTTGCTCATTGTATTGAAACGAGGACAAATTTTACTACAAAATTATCTGTTAGAGTTGAGAGGTCCAGGCTAATATGTCAACAGTATCAAACCTAGCAGAAGAAAGGCTTCTAATTCCCCGATATTTCAAATAAAGTCTCCAAATTGATCTTTGTTAGCTCTGATTGGTCAGATCTGGGTGTTCTCTCAGTTCCTGAACAAAAACCTGTCCATCCCTAGCTGTGGGAGGTCACAGCCCAGGACACTGCCATCACTAACAAATGAACACAGAACATAAAACCTATTACTCACTAATCAACCATTAGCACGTGCTTCATAGGTCTTTTGTTGTTCATTACACGTGGATTTTAAATCTATCTTACCTTCTATGTTAATAATTAACCAGATTATTTAAACTTAAAAGCACTGTAGACTTGTTTAAAGAAAAACTTCCCATGCGGCTTGGCAAATATAGCCTAAAGTGTTAGGAATAAACCTCATTTTTGGATTCCTAGGGATTGAGCTGCCTGCAACGCTGCAACCCTAGGGAGGATATGTTAGCAAATTCAATATGCTTACCCACCTTGCTCAAAAGCTAAAACAAGAGGCGCTTTTTGGCAAGGTATGGAACAAGAAGAAAATCATCAATGAGGATAAAAGTCCCAAATGCACGGTTGAAGACACTCTCACATCAGGTGCATTGTAAATTTTTGTTAAAGAAACAAGACATTCATATGGTCTGGACACTGTAGGTATAAAAAAGGTTGGCCTAGGATAGTAACTCGTTTCTTTACCTCTAAAGCAGGCCTTGGTTGTGGCAGCGAATGTTGATAGTTCTTGCCTATAATACCATTTCCCCTTCTACAGCGGACATTAATAATCTCTGACCCTTAACAACATCCCCCCTTCCATGGATGAGTGTCCTAATCCTCATCTTGAAATCCTCCCCTTTCCTGTTCTCAGTCCCTCAGGTTTCCAGAATACTGACTCTAGCAAGGAAGCCTGTGACCTGAGCTATGACCTACCATAGTTGGAGATGGAGTGCTCTTAGTTTAGAAATGGAGAGAATACCCAGATCTGACGAGTCAGGATTAACAAGCTCAATTCTGAGATTTATTTGAGATACCTGGAGAGTAGAGTCTGTCTTCTGTTACATTTGGTATTAAGGGATATCAACCTAAAGCTGTCAATGATTGACAAGGTAAAGCCAAACAGCAGAAGGGACAGCAGAAAAATAGAAAGAAATCATGTATTCACCAGACTGATGGAGATCCTAGATCCAGCCACACTTTTTCAGCAATGTGAACCAAAAACTTTCCCTTCCTTAATTAACAGTCCTGCAGTTAACACATTAGTTACTTTGGCATGTTGGTTTGCTTTGTTTTTACCATCAAAAGAGACTTTACTGAATTAACTGATTGCCTTAGTCCACTTCCTATTGGTTGTAATAGAATATGTGACACTGAGTAAGTTATAAAGAAAAGGAATTTAGGCGGTGCCTGTGGCTCAGTGAGTAGGGCTCCAGCCGCATATACCAAGGGTGGTGAGTTCAAACCCAGCCCCAGCCGAACTACAACAAAAAAATATAGCTGGGCATTGTGGTGGGTGCCTGTGGTCCCAGCTACTCAGGAGGCTGAGGCAAGAGAATCACCAAAGCCCAGGAGTTGGAGGTTGCTGTGAGCTGTATGACGCCATGGCACTCTACACGGGATAACAAATAAGACACTGTCTCTAAAAAAAAATTTAAAAAAAAAAGAAAAGGAATTTAATCTTACAGTTATGGGAGCTAAGTACCAGATCAGTGGCTACCCCTGGTGAGGCCCTCCTTACTGGTGGAGACTGTCTACAGAGTCCCAAGTAGGTGCAGGGTAACACACAGCAAGGGAGCTGAACATGCTATGATGCTCAAGTGTTTCTTCTTCTTTTTATAAAGTCCATGATGATCCAATAATACATTAATTGATGAGTGAATTAATTCATCCACCAGGGGCAGATACCTCATGACCCACTCATGTCTTAAAGGACTCACATCTGGAGATTAAGTTGCAACATTAATTTTGGAGGGGACAAACAGTCAAACTATAGCACTAATTTACTGATTAACTGAAAGTTAATAATCTTCAGCCCCAAAGGAATAAATGCATGAAAAGAGTTGGCTTCAACAACTGTAATCCGATCCAGAGAAGCTACACGTATTATTCCAGCAACATAAGCAGTGACAATGGTTTTGAATTTGTGTCAGAAGGCTTCTACTGAAGTAGATGGAGCGTCTTGCTTGCCAAGAGAATTAGAAAT
>NW_003852420.1:6718495-6726343 GCF_000181295.1 Otolemur garnettii
ATTGACTTAACAGTAATGACAGGCTGTAGTGATGCCCATTACGTCCCAGGATCCTTTAGAGTGTAAACAAGAAAAAGTCAAGGAAGATAGAATTCCTGCATGGTAGAGTGTTAGAAATTTATCTCTTTAGACTTCAAAGTCTAAAACATAAATGGCATGGATTTGTGAGTTACTGCCAAAGACGTTCTACCTGGGGAGTTTCTGAAGGAGTCTGTACTCTAAATAGACTTCTTACAGAATTGTCTAGTAATTTCTCCATAATCAAACACTGTCATTTAGTTTACAAAGAGCTTAAGCTTTATAAAAAGAGATGCATTTCTAAAGACTTGAAAAACTTGCAGAACTAAATGTGAAAACTGAGGTAGTGTAGTGGTTTAATATACAGGATGCCCCAAAAGTCATCCCTAAAGCTGCCATACTTAGGGAGAATGGGAAATCATAGCTAAACGCACATTTATTTACAAAATATTCATTTTGAAATTTTACAAAGAGGTGGGCAATACGTAAGGAATATTTTGCAAATATTTTGTAAAATGTTGTAATGAATATTTTGCAAATGAAGTTACATTTAGCTACGATTTCCATTTTCCCTATCTATGGCGACTCTAGCACTTGTATTACTTTTCTCTTTCGTTTTTTTTTTTTTTTTTTTTTTTATCCCACTGATCATGCCTCTGGCACCAACACAGAATGAAATGTATCATGGCTCTCACATTAGACACAAAAACTGGTTTTCTCTTGAGTGCAAGCAGCTCTTTTTAGCCTTGTCCTGAACTCTAAATTTCCAGCAGAAACACCGTCAAATGACGGCTCAGTGCAGGAGGGAGGAAGCCCTCAGCTGAAGGTTAGCCTAAAGGAAAAAAGCCAGGTACCTGCAGAATAAACCACCTCAACAACTCTGTTCTGTGGGTAGTTCCTGTTTGTCTCTCCTCCATCTAATTAGCATTTTTCAAATGTCGATGCACTGCAATGATCAAATCTTGCTAACTACCAGACTTTGATTCAGTAGGTCTGGGAAAGAGCCCAGCCTTAGACTCCGCATGTCTAAGATCCCAGGTGATGTTAATGCTGCTGGTCCAAGGACCACATTATCAATTGCAACGAACTAGACGTTGTTCCTGGTATATAATACGTGATGCTGAAAGACCATGTTTCCTATCCCAGACCTGCTAACATCAAAGGTAGTCGTCAATTTTGGTAAGCTCATCAAGCCCAGAGCTCCCTTCTTTGACAAATATTACCAGACCCCTGTCCACAAGGCTATCGGTGGTAGCCATATTTTTCAGGGATCTTGTCCTTGGTCAGGGTTGACTAGACCAAAAATGGACCCGTGCTCAAACTTGAGGCAATCAGCTCCTTCCTTTCTTGAGAGTTTAGGATTAAACTTCAGGGATCCCAGTTAAGAGTTGCTTGAACTAGGCGATATAAATATCTGGGACAGTCACCTTACTTCATGTGGGAAGAGAAATAGTGACAGAGAAAAACAGCATTGGAAAAGCAGAGATAGGAGAGCACCAGAAAATTGATCACTTCTTGCGTTCCTTAAAGCTTTCTAATTCATATTTTCAGACCCTAACCCTTCTTACCCTGAGATTCACGAGCAAAGCTTTGTATTCTTTCCAGGATCCCCCTCCCTCCCTTCTTGTTTTAACTAGCTTGAGAGAGTGCCTGCAAATTCCAATGCAAAGAGAATGCAGTTTCACTTTTCATCAGAGAACACACTGATATGTCAGTCCAGCAGGTCTAGAAAACATCCAGGCTCTGCCCCAGATGTCAGGATCTTAGAGAAATAAATAGTTCATGTCCATACCCTAAAGTGGCAGGCACCTTCCTGACGCTTCCTATTAAAAAAACATGGAACCTGATGCAAGTTATTTAAAAAGAGCCTTCATTCCCCCAAGGAATGGCAGACGGCATCAACTCTTCAAACTGCTCTCATATCAAGACTGCTTACCTCATCCTGCTTCCTTCCTTTCTACCTACCTACTCCACCCTTCTCATTCTTACATGCCAAATAAAAGGAAATGCTGCCCCGTCCTCCATCCTATGCAGGGGACTCCCATCCCGTCCACTGGGGCTAGGTGGCTGGCCCACGGAATGTGTTCAGGAGATGGGAGCTATGATTGTTACAATTCTTCCTTTCCTCTACTCGCTCAGGCACCTACCTCTGATTCTCCCATCTTGCCTTACTGCCTACTCTTTCTTCACCCTTCCAATGTCTCTGATCTTCTACCTAAAATAACAACAACAACAACAAACTAACCAACTAATGATTTTCCACAAATGACATCTCTTGTGTTCCCTTATGGGACATTTTTGTCCCTCACCCTACCCCATTTATTCCTTTAACCTTAGGAGAAACAATTCCAAGTCTTTGCTTTCCAGAATGACCGCCACATCCTGTCTTTTATGACATGTATTAGACTTGGCACAAGTGAAAACTCCACCTAGGCAGTGCTGGTTTATGTCAAATGAGTCATCAGTTTAAGTAGACACAACAGCAAAGAGGAAGCTGTGACCTTCTGCCTCCTTGAGACAAGGAGAGAATATATTACATTCACGTTTGTCCTAAGCAGCAAGGTTACAGCTCCATGTCATTTTGTATTAATGAAGTTTCTGGGTTTTTTTTCACCTGTTGATGGGTACAGAAGTATACAACCAGTCTGTTCCCATCAAAGATGTGTCCTTGGATATGTTTTCCACACCCACAGGGAAGACTTCCATTCACCTAATATTAACAACTTAGGAAATTGCTATTGATTATGACAAGGTAAACACTTCATTCTCTTTTTAATTATGGGATCAATTGTAAACTCAAAGTCAAGTAAAGAAACAAATATGTCCAATCTCCACCACAACAAAAATGCAACGTATTCATTCAAAATTTTAACTCTGAAACTATTTCAGTTGATTTCTCTAAAATGATCTGGTTCAGCATCACTAAAACTGTGCTTATGAAGGATATCAAATGCCATGAAAAAGTATTCACTATACAAAGTTTGTGTGCAATGTAAATAGCTAAGTATTTAAAAGTTGCACATGAACTTTATTGCCACCCTGTATGGTATTCTTTGGGAAAAATACAATACATATACACTATATATATCCTAAGTTGTTTATATGTGTATGTCTAGAAGTGCTAGAAATAAACGCAACAAAATATTATTAGTGGTTATGCCTGGATGACAGGATTATAGGGAGTATTTAATTTCTTCTCTGCAACTGATTTTTCTGACATCTTTTTAATCCACATGCATGTGTGTGATAACAGAAGAAGTAAACATCCCCAAAATACTGTATGGATGTAGCATGCAGTTCACATTCATTAAATAAAAAGTGATTCGTGCATCCTCTCTGCTTTGACTGCCCCGCTGGAAGTTCAGCTCGTCAAATTAATGTGGTTTGTTCACATGCGTCTTACACTACGCGTCAGAAATGAGGGGCTCTGCTGGATTCCTTAAAAGAGCCTTAGACTCAAAGGACAGGATGAAGAATCAATTTTAGGGTTCCTTTGAAAGTGATAAGTCTTGTCTTAGACTAAAATATTGGGGGGAGAATGATGGTTTTAATACTTTTCAAATAACTTATCCTTTTCTTTATAATTTCTAAACATATTGCTTCTTACCCTCTAAGGCAATGTGTTCTGTTCTAAGATAGCCTTGACCATTAAAACATATTTCAACATTTATTTTTTCTAAGGGATTTTTATTCAGAAAATATGGAAAATGTTCAACACTAAGTAAATAAAATCATAATCCTATGATCATCTCGCTCTGAAAACGAATAAAACAAGAAAATAAAGAAAGAAATAAAGTCCCCTACCAACCCCCAAAGAAGTTAAGAACTCTCCCAGTTGTTGTATATGTTCATGTACACACATGCATGCGTCATGTAAACGTACATGTGAGTGCAGCTGCCCAAGTACATGTATAACTGCAGTTCTAAAAAGATGCATAAGCCTAAATCCTTTCTTGAAAATTAAAATGACATCACTCTACACTTATTTCTTTGCAGTTTCCATTTCTCAGAAGGAACCGTTAAAGCAAATGGCACACACATTCTACAATTCCGTACTATCAAATTACACAATAAATCTTAAGAGACTTCCTTTAAAAGAATATAATTATTTTATGATTAAAATTAAAATTAAAACAGTAGCCTGGGGTAGGAGGAAGAAATACATTCAAAATCAGTGGTCTTTTATTTTCTTCAACTGGGTGGCAGCTAAGAGTGTTTGGTTGTTCTGTTGTTCCTCATGCCGTTAATGTATTTTACAAATATTCTTTGAAACTGCTCAATATTTAGTAAAAATACTTTTCTAAAACACAGAAAAAGTTAAAGGTGCATGCCTGCAATCTTAGCAGTTTGGGAGGCAAAGGGTGGGGGAGGATCCCTTGAGCTCAGGAGTTCAAGACCAGCCTGAGCAAGAGCGAGACTCTGTCTCTACTAGAAATAAAAAAAATTAGCTGGGCATGGTGATGCACATCTGTGGTCCCAGCTACTTGGAAAGCTAAGGCAGAGGGATCATTTGAGCCCAACATTTGAGGTTGCTGTGAGCTATGATGATACCACGGCACTCTACACAGGCAGGAGACAGAGTGAGAGTCCCTCTGAAATGAATAAATAAATAAATAAATAACACATAAGGCATAAGACAAAAGATTTTCCCTTCCCACTGCACCCCACTATGCTTCCACAACGATATAAATGAATCAATCATTTCTAGTTTCAATTTTCCTAATGTACTTCCATATCTCGAGATCAGGAATTGATCAAGAAAAGCATAGTTTGATTTGTTATTTTAAATTTTCCAGTAGTCTCACTAAAAACAATTTCAAAAATGATAAAATGAATGTTAGCAAAATGTTAACTAAATGCATCCAAAATATTATCAGTTCAACATGTAATCAATACAAAAATTATCAACATATTCTGCATTCTCTTTTCCTCTTAAGTCTTTGAAATCTGGTATATATTTTACACTTAGGGTACAACTCAATTTGTACTGGCCACATTTTAGTGGCTAAATAACCACACACGGCAGCTAGTGGCTACAGTGTAGATCATCTGTTCAAATCCCTATGTCGATGTGCCAACTTACTATTTGACTCCACAGTATCCCATTCCCTCTTTTTCTTCTCTTTCCATCTCTATCAGTATTATTTCAATGTTTTGTTTTTCAGTTGATTTTCAGAGCCTTGTATTTAAACATCTCTTTTTTAATTCACCAAATCAACACAGTTTCTCTTATCTTTTCTCTCTACAAGATGATGAGTCAGGATCTCTGTATTCCCAGCTTTTCCCCTTTCTGCCCCCCAACCTTTCTCCAGCAAGGAGAAAGTACCTACACATTGTCAAAGTTATACCATCTTCTGTTCTACGCATGGGGTTTTCTAAATGAAGAAATGAATAAAATTTACAATTTTACAATTTACAAAATTACATAATAACTGTTCTCTGTAAAAACAAGCAGTACGAAGGCAGAAAGAAAGTCCTATGATATCATCACTAACCTCGTCCTGCTCAAAACACATTAACAAACAAAAACAGAGATGAGGAGGCCCTAAATATTGTAACTATCTGCTCACACAACATTCCATTTTATCACACATTCTGTGACAGAAAATTCATTTGCCTTTAGAGTTTTAGAGTTCACTAAAAATCTTATTTTAATTTTGCTTAATTTTTAAAAGATTTGTTAAATAACCATCATCTTGGAAAACTTTTTTTTAATTGCTTTCCTTAGTTTAGTTTATTTACAGTTTTGGAACCCACTTTTTTTTTTCTTCTGAACTTACACTTTTTTTCCCTGAACTACTTAATTCTTTCATTATAGACATGATCTAAGGGTGAGCAAATAGCTTAGTTTTTACTTGCCCTACTTTACACGCCAAGAGAACTCATGGTCTGAGGATCAGAACATCAAAATGTGTGCATGCAAGAGTGTGTGTGTGTGTGTGTGTGTGTGTGTGTGTCTATTTCCTCCACTTCTTTTTCAATTTTCCTATCTTAGAGCCTCTGTTTAAGATACAGGACCACTTAGAATGACATTTTGATGTTACAACTTTTCATTCATATTTTCCAACTGTAGGCTCTTCTGCTGTGTTTTCTGGATGGTTTCTTCACCATTTCTTTCAGCCATAGTGCCTGTGTACCATTTTTTCAACAGTCCACAATGAGACTTTAATTTCCAAGAATTCTTTCCTGCACTTAACCTGTTCCTTTTCCACAGCAGTCTGTTTGTAACTCCCTGATGGTAAAATTTAGAATTAGTTTAAAGGGTGATCTCGGGTTTATCTCTGTTTCTTTCTGGCTCAGCTGGCAAGTTTGTTCACATGGAACCTTCTCTTTTATCTGTTTACTTCTCCCTAATACCTATTGATTCAAGTTTGATCATGTCAATGAAGGATCAAAGAGGAATCTAGATCCCACATGTCTGCACTGCTTCTTCATTTCTGCTCATCAGAATGAGGATCATTCAACTTCTGGCCACCTCAGAAATAGTTTTTACTGATCCCTTAGCAAGGAAGCCCTAAAAACATGAACCATTTATAACATATTAAAAATTTATATTTCTCACCACAGTTTTCAAGGTTATGGAAGATGAGGGTCTACTTATTTCAGAGTTAGGATTTATCTGACAGATAAAAGTATATGGTTATACTTAATTATAATAGTACAATGAGACAGAGTCACAATTTAATTTAGTATTACAGAATTGAGTTGAAGAAGGTTTCACTTATACTTAAAGCTTAAATAATACATGAGTATATTTCTTTTCATACTATTCCCACATGTGCCATCTTAGGACATCCTACTACAGCAAAAAGATACAACTACAGGAACCTCCTATCCCTTCTTCTTATGGTAGTCTACACCAAAGAGAGAGAATAAATACCACCTCAGAGAGGAAGTATCTCCCCAGATACACAGGTAAGAAGTGCAATGCTCTCTATGTGCCTATTCAATTGCTTTTCTCTCAAACATGCATCAGATCCATATTTTCAGAAAGTTACTGTATAACTTATTCCTTCTTCAAATACTCGGAGTCCACACAATCTTGCTATAACGTGCAATCACCCTCCATCACAACCATGACTCGTTCACAAAGCTCCACGTTGCCTTCCATATATTTCAACTTCCCTCTTTCCTCAAATCTTGCTAACCCACAGATGCAGGGTCACATATAAACAGAACAAAAATCCTCAGGAAAACAGCAAAATACACTTCTGAAGAAAACCATTCTCGGGTGACTACATGCACATACATACTATGCACTATTTACATAAAAATGTGAATAACGTTATTTAATTTTCCAACTTCGATGGAAAACACTGTGGATACTTAAAAAGATATGTTGCCCATGGGAGAAGATGATACAGTGTTAAATACCTGTAAGAAAATAGAACAGGCACCAGAACAAGAGCAGATGCCTCAGCAGATGGTGTGCAACTTGCCCACCTAAAATCCTTTCTCCTGATTTTGCAGGGTAATGAAAATGAACCCAACTTAACATGCCTGCTTTCAGAGGCCTCCTTACAATTAGGGGTAGCCTAATGTCCCTGTTTAGTGCAATAAGAGGTTTGTTGATATTTGGGGTAAATTTCTACTTTTCTAGTAGATATAATTCTTCTTGCTCCCTTCTTTTTTTTTTTTCTGCTGGGAGTATGCACATTACACCTGAAGATGTAGCATCCATGAGCCATGAGGCTTCATCCTGATGCAGCCCCGAGGCAGTGAGCCTCAGGATGAAGGTTTCCCAACTCAGGATGCTATACAAGGAACGGGGACAGTTTAACCACGGGACCAGTTCTAATCGGCCCTACTCTGTGTTGTAACTGCAGAGAT
>NW_003852420.1:6726392-6740467 GCF_000181295.1 Otolemur garnettii
GATGTCAAGTCACTTTACGGGCACAGAGCCAGTAAGTTGAAATACTTGGAGCATGTGTAGAAAAGAAGCCTTTGACCTCAAATACTAGAATTGAAGTCTCACCTCTCTCCTGGAACCAAAAGATCACGACATGACGGGAACTCCAACAATGCAATACTTCAAAAACGAAGGGTCTAGAGTCTAGAATGGTCCAGTAATAAGACCCTCCCCATACCTTACCTGAAAGTCTTGTTTGAAGTCCTTCCAATCAAAACCTGCCCCACCAGTGCATCCGCATAACCACCTGTCCTTCCCACCCCATCAAGTTGCCCCACACCATCAAGTTGCCCCACTAGTGCGTCTACATAACCACCTGTCCCCCCAACCCCATCAAGTTGACCCATCCCCAAACTGGGAGACAGTTTTAAGCTCTGCCACTCGTTTCCTTGTCAGGCAACTCACAATAAAATTTCATCTGTGCTCAAAACCGGTGCCATAGTATTTTGGCTTCTACTCACGTTGGGAAAGAGTCCTTTTCCAGATAACCCAGAGGCTGGATCCCAGGGGGAGTCACTTGCACCAACTCTTGACTACCTATCTCTGACCTTATTACAGGAGACAGATGAGAACCTATGTGTTTAAACACCATGTAGCTCCCAGAACTCATTGCTGATCAATGCACTGGCAATAGGTCAGCCTGACTTGCACCTCTAGTCATTTGTATACTACAGTGATTTTCAACTATTGTGCCATGAGAAGATGTTAGGTGTGCAGTGCAAATTTTTAAAGATCATTAGTGAAATTATTTCTGAAAGAAGTTCAAAGCATAGTAAGTATATTCTTTTTATAACTCTTTTTTAAATCAACATAATTTAACTGTGCCATGGAAGTTTAACTATAGGTTCAAGTGTGATTTAAAAAGGGGTTGAAAAACACCTTTTTTGTATACAAGGACTTTAATGTTTGACCGTAATAGAAATGACTTTCTCCTATATAAAACTTCCTTTAAGCCTTTCCAATCCAATTTTTCTGCCACCAACATACTCCCTAGCTCTGATTTATTTTGGGAGGGAAAGAGGTTGGTAGAACACTTAAATTATCTTATAGTTTTAAAAGAGAAAAACATAAAACATGAACTCACATGATGGTATTCTTATCTACTTTAGATTAAATAAAATAATTAAAGTGTTTTTGTCCAACATAAGATCAGAGAGAGTTAAATCTCAGATACACATTATCCCTTACCAAAAACTCTTGAGGTCTGACATATTTCAGAATTTAGAAAGTTAGGCTTGGCACCCGTAGCACAGTGGTTGCAGTGCTGGCCACATACACCGAGGCTGGCATGTTTGAACCCAGCCCGGGCCAGCTAAGCAACAATGACAACTGCAACAGAAAAATAGCCAGGCGTTGTGATGGGTGCCTGTAGTCCCAGATACTTGGGAAGCAGGGGCAAGAGAATCAGTTAAGCCCAAGAGTTTGAGGTTGCCGTGAGCTATGACGCTACAGCACTCTACCTAGGGTGACATAGTGAGACTGTCTCAGAAAAAAAAAAAAGAATTTAGAAAGATACCCTGGTGCACATACTATATACTATGGACCAAATAGTCCCTACAAACCTGAGCATCACACTTTAGTCTGGTAGTTGACAAACTACATGGCCAGTGGGCCAAGTCCAGTCTGCCACCTGTTTTTGCAATAAAGTTTAATTGGAACTTAGCCACACCTTCATTTTCATATCATCTATGGCTACATTCATGATATAATGGTAGCGTTAGAGTTAAATAGTTGCAACAGAGACAGTATGGTTCACAAAACCTAAAAATATTAATCATCTGGCCATTTACAGAAAAAAATTTCCTAATTCCTAAAAAATACATGAGTACTTAAGGAATAAAATCTATGGCTACTCACTCTAAGTGGGATAAATCAAGACTATACACAACCTTCCATGGGGTTCAGGCACAATTTTGCCATTAAGTTCAAATTTATGAAAAAGTTAAGTTTCTAAGTTTTAATGCTCTTGGAATTATGGGAGAAGAGACTGAAGATCTGGATCAGAGAAGAAAGAGAAGTTGTATAAGCTGGTCTAATCCACCACCGAGTGCACTGGTTAGTCTTCTAATGTTTAAAAGTCTGACATGTTTAAAAAACTCTATTGACTAAAGGCCATAAGGGATTAAGAGGCAGAATATCACAGTGAAAATATCAGGTGATAAGCAAGAAGAATAATTTCTAATCCTACCATTCTGCTGACCTCAGGTACATATTGCTCTTCTCTGAGTGTGTTTTCAAATCTATCAAAGGGAACCAAAGTATTATCCACTCTGCCAAGGGCCACAGGGGATGATGAGATTCCTTGGGGAAGTGCTATGTACATAGTAAGGACACAACACACCCATGTGTTATCTGTATGTTACTGGATACATTAGATTATACTCCATTACCTAAGCAAGCACAAATATATACTTTGCAAGGTACAATGCGTATTTAATTATTAGCTTTCCCTCTTTCACTAAATAGAGATTTGTAGAATAGCTGAAATTTCTCTGGCTTTTCCAGAGAAATGTGAGATGGTTACTCATGATATTCATTAATTCTCATACCAGAAATTTAATAGTATATTTTTACAATTTTTCTTCTCTGCACATAATTTGAGTCATGTAGACCACATTTTTCAGGAGGCTCACTGAACAGCCATTCAACCATTTGTTATAAATACCCCAAAATTTCATGAGAACTTTATCATACTCATTTTTATTGCAATATAAGCATTAGAGAAGAAGTGGAGAAGTATGATAGGTAAGACAGTATTTTTAATCCTACACCGTAACTTTTTAAATTTCAAAAACTATATTTTCTAATCTGAGACTTTTTAGTCTTAGGATCTGCACTGTTAAAATACAGACTTAGTTTTCAAATGTAAGCTGAAGAACTGATTTTGTGGGCTAACTCCTACATTGCTCCAGTGCTCAGCCTTCACATGCGCTCTTTAATACACTTTAGACTAAAAACATTTATACATTAATATGATTTCCAGAGACTGATAGGGATTCTTCTTAAAACTAAGTGCTCTTCAAATAAATAAATAAATATTTTTTACTTAGTAGACTTATTTATCATACAGCCTAAATGTTATAGCCTAATCATATAACCTGAGTTTTAGAGAAGTCTTTTAATCAGATTTGACAGCCATTATTCATCACAGAAATGTATCCCATAATAATAAGAGAGAATCAGGTTGGAACCAAGTCCTCTGCCTCTGCCTCTTTCCATCCTGTATTTACATGTAGTTGAGTGAGAACACAACGTACAGAGATTCAGCAGCCATTTGACCACCATGACAAGAAAAGAGCCTGGGCCCTTGCTGGAGCCACTGAATTGTCAGTTGAAATAGGACCCTCCACCTCCAATTTCTTGTGAGATAATGAAACAAATGTTCTTATGATTTAATCAGTCCTTCTTAAATGTTACGGTGCACATAAATTACCTAGATATATTGTTCAACCACAGATTCTTGCTTAGCAAATCTAGGGTGGAGCATAAAATCCTGAATTTCTGACAAGCTCCCAGGTAATGAGGACCAGGTTTTTTTTTTGGTTTTTTTGGTTTTTTTTTGAGATATCATCTCACTTTGTCGCCCTTGGTAGAGTGCCTTGGCGTTGCAGCTCTCCGAAACCTCAAACTCTTGGGCTCAAGGGATTGTCTTATCTCAGCCTCCTGAGTAGCTGGGACTACAAGCAGACTGATTGTCACTTTTTCTCAGGCTGGTCTTGAACTTCTGAGCTCAAGTCATCCACCTGCCTCAGCCTCCCAGAGTGCTAGGATTACAGGCGTGAGCCACAGTGCCTGGCCTATGGATCACATTTTCTATAACAAGGGTCAAAGCAAAGTTACTTAGTTACTCTCCCACTTGCTGTGAAAGTAAAAACCTAGAAAGCAGAGCCCACCTTTGCCTGCTGACCAAAGCTCCATTTGCACGCCATGGCTGGATACATAATCCAACTGACTGGGATCCAGGACCCAGAAATCTGTTCCTAACTCAAAAGACAATACTAATAGCACAGAAAGCAAGGGTTCTGTGGTTACCCTCTGAAAAAAGGTTGAGTTAAAAAAGTTAAAACACATTTCTCTGTTATTGGAAACACATAGTCAGTACTGTGCTAGTATACCACTTAATTTTGAAAATATTATTAACTGTCCTCATATAAAAATTGAATCCATAGGATTCATGCTTCTCCATTCTTGTGATATTTACTAAGAATAATGTGTGCCACTTCCATCCAGGGTAATACAAAGGCTGTTAATGGTGAGGGTGGGGGAAGGGGAGAGCAAAGAGAGAGAAGGAGGGAGGGGGTGGAGAAAGAAAGAGTAGAGAGAGGGGAGGAGGCTGGAGTTCAGTGTGTGACACACCTTATGATGGCAAGGCAAAATTATAATAGGGACTTTACCTAGCAAAGGCAATCAGTGTAACCGGGTTTCTTGTACCCTCAATGAATCCCCAATAATTAAAAAAAAAAAAGTATTGTTGATTCCAGACTTGATTATAAAACACTTTCTTTTGACAGAGACTATCACTACAGTAACATGCCATGCAACATATTTTGGGAAATGCTGCACTGCATCATCTGATCATGAGTTGACAGAAAACGTCATGGCCTGCGAGTCATGATAGCAGAGAAGATACGGTTTGTGCGGTACTAAATGTGTAAGAAGCACGGTGTCTGGAGTGAAGTGATCTAGACTGAAATTACTCACTGTGTCCACCCATCACGTATCAGCTGCGTGGTAATGAACAAGCCGCTTACACTCTCAGTTGGAACCTTCACCTGTAAATCAGGAAAACAATGCCTGCCTACATCACAACTACGAAAAGAATGACGCATGCTCACACATCTCAAAAGGATACGTCTTCCATGTGCAACAGACTAAATTATTTTTCGTATATTTAGAATGACACCAAGGCGTCATGGAACAAAATATATGATTCACTTCGGAGAAAATTTTGCCTTCCTGTACATCTTGGGAAAATTCATTTACTTTCCTCTGGTCTTAAGAGTGCTTTGAGGAAAAGTTGAGTGTGCTTGGATGTGCTTTAAAGCCATAAAGCTCAGATTTTAAGGAAGATTTGTGGGTACCAGCTGGCAATTACAGGCTGGCCACCCAGCATCCATCTCATGGGTGTGGCCAACACTTTCTAGAGTTTATGGGTTCAGACATATTTTTAAAGGTAAGATAACCAGGTTCAAGGAACCACTTCATTATCATGAATAAACAGGAATTTGACAATTTTTAATGCCAAAATATTGACTTGTAATGAGACAAATTTAAGATAACTCTTACGTGGATCATACACTTTGACCAGTGGAATTATTTTCTGCTTTAGAGACAAGGATGACGCAGGTGCAGAAACTATTCTCTTCTGGGTAGTGCTGACGGTCATTTGTCAATGTTTGCCTGTTACCTTTTTCTATACTTCTAGACTTGCCCTCCCTCCCTATCAATTGATGTGCTCTTGGGATAAAGCTTTATACAGAATCATTCACTCACTCAAAAAATATTTACCTGGTTCTTTCAGGGAAATATCATAGAAATATGATACAGACATGATCTGTCTTTTTCGTAGGTTGAAATATATATAAAGGAGAGGTAAAGCATGCACGTGAGGAACAGCACACTGAGACAGCGTTTCCCTAAAAGCAGCACAGAAAGCATATGGGCCAGTGCTGGTGTAGGGGATGTGGTGAGAAGAGTCACAGCTCCCTAAAGACGCGCTTTTTCTGATGCTCAGAACCTGGGAACATGTCAGGTTGCAAGGCAAAGGGGCATTAAGATTATTAATGAGCTGACCTTGAAATAAAGGAGATATCCCAGATCATCCAGGTGGACCAACGGAATCACAGAAGTCCTCCCATGGGGGAGGAAAAGGACGTAGAAGAGGGAGAAAGAGGGAGATGAGTGAGCTGTGAGGAGGCCACGATGCTCTACCCAGGGTGACCAAGCCAGACTCTGCCTCAAAACATAAACGAAGCAAACCTTTTATGCAATTTTTACTAAATTAATCTCACATAAAAGATGGCCAGCTTTTTATACGCTAATATGTATAAGAGATGCCACAATCATTAATCTAAAAACTACATACTGCTCTGAGAACTTCGAGTGATTACCACATTAATTCCCAATCTAACAAACTACCCCTTTGTCCCCATACCCAGAAACTATTCACTTTAACCCAGTGTATTAAAAGATTTCCAAATTTGGTATTTTGTTTCAACCAAATCAAAAAGCCTCAGAGTCAAGAGGATTTAGATGGCCTGAAGATAGAAAGATGCAAATGTCAACTATGTGAAAAAATGCCAGAGTTCAGGTTAACACAATTTTATGGGAGTTTTAATCATAGCTCTCTCTCTCTTTCTCACACACACACACACACACACACACACACGATGTACACAGATACAGTAAGGGACAAAAATACAGAAATACATAATAAACATATACTATAGAATTTTATCTTAACTTTTATAAGATGAGAGTTAACAAGTCACGATACAATTAGAATCAATGTCCACATTTTCAGTATTACATGAATCCAGGCATTAATTCTACTTGACTATATTGATAAATATCATGGCACTGTAAGCCAGTGCCTTGTACCATAAAGAAATGTATTGCAGGCTTTTTTGAATTTGAAAAAAAATTAAGGGATGAATAAAATATTTTTATATAATTTCTACTTAGAGGAAATGGAGGCCACATTAACAAAATGCTCCCAATGTTATCTCGGCCCACAGAAAGCAGACCATCAAGCCATGTCCAGAAGCAGAAATCAGATCTCCAAGTGCCTGCAGCACCTTCCTCCTCAGGACCTCCAGGAGGTGGGGGTGTGTCTTACCATAATCCCCGTTTTGCAGTTTATGAAATCTAAACTGACCTTGGGACTTGATCTGAAACAAAAGAATGAGCCAAAGTGACCCTGTATACCAATTCCTAGCCTGGATCACAAAGAGAATTTGTCAACTTGCAGTCTCTCTCTCTTCTCTCTTGAAATCCTGCCTCTCCCATGTGCACAGGGTAGGCTGGCCTTCTAGATGATGAGAGGCACATGGGCTGCATAGCCTACCCTCCATCTGCAACGGGCCAACTCCAGAAGTGTGGAGGAGGTGGGTGTTCCTGACCACACAGCCACCAGCTAATGCATCAGCTGACACAGACATGTAAGTGAGCCTGAGGTTCTGATCCAGCTCCTCAGTTGCCCACTGTCCCCACAGACTCCAGAAGTAAGTCATAAATACTTACTCTTCTAAGCCATGGCATATGTATGCAATAATAGTGAATTTTCTTTATTAAATGAAAAAAAAAAAAAACCACAACTACATGACAGGGTGGCTATCATTCTGCAAATACAAAAGGGAACTTCACTTAAAGTACAAATTTAAACTTTTCAGCAAAACAGTAACAACAAAATCTAACTACCTCAACACTATTTTATTTTATTTTTTATTTTTTTATTTTTATTTTTTTGAGACGGAGCCTCAAGCTATCCCCCTGAGTAGAGTGCCATGGCATCACACTCACAGCAACCTCCAACTCCTGGGCTCAAGCGAGTCTCCTGCCTCAGCCTCCCAAGTAGCTGGGACTACAGGCACCCGCCACAACGCCTGGCCATTTTTTGGTTGCAGCCATCATTGTTGTTTGGCGGGCCCGGGCTGGGGATTCGAACCCGCCACCTTAGGTGTATGTGGCTGGCGCCTTAGCCGCTTGAGCCACAGGCGCTGAGCCTCAACACTATTTTATTGATCACACATAACTACAGTAGAGATCTGAGGAGAATGACTAAACCATTATTCTAAAAGAGGATTGGAATTTATTATCTGATGGGCTATACGTCGGCCACCTTATCTTTTCTCCCCACTACAGGTGTTTAGAAAAAAGATCAGTTGATTTTTCATTTCAAAATTAAGTTTCTAAAAGTAACTAATCTCAATTGGAGCTATAATTCTGATAAAAACTAGTTGTCAGATTAAAATTTTTCCATGACCAAAGCTCTGTCCCTAATAGCAGAACTAAATTGATTCACAATTCAAGTTTCTCAAAAATATTTTGGAAATGTCATTGTGTTCTCTATGACATTATATGGCATTCCTTTACAGCTTTTTAATTGAATTCAATTTGCAATGGGAAATGAAACTCAAACCACTCAGTTCTTGGTGGTTTCTGGAAGATGTGGGAAAGTTCATCTGGGAAGAGAAAGAGCAATAATGCATGCCTAAGATGCAGTGATACTACCACAGAATGACATCCCTGTCAACTTAAGTCAACACCTTAAGAGTAGGGGTCATAGACAGGGACAGGACATTAAGTCCCTGCTCACAAGCGACTCTTCTCTAATACATGACAACAAATTGACTGTTCAGCACCAGCTTTTGGCTACAACAATCACTGAATACCCAGGATACTTAGAGAGAGAGAGTCAAGTCCTTCAGGATATGAATAGTACTTGATTTCTCCATCACAAATGAAACTCAGTTTATCTGGATACAGATTCCTGGACTGAAAGTTGTTTTGTTTTGGGAGATTGAAGATTGATAACAATCCTCTTCTGGCTTGAAAAGTTTTGGCTGAGAGATCTGTGGTCATTCTAATATTCTTCCCCTTTTAGGTTATACTTCTTTTATATATGGCTGCTTGAAGAATTTTCTCCTTCATATTAAATTTGGCAAAGTTAATTACAATGTGTCTAGGAGATGCTTTATTCGGACTGAGTCTTGTTGGGGTTGTGAAACTGTCTATCTGAATTTCTGTATCTCTTACTATGTTTGGGAAGTTCTCCCCCATAATATCTTGAAGTAGAGTGTGTGTGCCTAAAACACAACTATAGTCCAGAAAGAAGGAGAAAAGAGGAGGGAGGAAGGAGAAGGGAGAGGAAGGAGGCTGCTGGGAGGAGGGAGGGTATTTGATGGGACCTCACCTAATGTGCACAATGCAAGGGTACACGTCAAAACTATTAAGAGCAGAGTATAAATGTCTTAACACAACAGAGAAGTGAAGTGAAGATTATGTTAACCAGTTCAATTTAAGCATTCCAAATTGTATATGAAATCACCACATTGTGCCCCATAAATGCATTAATGTACACAGTTATGATTTAATAAAAAAAGAATATGAAATAGTATTTCATCAAGGCTAACTCTACAAGGGCTGGGAAGAAAGTATCCAGCCATTGTCGATCCTATGTCTCATATTATGTGACTGGATATTGTCAGGCCCATCCTGATATTCCGGATGCAGTTCTTTTTGTTTGTTTTTGTTTTGTTTTGTTTTTTGAGTCAGTCTCCTGTCACCCCGGATAAAGTGCCGTGGTGTTATGGCTCACAGTCATGTCAAACTCTTGGGCTCAAGGAATCCTCCTGCCTCATTAGAGGGGGGGTCTCTCTCTTCCTCAAGCTGGTCTCGAACTCCTGAGCTCAGACAATCTACCCTCCTCAGCCTCCCAGAGTGCTAGGACTATAGGTGTGAGCCATACCATGCCAAGCCTAGGACAGTTCTTATATACTTTATATAAATAAGCTCAATTAAGCTTCACAAAACCCATGGGATATTAATTAATAATTCCCATTACACAGATAAGAAAGTTTTGAGGAACAAACTGGCCTAAGCCCACACAGCTGGGAAGTGACATAGCTGGGATTTGAACCCATGTAGTTTGCTTCTAAAGCATCCTCTTAACAATTCTGATTTATTGCCTATATATCCATGTTCTAACAAAACCAACCTGCCAGATAAACTCGAGTTTGAAAACTAATCAAAAGACTATAAACTTTTCCAAAAACAAGAATGCAAAAAGTGAAAATTCAAATGAGCTTAGAGAACTCATAAAGAACCTTGAGAAATTGCCTGCTCCAGCCCCCTGTGGGCAAATGTCTCCCACACTGGTTGGAGGACTGGCTGCATTAAAATCACATGAAAACTTCCAAATGCATCCGCTTCCTTTGAGAATCAAAGCATCACTTCGAACCCCCACTGAAGTCATTTATTGACAGGAAGTCTTGCCTTTTCCTAAGAGAAATTTCTTCTAGCTTAATCTGACCAACCATGAAGAACAACCCAGCAGCATATTCCTGTTCAATACAATCTTCCAACCTATTAATCCCACCAGTGGTCTTCTCTCTGGCTTTACCAAGTCAATTTCTTTAGCCTTTCTTTCTAGAATTTCTGTCCTGTTAACAATCCCGATGTTCTTTGAACCATCTATAACTTTTCTATACTTCTTCCTAGGGTTGCCAGATAAAATAGAGTATATCCAGTTAAGTCTGATTTCCAGATCAACAACAAATAATGTTTTTTAGTATAGTATGTCCCCAATATTACCTGGAACACACTTATTCTAAATATTTTACTCAATGATGATCTGAAATTCAAATATAACTGGATGTCTTATATTTTTATTTGCTAAATCTGTCTATTCTACCCCCTTTAAACCTGTCAAAACTCACACACGATCCTATTATACAACCCTAATTCAGCTGTTGCCAATATCCACATGCATGGGAATCGCCTGAAGGACTATAAGAAACAGACTCCTGGCCCCAAGGTCTGGGGCCAGCCTGAGAATGTGCATTCCTAATAGCTCCCTAGGCAATGCAGATGCTGCACCTCTGGGGTCCTCACTTTGAGAACCAAGACTCTAATTCCTTAATTTATGTGGAGCACGAGGAAGAAGCACCGCTGAGCCTATAAGAGCCTCAGCTAAACTACCTAAGCCCAGAGGACAGCATGAGAGCCTCATCTATTTTCCCTTATTTCAATCCTACTCACAAGTCAAAAAATAACTAAACTTCAGAAGGTCCAGTCACTGTTCACGTTGGATTAGATTCCCACAGATGAAACGGCCCTCTTTAATGCTCACCTGAATGATCACCCTTACGCAAACTTGTGGAGGGACCTGGGAGCCATCCTTTGGTTGTCATTTGCCCCTGGTAGAATTTACCCCTTCTCCCCAGGAAGGAGGGTTCTATCCCAAAATCACTTCTTTAAAGCTGATCTCCTTATAAAGCCTCTTCCTTTTTTCCTTCTTTGAACTTCTGCCCTAAGAGCCCTCGCCAATCTCCCAGATCCAAGAATCCGACCAAGTAACTGCCCAGTCCTCCAGGCACAGTGTTTGGTACAAGAGTTCTAAGGCAGACTGATTTGATGCCTCCAATTAACAGCCTCCCTACATCCTGGCCCTTTGCCATCATCTTAAAGTCCCTCCGTATTACGACTTTGGCATTGGCCTTGGGACTTGTTTTGGCCAAGAGAATTAGGAAGTAGCATGTGCCCATTCTAAGTCCAGACTTCAACAGGCCTCACCAGCTCCACTTCTTCTCTAGGAACCTTGCTCAGGTGCCACAAGCAAGCCCAGGCTACTCTGATAGAGTATGAGGGGCCACACAGAATACAGCTGAGTCATTACAACAGAGGTTGTCCAAGATCAGGCAGTCCCCAACTGACCCACTGTCTGACCACAAATGCATAATAAGCCCAAATGAACCCAGGCCAGAGCAGCAAAACTGGCCAGCTGACCCATAAATTTATGCCAAAAATAAAATGTTTACTGTTATAAACCAAGGTTCTCGAGTGATGATTACACAGCATTATTGTGGCCATAGATAACTGATATAGCACCTGACCTCCTGGACATGCCTCAGCTTGACTCTCCACTTCTGCTGACTTTGTTACAACTTCTGCCTGCCTCCTCCAAGACCTGCTCTCTATGGAAGAAGCTAGCCTCATTTTTGCTCCTCCAGGTTTTAAGCCCCTGGCTTGAAGCCTCCCGTTTCCATTGCGATGCTAGACACAATCCTTGAATGTATCTAGTGATTCATCCTTCAACTAGCCTGACTGGGACAATCACATAGAGTGCTGGTCAACACTAATCACAGTGCTCTCCTTTCCTTTCCTATTGTGAGTTGCCGATATTGTTTCCCATGCTTCCTTTGGTTCACAGCTTTTTCTAATTGGGGTTTGAGAGTGTGTGTGTGTGTGTGTGTGTGTGCACATACATGTGTACCTGTTTGTTACCATTTTGCCATCAGAGGACTAAAAAATGGTCCACAGGCTTGGTGCCTGTAGCTCAAGCAGCTAAGGTGCCAGCCACATACACCAGAGCTGGCGAGTCTGAATCCGGCCAAGGCCTGCCAAACACTGACAACTACAACCAAGAAAAAGCCAGGCATTGTGGCGGGCATCTGTAGTCTCAGCTATTCGGGAGGCTGAGGCAAGAGAATCGCTTGAGCCCTGGAGTTGGAGGTTGCTGTGAGCTGTGACACCATAGCCCTCTACCCAAGGCGATAGCTTGAAGCTCTATCTCAAAAAAAAAAAGAAAGGTCCACAGACTGATTCACCCATTCCAGCTTCTCTGAGAGCAGAAAATGCAAAGGAGGAGTGTAAATGAGCAGGATAAAGGAGAGAGAGGTGACAGTATTGACCCCAGCCATAAAATCATTACTGGTGAAATCAGAGATGCCGTCATTCAAAGTCAGCAGTTCCTTTGTTGTTAAACAATAAGCCCAAATCCACCAGAAATTTTTCCTACTTAATTTTTTATTTACTTTGTGTTCTGCTTATATGTCAAAGAAAACTGAACTTCACTATTTCTTCAGTGGGTAGGTATTATCTTTCATTCCATAACATTCAGAGAAGGGCCCTGAAGGAAGAAATGTATGTTATTCAATGGATCAGATAAGATTTCTGCAAATAGAACCATTCAACTCTCTGTTGCTACCAGGAAACACAGTGAAGGAGTCCTGATGTGCACCACAACGTCACAGCAGATGACAAGGTATATGAGTGGCTAGGGAAGGTCGTTTGGCTATTCTCTCCCTCTCTTTTCCCTACAGTCTGTCAAGCCCCTGAAGAAATGAAAGTAAAGAGGGTAAAGAACTGACGGAAAACTGAAAGGAAGAGAAAGGATCGAGAGCAAATAAAAATATAAGATGATAAAGAAAAAAATGCAGGAACAGATGTGCTATCAGAGACCAAAGCAGGGAATCCTACAGACCAGAGTGTGTCTGCAAGGAATCACAGTGGCCATGGCTTGGAGCTGGCTGGGAACAGGAGGAAGAATCAAGCTTAGATGCAGCAAAGAAGACTTAATGGTTACAAAAAAGTCACAGCTGGAGGCTAAGGTGACCAAGTGGTTAATAATAGACTGGGCTTGCAGAGAGAATGAAGGAGAAAACTGGGCAGACGGCAAGCAGAGGGAAACAGGATAGTTAAGAAAATTATGAGACCAGCTTAAACTAAGCACTGCGGTTGTGGCTCAGAACACACCATATGCAGTATGGCCCCTTGGTGGTCACTCTCTGACCTTCTCCCACCTTATCCTCCTGAAACACGGTCTTGGAAGAATGTCCTCTAACCTTCTTCCCCTGAAAGCAGGTCGTAAGACTCTCATTTCCCAGGGTTCCTCCCACATACCCATATGAATCTGAACAAACAGGCCTTGCTGGGGGCCCCCAATTTAATGCCATGAGGTCACACACTTTTGTCCTCCATACTTCTGCATGACTGTCCACAAGAACACAGTTCTCCCTCCATCTCTGGTCATTTCTGAAGGTTCCTAAGCTGCAAAAAAGTTGGGGTAAATAAATGTGTTATGGTTTTCTCTTGTTACTCTGTCTTCATTATGGGGGTGTCAGCCATGAACTTTGACAAAGGTGTGGGAAAAATAGTACTTCTTTCTCTCCTATGCTATCCATCCATTAAAACCTAGTTTGTGATCAATCTAGAACAACATAGCAAGCTGTCGTGATAAAAGATGTGAAAAAAGAAAATAAAGGAAATGCTCAAATACTGGACAATACGAAAGTACAGAGACTGTTAAAAGAAGTGGACAGTCAAAGGAAGAAAAGTGAATCAAACACCATCTTTCATGGTGAAGGGTCAAGACAGACTCTCAGATGTTGAAGGATTAAGAACCAGAGGGTAAGAAAGTTATTTAAACTAACCAGACCACTAACAGAAGAACTATAAATAGTAATGTATCAAAAGTCGGGACTGCAGTTTAAGATGAGTGAAATGTTGGCTCGGCAACTGTGGCTCAATCAGCTAAG
>NW_003852420.1:6740671-6752586 GCF_000181295.1 Otolemur garnettii
CACTCTACCCAGGGGATAGCTTGAGGCTCCGTCTCAAAAAAAAAAAGATGAGTGAAATGTTTATTCCTTAAGTCAATAGCTAATGTCCAAAACTGATCAGGTGAGTATTGGAGGACTGAAGTTGTAACGTAGGTTATAGCAAGGGGCACCAGAAGATTTAAAAACATAAATGGTCACAGTGACTGCTTCCAAGGGATTAAGAGGCATGCAGGAAATTCATTCATTTTGTTATGTCTTTCTTCACTATTTTTTAACATGTGCATACATCACTCTTATTAACAAAAAAGAATGTTACACTTTCCAACTGAATCATTATTCAACACAGATGACCCAGTTGGCTCTCCAGAGGCACAGGAGGGCACTCTGTGAGATAAAACAGAAAGGTCCTCAACTATAATCTAACTGTCTTTGAGCAACATCATTTATAGCATGGGAAATTGCACTAAAAGCCTCCATAATGAGGAAATTCTAATAATTTCCACTTTGCTTTTATGCCCTAGAAAATCATTATACCGTGGTTTCAAAGTTGAGAGCAGCCATCCAAAAACGTGGCATTGCCTGGTGGCAGCATCATGTGTAGGAAAGGACTTGACTGGCAAGAGCAGATCCAGAAATCAAAGGCTATATTGTCCCCCAGCGCTCCTGCCCCATGCTAAAGGACGACACTTCTGCACAGACAAGAGGCGTACCTCTGGAGCATCACCACCTCCTTCTCCCCGCCGCAGCACACCCCGGGCAGCAGCCTGCATCCACCGACCAGGCTGTTGGCAAAGGCCCACTCCTTTTGGAAACCATATCTGTGGGCCATAGCCATTTGCCTGTATTGAAGTGACAACAGAACTTGTCCAGAGTTGAATGTTAAAATAGTATCTGTTAGAGCTGTATCCACAGGCACCCAGTCCTTACCACCTCCATACCTCATCTCCACACCTCTCAGCATCACCGTTCTCTACCCCCAGCTCTCACCTGGACTACTGCAGAGACCACCTACCAGTGTCCACGCCCACCAATTCCTCCGTCCCCACCCCCATCCCCTAACCAAGCCATCATCAACACCTGCATGGCCCACAAGATTACTCACTGCTCTTCCCTGGGCCACTTCATTCCCTCCCTGACGAAAATCTCTCTTTGGCTTGTCACTGCCCACCACGGTGTGTCCCCACATGTTCCAAGCAATTCTAATGCTTCCATGAGTTCATATAAAAAAATACTAAGAAAGAAAAGAAAAAGAATTCCACGGAAAAACAATAGGGAAATCACTGCACATGAACTCCCTACGATCTACATCAGAATACTTCGGGTTGTGAGAATCTCCAGGCAAAGAAAAGTGGCTCAATGTGTTCAGTCCAGCGTTTCTCTGTGCAAACCATCACCTCCTCCACTCCATATTCCTCTTTTCTGGAGCAAACTTTGGCAACCCTACTGGTTCATGTTCCCAGGGGCTGCGGGTTGGGGCTGTGCTTCTCAAACTTCAGTGCACATAAGTGAGGTCCTTGTCGCCCACCTCCCCTCCACCAACCTCACGTTAGCTAGACACAAGGGGGTTTAGGAGTGACATTTTCCCAAATGTAATTTATACTCCCCCAAATAAAACACAGTGGAGAAGAGTGAGGAAAAATAAATTATTTAACACAGAAAAGCCTGATTTTAAAATTCTGATTTTGTCTCTTTTCATTCATGGTGGCTTAAGACCTGTGGAAGAGTGCCACATAATAATCTGTATATGTGGGACAGAGAAAAATGTATCTTTAAGGTATCACGTAGGGAAGTGACTGGTAGAGACACTATCACCTGGGTGTCATGATGACATACGTGGCCAGCATGTAATAAGAGCAATCTGTACACTGTTCAGTAAATAAAATATATTTCAGTTGTCCGTTCCCATGAAAGAAATGATCTTATTCTTTTGTTTCTTCCAAGCTAACTTTGACCCAAAGTCGTATAACCTAAGCTGCCTTTGGAGGAAACAGCACTCAGCTATTGATCTCATGTGACACTGTTAGTTTCCATAGAAACTCTTGTAGAATGCTCCTGCTTGTCTGGAGTAAGTGCTTCTCCCATCAATCCAAACCGAGTCCAGGAAAGCCCTGCTGGTGTGACATCTCGCAGACCTGCTCTGTTACAGAAGCACAGAGAACACTCAAGCCAGCGTCCGTCCGTCACCTTTGTCAGGAGCGCCGTCTCCATTACGGACAGACAAGGAAAGATTCAACAGTGCCTTGTGCAATGAAGCTATAGTCTAAATACACACTTCCCTGTAGGACTCCTGCCGTAAACGCTACTGAGATTCGTATTTGAAAAAATAAAGACATAAACAAAACCCACAAACACACCAAAGAAAAGGCCTGGCTATCAGAAAAGACATCCGTGTCTTATCAATTTATATCATTACATAATTACTAGCAGCCTCTGAGAGTCATGTAGATCTTTATGCAGGAAGGTTATTCTTCCTTGCTCTGGGAGCAGGAGGGGGACAGCTGCAAGGATTCCCGGCCTTGGAGGAACCACAGGCCTGCAGTCATTGAAATGTTCTCTTTTATCCATGACAGTGTACCTACTCACCATAATCAGATTTTCCTGCGCAGACATCAAGAAACAAAATTAATCGATGGCAGAAAAAATCAAGAGAGAGGTTATCCTTGGGGAAGAGACCTCGAATGGTAGAGGTGGCAGGCGGGGGAATGGGGGGACGGGATCTGGGGGTGTTAGGAATGTCCTGTTTCTTTATCAGGTTACCTGATCAAGGCGCATTCACTTCCTGAAAATCCCCCTTAGGATCGGTACACTTCTCTAAATGTATGTTAGTAACACTTCAATAAGGAAATTTCATAAACAAAACCCAACAAACCAAGGCATCTAGGCAACAGAGACAACTGACCTGGAATAAATAAAGGCAATTACAGCCTGCTAAGTTTCGTGCCGAACTCAACCAAAAAGGTAAGTTAGCCACAAGGTCCAGACAGACCCCCTGTGAAAGCTGCCCCACAACAGTGACTGTGGAGTCCAAATTACATTACCCTCTCTCCAATAAGCGTTTGTTTATCAAGTGAGTCTTGCCTGAGCCTTTCTGACTCACTTAAGGATGTAAACCAGCTGGTGCTTGCAGGGGGCACTGATGAGATTATCTGCCCAACAGCCTATCTCTACATCTGGGAACTCCGCCAGGCAAAGGGGACTAGTCCCACGTGGGCTTCTCCTTCAGCCAGACATTGTCACCCCAGGGATTTTTGAAAGTCAGATTCAACAAGAGACCAGCCTTTCTGGATGCTCAAGGCTACAATGTGTGTATCTGTTAGCTTTTAAAAGTCACGTTTTCCCCTACAGAAATAATCAGTTTATATCAACTACAGCCAAAAGGAACTCAGAAACTATTATACATTTTTCTGTAATACTATGGATCATTTTTAACATTTTGGCCTAACAGAAGCAAAAGGGAGGTCAAGACCCTTAACTTTTTAACATCCAAAAGTGTCTTGGTCCACTCAAATTCAGACAGCCATGTTTATGTGCATTGATTGACAGTGCAACCAGCATCTGTACTCCCTTTCAAAATCACATGCAAGTCCTCCTGCCAGTCCAATCATCTTTATCTTATATTCTCCACTATCAGAATGCCAAATCCAACAATCACCAATCTGAGACCTACAGTCCAATGACCCTCCCACACTTTCACTATCCATCCTGGTCTCGGGCCCCCTTCCTTTCTTATTCACCCTAAATCCATTGTCCATCACACCTTGCAACCATTCTCCACTCCCTGCTTCATTCTCTTTCCCTTGTACTCACTTTGCTAATTCCTCAAATATGGTTACATCTCATCCATTGTCTAGTAAGCAACTGCAGTTATGGAGTTTGTCTGAAGAAAACTTCACAGCCAAATGGACCAGTCACTGCTTTAAAATGCATGGCCACAAATCTCAAGGGAACACCCAAACATTGTCCCGGAACCCTTCTTAACTTTCTACCCCCTAAAATGGTCATTTCACATGGTCACCTTAAACCTCTAGTTTCTCCTTCCTGTGCCCCTTTTCAACACTAATATTGCCTCAACCTAATTTTGTAAAAGTGTCACCATATAAATTTCAGGTTCTCACTTCCTTTCCTCCTCAGACCTCTCGAGTTAGGACTCTTCCCTCTTGTCAAGGTCTGCGGTGGTTCCCAGGTTGTGAAATTCAATAGTCATCTCTCCGTCCCCATCGGTCACCTTGACAGCATTTGACCCAATTAACCAGTCCCCCCCTCCTTCTTGGAACATTCTCTTTCCTGGTGACAGTGATTCCACACTCTCCTCATTTTTCATGACCTCAACTTGACCTCTTTTGGTCTGCTTAACCTCTACACGTTTGAGTGACCCAATTTTGTGTATTTTCTTCTCCTGGGTGATCACAGATGGTCACAGAGGCTTAAAAGCCATCTCTATTTCCACTGCTCACAGCTCCATTCCCAGCTCTCAGAGAGCAACTGCTTCAGATTCATATTCTAGTATTTGCCATTTCTACTTGAATACTCAATAAGAATATAAAGCTTTGAAGTTTGAAGCAGAACATTTGATCTCTCGAGAATCCATACTTTTTCTTTAGCCTTTTCTCAGTAAATTTCAGTCAATCTCAATATATTTCTCACCTGTTGTTCAAGCTGGCACCCTGGGAGCCATCCTCTGTGCCTCTTTTTCCCTTATCATCCTTCAGTTCATCTGCTGTTGTCAAGGCTTCTAAAATTATTCCTAAATTTGCCTATTTTCTCTCCATTACCACCTCTGGCCCTCAGGACTAAGCTTTTCCCTCTTGTGTTAATTCAATAGCCTCTTAATTGATTTTTTTGCTGCCAGTCTTATCTCTAACTTCACAGCCTCAATTTATTTTCCAATCCAAGGAATTTCCTAAAATATAAATCAGAATCAGATCATGTCTATCAATGAATTCACATTCCTTTTAGAACAAACAAGAAACATCAGCAATTAAGAAAAAAAAAACAAAACTCCCTACCAAAGTGCAAAGGTGATCCCACACTTAACTGCCTCTGTTAACTACCACTGTTTCCTACTTGTTCCCCACTGGCCACTGTTAGTTGAACATAACAAGTTCATCTCAATCTAAGGTCATCCCAACCTAAGGATCTCTGCATTTGCTGTTCCCTCTTTCTAGAAAGGTCTACCCTTAGTTCTTCATGCACCTTAACCTTTTTTGTTCTGCTGGGCTCAGCTCACATGTCACCTTCATAGTACAATCTTCTTTGACCATAGTTGAATCACCTTACCTGCAACGGTCAGCCTCTATCATACCACTTCATTTTGTTTTCTTAATATTTATCCCTACATGAAATTATCTTGCCCTTTCATCTGTCTACTTATTTCTTATCTGTGTCCCCCACCCAGAAAATCCTGCTCCGTAGGATCAGGGATGTGTCTCTGCTCACTGTTCTCTTCCAAAAGCTGAGAACAGTGCTTGGCACATGATACATGTTCAATAAATATCCACTAAATGAATGAACAATAGATATAAAATGCAATTATTTCCCAGTCATGAAGAGGGAAATGTGAGATTTTTTTCCAAATGCACATCATTATAATTTAACATTAAAACATTAAAAAGATAAAATCTGAAACTCATTTCTGGATTATCAAAAGAAACAGAAAATGAGATACATTTTAGTCATTGCAAGTAGACTATAATTTGGCTAAGAAGTAAAACAAAATCTGCTTTCATCTGGCATCATCAGCCTCTGACAACACGAATCCCCATCTCTAGCACTCTGAGGAATGAATGATATCTGGGCATTGATAAACCCTTTGATGCTAAAAGAGAAGACTCTGGTTGTTCTTACTAAGTTACATCTAGCACTGAACCCAAATAAACATATGACAAACATTTTTCTCTCGCCTTATCTTTTAAACAATCAGACAATGAGTGGGCCAAGACAGGGTTTTAGCAGCAAGTTCTACACGACTAGACTGGATATTTTGAAATAATTTTTAAAGGACTATTTTTCTCCTGTTCTAATTTACTTTTGTCCCTTGCAGAACTCCTGTAGCACATATAAAACATTTACCCACTTCTAACACTTTGCTTTTCATGAAAGAATAGTATCTGAATGACATCAATATAGGATCTATGAACCGTAAACCCAATCTTTAGTCCTCTGCACTGCATTGAATCTTGAAAATGACCTATTAACTTGGCCCAGCTGTAGCTACCAAAGTCCAACTCCGTAAGTGACACTTCCACACTTCTGTTAAAGAACCCCCCAAGTTTGGTTCTAGTAAAATAGATGTTGGCTTAGTCACATGAGCAAGGTGCACAATGTGATGGGACTCTCAACAGTTTTCTTGCTGATTCCCGCCTGCTGTTTCCAAGAATGAACAATTTAGAAACAAGTATGTAATCAGCAGTCTAAAGGTGGATTAAAGCTTTAATCTTTAATCAAATCTACATTCCCTTTGGATGATCATAAAAATCTTGCACTGCCAAAATGTAATAATGTCTTGTATTATGAGAACATGGGCAATTTCCCCCAAATTGCCAAATTTATAGAGTTTATATACAATAAAACACATTCATATAACTAGCACCACAATCACGGTATTGGAGCCTTGCCCACTAACCCAAAAGTTCCTTCAGGACCCACTTCTATCACCCTCACCCTCAAACACATGCACACACAGGACAGATGCAAGCAATTCTTGATCTGCTTTCTGTTGCTACAGATTAAATCTGCCTGTTCTAAAACATTCTATAAATGAAAGCCTCTGCACTTATCCTTTTATGTAGGGCCTCCTTTAATCAACAGAATGTTTCTGAGGTTTCTCCAAGCTGTTGTTTGTATCAGCAATCTGTCCCTTTTTAACTGCTAAGCAGTATTCCAGGGCACACACTCACCGTAACTTGTTTATCCATCACCTATGGGAGATATTTAGTTCTTTCTAGTTTTTGCTATTAAAACTAAAGCCACGATTATTCATTTACAAGTGTTTATTTCAAAGTAAGTTTTATTTTCTTGGGGGGGAAAAAAAACCTAGGACTGAAATTGCTGGAGTCATATGGTAAGCGTTGAATCTGCTAAATGTTCTTTTATGTAAACATACTAAAAATTGGTTTATTTTTACTTTCCAAATATAAAACTTTCATATTGAAATTTTCAGCCTCTACATCCCTGTGTCCTTTCTTCTTGCTGTAAGAGGCCGGTATGTTCATCTTCGTCTCTTTGCCTGTACTCATGGATCAGAGTGTAACACTTCTGCGTCCCTGGCCAGGCTCAGTGGCTCATGTCTATAATCCTAGCACCCTGGGAGGCCAAGGTGGGTGGATTACTTGTGCTCAAGAGTTTGAGACCAGTGGAAGTTCAGTGAACTGGTGCTATCCTGCAATGAGGCTAAGGAGCAGCTGCTGTTGGCAGCATTCTTTAATATGACATACTGAACTAATTAAAGGGAGGGCTCCCTGAACAGAGCCCCATGTGGGTATCAAGGACGAGCAAATCTGGTGAGAAGGAGGTAACTCTTTCTAAGAGAGTTTATATCTAGTATATTCTACCACTTAAGGTGTTCTGGCTTTTCTCAAGTCACCCTCCCTATTCAAGACCCCAGATTCCCCATTCTCCTTTTAGTTTCATGAGGCCTTATCCATGAGATAATGACTGGAGGTTTCCACAGAGCCACCTCATCCACAGAAGCTATATTCTTTATAAGAGTGGGAGGGAATGATCACCCAGAGCTCTCGTGGTGATTTGGATAGATTGAACTGGCAGAAAAATAAAGACACCGAGACTTGTAAGAAATGTTCTCAATAAATTCTGCATCCCTGGCCAGGCTCAGTGCTCATGTCTGTAATCCTAGCATTCTGGGAGGTTAAGGTGGGTGGATTACTTGTGCTCAGAAGTTTGAGACCAGTCTGAGCAAGAGTGAGACCCTGTCTCTAAAAAACAGTCAGACATTGTGGTGGGCACCTGTAGTCCCAGCTACTTGGGAGGCTGATTTAAGAGGATCTCTTGAGCCCAAGAGTTTGAGGTTGCTGTGAGCTATGATGCCACAACACTCTACTGAGGGTGAGGGTGACAAAGTAAGACTCTGTTGCAAAAAAAAAAAAAGAATCTGTATCCTGATTAGGAGCAGACACTACCACCAATAAATAAATACACTTGAAATTATTTTCCAAAGTTTTACTTTCTGATCCATGAGTACAGGCAAAGTCTGTTCTGAATATAGAATAAAACAGGCCACAGGACTTGTACAGTCGAACACTCCTTTTCTCCAAAGCCACTCACCGGAAAGGGTCAGTTTCTCTACCTCTTGCATCTGTGCTGGCCTGTGACTTGCCCTGGTGACAGAGTAGGTGTGCGTTGCTCTCCTGTTCTGGGACTTTGCTACTGTCATGCAAACAAGCCTAAACTTCCCTGCTGGAAGGCAAGAGACACGTGGAGGAGAAAGGAGCCATTCCAGCTAAGGCCACCCTGGGCCAGCCAGCCCTCAGCAAACTCAGTGACTGACGAGTGACACGTAGGTGTGCCCAACAAAGATCAAAGAACCTTCCAGCCCAGGCCAGCCCAAACTGCCAACCAACCCACTGAATTGTGAGCTAAATGAACAGTTACTGTTTTAAGCCACTGTATTTTCCAAGTAGTCTGTTACATAGCAAAAACTAACTGACTCCACTGATAGCTAGGGAATGAGTTCCTCTCCAACAGCAGTCTACGCATTCCTCTCCTAAAACCTTTCTGTTTATTGAAGACTCACTATATTTGAAGCACTCTCTAATGGCCTGGGCTTGTTTAATTTTTGTGGTTGTTTGCACTCGATGAGAATCTTATCTAATCAGTGATGCCACGGGCTCCTGCCAAACCCTGAATACTCAGCTATCCTGACCTTAGCAATGAGACTGGCTGGTCCCTGAGTCGGGCCTGTTGACATCTGCTGCCTCTCAGGAACCCACTTCTCAGAGTTCTCTCCATCTCTGCTTGGGGGACCCTTCGTGGGCCCAGAAGTTAACAGCCTCTATTCTCATAGAGACCCTCGGTTTTTTCCCTTAGCCCATTTCTTCTACCCCATTTAATTTGTCTAATCCAAGCAGTTCTCCTGTTACAATTATTGAAAAGTTTCATTCAGTGCTGTAGGCTTACGAGTGTCTCACACATACACGCACACAAACACATGTATGTGCCTGCTCCTAACTGTACTTTAACAAAAGACAGCTGAAAAATGCACCCGTCTCTCTCTCGTACCTTCCCACTGTCCAGGTAACTAGGAGTTAAAGCAGTTTCTCTCCACCTCCCCCCAGGAGCAATCTCTGAGCTTCCATTAGAGGAGGACTTTAAAGACCATCTGCAAATGCTTAAAGAGCCACTGCAGAGGATTCACAGCTAAAAGTTCTTTCCAAAGGAAAATCCCACATAGCCTCTGCTGCTCTCAGAGGAACGATCTAGAGGTCAAACATGCCGCAAACAAATGTGACTCATCCCAGCAACTGATCCCAGCAAAGTCGCCTGCCTTCCTCTTCGCTCCTCACCACCGTTCTGACTTCTTCCTGATTTTGATGCCTGTATCACAGCTTTCTTTTATATAAGAGAGGATTATTTTAAAATTATTTATATGATTGAAGATGATAATACAATCAAACATATGCCTAAAGAGAACAACGTCTCTTTATCTCTACAGATGGGAAGGTCATACAGTTGCTTTTTTCCAAAAGGATCCTTGAAAATGACCTCCTGGAATTCTAATGAGTAGCTTTAACTCATCATCCTATGCACTGCCTTTGCTGTGAACACCACCTACACAGACCAGACCTCACCAAGGTTGCCAAGGAGTGGCCTTAAGTAAAAGATGCCTTTGCATTCCAGCATGCCTGTAACAATCACATATGCAACCACGGCTATTTGCTGGAGCTGCTGCTTTCTCCTGAGGTGCAATACCACAGTTCAATAATCAATATGGAACAAAACGTTAATAAAAGCGGAAGAGGGCTGGGCATGGTGGTTCATACCAGTAATCCTAACACTCTGGGAGGCTGCAGCAGGTGGATTGCCTGAGCTCAGGAGTTTGAGACCACCCTGAGAAGAGTGAGACCCCATCTCTATTAAAAGTAGCTTTGTGGTGGACACCTGTAGTCCTAGGTACTTGGGAGGCTGAGGCAAGAGGATCACCTGAGCCCAAGAGTTTGAGGTTTCTGTGAGGTACAATGCCAGGACACTCTACGCAGGGCAACAAAGTAAGACTCCATCTCAAAAAAAAATTTTAAAAATAAAAAGCAGAAAGGGAGGAGTCCTGAATAGTCAAAATAATACTGGAAGAGAACAAAGTTGGAGGACTCACATTTCCCAAATTCAAAACATGCTACAAAAATACAGTAATCAGGCTCGGCACCTATAGCACAGTGGTTATGGTGCCAGCCACATCCACCAAGGCTGGCAGCTCCAAACTGGCCCAGGCCAGCTAAACAACAATGACAACTGCAACAAAAAAATAACCGGGTACTGTGGGGGGGTGCCTGTAGTCCCAGCTACTTGGGAGGCTGAGGCAAGAGAATCACTTAAGCCCAAGAGTTAGAGGTTGCTGTGAGCTGTGACAACACACAGGACTCTACTGAGGGTAACAAAGTGAGATTCTATCTCAAAAAACAAAACAAAACACAGTAATGAAGAGTACATTACTAGCAAAAGGACAGGCATACAGAATAACTTAATAGAATTGAGAGTAGTACCATGCCAGAGGTGCCAGGATCACTCAGTGGGAAAGGAATAGTCTCTGGATGCTGGGACACTGGATATCCACATGCGAAGGAATGACATTGGACTCCCACCTCACATCATATTCAAAAGGTACCAATGACCTAAACATATGAACTAGAACCATAAAACTCTTAGAAGAAAACATAAGAATCATAGAATAAAACATCATGACCTTGGATTCTCAAACATGATAACAAAATATGAATGGATCTTAAATACAACAATGAAAATAGGGGCAACAGAAGAAAAACTAGATAAATTCAACTTTGTCAAAATTAACAATTTTGTGCATTAAAAAAGCATAAACAAGAAAGTGGAGATACAACCTATAGAATGGGAGAAAATATCTGCAAGTCATATATCTGCTAAGGATTAAGTACCCAGAATATATAAAGAACTCTTACGAAACACAACAACAAAAAAGCAAACAACCCTTTAAAAAAAAAAAATGGGCAAAGGAAATGAAGAGCATTTCTACAGAGAACATTTACCTGCCAGCAAGTAAAAGATGCTCAACAACATTAATCATCAGGGAATATAGATCAAAGCTGCAGTGACATGCCATTTCACACCCCCTAGAAAAGCTATAGTTAAAAAAAAACCAACAAAAAACAGAAGCTATGGTGAAGGGAGTTGTGTCCTTAATTAGCCTCTCATCTTGGCTGTTATTGGCATATACAAAGGCAACTGACTTGTGGACATTGATTTTGTATCCTGAGACATTACTGTATTTTTTTTGATGACTTCCACCTAGGAATATACCTAACAAAGGAGATAAAGGACCTCAAAAAAAAAAAAAAAATCATGAAATCCTAAGAAAGTAAATAGCAGAGGATATTAACAAATGGAAGAACATACCATGCTCATGGCTGGGAAGAATTAACATTGTTAAAATGTCTATACTTCCCAAAGCAATATACCTATTCAATGCCATCCCTATTAATATACCAACATCGTACTTTCAAGATTTGGAAAAAATGATTCTGCTGGGGCATCACCATACCAGATGTTAGGCTGTACTACAAAGCCATAGTGGTCAAGACAGCATGGTACTGGCACAAAAATAGAGACATAGACATTTGGAATCAAATAGAAAACCAGGAAATGAAACTAACATCTTACAACCACCTAATCTTCGATAAACCAAACAAGAACATACCTTGGGGGAAAGACTCCCTATTCAATAAATGGTGCTG
>NW_003852420.1:6753700-6754596 GCF_000181295.1 Otolemur garnettii
GAAGGGAAGAGCAGAGAGAGGGAAGGAGGGAGGGGTGGGGAAGGGAAGAGCAGAGAGAGGGAAGGAGGGAGGGAGTGGGGCCTTGGTGTGTGTCATACCTGGAGGCAAGACACTACTGTAAGAGGGACTTTACCTAACAAATTCAATCAGTGTAACCTGGTTTCTTGTACTCTCAATAAATCCCCAACAATAAATTAAAAAAAAAAAAAACCCCAGAGAATACTAGAGTACTAAGTATGGCGGGAGATAGGAAGAAACTGGAAACTTCATTATTGTTGATGGGAAGGCAAAAGGGGGCAGCCACTGTGAGAAACAGACATGGGCCATGTCTTACAGTTCCTCGGAGAGTTAAATGTAGAATTATTGTATATGACCCAGCACTTCCACTCCTGCTGTGCACCCCACAGAACTGAAAACCCAGACTCAAACAAATGCAGGCACACACATCCACAGCAGCACTATTGATCACAGCCAAGCTGCAAAGAGTCAAACTTCCATCCATGGATGAGCAGATACAAAAATTACGGTATATGCATACATACAGTAGACATTCAGTATAAAAGGAATAAATCAGTGACACAAGCTGTAACACGAATAAACTTTAAAAATGTTAAGCCTGGTGAAAGAATTCAGACACAATAGGATGCACGCCGTATGGTTTCATTTATATGAAATACCCCAATAGGCAAATCCACAGAGATGATGCGAATTGGTGGTGGCCAGCAGCTAGCGAAAGGGGAGAGCGGGGAACAACTGCCTAATGAGCATGGGGTTTTCTTTGGGGATGATGAAAGTATTTTAGAACTAGAGAGAGGAGGTGGTTGTTCAACATTGTGAATGTGTGGCTAGGTGTGGTGGCTGACACCTGTAATCCTAGTACTTTGGGGGGCTGAGGT
>NW_003852420.1:6754688-6757584 GCF_000181295.1 Otolemur garnettii
CAAAAGAAATAAAAAAAAATTAGCCAAATGTGGTAGTATGTGCCTGTAGTCCCAGCCACTTGGGACACTGAGGCAGAAGGATCACTTGAGCCTGGAAGTTTGAGTTTGCAGTGAACTACTATGATGCCACTCCACTGTAGCCTGAGTGAAAGAGTAAGCTCTTATCTTTAAAAATAAAATAAGTCTGGGCATGGTGGCTCACACCTATAAATATTAGCAGTCTGGGAGGCTGAAGCAAGTGGGTTGCTTGAGCGCAGGAGTTTGAGACCAGCCTGAGCAAGAGCAAGACTCTGTCTCTACTTAAAAAATAAAAAAATAGCTGGACTTTGTGGCAGGTGCCTATAGTCCCAGCTACTCAGGAGGCTAAGGCAAGAGGATCGCTTAAACCCAGGAGTTTGAGGTTGCTGTGAGCTGTGACACCATGGCACTCTACCCAGAGTGAGAGAGAGAGACATTCTCTCAAAAAAAAAAAAAGATTGTGAATGTACTGAACGACACCATTGAATTGTTCACTTTAAAATGGTTACTTTCTTTGAATTTTTATTTTTTTAGGGAAAAAGTAGAATGAGAAAGAAAAAGCAAGAGAAGGCCTCCAGGTGTTGATGTAAGACCCACGACCCCGGAAGCCCTGTGCGCGGCAGGGTGAGCACCCTGAATGGCACTGATGCTGGAGAGTGTGGCCGAGGGAGGAAGCAGGGACAGCGTGAACACAGGACCAGGAGGCGGCCTTCCTATCAGATGGGAGCATTCCTGCACAATCTAGAATCCACAGAAACGTCACTTGTAAAGTCCCAGCGGCAGAAGGTCATGAGGCAAGAGGAGAGCTCCAGAGTAAGGACCGAGTGATACCTTGACCTCACCCACCCCCAGCCTCGAAGACCTGCCCTCCTTCACATTCAAAGGGGAGGAAGCACAGAGGCCGACAGAGGAGGACAAAGGAGCCGGTTAACTAGAGATGAGGTCTGAGCCTCACGATGCAGCCTGCTGTTACATCAGCATCTACAGGAAAGAAAAGGAAAGGAAAGTGGGGTGAAGATCCTGAATATGTACAGTCAGACCCTGTCCCCCACAGGCATTCACCTTCCTGGCAGCACATCCAAACCAAAGAAACGGTGACAGTGTGCTCCTTCTACAGACGGGAAAACCAAAGCCTCAGGCTTCACATCTCACATTCTTCCTACCACACCATGATGTATCCAGCCAGGTGACACATTGAGAATGTCACCAGAAGCCGAAATCCAGTTCTTCAGTAAAGCTCTCCTTGTTTGGAGGAAGTGTGCTCAACTTCTGTTTTTTCCATAAGCTCAAATGCGGTCTGTAGCATATCTCTACTGCAGAAATGCTCTGCATCTAGCCAGGTTCTAGGCCACTTTGTTATTACCTGGGGAGTACAGAAAGCACTACTGTTGCAATAGTTTCTTACAGCTTATTTTTCTCAAGAGGATCGCTTTCTCCCCGCATTCTACCTGAATGCTCTCTGTAAAACCACAAGTCCTCCAGCCCTGTGGGAAGGGGCAGCGGATCACGTCAGCACTTTCACCGGCAGAGCCTCCGGAGTCTTCCTTCAACTGTTCCCTTCCTGCTTTTGTGACACTTGATCTCCCCTGCAGTCCACAAAATAGGGAAAGGAATGAAGCAGCTGACCTGGGAGGTGGTTGCAGTCCAAGGTCACCAGCGATTTCCTCCCCTGGGAGTGGCTATTTCAGTCCTCAGCAAACTGCCCTTCCCCACCTGACAACAGCAAAGATGCCTGCTCCTCTTCCCATTTCAGAAAAGGAATTAGGGACCTTCTGAATACAACAGTTTCCAATGGCTGTAAACAGTCCATTTCAGGCCAGGAGCGGTGGCTCACATCACATCCCAGCACTCTGGGAGACCGAGGCAGGTGGATTGTTTGAGCTTAGGAGTTTGCGACCAGCCTTAGCACAAGCGAGACCTCTGTCTCTACCAAAAATAGTAAAACTAGCCAGGCACAGTAGTGGGCACTGGTAAGCCCAGCTACGAGGGAGGTTGAAGCAAGAAAATCACTTGAGGCAAGAAAATCACTTGAGCCCAGGAGTTTGAGGTTACTGTGAGCTGTGATGCCATGGCACTCTACCCCAGGGTGACAGACTGAGACTCTGTCTCAAAACAAGTAAATAAAAAATAAAAATAAACATTCCATTCCATTGATGCTTCCAATGGCTTTAAACATTTCATTGATATATCTCTCCCCCCAAAAACCAGACAGGAGCTAACCTGACTCGTTACTTCCTCACCCTTTTATGGAGCAGACCCACCAAGGCAAGCATTTCCACTGCAGGGTTAGGGGGATTCACATTTCAGGTCTGGAAAAGATTCCGAGCACATAAATCAAAACAGGGGCACGCGGAACAGGTGAAGAAGGACAAGAAATCCTGCCTTGGGAGTAAGAAGCTCTTACTGTCCCCACCACAAGGGCCCTTGGGAAATGACACAAAAAGCATTTGTAATATCATAATGACGTTGACAGCAGCACACTCAGGAGCAACATGTGAAGAGCCCGAGTAAAGAAACTACAAAATTATAAGGGCGACAGCAAAAGCATTAGACTCCTTTTCTATACTGGACTGTTAGACATTTTGCAGTTTCTTCAATCCTTGAGGGAAAACTGAAGCTGGACCCATCAGTGATGCTCACACACCCTTGTAGAGGCCGAACGGGAATTAAGACGAGCCTAAGCATGTGCTTTGTAAAGCATGGAAAACTGACATTTTGTTTTTAAAATCTACCCCACTGCTCTGAGGCCTGGTTACATCTTCTCTAAAGTTTTATGTTCAAAATAAAGTTGAGAGGTCAGCCGTGGTAGTTCACAACCAGCCTGAGCAAGAGTGAGACCCTGTTTCAAATATATATATATATATGTGTGTGTGTGTGT
>NW_003852420.1:6757849-6762143 GCF_000181295.1 Otolemur garnettii
GCACACAGTGTAAAGGTACACCCCAACATCTACCACCCAGATTCTAGTCACCTTTTCCTCTACCAGATTTTTTTGAATATGTAACCCCTTTTTCATCAGTCTACCCAACCATTAGCTGTTTCTTAAATGCATTTCAAAGTTGGCATTTTCATCTTTTCTTGTTGAAGGTTGTGACTTTGGAAGAGAAAGGAGGGAAAAAAAAAATAAGTGAATGCTCCCTCTGTACCTGGCTTCAAGGCCCAGGTTCAGGTTAAAGGTGAGGTTCTGAAAGCCAGGAGGGACAGCATTTGACAGAATGATGACAATAGTAACTGTTAGAAGAGTTATCTTCCAGTGACACAGCAAGGGAGAGCCACTCTAGAGATGGGACGATCGTGAAGAAAACCTAGCAGCGGCCAAGTGGACGGTTCTCCGTTCTAGAGAGGACATCCTTGGGTGGTGAAGTACGCCTTCTCGGTAAGAGTCAGGGATTAGAAAATTCTTCCTCCTCTGTTTTTGCTCTTTTCTCTCTCATCCCTCAATTCTTCCACATAAGAAGAGAGAAAAGAGAACATTTGGGGGTGGGATGCCAAATGCCTTTCCACCTGGAAAGACCTCTAATAATAAAGAAGGGAGGAGGATAAACAATACAGAGGGCCAGCGCTGGTCATTCAAGGCCAACCGAAGCAGAAGACTTTAGATGTTGTAAAGGGCTGCCCAGTCCAGGGTACGGGGCAGGGGGAGAGGAGACCCCCTGTGCAGAAGGTGCCGGGAATGAACGCTGCATTCATTCCAGCTCGAGCATTCCAGAGCTCGGCTCCATGGGCAAAGTTGAGATGTGGGCAGCAGTGGCAGCAGACAGGGTCCCTTTGGCAGATGGAGGTTTCCAAAAATAGCTGCAGCATCTTCTTCATACAAGGTGACTTTAACACTCCCTGAACTCAGAGGTGGACCTGTAAGCCTCCTCTCCTTGAAAGTGGACATGTGCTGTTTCACTTTCCATGGTTTCACTTACCTCAGATCAACCACAGTTTGAAAATATTAAATGGAAAATTCCAGAAATACACAATTCGTAAGTTTTAAATCGTGCACTCTTCTGAGTAGTATAAGCAATCTTGCTCTGTCCAGAGCATCCCATTGTCCAGCTCATTCACACTAGCCACCCACCCACCAGTCACACAGCAGCTGTCTTGATTATCAGAGAAAGCATTGTACATGGAGGGGTCGGTACTAACCAGATTTCAGGCATTCACTGGGGGTGGGGCAGCTATGGAATGTACCCCAGCAGATAACGGGGAACTAACGCAGTGGGATGGAAGCAACAAGGCAGGACTTCCAAGGCAAAGTCATAGAGCAATGCTGCTTCCACCCTGTCCGCTGTCATAAGCACAGTGGAGCCCACACAAGCAGTCCACCTGCCCTGGGGCCGCCATGCTGTGCAGAAGCCCACAGTCGCCCGTGGAGAGGGGCAGATGCTGAACCAGCCGCCAGCTGCTCCAGCTGCTTGCTCTTCCAGCTTCAGCTGCCATCTGACGGCAACTGCATGAGACCCCCAGCCAGAAAAGCTCAGCTGAGCTCTTCCCAAACTCCCGAATGCAGAAAAAGTAAGGCAAAAAGGGGATTGCTGTTGTCTCAAGCCACTGTATCCTCAAGTGATGTCTCACCCAACAATAAATAACCAGAACAGACCCCAACTAGGTCATGATGATACCTCACTTCATCTGCTGCAAATTCCAAGTCTTTGAACCTGGTATCAGTTTGGTCGCTAAGTATCTTGATTACTGTCTATTGAACACTCCAGCTTCATGAGTTAATGTACAGTGTGCGCATACTTTTCTAGACTCTTCCCCACACACACATATAATTTTTCCCATTAAAATATCCTCCCTTCCTCTTTAAAACCTTTCCACATTTTACGCTCCATTCAAGACCCACCGTCTTCTAAAAATGACCCCTCTAATTCTTCACTCCTGAAGGTTATCAGTGACATCTGAGCTGCCAAATCCAATCGCCCCGATTCCAATTCCTGCCTAGAGGGCATTAAATCCAAAAAAGGAAGCCACCGTGGCTCACCAAGGACAGACCCACTCACTTCCTTTGGACAACAGTGCTGCTTCACTTCCTTACTGCAGAGGTTACCAAGCTGGGAGACTCGGGAACACTGATGAACCGTCTCATCTGAAAGGGAGCAAAGCCTTTTATTTTACCCGAGTTCTCCTCTAACATTCTAAAGGTGCACCATTCAATAAGGTGCACAAGAAAAATGTTGTTTAGCCCTTGAAGTATAGCAAGTCTGAACTGAAATTTTTTACAAGCATAAAATGCATACTACATAAAAAGTAAAACATAAAATCTCAATGTTTATATTAAGTGTTGAAGTGATAATCATTTGGGTATGCTGGGTTAAATAAGTCGTTAATTTCATCTGTAACCTTGGACTTTCCAGCACCCAACTCGGGATGCCATAACCCGTTTTCTTTTTATTATTTTAATTAGGCTACATAAAAATTTCAAATTTTTTATGTGGTTCACATGACATTTCTACTGGACATGGCTGGTCTAGGAGATCAGATGGATAAAGATGAAATTTTGTGCTAACCCGAATTGGACACAAGGAAACACAGTACATCTCCTTCAAAAAGCTTATGAAGAAAAAAGAACTTTTAAAAGCAAACGTGAAATATTAGGAACTAAAATAAGAGATGATTAAAAGACAAGAGAATGAAAAATAATAAAGTTAATATGCATGCTTGGAAATGTTTCTAGTAATTATCAATCATATAATCACACAATATCCTTGCCTTTTTTAAGGGCACTATAATCAGTATCCACGGAGACACTCATCAAAGGAAGGCTTTGAAATTTCAGATTTTCTTTTTCTCACTCTAACAGGTATAAAAATTCTACTCCCTGAAAGTTACTTAGCTGTCTCCCAAACACTGCAAGCACTTGAGGATTTTTTGAAGCAGCAGCTCACTACATTTCAAAAGGAAGAGATGAATTCTATATGGCTTCTGAAAAAACATACACTAGGAAATGGCCTAAAGATAAAACTGTCTGCAGGAGTGAGGAAGCCTGGGAGACAGACAGACTGGTAGAACAGACACACTTAGGGTCCTGCCCAGGTAGCACTGGGTCCCTTTAACTGTCTGTGCCCATCTCTCCACTTTTGTGTGCTCTGCTTCTAAGTGATATCACCTGCAAATTTCTTACGAGAACCAGCCTTCAATCAGCAGAGCTGCTTCACCTGCAGAGAAAATGAGCAGAAGTGCTTGGAAGTTTACAACCCCTCTCCCACCTGCCAACAACTAATGCCAGAGGGGAAAGCTCAGCTCCATTGTCTCAAAGAGAAACAGACACCAGGGAGCAATTACATCCCGTAGCTCCCCAGGCATCGTCCCTCTGCTCGGCTTCTCACCCCTCCTTTCCCTTCCCCCACTCACTAGTTTCTCCAGGGAGCCCTGCAAAACCACTCCAAGAAATCCTCATCTCAGCTCTGCTTCTGGAGAACTCATCTCAAAACTCTTGGCACTCATGTCTGTGCTCTAAGAAAATGATTTTGGGGTTGCTGTTGTACCAGGAATAAGAGCTTTTGTAACACTCAAGAGTTTGAAATAACTGCAGTATTTGCAGCTTAATAAGATAATAAGTATCTTCACTCCGAAACAGCATTGCAGCAGGCCTAGAACACAGATCAGAGAGCTAGAAAAAAGATGCTGATGGCGGGCACAGCAGATACGGGGGAGACAGGAGGGCCTGCCAGGCTCTGCAGCAGAGGTAAAAAGAAATAGAAGCCGACGTTAAGTTTGGTGGGCCGTATTCCTGACACTAATGCGATACATTTTTCATGTAATCAGTATTTACTAAGAAGAAGTTTAAATCATTTACAAAAGAAGACATTGGGTAGATTTTAGGAAGAAACATGAGGTAGATTTTTCTACCAAACTTAAATATTACAGGGGAGAAGTTGTCACGAGTTGTTTGTTTTCTTTCCATAAAACATGAAAGCTGTCTTTGGTTCAAATGAAGTAATAAAGTCCGCTTTACCACAAGTCACTGGATGCAAGGGTGAGGAGAATTCTTCTAAAAACAGTTATTCTCCCTATAAATACATAATAGTTGTTCTCTATATAAATATTTCCTATTTTAGGAGTTTGTTGACCAACACTGATAGCAAGGAAAGTTGAATATGACATATAATCAGGTCTGAAATATACTTTCTGCCATAATAGGACTTAAAATATTTTCTGAATCCCTCTGTGCACGTAAATAGGGAAGGAGGGAAGGAAGGGAGGGAGGGAGGGAGGGGAGGAAG
>NW_003852420.1:6762947-6795448 GCF_000181295.1 Otolemur garnettii
GGGAGGAAGTGCAGGAGGGTGGAAGGAAGGGAGGGAGGGAGGGGAGAGAGAAAGGAAAGAGAGGAAGGAAGGAAGGAAGGAAAGAAGGGAGGGAGGGAGGGAGGAAGGAAGGATGGATGGATGGACGAAAGCTGATCACCATTGGAATTATGGGAAAACAGAAACAGGCATTTCAAGACAAAACGGGAAAACTTCAGGTTCCTTGGTCTAGAGGTTTCCAATTTTGACTATGGGAAGATATTACTAAAGAATTATATTTCAGTTCAATGTTTTTAAAAAAAAAAATTATAATTTAACTCTCCAACAACTGAATGATGCTAGAGCAGGGGCCAAACAGTTTCTTTTCAGGAGATGGAGGAAATGCAGAAGGAGTTTCTGTTTGTAGGACAGCAAGACAAGCGTGAAGATAACCAACAACCAGGTGACATTCAGGCCACCAAGTCGAATCAGGTCTGGCTGGGTATGGGGCTGAGAGAGGAACCCACAAACTAAGACTGTGTCCCAGAACCTGGAACCAGCCACAGTCTGTGTAAAATCAAATACACGGCATTTATACCACTTAAGGTAGAGAAGTTGCTTCTTTGAACTTAAAATATTTAATAAAACTTTTGAGCTCTGCTGGAGGGTTTTTCTTTTTTTCTTTTTCGACTCTGAAAATCAAGTGTTTATATTCACTAAGCACATAATTCTTCATAGCAACCATTTATAATACAGCTGATGAAAAATGACCTATTTAAGGATAATACAACTATTATACAGGGAAAGTGGATAGTCCAGATAAGTGTAATGAAGAAAGAATAAAAAGCAGATGATGTGTCTACGCTGATTTAAAGCCTTTAGAGAATTATTCTGCCTCCCCCCAGCTCTCCCCCAATTCTGCTTTGCCTACTAAGACGTGGTTTATGAGTCATCCTTGCAGAGAACTAAAATATAGTGCTCCTGACTAAAAATAGGCAGGAACATTCGATAATAAATCTAGTTTCCTGATATCCTCTTGTCATCATTAAAGAATGATCACTTGGAGAAGTGTCATACTGTGCAATTCTTCCCTTCCCTCACAGGAAGGCTGAAAGAAAATTAGCCATGGGTCCTGCCAGAAGGAAATAAAGTCTATGACATGACAGGCCACACACGGAAAAAAAATGCTGATGTTCAATGCCAGGGACGTGGAGTTCACCTGCGGGAGGAACGGTAAACTTGCTGGTTCATAGGAAAACTATGAAATTTCTTCCTTGCCCTTAAACTAAGAAATGCTACACAGCATCAATGTTTCACTTATGACAGAAATTTAAAAATAGCAATTTGATTAAAGGATCAGAAAAGAAGAGTCTTTCATATTCACTATGATTTCTGCCTCTATAATAAACCATTGGCAAGTTACAGTGTATAAATAAAATGAAATCAGCCATAGAAAGATATCCCCGGTTCCCATTTTAGCATTTCTTTAAAAGTTTATAAAATGAAACATTAGGGGAGCAGTGGAAGAATTTATTCACACCATCTTCACAAAGTAGTTCCCTAAAATGGAGGATTCTAGCTGACAAGGAGACCTGTTGTGATTTTTTCACATCAGTGGAAAACTCCTTCAGGAAAATCTGCATAGGACTGAAAAGTCACATGTTTCTCCTCCAAGAAAAAGCTGTAGATGACAATAACTTCAGGCCTTATTATCACAGACAGCAAGCAGGAAACAGAAGGGAAAATGAAGTGTCCAAGGTTAGTAGTAGAATTAATGAACTTGAACTTAGAAAATGCAGGGAGATTGGGCTTCATGCTCCACTGCTTCCAAAAAATGTCTGTGAGGCACGTCAGATGGGGCATGGGCAGGAATGAAGGGATTCATTTTACAGACCGAAAGCTCTAGAACCCCACGGCTGGCAACTGCTCACCATAGGCAGCAGAATACTCACCAGGCGGCCCTGGATCCACTGCCGGTGATGGCCTCTTCCTCAAACTCACAGCACCGTCCTCTGTAAAGCAAACACACACAGACAAGAGTTTTAGAATTCTCATGGAGAGAGACAGCTCTTCGTATGTCAAAATCAGAATCTATAATGTTTTTTAAAAACACATCAGAAAGACAATAAATTACTGACATTAGGCCAGGCACAGTAGCTCACGCCTATAATCCTATATAGCACTCTGGGAGAGTGAGACAGGTGAAATGCTTGACCTCAGGAGTTCAAGACCTGCCTGACCCAGAGGGAGACCCCATCTCTAAAAATAGGCAGGTGTTGTGGTGGGTGCCTGTAATTGCAGCTACTTGGGAGGCTGAGGCAAGAGGATCACTTGAGCCCAGGAGTTTAAGGTTGCTATGAGCTGTGATGCCACAGCACTCTACTGAGGGCAATAAAGTGAGAGTCTGTCTCAAAAAAAAAAAAATTACTGATATTACTTACAAATAGATGACAAAGACACACAGTCATCAAATCTGAAATATTACTAATATACTCATTGCATAGGGTTTATAGACCCTCTCTACCACGCTGCTAATCCACCACTCAATGTCTTAATCTACTAAAATAATTAAGCAGCAGATGAGCCAAAAAGCTACCTAAAATCTTCTTGAAGCAAATATCATTATCTTTTCTTGATTAGCTGTGAAATGTCCTTAGATGAACTATAATAGTAGCAATCCATTTTATAACAGAATTGCATAAATTTGAAAAAGAGTCATTATCTTATATGTGTGTTTCTGTATTGTCTTTGTTAATAAGTTGCTTGCATCAATTCTGGATTTGACATTAGATTTCTCATTTGAGTGAAATTTAGATTTCAAGATGGGGTAGGAAGAAAAGTTCCTATAAGAACATAGAAGTGGCCTGGTAAGGTGGCTCACGCCTATAATCCTCATACTCTGGGAAGCCAAGGCAAGTGGGTTGCTTTATCTCAGGACTTTGAGACCAACCTCAGCAAAGGCAAGACCCCGTCTCTAAAAATACCCAGGCATCGTGGCGGGCACCTGTATTTGCAGCTACTGTGGAGACTGAAGCAAGAGGATCACTTGAGCCCACAAGAGTTTGAGGTTGCTATAAGCTATGATGATGCCATGGCACTCCACCCAGGGCAAAAAAAAAAAAAAAATGTAAAAGAAGTACATAGAAACAAGAAAAAAGCCCATTTGCATACAGAAAGAGAAGCAATCAATACCCAGGAAAATGATATCTGTAAAGACCAAATTAGAACTTATGAAGGTCACAATCTACAGATGGACAGCACAGTCCTTTAATATAAAGGTTTCAGCTAGACTGTTACCTCCAAGTAACACAAGATTACACTATGAAAAAGAAAGGATCGAATCTGTACCTAAATGGAAAAATACGAAAACAAATTCGCAGGTCATAGTATTAAATTTAAAAATCTAAAGTAGTATAGTATTATGAGTACTATGACCTCATTGTGTTAAAACAAACTTCACTAATCTATATGTAAATAACAGAAATAGCCTTGTTAAAGGCAAACAGCACACCTGGAGGGGTGACAAAAATGCTGAGTGTACCTGCCTCCGGGAAGTGGTACGTGTATTGAAGGGTGTGGGTTTTGATTTTAATTTAGTGCACAAGTGTTATGTAACATTTTAGCATAAAACATACTGCTTTCATAATTGAAACTGGAAAAAAAATCTAATTCACCCAAAACTCTTTCTAGAGAAAAAAAAATACCATTTTGAATACACAGAATTTGAAAATATACAGAACCAAGTACACTGACTTTACTGATTTAGTGAATCCTTTCTAATACCCAAACTCTAAGCGTGGATTGCATCTTCATATATGATCCACCCCAAAACTCTAAAATGTATGTACTGTGATCACTCTCATTTCATAGAAGGGGAAACTGAGAAGCTGAGTGAACATCTGACAATCTCATGTGGTTGGCATTTAAATCCAGGCACCCTGGCCCATGTTTCCCCCCTCACTTCACCTCATTTTCAATATTACATTTCTATTTTTAATTATATTTATTAATATGAGAACTTAAATTCCATGAAGACAGAGATTATGTGTGTATTGAAAACCACTAAGTATCTCCTTAGCACCTACCATGATATCTGGCACATAACAGATGCTCAATAAATCTTTGTTGAACAAATGAATAATTAAGCGGTCCACCAAGAGCTATGTAACTCTTTTATGTCTCTTGGGACTATGAAACAGGCTGAGTTCCAAAAAGGCTCATCAATTAATGATCCTACCGTACCATGCTCCTCATTTTAAGAAACCACTTGGTGTACAAGTCTTTTCTTACTCAAAGACTTTAAAGTCTGGACACGCTTTCCCTTCCCTTCTCTAATTCCCTAGTGACTATCCAGCATAAAGCTGCTGGATTGTTCCAGAAACCTCTCTAATTCTGTGCATAGCTAGGATATTGCAATATTTGCGAAAGCTGATGTTGAAATACTGAACTACAAAGGCGAGCTGCATAAGTAGTTTGTCATGAACTATTAACCTACCAGCATAACACAGGCAAACTACTGTAACAGACTTGGGAAGATGGAACACTACCATATTCACATAGTAACAGGTGAACAAATGCTTCTCCACTTATCAACTTTCTCTTTCAAATATTATTATTCTGGGTGTTGAAGGGCTTGAAGGGACCTTGGTAACAGAGAAACTGCGTGTAAAAGAGAGAGTGCGTCTGCAGTGTTTATGTGTGTCCCTCTGTATATTCTGGTCTTTCAAAAGAAGAACAATATGTACCCATAAGATAGAAGGAAACCTAACAGTTAAATAAAATCCCCAAGTCTAAATATTGCAAGGATGCTCATGTGAACAAAAGCTTTTCATTCGACAAGTATACCTTGACTGTTCAATGGGGGAAAATCGTCTATTCAACACATGACGTGGGGACAACTGGATATTCACATGTGAAAGAATAAAGGTAGACTCCTAATTCACACTGTATGTAAAAATTAGCTCAAAGGGGATTGCGGATCTAAAACTATAAAATCCTTAAAAGAAAATATAACATAGGAGTAAATCTTTGTGACCCTGGGATAGACAATGGCTTTTTAAATAAGGTACCAAAAGTGCAAAGAAGAAAGGAAAAGCACAGATAAATTGGACCTTTTTAAAAACCTTTGTGTATCAAAGTCCAACATCAAAAAAGTGAAAAGATGATTCACAGAACAGGGAAGAATGTTTTGCAAATCCTTTTTCCCATAAGGTACTTTTATCTGGAATGTAAGCCCTCTTCCAACTCGGCAACACAAAGACAAATAACCCAAATTAAACACGGGCAAGTGGCCTGAATAGACATTTCTCCAAAAATATATACAAATACATAAAAAGATGCTCAAATATCAGGGAAATGCAAATCAAAACCACAATGAGATACTACTTCACAACCGCTAGGAAAGCTATAATCAGAAGACAGATGATAACAAGTGTTGATGAGAATCTGGAGAGATTGGAACCTTCCTACACCGCTGATGGGAATATAAAATGATGCAGTCACTTTGGTAAATAGGCTGGAAACTGCTCAAACAGTTCAACATAAACTTTGCATATGACCCTGTAATTCTACTCCCAGGTATGTACCCAAGAGAAATAAAAGCAGATGTCCCTACAAGAAACTGTGTATACGTTTTCGTGCCAGCATTATTTGTAATAACCAAGTGGAAATAGTCCCAATGCCCGTAAACTGATGAACTGATTGACAAAATGCGGTAGCATATCCGTGTAATGGAATATTAGTCAGTAATTAAAAATTGCAACACAGATACCTATGACAATGTGGATGAACTTAAGAAAACGCTTACACGAAGTGAAAGAAGGCAGGCACAAGACCACGTGTTGTATGATCCCATTGATATGAAAAGCTCAGAACAGACAAACCCGCAGAGATGGAAAGCAGACTGGGGGCCCGTAGGATGGAGCATCAGGGAAGGCAGAGACTGCCAGCGGGCCTAGGATCAGACTTGGTGTTGGCTACACAGGCTGCGAATACCGTACTCAGCATCATAGCCTCGTACAGTTTAAGTGAGTGCATTTTATGCTACGTAAATTATATTTTATTAAAGCTAAAGTTTTTAGAAAGGCTTGCATTTCAGTCAGGTTGCCAGAAAATATTAGTCAGCATTTTTCAAAAACAACAAACCACTTAGTCACGTCCTTCAAGAAAACCACAGTAAATGGTAAATACTTCCATTTCTTAAAAATTTGTTATTGTGACTCGCCATGGGATTGCTTGGGATGGAAAACACACCCCACCCATCATTTTTATTACACCCTTACCAAAGAAGAACGTGTGTATGGAACAGCCCTGAAACCACAAGAAAACACGAGTTACATACTGCAAACCATCACTAATGATGCCACGGTGTTTGAGGCAGCCTTATTTCAAAGCAACGGGGAACATTAGCCAAGGTGAACTTTTCCTCATTGGGGGAAAAAAATCTCCAAATATTTGAGGGTGACATTGCCAGGCCTGTTTTAGTGAATCTATATCTGTACTCAGCACAAAAAGAGTAGCATGAAATCCCTCCTCTAGATAATTCAATATTTAGATTCTGTTTTCCAGTGGAGAATAAATGGTCGAGATTGAACCAAAACAGATCATTTTACTCTGATCTACTACTGAACATGGAAATTATTGTTTTGCAAGCAAAGAGAATGTTAGAAAACAGCTGCGTCTGTGGGTTTGTGCAGTGTAACAAGCCACCTCCAACCTGTGGCTTAAATCAATAACCTTCTACCTTCTATTTGGGTCACGCAGTGGTCTCAAGTTCACGAGCGCAGCAAGAGGACAAGTCCGGATGTACGAGAACATCCCAAGCCTCGCTGTGTTGCATTTGCTAATAATACTCATTGGCCAAAGCAAGTCAGTTGAGACCACATTCCAAAGAGGGGTATTGCAGGATGGTACGTGGGAAGTAACATGTATATACAGTGCAAGCGCATTAGCACTAAACCTTCAATTTACAGAAAATCTAGTAATATTATCCCATTACCATAGTTACATGCCACAGTTGTATTTTCTTTTTAAGGAAATATATTTAAGTAGAAAAGATGAGTCATTTGTTCAGGTGAAACACAGATTTGGCCAAATCTATAAAAATGAGTCAGGAATAATCCAAGAACCCAACAGAGTAGGACAATGCTTCTCACACTTTAACACACACGCAAATCACCAAAGTATCTGTTTGAGCAGAGGTGGGAGGTGGGGCCTGAGATCCAGCATTTCTAACCAGCTCTCTGGTGCTTCCACTGGTCCCAGAGGCCTGGCAATCAGAAAAGCTGAGCCCAGTCTTTTACCAGCTGTGCAGTCTCCGGCAATTGACTTCGCCTCTCAGAAAACTTCTTATCTGTGGAATGCAGGTGACGGCAGACGCATTTCAGAAGTGGGGGTCAGAATGAAATGAGAGGAGGGATGCAGGGCACCCTGCACCCAGAGGGAGCGATTCCTGCTTCATTCTCTTTCATGGTTAGTGACGTCCACAAAAGCTCTCAAATGGAATTGAAGGTTAAAAAAGAAAAATACGTGGGCCAAAAGAGCATCAGGTTAGCCTACGTAGTATGGTGTCCCGACGTCGTAAGTCATCGACTCTTGGAAGCAAGCTTCACCAATGTAGTCGCACTTCCCTTCACATAGGCGTTTATACCTGTCTGCCTGTGTCCTTCAGATTCACTGTACGGATATTTACCGAGCACCCTCTGTATGCTGCTTTGGGGATATGGCAGGGAATAAAACAGACAAAAATCCCAGAACTCACCGAGCTCACACCCTCTAATCCTCCCAGTCTCCCAACCTTCTCCAGTATACTCACTGCCCTAGGAGCGGCAGTCCCCGGCCTGCCCTGGCCCTTGTGTGTTTACCTGACTCCAGGGTGATCTTTTAAAGTTTGAGTTGGTTGTTAACTATTTTTCAAAACTGAGGAATTTCACATAGATATCCGGATTCCAGTTTCTCCAGGAAATCCGGACAGTTTAGAAACAGAACCCTGAGGATCACACGTACGTCCCCCCAGCCAGCCCCCTCAGCTGGTCTCCTCTCACCCACCCCTGACCTTAGTGATCCCCCAGTGAAAGGGCCCATCAGTGACACTTATAAGTGAGGGAGAAGGGAATTCCAACTTCCCATGTCATATTCTTTGCTGTCTTACAGTAGATGCCCAGCAGGAGGGCTATTTGGCCTTTCACTCATCCTTCCTGAAACTAAAAGGGCCAGTTTGAGAAACCATTCTAAACCCAGCCTAGAAAACGTACAGCCCCTGTATTTGTCATTGAAAGTGGCTAACCAGCTCTAAACTGCAACACCAAGGGCTCTTTATAGGAGCTCGTTACGAGTTATTTTATGAATGCTAATTTTTTCTCTAAATGAGGGAAAATGGCTTTACAATTACCAGCCTGTATTCTTTTGCCTGTTTTTTTTTCCATGTACTTGTTTTCTATAGCCACAATATAAATTGCCATAGATGTGGCGATTTACACATTTCTTAGCTCACAGTTCTGTAGGTCAGAAGTCTGAACACAGTCGCTGGGCTCTTTGAAGGCTAAAATGAAGGCTTCACTCCTTTCTGAAGACTCAGAAGAATAACCTCTATCAAAGGTCAGTCAAACTGCTAGCCAGTTGTACTTCTTTGTGGTTATATTCTTACAGGTACAACTGAGGACCTGTTTCCTTGTTGGATATCACCTGGGGGCCACTCTCAGCTCCGAGATGACACCCACGATCCTTACCACATGGTCCCCACCATCTTCAGAGACAGTGATGGAGAATCACCCTTACACGGACTCTCTCTCCACCAAGGACAAACTCTCATTTTTAAAGTCATCTGCGCTGTGTAACATAACCTAATCATAGAAGTGATGTGCCATCACAGTCCTGTTCTCGGATCATACAGGTGTGTACAGCAGGGGTCAGGAGTCTTGAGGACCAGCTCAGGATTCTGCCTGCTACCTCTAAGGAGCATACATTTGTAGCTCAGGTTCAGATCTGAGGTTATGTCCAAGAAAAACTAAATGACCAGCAGGAAAGCTAAATAAAAATTAATACCAGACAATATATTTACAATTCCCTCATTTATCACTAGAGTAGTTAATGTTCTTGGAAGTCCATTATCTAACCCTAAGAAGGCATATACTCTACCAAATTCTAAATCTATATGCTAGGTCTCCCTCCTTTACCTTAAGCTAAACCTCATGAAATTAGATGCCTAGAAAATTGATAGTCTTTTAAAGAACCAAGTACCTAGAAGGACCAAAAATTGCCTTGTTTTGTTAAGACAAAGTATCCAATTAGCACTATGGGCTGAGCTTTAAGGTTAATTATATTTTCAACACGGTATTTGGAACTTACACAGAGGCAACACATGCACCACCACACTGTTTAAACTAAATTACAAAGCTAATTAAAGTCCTGCTTCATATATCCACTAGCATGTGGCCTAACAGTTAAGATGTTTTATAAAAAAAGACAAACGAGAATTCTTAAGAAATCTCCCTTCAAAACCACATTGGGTTAGACAGCAAAACTGTCATGTTCAGAAGAAGCAAAGTAGAGAATAAAAACAGCTACCACTTAACGAGAAATGACTCTACCCAGGTATAAATCTCATTGCTTTACGTATATTAACTCATCATCTCTCACTGAACTCTATGAAACAGACACTTTTTACGGGTGAAGGGACTCAGGCATAGAGTGGTCATATCACTTATTCAGAGTCACATGAGAAGGAAGCAAAGGAATATGAATTCAAATCCTGACCCAATGACTTCAGGACCCTTCCTCCTACAAACTACAACCGCCCGTGCACCCACCTGCACTTCCACACTGTAAAATAAGGGCTAGTTCTGCATCTGTTATACACCACAAGGTGGTAGCAAGCCCATACATACTACAAACAGAACTTGCTCACGTCCACAGCCAAAGGATCAGTGGGAGCCTACAGCCCTGTAAAAGGGTATATTGCTGTAATTTGCATAAAAATACCCTATGTACCAGTGGCACCACTGTTCAAGCAAGTGTATGAAAAGTTCTTTCAAAAACTTAAAGAATATTGGGATTCCTCTCCCCCCCCCCATGTCTTCTTTTAGAAGAGAGAGGAAAAATGGAATTAATTCCTTCTTTTTCTTTTCCAATTCCTCCAAGCCTTCTTCTGTTGCGCTCCATTTTGAAATTAAAAAAAAAGAAAGAAAGAAAAAATGGAAACACAGCAAAAGCTAATACTAGAAGCAAACAAGAAAAAACACTGGATCCCTTTCCTCCTGGAGAAGAAGGTGGACCTTCCTCTAGGGGAGGAGAAACCTCCTTGAGCCTTTCCCATCTGGCCACAGCAGCAGCAGCAGCCTGGCACCAGTGCTGCCACCACAGACAGCACAGACCCCAGGAAACCCATACTTAACAGTTGTAGTCATAGGTCACTGGAGGTGGAGTTAGGGTGGGGGACACAGCAGTAAATCTTGACATTTGCTTTAAAGGCCCAGTTACTTCAGTCACTCATTAGCACAACTATGAATAGGTTGGACAAGTCCGTGGGCCAGATGACATTTTCTCGGTGATTTTTCCTGGTATTTGGAAGGTGGTGACCAATGACGGGTAGCATGCCAGAGCCCTATGTCTAAGGAGGTGACAGACAAGAACTAAACCTGACCAGTCCTCTTCATGTTCTCCTGTGGGTCAATCTCATCTCCAGCAGAGACCACAGAAATGTAAATTCATGTTGTCAGGGAAGCCTCCCTTAAGTCTGATGTTTGGGGTCTCGATTTTCACAGGGTTTTATTTGTTAGAACATCTCATGCTATATCATTTGAGTTAGCCATGCGTGGCAGCCAGGACACTCAAATGTGATTGAGATGTGACATCAACCTCGAGGGCCTTGGAACGTTCAAGCAGGGTCTTAGTTTCAGAAACCTGGATGTGTGCCAACCCAGGTAATTATTCTCTGCCTACCTAATTTCCCCAGGCAATTTTAATTGAAAAAACGGTATTATATTTTACCTCAGTTCTAACCTGCTCGGAAGCGCCCCTGTGTCCTGTTTCCTCCCTTCATCGTAAGCTAACTGAGCTGGTTTCTTTTTGAGACTGAAGTTGAAAGAAAAAAGTTTCTGAAGCTCCCAAGGGGAGAAATATCAGATAAATATGAGCCATTTAATTAGTCTCAAACCAGTGTGCTGAATACCCCTGGCAGTGGCTGCAAGATACCCGTCCTTTGCTGCCTAACCTTATGAAAAGTTTCTTTTGTGGACAGAAATACAAAGGTTTTCTTACTGAAAAAACTGACCAAAAAAAAAGGCAAGAGGAGAAAAGTGGGAGAGGGCCGCTGTGATAACTTTCCTTTACTGAAATGACTTTTTTTTTTAAAGGAACTACTCTCATGCTTATTTCCAAATAATGTGATTTAGAGTTAGCAGAACAAAATACACTATTGAGCATAAAAATATATAAAGTTCAATGAAAACGCAAAAGAATTACGTTTTCTCATTACCCCCAATAAACATGCCCTGATACAACTACTGTGTCCAACGGAATGAAAGTGACACCTATAATTTTAAACTTTCTATGTACACCATTAAACGGGTAAAAAGAAGGATGGACTAGTTAACACTCAACACTCACAAGGAAAGAACTATCGATAACACAGTAACCTGGATCACTCTCAAGGGAATTTTGCTCAGTGACACAAACTAATTTTAAATGTTACATAACTAAGTGATTCCATTTATATGACATTCTTGAAATGACAAAATTATATAGGTGGAGATTAGTGAGTCCCTGGGGTTAGGGAGAAGAGGAACAGGGGGGTGCCTGTAGCTATAGAAGGGTGGTATAGGGATCTTAGGGATGGAACTCTGAATCTCAGCTGTGGTGGTGTCATAGGAATCTACACAGGTGATTAAACTGCATAGAATTAAACATACATATATACTCAAAAGAGTGCATGTAAAATAAACAAAATCTGAATAATGTGAAAAGATTACATAAATGTCAATTTTGTGGTTGTGCTATGGCACCCTAATTTTGTAAGATGTTACCAGTGGGGAAAATTGAGAAAAGGACATATGGAATATCCCTGTACTATGTTTTACAAAAACATATGAAAGTATAATAACCTCAAAATTCAACGTTAAAAAAGGTAGGCCAGGCACGGACGCTCACACCTATAATCCCAGCATTCCAAGAAGGGCAGACTGCTTGAAGTCAGCCTGAGCAACAGTGAGACCTTGTCTCTACTAAAAATAGAAACATTAGCTAGGCATTGTGGTGGGTACCTGTAGTCCAGCTACTCAGGAGGCTGACACACCAGGACTGTCTGAGCCCCAGAGTGTGAGGTTGCTGTGAGCTTTGACACCATGGCACTCAACCAAGTGCGACTATGACTCTGTCTCAAAAAACAAAAATTAAATTTTGATAATATGTTTCTTGACTTATGAGAGGGTTACATTACATCTGGACAAACCCATGGTTAAGTTAAAAATATGGTAATTTGAAAATACACCTAACCCAACCTGCTGTATATCACAGCTTAGCCTCGCCTGCCTTAAGTGTGCTCAGAACACTGACGTGAGCCTCAAGTTGGGCACAATCATCTAACACAAAGCCTATTTCACAATGAAGTACTGAATTACTCATGGTGGTCTGCCTGTGATTACGTGTCCGACCTGGAGCTGCACTCAGTGCCGCAGCCTGACATTGCAAGGGTGTCTTATCACAAGTGTTAGCCAGGGAAACTATCAAATTCAAGGTTTGAAAAGTAGATTCTACTGAATGCACATCGCTTTCACTCCATGGCAAAGTTAAAAAGTCCTGAGTAGAGCCTTCATGAGTCAAGGCCTACCTGTATTTTATTTAACCCAGGATACACACAATTTTCTCATATATATACTCAGTATACATGTAATTGCTATGAAAATTACTGAGACATTGTCAATATTTACTTTCATTCCAAATCTTTGGAATCCATTGTGTAGTTTACTGCAACACAATTCAAATTAGCCACATACCAAGGGGCTAATTCCCCAATTCTGTACAGTGGCACGTTCTCTCAAACATGACATGCCCCTTTACCTTCTGAAAGTCTCTTGAAGACCTGGTTCATAACGAAAGACTTAGACTTGGAGTCTGGATGGTCGCTGGAAAAATATGATCTGGCTTGAAGAAGGAATTTCACAATTGGTGCCAACTTGAACCTGCTTTGAACTAGAGTTCCAAAAAACAGTAGCTAATTTCTATTTAAAAAGACTTCTAGTATCTTCTAAGAAATAACACTTAAATAGAGTTTCAGGAACTATAGACTATAGCGTCTTCACTGGGCCCATGGTCTAAGATTTTGACTATTTTTGAACCTTTGCAACTTGGGATGTTCTTTATTTCTCTCTTTGCTGTCCTACTTCCCCATGGCAACTATAAGTTGAATTATTAAAATAAAAAAGCCTCGTGGGTTTGTTGCTCAGAGCCATGCAACTGTGAGACTCAATTTTCTCCTAAAGGCAGTCATAGGGACAAAAAACAAGTGACCAAGCGTGTGATGGCAGGTTTTTAAAAAATATATATTAAATTGGGCCAAACTCTTGGGATTCTGAAAAGTAAAACTGGGAATGACTCTTAGACCAGATCTGAGAAGACCGTCCAGGGCTCCCCTAAAAGCCCTGTTCAATTGCCATCCTTGCAAGTGACAGGGAGATGGAAAAAAAAAAAAAAAAAAAAACACTATTCCCAAATGGAGCCTTGGGAATATAAAGAGACCAGGTTAGAGAGTGAGAGAGACCTATCTTTGAGAATAAAAGTCAATTAACTTCTCCTGGACCTAGTTTCCTTGTTTGTAAAGCAGCAAAATTATCTACCTCACTCATGTTGTAAAGTGAAAAGGAATAATACACAGAAATCGCCTATCATGCTCCTGCAACTCAGAGTGGGTATTCAGTTACGATCCTCTCCTTTATTTCTGCATTCAACCAGCTATGCATGGAGAGAAAATGGCTGTGCAAATTAAACTAAGAATAGTAACACGGGACACTCAGGAGCTGCTGCTCTAGAGTAACGCCAGAGAGAAAAACATTCCAATTTAATCTGCTGCGATTTGCTCCTAATCTGCTGCTAGGAAGCTGGTTTCGTGACCAATCTAGGTTTACAGCGCTCATCAGCAGGGCAATACACCTGAGGCAGAGGACCCAAAATGATCTTTACAAAAGTAGAATAGGGCTGGTCTTATCGGAGAATCAGGACCTCGAGAACCTTCACATATTCTCATTCTTCAAAAATATAAAATGCATCTTCCAGCCAACAAGTAAGAAGAGAAAAAGAGGATTGTATAGCTGACTAGAATGTCCTACTAGAATGAACAGTTCTAGAGTTCTCTTGTTAGGACTTACCTAAGTTGGGATTGATATTCATGTTTGTCAGGTATTTCTTTCACCACAGACAATTGGTCCACCATCTGTTCCATGAGACATTACCTCCTGAGCTGGCCCACTAGGGCAGGTACAACAATAGCTTGGCTTTTATTGATAGAACTGAACTCTACCAACTCTTCAGGGCCCAGAACACAGCTGCTGATGCTGGAGCCCTAAGATAGGTACCACATTGAAAAGAAAGGTGCAAATGCACAGCCTATAGTAACTGGTATGGAAAACAGCCTGCTCTGATTTTGTTTCCTTTTCATATCTATTTGGTTGTATAATGGAACTAAAAAGGAGCTGATTTATCGACAGTTTGAACGTGCAGGACAAGATCCCAGCCTTTGTCAATATCAGTACCACTGAGCTAGGCTAGCCATCCAGGACAGCCCCACTAAGGGTATGAAACAGCTTCTGGGGGAATTCTGGAAAGCCCCCCACCCACTACTACTTCTGACATCAATGTCAAAGCCGGTCATGCTATGAGTAGAATCTGAAGCAGAACAAAGTCACTTTAGGAAACCAAAGCAACCAAAGTAAACTAAAATGGAGAACTAAGACTCAGATATGCTCACCCCACTTAGGACACTCAAGCCACACCAATGCCTGAAAATAGAGGTGTAACTGGTTTTAGTGATCCAGAGAAGTAATTCTTTATTGTTATTGCTTTAATTGACATGCAGTGAAATTCACTCTCTTTGATGTATGGTTCTGTGAGTTTGACAAATGCATACAGTTATGTTAACACTACCACACAATCACAGTAAAATAGTGTACCCCCAAACTCCCTCATGCCTTGTAGTCAGCCCCCTCCCAATCCCCACCAACCACAATCTGTGTTCTATTCCTGTAACATTCCCCTTACTGTACGGAATCATATAGTTTGTGACCTGTCAAGTCCGACTCCAGCTCCTTCTACTTTGCACAACACATTTTGGAATTCATCTCTGTCGATGCATCCATCAATAGTTCACTCCTTTTCACTGTTGTGTAGTATTTCACTGCATGGACATACCACACTGTCTTTTCATTCCCTAGATGAAAAACATCTGGGCTGTCTCCAGTTTCTCATAACCATAAATAAGGCTACTCTAAATATCTGTGTTCAGCTCTGGTTGACATAAAAGTTTCCATTTCACTCAGGTAAATACACACAGCACAGCGTGTGGCACAGCAAGCTTATACGTATGTGAGTGTATGTTTAACACAATGAAAAACTGCCAAGCTGGCTTTCCGAGTGGCTGCACCATTTTGCTTTCCCACCAAAAATGCAGGAGAAGCCAAATTGCTCTGTATCCTCACCCACTTGGTACTGCCCAGTCTTTTTCTTCTTATTTTAGCTATTGTCATAGGGGCATGAGGGCATCTCCCTATGATTTAAAAATCAAGAGTCTTTGATAGCTGTTGAATACCATATTGCCATATGTTTCTAAGGTTGAATGGCTAATACATTATTATCTGTCTTTGGAGATAAGGCAACAAGCTCAGTTAACAACATGCAGAAGAGGATCTTCTAGTTCTAGGACAAGTTTTCATGTATGTATTTAACATCTATATATAATAATAATGCATCAGTAATAATAGTAATCACAATAAATTCCCATGTAACAATAAGAAATAATTCTAATAGGTACATAACATTTATTAGTATAAAAATCATATATTACTGATAACTTCAGAAAAGCATATGAAATTGTATATATACAGTATTACACACACATACCAGCAATTTGCCAAGCATATTCATAGTTTAAGTTTAATCACAAAAGGAAGAGTCTCTAATATTTTAGAAAACTGAAACTCAAAATCATACCAGCAACAACAGGTTTACCTAAATTAATGATATAATTACAAATTTTTTGCTTTTCCAAGGAAGATCTCCATTTTTTAACAATTCATTGACTTTTATGGTTACTCTTTGTACGTTAAGAAAACTAAATACAGTAAAACTTCCTTGGCTGACCACCTCTCTACACCGGCCTCCTCCTTTCCCTAATGTGCATAGACGGGGCCGGCACCACAGGTACCTGTCAGTACAGGAGGTCTAGCTCCTGTAGGTACACTGACCCCCTCTGCATGCTGATCAGTCTGTTATAGTTCCCTGGGTAGTCAGCTTACATTGGTTCCACTGTCCGTGGTTTAGAATCTTTACATGTCTGATTTCTTACCACTTCGTTGTCAATATTTACCAGTTTTCTGCAGCTGAGGATTATTTTCTGTATTCCTTATCTATTCCCATAGATGGAACAGGAAATTAAATGTCTTCTCATGAAAAATTGTTATTCAAAAAATATTTATTACATTCCTAGCAAGCTGGAGGGAGGGGTCGTAGTTACTATTTTAGATAAAGGGACTCAGGAAGATTGTCTCTAATGAAGTGACATATGAACACAGAAGTGGGAGAAGTGAAGGCACCGGGCTTATGAAGATGGGGAGGAAGAGGATTCCAGGGAGTGGGACCAACAGGTGCAAAGACCCTGAGGGGAGTGTGTGTTTGCAAGGTTGAAGGGACTGACCTAGCTGGAACACTGCAGGTGAGCCAGGAGGACACTAGAAGGAGATGAAAACAGAAAGGTAAATGGGGCCAGGCATGGTGGCTCATGCCTGTAATTCTAGTACTCTGGGAGGCCGAGGCAGGGGGATTGCCCTGAGCTCAGAGGTTCCAGACCAGCCTGAGCCAGAGTGAGACCCGGTCTCTACCAAAAAAAGCTGGGTGTTGTGGTGGGCACCTATAGTCCCAGCTATTTGGGAGGCTGAGGCAAGAGAATTGCTTAAGCCCAAGAATTGGAGTTTGCTGTGAGCTATGATGTCACCGCACTCTACAGAGGGCTACAAAGTGATGTCACCCACTCTACAGAGGGCTACTCTGTCTAAATAAATAGATAAATAAGGTAAATGGAACCAAACTATGCAAAGCCATTGATGAGATCCAATTTTCATACTAAAGGGGAAGCAATCAGAATTTTTTATTTGTTTGTTTTTCAGGTTTCTTTTGAGATAGTCTCTCTCTGTCACCCGGGGTACAGTGCCGTGGTGTCATAGATCACAGCAACCTCAAATCTTTGGGCTTAAGTGATCCTCTGCCTGCCCAAGTAGCTGGGACTACAGGTGCCTGCCACAATGCCCAGCTATTTTTTAGAGATGAGGGCCTCACTCTTGCTCAAGTTGGCCTCAAACCCATGAACTCAGGTAATCCACCTGTCTCAGCCTCCCAGAGTGCTAGGATCACAGGCATGAGCCACCGCACCTGGCCAATTAGAATGTTTTAAGCACAGAGCTATATGGTCTGACCTAAGTTTTAAAGAAATACTTTGTTTGCTGTTTGGAAAATGACTGCAGCAGGGTAAAGGTGAAACAGAGAAACCAGTTACAGGCTACTGAAAAGGTCCAGATGAGTGATGACAGTGGCTTGGTCTACACTGGTAACAGATAACACTGGGAAAAGCTGTTGGATTCAGGACACATTATGAAGACACACAGAGACAACTGCATTGGCTGATGGAATGCCTGTGGTGTGCAAGACAAGAAAATGACTTCAAAGTTGAAAACTAACACCAAAAATGTAAAAGAAATAATCACTTAAGAATCACTGGATACGCTTTAACAAGGATCATGAAAAATCCAAAACACAGTGATAAATTGACGAGCTGGTGTCCAATTTTTTGAGAGTCAAGAGTGAAGACAGGAAACTGAGACCGTCATTTTCAATAACTAACTTTGGGAACATCCTGTCATCACTGAAGGAAAGCCATTGAGAATTCTGAATAAAGATCAAAATCAGAAGAACATCCCTCTCTTCTACCCTTAATGACTTTGATGTAATATATTCCCCATCAGCTACTGCGGGCAGAGTTTGACAGGAATCAGCCAGATGAATGGATTAACACCATATAAACAGGTTGATTGAAATGTAAATAGATGAAAATTAATGCATGAACCAACGTGCAAAGAGAGATAAGACTCAGAATAAGCAGAATTTCAAAGTTTTCATATACTATATCAATTGTCTGAAATAATAAAAGTCTGGACAACCTAGAGCTTAGAATACAAATTTGTATTCATTGCTCTCAGAAAATAAAGGATGCTGTCAAGATCAAAGCCATCTGTTATGAAGATAACCTAATATTTCAAGACTGAGAATTGAGATTTTAAAGGAATTCAAGATGATTCTGAAAAACTAGAAAGACAGATTGTAAATGGTGCTGGACAACTTTCCCCAGATCTCGGTGTCCTCATCATCTGAGGTCCACAGGTGACAGAAACAATCCCTGCCATGCTGACATGGTTCCCAGGACCCCATCAGAGATGGGGAAATAGAAAAAGACAATTTGGAATCAAGTATTCAAAACACTGCCATTGGGGTTTATGCTGAAAGTTACCTTACATGGTGTTTTCACACCTGACAGTGTTTAATAAATATTTGTTGAATGGATGAAGGAATCATGCTTTCCACCACTGCTGGGATGGAACAGGGAAGGAAGAAGGCAAATTCAGGCCAAGAGCAGTGGCTCATGCCTGTAATCTAGCACTCTGGGAGGCTGAGGTGGGTAGACCGCTTGAGTTCAGGAGATGGAGACCAGCCTGAGCAAGAGCAAGACCCTATCTCTACTAAAAAGAGAAAAACTAGCCAGGTATGGCAGGCACCTGTAGTCCCAGCTATTAGGAAGGCTCAGGCAAGTGGATGACTTGTGCCTAAGAGTTCACGGTTGCTGTGAGCTATGACATCACAGCATTCTCCCCAAGGCACAGAGTGAGACTCTGTCTCCAAAAAAAAAAAAAAAAAAGTAAACACACACCTCAGTTTCTCCATCCTTTTTTCCCCAAGGACAGTCAAATGTGCTTCCCTACTTAGGATTCTGGGGGTTTTGTCAAGATGACTTGGTGTTATAATCCTGAAACCTATAGCATTAAAACAAATAAATAAAAAGAGTAGAGACTATTTTTAAATTTCTTAGAAAAATAAAATTACTTTAACATTGAACAACACCTTACCCACTGGTAACGTCTCTTCCTGCCCCTCGAACCACAGAAGAGTAGAAAACAACCATATCTAAGTGCTTTGGAAATCCTCGTCCCTGAAATCACAGGCCACGTAACATCCCTCTTGACTTTGAGGATTCACCAAAGGTGAAATAAGGGTCAAAACAGCCTTCTACTATTTTCAGAGATGGCCTTCAAGGAAGAGAAATATGAAGTTAAATCAAAATTTGGGAGTGCAGTGCTATGCTGGCAACAGAACTCATGGCCCGTTCTTCAGTTCCTGTCCACTGACAGGCTGTCTCCTCCGCTCCTCACAATTAGAGCACAGTGTGAATCTCCCCATCTCTGGATCTGAGACAGTCTAAAGACAAGTGAGTGACCCAAACATCCCATTAATATGACTACACAGCCACATCACAGTATTCATTCCAAGTTAAGAACCATAACTCTATTTAATAGCACAAAGCCCTACATTTATTTGCATCTTACAAGTGATCATTCAGGAGATGAAGCAGCTGGCTAACTCCTCTTGACCTTATTTAATTTGCTATTCTCCTTTCACATTAGTTCTGCTGCAGAAACCGGACTGCAGTTTCTTTTCGATAACTCCCTGACAACTTAGCACTTACAAAATAAATTTACTTGGTTGATGCCGTGTATTCCGGGAAGAAAGAAAGCCAATAATTGTGATGCCATTTAACAGATACGATCCTTCTTTTTTTTCTTTTATTTTTACAGCAAGATACATATTGACCAAAAGTTCACTGTGTGATTTTTCTTTTGTTTCGATTCTTTTTTAATTGTATTTATTTGGGGAGAGTGGAATGTGTTTTAGAGAAAGATGCTTCTGAGATCAAACGTTGCTTTTAAGTGCTGACTTAAGGTTAAGAGAAAGTTGAGTTTAAATGATATAAAAACTTTATCTTAGTTATGCCCCTGAGATGCCACCTGGAAAGATCTAACGTGTTTGCCACAGGAATTCTGCTAATTTACTCAATGCAGGGTCCTTTTGCTGAGAAAAGGCAATTCTCAGATAAGGAAATTCCCCTCATCCAGTATAAGGTTTTATTTTATTTCTGTTTAGAGACAAGGAAGTTTGATTTAAACCTCTCCAGGAAATTCCTATACAGGTCTCAGGGCGATCTAGACTACTTTTGTCCAATAGAAATAAAATGTGAGCCATGGGCATAACTTTACATTTTTTTATTTGCCACATTAAAAAAAGTAAAAATAAGTCAAATCAATTTTTAAAATCTTTTCAGTAACTTTCTATATCCAACACATTATTTCAGTAAATATTCCACATGCAGAAACTATTAATGTGCTATTTTACATTTTTTTCATACTTAATCTTTGAAATCTGATGCATATTTTATACTCGCAGGCACAACTTGGGCTGGCCCCATGTTGAGGACAAAATAGGCACGTGGGGCAAGTAGTGTCCACATTGGACAGAACAGGTCCTGGAGAGACTCTGTGGAATTGATCAATGGGATAATGAGTGAGCTGTGGATTGCAGAAGCAAAGGCTCTCAGTTACAAGGTGATTGGAAGATAGAGGACCTGAAAGGACCCTACAGTTCTTGACCTGGAAGCACCTAGAAATTCTAAGTTTAGGTTATTGTTATATAAGAACTTAGCTCTCCAGCAATCATTACACCCCAGGCTTGTTTCACTCATTATCACTTCAGTGTGCCAAGAGCTCTGTAAAGAAATTCTTCCTGTGTTGCATTTGTTAAAAAAAAAAAAATTAACCTACTAGTTTTATTACTACTCTGTGCACCTTGCTTTCTTAACATCTGATCTTCCCTGAAACCTCCCTGTTTTGTAAGCTATACCTCATTGATGAAGTTCAAGTTTAAATGCAATGCAGAACTCTAGCTCTCATCTTGAAATCTAATCATGAGTTATATCTCGAGATGTTTTCTCTAATAACACCTCTACTTACTGAAAACCTATGTACCAATTACTCTGTGAGGCACTTCATAATCATGAGCTCCAACCTACCAAAGATGGGCGTTGTTGCCCTCATTAAGTAGACTAAACTGAGGCTGGGAGAGGTTAATAACCTGCCCAAGGTCACAAGAGAAGCTCTGGCTAGCCCTGACCTCCATGACTTTCCTTCTTTGCCTTGGTTGTTATTCAACCAAGGCAATGTCTTTGCATTCCCAAATGCAGGTGTCTTTGCATAGGCTGAATTCTGAACACTGATTCCTACTTTCTTCCTCTGGGAACAGAAACCAGCAAGAAAGCAACAACCATCTGTCACTACTGAGCTTTCATGGAGCAGAGGAAAAACTTTTCTCCATCTAAAGTCCAAGATAAAGAAATTCGCTGAGTACCACCCACATTACACAGTCCTCCCACCCAGGGTCCATTTACATGCCCAACAGTCATTTTAATTGCAAAGTAGAGGTCACCCCTGATAATATGGCCCTCCTATTCCATTCTCAGAGCACTCTGGTCCCCAAAGTCATTAGTGCAAACCAGTTTCAATTTCTTTTGACTCTGCCTGCACAGAGATTTCTCTGTAGGGACCTCTGCTATAACGAGCTTCTGCTCCCCACACATGGACTGTTGCTAAGGAGAGAGTTCTCCCTCTGTAATTACTACAGTACCTGAAATTCTTTTGTAATCTTTACCAGTCTTTTCCTTGGCATCAGAAGCTTCTTCCTGCTTAAAACTGTAACCTCTGCTCTTTGCACCCCTAAGCAAAGTTCCACTGCTTCCATTTGAAGTCATAAACAGCGGAATTCCTCCTACGATTGCAAATTCAGATTTTCGGGGCCCTCCAAGCTTTGAGGAGCCCTTCCTGGATAACTGTGAGTTTGGGTAAAGACACAGCAACTTAGATGTCCTCAAACCAGACTAGAAATCCAAGAATTTCCTCCTTTCCTACAACTCTCCATTCCACCTGATTTGGAGACAGTAGCCTCCCAGTAACCATGTCAGTATGAAATGGTTGTCCACATCACAAAAGTTTTCAGGCTAACTTTATCTCCAAAATCACTCCCACACCCCACACCCTGCAAAGCAGTCAACCCCTGCCCCAGGCACAGTTTCATACCCATAGTCAAGCAAGATGGACCCTGAAGCAAGCTGTCTGAGTTCTCTAGGGAAACAGAACCAATACAATCTATAGACATGCGTATAAGAGGAGACTTATTCCAAGAATTGGCTCATACAGTTATAGAGGCCAAGAAGTCCCACAGTCTGCTGGCTGCAAGCTGGAGGACCTGAAATGTCGGTGATGTAATTCAGTATGAATCCAAAGCTAGGGGGCAGAAAGGCCTGATGATGTCCCAGGCTGAGTCAGAAAGCCCAAGAACCAGGAGCACCAATGTCCAGAGGCAGGAGAAGATGGATGTCTCAGCTCAGTAGAGAGACAACACTTCATACTTACTCTACCCTCTGGTTCTAGTCCAGCCCTCCCCGAATTGCCCATTATGGGCACCTGCACTGGTGAGGACACACGTCTTCACTCAGTCTACCAAAGCGCATGCAAAACACTTCCAGAAACACCCTCACAGGCACGCCCAGAAATAATGTTTTAGCAGCTATCTGAGCAACCCTTAGTCCAGTCAGGTTGACACACAAAACCGGTCATCACGGAGACCTTGCTCCACAAAGGATGCCCATAGATGCCACAACATCTGCAAGTTTGTGAGCGGTGCAGTCTGCAGTTTAACACCGTCTCCAGGTGATTCCCATCGACCTCAAAGTGTGACGAGCCCCCATTCATCACAGCTGAAAAGAGTCTGATGGGTGATTTCATAGCTAACCGGGGAGCTGATGAAAATTGTGATTTTTCATTTAACTCTTGTTATGCTAGGAATTCTTAGGCTTTCTTTTCAAGCCCATTTTTCTAGCCTAGAATTGGGACTAAAAATAATATAGTCTCCAGTGAAAAATACAAGCTTCTTAACGTGGTCCTAAAATCGTGTCAGCTCTTCACTTGGTGAAATGAAAAAGTTTACAACCTGTGACCCACCGCTTACTGCACAGAAAGAGACACCCTCCACGAAAAGATTTCTGCAAATGAACAGGAGGGCAATGCATGAAATAAGTAACAAGCAAACAAACAAATGTCTTATAATTAGCATGCCCATGCATTTTCCTTCTATGATCCTGCAAATTCTATTAGAATGACGTATGGAAGATACAATTTTATTAGGTAACTGCTTCACTCTCAACTGAAGTAAGGAAATAAGAAAATAGGCTGATTTTAATGCTTCCTGAAACTATGTTTTACAGAAAAAAAAACATATAGCTAAAATTTCCTGAACTCACCCTCCAGCAGTTTCATGCTAGAAAATACATTTGCAAGATGCAAACATTTAAATAGCAATGTCTATATATCGATTAGACAAAGTGAATCATTTCATCATAAACAACACTCTTGACATTGTCATTTCAACAAGTGAGAATCATTTTATTTTCTAATGTGAAAATGTACTTAACTTCACAAGCAGTACTTGGTATACCAAGTCAACAATGAACTTACCTAAAAAGAGTAATAGATATATTCCACTTTAAAAAACAAAAAGCAATTCATGCTTAAAAACACTATATCCCACACTTTAAGAAAGATAATGACTTTGTTTTTATTTTAATATTCTGATTATTAGAGGTGTATGACTGAGAAAACCTAAAATACATTAATAGATAAAAAGATGTCACAGGACTCAAAATAGAGATTGTCAAGAATATCAGCAACCAAGTGACCAAACACTATTGTTAAGTATATAAACAACACTCCCAAAGATTATAATATACCTTTATCTTTCATCCATTATGGACTCTATATCATGGTATTTCATTTTATTTTTTGAGACAGAGTCTCACTTTGTCCCCCTGGGTAGAGTGCCGTGGGTGGCATCATAGTTCACAACAACCTCAAACTCTTGAACTCAAGAGATTCTCTTGCCTCAGTCTCCTGAGCAGGTGGGACTACAGGCACCCACCACAAAGCCGGGCTATTTTTAGAGACAGGGTCTTGCTCTTGCTCAGGCCCATCTCAAACCCATGAGCTTAAGCAATTCACCCACCTCGGCCTCCCAGAGTGCTAGGATTACAGACATGAGCCACAGTGCCCGGCCTTCTATATGATTTTAGAAACCTACTTTTCTTGACGGATATCTCCCATTTTTGAAAGAAGAAAAGAAAAAAGAACATGCATATTTTTACTCAAGTATCACCTCTTTAGAAAGGCCTGTCCTACCAACCTATCCACAATGGTAGCCCCAACTGGTGTCACTCTTCCTCTGTCCACTGGCCCTTCTCACACACCAATCTCACGCTTGCCCACAGCTTTTCATGCAAAGGCTGTGATTCTTTGCCTAAGAGCTTTGACTAGCCCAAGGGCTGCGTTCATTTCAGCAAAGGGAGCAGGCAGGGAATACAAAAGACAGATCACAGTGGATAAATTGTCCTTCAAAGGGACAATTTTGACCCACCAACGCTGTCTCTAAGAGGTCCCTAGTGGGCTGGGCCCCAGCTGCATAGAAGTAGCAGCTTCTATGAAAACACACCATTTACCAGCTTCCTTCATTTCTTCACCTCACTTTCCTACTCCCCTACCAGTATTACCTAGGACCATTTCTCCAATAAATCACTTGTACTCAAATCTTTGTCATGGGGTCTGCTTCACAGGGAACCCACTTCCTAGCACAGTGCCAGGCGTGGAGTAGGCACTCAGTAAATATTTGCTGGATGAATGATTTAGAAGTTATAGTTGACCTTCACTGTGGTGATGCCACTGATCTAGAAGCATGTTGTGTCTCGCCAGAAAGCTTCCTGTACAGAGAAATGCTCGGCCCTTGTTTCCAACTAGAATACAGACCCTGAGAGGGGCCTGGGATCTGCACAGTCTCCTTTTGGTCAATGGTGCTTAATTACAAGAGCCATTCTTCTGCTGGCAGGTCAGAGTGGGTCCTCCATCTAGAAATTACATGACTTCATTAAAGTCAATGGGCGGAGATGCTCTAAGTCTCAAACTCTAAACTGTAGCATTTAAAGAACTATCATGAGAATGGCATTAAAAATTACTCCTAACTGCCCCCTGGACACAAAATCTCTGCACCTCTGTGGCTTCCTCCAGACACTCTGAAGTCAAGAATTGGGCCCAGCTCTCGGGACCTAGACTAGCTACACAATTTTCAGGGCCCAGTGCTAAAGGAAAACTTTGGGACCCTTGTTAATAAGAATTTCAAGACAATGGCAGCAGAGCATTAAACCAAACACCGGGTTCTTCTGAGTCCATGACCCTGTGTAACCGCACAGGCCACACAGCCGTGAAACTGGCCCTGCCAAGAACTCGTCAAGGATAAACTGCCAAAAACCTCCTAAGATACCTCTCTTGGCTTTGCTTATTCTTAGAGAAAAGAGAAATAGCAGTGTTCTCTTTTATTTTAGGTTAAGATATCACAGAACTATGCAGAACATAAGAGCACAGAGGCCTGCGGCCAGCTCTGCAGAGCAGCTCCACTCACATTGCCTTCAGAATTCCCAAGTCCCCGCGGAGTTAATCACGGAACACAGCTCCCGCTGCCTCCTAGACAATTCACTCTGCTAAGAACTCATGGTTGCAATTACCTTGTTGAGTCCCACTGTTTAAACATACAATTATGTAACTGAAAGAGACAGAGGACCTGCTTTCAGATGATGCAAAAGGTCTCAGGGTCTATTTCAAGAAAATGCATTCAGGTTAATCACTCTGTGGTCTGGTGGTGGCACAGCTAAGAAGTTAAAGGAGTTCGGCGGAAAAGTGAAAGAGGAACAAAATATCCTGCTAGGGTCAGGCTTAAGCTCCAAGAAGATACATATTTGAGGAAACACAGATCAAAGTGACCACAGCAGACCTGTAAAAATATGCAAGGTGGGGAAACGGTTTGGAACCACCTCTACCTGTGAGAGGCTTAATATAGTGGGTATGGGGGGGGGGGGGGGGTTGGGTGCGGGAATGCTCAGAGAAGCAATTTGTGTATTGTAGGTCCCTAAGAGAAGGACCCAGGATGTGTTTCCAAACAAAACTGACCATTGATTTGCCAGGCAACTGGCAAGGCTAGGTATCAACAGGACAGACTTTGAGAAATAACAACTTGAACTCCCTTGAAATGCAGGTAACCACAAACCCTATTTACTGATTGTCTTATTCTGTTCATACTGCTATAGAAAAATACCACAGACTGGGAAATTTATAAAGAATAGAAATTCCAAAAAGAGAGGTAGCTCACACCTGTAATCCTAGCACTCCAGGAAGCCGAAGTGGGAGGATCATTTGAGATCAGGAGTTAGAGACCAACTTGAGCAAGAGGGAGACCCCATCTCTGCAAAAAAAAAGAAAAATTAGCCAGGAATGGTGGTGTATATCTGTAGTCCCAGTTAGGGAGGTTGAGGCAGGAGGATAGTTTGAGCCCAGGAATTTGAGGTTGCAATGAACTATGATGACACCACTGCCCACCACATTTTACCTAGGGCAAGAGAGTGAGACCCTGTTGAAAGAAAGAAAAGAAAGGAAAGGAAGAAGGGAAGGAAGGAAGGAAGGAAGGAAGGGAGGGAGGGAAAGGAAAGGAAAGGAAAGGAAAGAAGGAAGGAAGGAAGGAAGGAAGGAAGGAAGGAAGGAAGGAAAGAAGAAAAAAGGGGAGGAGAAGAGAAGCAGAGGGAAGGAAGGGGAGAAAGAAAGAAAGAAAATAATAGAACTGTATTCCTTACAGTTGTGGAAGCTAGAGAGTCTAAGATGAAGACACTAGCAGATTCAGCATCTGGCCAGGGTCCAGTCTCTGCTTCCAAGATGGTACCTTCAACACTGTGTCATCACACGATGAAAGGGCAAAAGAGGACACGGTTGGCTCCTTCCAGCCCTTTTGTTAGGTCGCCAATAGCCTCCTCCATGCCCTGTCTCTTAATATCACCACGCTAGGGTTTACACCCCAACTTATGAATTCTGGAGGATACATATACTAACATTCCAGGTAATTTGTTCTCCTGCTATATACTCTGTAGGTCTATGTTTATATTCAATCCCACTATAAAATGCAAGAGAAATAACTGTCTCTGTTTGAAATGCTAGTATCTGGCAGAATTACATTTCATGAAAAATTACTCCACAGAATGAAGCTCTACAGGGTGGGAGATACTTATACTGTTACCTCACACTGGGGCCTCTGGAACCACACGAAAAGCACTTTACAGTATACTGAGGAGCAGAGGGTTAGTAATCAGGCATTTCTAGATTAAAATCCTGGTTCTGTTCTTTACAGGTAGTACAATGTTGGGCAATTAACTAACTCTCATGAGTATCGGTATCTGTACTGTAACACCTCTTGGGGTGACTAGGGGGGAGAAAACAGAGAAAGCTCAACGTTCTCAATTTCATGCTACTCAAATCAAACTCTTGGTGTCCATCAGAAACCTGCTCTTGCCTAAATCCTTCCTGACCAGATTCATATCCTGGTAGATATTTTTCTACTCCTCTTTTTTATCCACTATCTAGTCTGCTGGCAAATCTTGATGGCTCATCATTCAAATTATCTAAAATCTGATCACTCGGCTTGGCACATGTAGCTCAGCAGCTGGGGGACCGGCCACATACACAGGGGCTGGCGGGTTTGAACCCAGCCAGGGCCTGCAAAACAACAATGACAGCTACAACCAAAAATAGCCGGGCATTGTGGTGGGCACCTATAGTCCCAGCTACTTGGGAAGCTGAGGCAAGAGAATCACTTAAGCCCAAGAGTTTGAGGTTGCTGTGAGCTGTGATGCCACAGTACTCTACCAAGGGTGACACAGTGAGACTCTCAAAAAATAAAATATAAAAAATAAAATCTGATCACACATCACAAACCTCATCTGCTCCAGGGCCAACCCCAGTCTGCTTCTCGTCACCTCCCTTCCACCTGGACTTTGCTAATTTTCATCCCTGCTCCCCCTTAATCCCTCTTCAATTTATTCTCAACCCAGCAGCAGCACAGGACTCTTGTTCAAATGAAAGAGCCAATCCAGGCAAAAAGTTCTTACTTTGATCTAAAGAAGTGGTTCTGACTGTGATTTTGCAATGCAGAGGAGTTTGGCCATGTCTGGAGGCAGGATTCATTGTCACAACTGTGAGGGGAGAGGAGGTGTGTGCTATGGTGTGAAATGTCTGTGTTCAAACTCCTACTGACACTTAGTCCCCCAGTGCCAAAGTACTAAGAGATAGGGCTTTTAGGAGGTGACTGGGCCACAGTGCTCTCATAAATGAAATTAGTGCCTTATGAAAGGGCTACAGGTAACTAATTCGCTAGACCCTTTGGCCCTTCCATCCTATTTGCTCTTCCACATTCCACCACATGAGGACGTAGCAACTCACTGGAGCAGCCTTGAGACAGAGCCTGCTGGCACCTGGATCTTGGACTTTCCAGCCTTCAGAACTATGAGAAATACATTTTTATTGCTCATAAATTCCCCAGTCTATAGTATTTTGTGACAGCGGCACAATGGATCAGGACGGTATGCTACCGACATCTAGCAGGTGGAGTCCCGGGACGCTGCTGCTAAACATCCTACTATGAGCGGGGACAGCTCCCCACACGCACAGTTATCCAGCGTGCTGAGAAGAAACTAAAGTGGTCTACATTCCCTCACCATCTGAACCATCTGGTCCTATAATCCAACCCCATCCGAGTTGGTGTCCTTACTGCTCCTTACACAAGAAAAGGGACTCCCACAGGGTCTCTGTTCCCCTCTGCCTCAATGTTCTTCCAGGAGATTTCCACAGGTCTCGTTATCTCACCACCTGCAGGCCTCCACCACTCACCTTATTATTACCTGCAATTCCCCTTTCTCCGTCCCCCCTCTGCTTAATTTCTCTGCACCACACACATCACCATCTGGCACACCTGTCATTTTATTTGTGATTCACCTGCCTCTACCCCCTGGGATGTAAGCTCCGTGAAGGGCGGACTTGTGTCTGATTACTTCGTATTTTTATACACCTGGCACAGGTCAGGCACTCCATAAATATTTGCCAAAACAAAAAAGAAATGGATGACTCTTGTCTTCTAGATGTTCCTGAAGTATGGCTGGGAGGAGGTTTCTAGTTTCAGCAAGAGACTCATTACCAGAGCCATTTTCATAACCTGTTTTATATCAAAACAGAGAGCTCTGTTAAGAACAATTCCTAAATGGACTCCAAAAGCTATCATGAAAAACTCGGGGAGGGTAGTTAAAGAGAACCTGGACCACCCAGTCTTGAAACTTCTCTCAATCACCTTCACCCCTGTGAAGGGTTAAACTATGGGATGACGTTTGCTTCTGGTCACTACCGTTTTCTAAGCTAAAATTCGGTGTGTGTTGTTTGGAAAAATGCAAATATAATTTTTCAGAAGATAAAGGGATAGAATGTTTTAAAAATCAGGACAGCTGTAGAATCTCCCACTACACAAATGTTTCATTTCCACCGGCCCTCCAGCAGCGAAGGTTCATGGTCCTGTGAAATACTGACCCTGTACATACAGCGAAGTTTCACACACAGGGGTTACACGTAAGGATAAAAGAGTTGCAGTCCTCGCCCTGGGAGGGTTATAGTCTGGCGTGGAACTCAAGACAGCGGGGTTTTGAGCTGGAGCAAAGCACGGGAAAACGGAAGGCAGACAGATGACTTCAGTGTCAGAAGAGGAAGGCAGTATTTGCAGGGACCTGGGGGGGAGGGGACAGAAGGAAGTCACCCTGGTATTTCTTGAAAAGAGAACATGGCAGGGGTAAGGGCATGGCTGTCAGTTTCAGAAGAGGCAGGAAGGGAAGAGGCAGGAAGCAAGTAAAAGGGTAACTGTGGCCAGAACACAGAGGTCTGAGTGCCCAAGGCACTGGTTCAGGGTTTATTTGAAAAGACAGGCAGAGGCAGAAAACACAAAGCTTGGAGGTGGCAGCCTGGTTTTATTTCTCTGGGTTTTCCTGTACCTTCCCAGGAGGGGGCTCGGTTACAAGGAAAAGAACTGATTCGGGCAAGTGAGGCTGGGAAGAGAAGCGTAAGATGACCACACAGTTCTAACCAGACCCAGAAGGAACCTGCCCAGAGAGAAGAGAACTGGTCTGCAGAGAGGGCCTGGACCACCCCTAGGAGACAGAAGGGCGACAGCAGCTCCCCTGTCACCAGGTGAACCACCCAAGCCATCCGTCTCACACCCAGAAGGCACAAAAATGGTCAGACGGGAAGGCCAGAGAAGTGAGTTCACTGGATGCCGTGACCTCACGGACTATTCAAGCCACTTCATAAAGTTACAATGCCTCAATGCCTCAATGTTTTTACTGAGTTTATCAGCTGGCTTCAGAGAAGTGAAATCAAAAGTACACAATTATTTTTCCACACATGGGAAAGTGGCCCTTTCCTGGAAAAAAAAAAAAAAGTCTCACCCCAATTAAAAAGCTTTAAAAATCAAGTGGAAGTTTCTGGAATGAGTTGGCAGAGGCTAATCTAGCATTAACAGAACACAACAATCAGAATGGGTTTTGACAAACACGATTTTTTTTTAACTTTCTTTTGACTCTTATCTCATGGGTGGATATGTAAAATGTGAAGTCAGAAACGAATATAAGAAGAAATAGCTTTAATATTTGTTAAATCTGATTTTTAAAAGCAGGCATCTGTGGTCAAGGGACAAGAAGGGTCCATCGTCTAACAAATCGTTACTGAGCCTCCCTCCCCGGCCCAGGCATCAATTTCCTAGGTACCTGGGCAAACCACCACCATCACCACACAGGGCTTGTGTTCTAGAGACGGGGGGAGAGAGAGTAAATACTAAAAACAACATATATTTAAATTATATCATAAGTTGAAAATGAGAGGTGTTATGGGGAAAAAATAGAAAGCTAGTTATGAGTGAATAAACAGGCAAGGTTAATTCAAGGACTTGAAAAGAGGAGAGAATTAGCCGTGTGGATCACTGGCGGAAGGAAACGCATTACGGGGAGAGGGAAGAGCTGCCAAAGACCCAGAGATGAGAGCAGGACAGCAAGGAAGCCGGGTGACTGAGCACCAGCAGGCAGAGTCAAGGGCACGTGGGCAACGAGGGGTCAGATCCCCTTGCCCTTGGCGAACCACGAAAAAGGCTCCAGCTCTCATTCCGAGAACCATCCAGAGGGCTCTGCGCTCCAAGGATACTGATTCCTTTTCCATTTTTTCCCATGGCCGCAACACCAAGGTGTTCAACTTTGGCCACAAATTGCCTTCAGAATCATGGCAGAAGGCACTAGGAGTTTAAGCGTCAATGCACAGAATAGATGCCTTTTACCTTCAATTTCTTCCCTTCTTTCAAACTTCCCATTTTCTGGTACATTCTAGTGGCTTGAAATTTTTTTTAATTAATCTTGCCTCTTTAAAGGATACACAGGGGAAAAAATTGGAACTTATAAAAACCTATAGAACAGGGAAGGTAGTTCGTGTTCAAGCAGATTCCGCAATTTACAGATACATTTACTACAGTATTGGTTTTTTTAGTAACCTCATAGAGCAATCCATTTGTCTCTAGTTAGAAAGACCAAGGGCATAAACATACAGAATGAACCATATGAAATCATTTACATTCAATCCCTTCGACCCACAAAAACAGCCATTTCATACGGCACAACCTAAGACTTAGCAGTAATACATCCAACTTCAAATTAAGATGATTTTCCAATAACACACATGAATAGGAAAGGGAGATTCCATTTTCCCTAATTCAATTTGCACACAACTTTAAACATCCGCACACAATGTTTCCAAAAACCATTACAAGCACTTAAACCGTTGTTCATCACTCTCTAATTGCAATTACAAACAAAGTTAAAAACAATGATAGATTAGATGAAATCAGCATTTTTATCTAAATAAATATCCCTAGCTTGATAGTTCTTTTTGATACTCCTCCAAAAACCTAACGTTAAAAATCTAACAGATCCTAGTCCCCCTGGAGTTTCTACATCTCCTGAGGTATCAGAACAGCCCTTTAATCCAGGTCTTCTCCAGGTCTCCTGTTCTACCCTCCCTTAAAGTGCCCCCTCCGTGGTTTCTAGAGACGCTCCCCATTTCCTCCTCCAGAGTGCTAATTGAAGGAAGAAGCAAAGTGTGGCCAAGAAAAATGCCCTGGCTCGGCGCCTGTGGCTCAAGTGGCTAAGACGTCAGCCACATACACCTAAGGTGGCAAGTTCGAATCCAGCCCAGCCC
>NW_003852420.1:6795886-6812575 GCF_000181295.1 Otolemur garnettii
GTCTTCCCGCTGTTGCTGCGAGGCAGGGCAGTCTGATCCTCTGATGCACAGTCCTGAAGTCTACAATTCGGGAGAGCTTCAGGCCCCTTGTCAACATGATAGAGAGTGAGCGATTATACATGACTAAAGGTGAGTGAGTATTTCTCCTTCACATGGCCCCACAGACCACTGCTGCCGATGGCTCCTGAGAGAACAGATGGGAACCAGATGAGAGGGAAGGGGACGACACCACGTAGCCCTTCCACCTGGATGCCCAGGGCCAGGGTTTCAGTACGAGTTGGCCAACTAGTCCAGGTTTGAAAATTGAAAGTCCCATGTCCCAGAAGCCTCTTCATCCCAGGGATAGCTAGCCAGCTAGCTAGCTAGTGACAGCCCCCTGCCCCTCGGTCCCCACCTCTGCCAAAAGCCTCCAGGCACTTGCTATTACACCCCTGCCGTGCATTAAGGAGGAGCAGCCTGTAACTGCCCCATTGTTAATCACTTAATAAATCCCACAGATGCATCTCCGATGGCACCCATGGGTGCCCAGACTACTGGGGCTAGGATCAGACCCCGAGATGACCCAGCAAATTCCCACCAGCTTTCACCGTTAGACAAAGCAGGAAGAACAAGCCTCTCTTCAGTGCCTCAGCCTGGCAGCATGGGGGGTTCCAGCCCAGTCAACACAAAAAGAGCTCTTTCCTCTGGAAGAGTCCCACGTGCAAGTGTCTGATACCCCTTGGATGAGAAGGCACCCCGGACCCTTCACTCACATCGTGCAGCATTAAGTGAGTCTGAAGCTAGTGACAGGCATGGGCCAAACCTGAACGACTCTAAAGACAAAAGACCAGCTCTTCACAAGGTGGTTTTCATTGTTACAAAACTTCTCCAGCTAATGATCAATTCATTTATACATAACTTATTTTCTGGACATTTTCCATGGGCCAGGTCACGGGTGAGTTGCTGTGGGAAAAGAACAATGAACCAAAGGCAAACTCCCCCACCCCCAGCGGCTCTCACAACCGCTGCTGAAATCTGTTATTCACTGTCAGGAAGGAAGCCCACCATCTCAAAGGAATTCCCTGGATCCCTTAGGATCGATCTTCTTTCTCTCCTTGGTACTAGTGTATAAAGACAATCACTACATGTCACATTTTATTGTCCAAGCAAGGCTGCTATGGACTGTTTGTGGTCCCCTCCCCCATCCCCCTTAAAAAAATATTGACATTGAGGCCCCAGTTCCCAATGTGATGGCATTTGGAGGCGGGGCCTTTGGGAGATAGTTAGGGTTATATATTAGGTCATAAGAGTGGGGCCCTTATGATGGGATTAATGGTCTTATAAAAGGTGAGAGAAATAAAGTGCTTCTCCCCAACCCCAGTGACCTATAAGGATGCATCAAGCAGGTGGCTGTCTGGTCTACAAACCAAAAAGAGAGCCCTTGCAAGACACTGAATCTGCAGGCTCCTTGACCTTGGACTTCCAGCCACCAGAAATGTGAGAAGTAAGTGTTTGTTGTTTAAGCCACCCAGGGTGTGGTGTTTTGTTGTAGCAGCTGAACTAAGACAGAGACCCAGAAGGTATCAGGGAAAAACACATAACCAAATAATCTTTGAAGAACCTTTCATGATTGTTGAACATTATTAAGGCTTACTCTCAGATACACCTTGAATGGTGATTAAATATGGCAAGAAAATACAAGGCTTGACACCTGAGTCTCAGCTAACAGACACCACATAATACTTGCAAGTCTGTCTGCAGAAACTAATTAGATCAGCTCCAGCCTCTCTTGAAGAGACTAGTATCATGAATAGAAGGTTAGGGCAGGAGAAAGACAGACAGTGCCTGAGGCCAAAGCCTGGTGGCCCCCAGTAAATGGCAACTCTTAAGACATCTCTGGAGGCCTCATCTTGGGCAGCTATTCAAACCTTGCTCAAGGTCCCAATTTCCCAAGAACTTTCCTCTCCATATGGGGAACAACATATGGGTCCTAGAGCTTAGGTGCCTCACTCACAGTGGACTTATCAACTCCACAAGTCCCATTGTAGCATGTGGCAAGCCATGTGGGAGAAGTCCAAGGACATCTGTTCAATTATTGCCCAAACACTTAAATAATTTTGTTGGAACAAAGGTTTTCACAGTGTTACAGCAATAACTCATCCAAATGGAACCACATTCCAAACTCCCTCTTAATGAGATCATTCTTAGGAAATCTGTAGACATTTTTCCTGCAAAATTTGCACCTGAAGTCATTGGCTGGAGAATAGGTGTGAACTGATCTTCAGCCAGGGAAGTGATCAGCACAGTTCCTGGGGCATGGCTGACTCCAGCCTCCCTCTCAGGTCAGAAGAGCACCCACCTTTGTGTTAAAGACAAAACTTACATGAGAAATTGTACTCTTTGCTCTGAATAGAAGGGGATTTGGGGTGGGAACACTACAGTAATCCCAGCTTTGTATTAGTAAAGTTCTCCATCAACTGGCTGGCTGTTTCCAGGGGTGAGATTTAAATCCACTAGCGTCAAACACTAGTGCTCATGAGAACAACATGCTCTCCACGTAACTACGGAACATTTTGTTATATTCCACAGTGATTCCAGGACGGAGGAACTGTCCTTATGATGCATATCTGGGCCACAAGCTTGTTAGGACAATACATTGGTCCCATACAGAACCTCCTTTTTGTTGTCATCACTGTGTTTTGTTTTGTTTTGTTTTTTAATCCTTAACAGGTATGGAACTGTTCAGAACCTTCTATTTTACTTACTTTCATGCGAAGTAAGAGATTTCAGCATGGAGATCACAGGTCATATGCGATTTGTGTGTCACACACAGCACACGCCAATGCTTTACGCTGAGTGCTACGCTCGTGTTTTACCAGTAACTCCTGTAGGTGGCTTGCCCTGCACTCCTCATCCTCACCCCAGAAGAAACGTATGGGGCAGTGACGTGTTCTGTGTGTTTTATTTTGTTTTATCTAAGGAAAAGAATCTTAGGATTTTCAAGCCGAAGGGAACCCAAGATCATCTATTCTAACCCCTGATCTTGAGGAAGAGGCCAGCAAAGTGTGGAAAACTGAAAACAAATAACATTCAAATAAAATGCTCCTGGCCACGTGCAGTGAGTGGCTCACGCCTGTAATCGTAACACTCCTGGAGGCTGAGGCAGGACGATTGTTTAAGCTCATGAGTTCAAGACCTGCCTAAACACTAGTGAGGCCCCACCTCTACTAAAAATAGAAAAATTAACTGGGCATTGTGGCAGACGCCTGTAGTCCCAGCTACTTGGGAGGCTGAGGCGGGAGGATTGCTTGAGCCCAGGAGTTTGAGGTTACTGTGAGCTAGGGTAATGTCATGGCACTCTAGATTGGTTGACAGAGTCAGACTCTGTCTCAAAACAAAAACAAAAATCAAATAAAATGCTCCTTCAGAACAGCTTTCTCTCATTCACTAAAGCGAGTATGTACTCAAAGAGATCAAAATGCTCACAACCCTGGACCTTGGCACATCTAACTCAAAATCAAGTGGAAAAACATTCATCTCCTTCCTCATCGGAAAACCTGGGTAAACCTGCTATATTATTAATAGTTTTCTATTGCTCTTGTTACAAATCCCATAAACTATTCCTTTAAACAACACAATTTCATCTTCTTAAACTTCTGTAGGTCAGAAATGCAACGTGGGCCTCACCACACTAAAATCAGTCGGTAGCAGGGCTTTGCTCCTTTCTGAGGCTCCAGTGGACCATCTGGCCTTGTCATTCATGGCTTCCAGAAGCCACCAACATTCCTGGGCTCAATGCCCTTTCCTTCACCTTTAAAACCAGCAGTAGTGGGTAAAGTCTGCAAGAGCCTTTCATGCTTTGGATTCCTCCTGCCCTTTCTTCTGACGTCTCAGCTGACTTGCCCAAGCAAGCACCTACATGTGTTCACAGGCGCTCATGCGCACTCTCTCTCTGTCTCCCCTCGACACAACACACAAAACGTTAAGGTTCCCCACTTCTAATGACTCACATGATTAGGGACATCCCACTCAAGATATCCCACTGGGACTATCCAAGATAATCTCACCATCTCAAGGTCCTTGATCTTAATCATATTTGCAAAGTCCTCAGTGCCACGTTAGGTAACATTTAGAAATTCTAGAGAACAGAACTTGGAGGGGACATCATTCTGCCTCCCATACCTGCCCACCCTTGTAACCTTATACAAAACAAGAAATATGTATATAATTCAGGATTTTATTTTAACTTGAATTGAGCCCCTAAGGGTAAAATAATTTCTTCCAGTTAAATTACCCTAATTTTTTTTTACTAAAAGGCAGTGAGAAAAACCACAAAAATATGATACAATTTTGGTCAATAATTATGAAATATAAAACTCTATTTGAAATGTATCTCTTCATAAGATGAATAAGGCTTTTAAAAATTAAATCCATACATCTATGAATGACTATTACTTAATGCTAAAATAATAAAGTTTTAGCATCAATGCGATTCCAATCTTTTGTTTTTCCATACACGAGTGCCCTTAAAACTTTTTGTCCTTAGTAGGCAGATGAGTGTCTAAGAATTTAACTGCAGCCACATCAGTCAAATCTCTGAACGCCTTTTGGTTGTGTAGACAGTGATCTAACATCACAGTTATTTTTCATTGTCTGTCAAGGGATGGTCCAAACACATCTTAAGCACGGTTTTGTTATAAGAACAGTGTCTGGCCGGGCGTGGTGGCTCATGCCTGTTATCTCAGCACTGTGGGAGGCCGAGGTGGGTGGATCACCTGTGTTCAGAGGTTCGAGACCAGCATGAGCCAGAGTGAGACCCCTGTTCTCTACCAAAAATTGCCGGTTGTTCTGGCAGGCGCCTATAATCCCAGCTACTTGGGAGGCTGAGGCTAGAGAATCACTTAAACCCAGGGACCCAGGGGTTGGCAGAGGTTGCTGTGAGCTATGATTCCACAGTACTCTACTGAAGGACACAAAGTGAGTCTCTGTCTCCATAAAAAAATAAAATAAAAGCAAAATTAAAAAAAAAAAAGAACAGTGTCTTTCTGTTTGGCACTTGGAAGGTTTTTACCCCCTAGGACAAGGCACCATATTAAGATTTTAGAAAGATGAGAGGAACACCTTCTTTTCTGGTAAATGGGATAGGGCAGGTGTATTTTCGGGCAGCTCAGCCTTATTGGTATATACCTAACCGTTGAAAATCTGAAAATTTAGTCTCTAAGAGCCTCTAAGTCTTTGCATGTACCCTGGCTAGAATATCTTCCTTAATGCACAAGGGTATGCATAAAGTCATTTTGAAAACACATAAGCTAAAATTGAATTTTCTCTACAGGTAACATCATGTCAGCCCACTTTCCATCTCCCACCCTTACCCATCAATGCCCCTTTCTGGATATCAGCTTGAGAAACTAAAATTGCTTATACCCATCTAAATTTGCTTTCAAGGGGAACATGTGTCAAAACGACTTCCTCCCTTGACGACACGTTGACCCCTAGCCTGCTGCTATTTTAGACACAGGAGATGAGTCACTGAAATTTATACCGGCACCTTGCCCCTGTCTCAGTCCAGCCCCAGGGGCTCTGCTTGCTATATGACATAAATTAGCAGAAGTGGTTTAACTGGTCTTTGTACCTTTAGGACAAAATCTGTAAAACAAACCACTCAACCAAGTACTTTCCTCCCACGCTTTAGGAAAGCTATTCAACGACCCAGCATTTCATAACTGAAGAGGAGTTTCTTTTATTACTCTAGTATCTGCTCACTTTGCTTTCCCCAATTTTTCCCTCCTCTCCCCAGGTATAGAATTAGTCCATGTCCTCTCCTAGAGTGTGGTGCCTTTACAAAGTCTTCTGGTTATTGTTCACATGCTGCTTGGTGTCACAATGATGTGGGCGTCCCTGACTTTCTGTCTCCCTGGGGCCACATCCATTGGTTCCATCCTCATTTGATTCCTGGGTCCTGACCACCATTCCTTGAAAATCCCTCCTCCCTTACCACCAGATCATCTCTGGCTCTTTATCTGATCATTCTTCTTCAGTTTCCTCCATCCGTATCCCCTTTGCACACTGCTTATCTCAGAGCTTTTTTTTTTTTGAAACAGAGTCTCACTTTGTCACCTTGGGTAGAGTGCCGTGGCATCATAGCTCACAGCAACCTCAAATACTTGGGCTTAAGTGATTCTCTTGCCTCAGCCTCCCAAGTAGCTGGGACTACAGATGCCTGCCACAACACCTGGCTATTTTTAGAGAGGAGATCTCACTCTGGCTCAAGCTGGTCTCAAACCTGTGAGCTCAGGCAATCCACCCACCTCGGCCTCCCAGAGTGCTGGGATTACAGGTGTGAGCCACCACGCCCAGTGTTCTCAGAGCTTCTTAAACTTTGCATGATGCAATACCAGAGCCAAATTGTAAGTTATCTTTTCCCAAATCAGTGAGGAAAGAAAAAGTTAATAACAATTTCCTAATAATTCCTATTGCTTTTCTTAAACGCTTGCTACTTGGCAGTTGGTAATGCCAGTAAATGACTACAGTAAACAAATATTGAGAATAAAATGCAGAAATCATTTATATGTAACATAAGCATTTCACATAAATGCTCAGGGGTTGGAATTTTACATTACATACAAAACAAGACCTCGTATTTTACTAGCAAAAATGAGCTTCTCCACATAACAAAGTACATCCACATCTCCCTCTGTGTATCTGCACATTTACATAGGTGTACATACTGTAAACACGTATGCACTACATATCAGCACTAAAATTACCTAGGTTTTCTATTTGCTTGATGACTCAACGTGTAAGAATGGCCCACTGAAAAAACACTCAGCTATTGCTGCAGGGAAGGCAAATTAGTTCAATCTTTCTGAAAACCAATTTGGCAGCTTCCTGTGCATCTGAACATGCGTCTACCACACAGCCCCGCCAGTCCAGTCTCAAGTACTGACCCAAGGGAAATAAAAAATTTCCACACAAAGATTTGTAAATGAACATTCACAGGAACTTTCCTCTTAATAACCGGACCTGGAAACAAACGCATGCTCATCCGCAGGTGAATAAACCGCAGTGTACAGTTACGACCGAATATTACTCAGCAATGAAAATGCACACACCATAAACAAATAACACGGATGAATTTCAGAGACATAATGCTTTAAGAAAAATAGCCCGATAAAAGGAACACATGGTTCCTCTTGTCTGAAACCTGAGAAAAAGCAAAAAGAATCAAAAAGTGACAGAAAATTAGGCGGCGCCTATGGCTCAGTGGGTAGGGCGCGGGTCCCATATACCGAGGATGGCAAGTTCAAACCCAGCCCCAGCCAAACTGCAACAAAAAAATAGCTGGGCGTTGTGGCAGGCACCTGTAGTCCCAGCTACTCGGGAGGCTGAGGCAAAAGAATCACCTAAGCCCAGGAGTTGGAGGTTGCTCTGAGCTGTGATGCCACAGCACTCTACTAAGGGCAATAGAGTGAGACTCTGTCTCAAAAAAAAAAAAAAAAAGGGAGGGGACAGAAAACTGACTAGTGGCTTCCTGGGGCCAAGAGGTTGGGAGAGCCAAACTGTAAAGAGGCTTGAACAAGCTTTCCAGGCCAACAGAGAGGTCTTATACTGTGACTGGGGTGGTGGTGTACTCATTAGTTAAGACTCAAAAATGAACACTAAAAATGGATGCATGCTATTGCGCAGAAATTATAGTTCAATAAAGTTAATATTCTTTTTTTTTTTTTTTTTTTGCAGTTTTTGGACAGGGTGGATTTGAACCCACCACCTCCGGCATATGGGGCCGGTGCCCTACTCCTTTGAGCCACAGGCACCGCCCAAAGTTAATATTTGTTAAGTGGCCCAATGGACTTTTTGCAAAAATTTAGAGACAATGCCAGAGATCACCAGATTTGCCAGGAATACAGGCTTACGTGGTAGACATGAACTTCACCTTGAGTGACTCTACAGGGGGCAGACACTGGGAGGGAGCATGATTCACTTTAGAGATTTCAGGGAGCTGATACATTAACACTTACTGAAAATGCCATAATTTAAAGGATGAGACTTGAGTCCATCAGAGGTAGGATTAAATTGGTGGGTTCCAGGTTGAGATCTGCATTTAGTTGGGCACAGCATGGGCTTTGAGCCCCATTGGAGGGCTCTTCAGGTAAGAAGCGCTACTTCTTCAAGACGGCAGTCCTCAGATTACCATATCCCCTGGTGAAATAAAGAAACTTTGAGAGGTTTGCTGGGCTTGAGACTCTTTGAGGGCACCGTTCACTGGCATCAAAAATATGTGGAGTGCCCAGTTGATTGGAAGTGATATCCCTGAAGACTGGGCTGGAGAAGCATCAACTAACTTGTTGAAAGAAACTTCAAGAAATGCTCCTCTCTCCTCAGTCCCCCTGTGTGACAATGCAACACATCAGGTTCTAAAGCTTGATCATGCATCAGAATCTCCTGGGGAACTTGTCAGAATGTAGATTTCTGGGCCCCAGCCTCAGAAATTCTGGTCTCATAGATCTGGGTGGGGCTTGATAGACTGTATTTCTACCAAGTTCTAGATGTCACTGATGCTGGTGGCCTGGGACCACACTTTGAGAACTACTTCCATTGGTGTTCTGGTCCAAGGCCCTCATATAGCTCTGAACTGGCCATATGTATGATTTAACTAAAAAGTAGTCTAATTAATTTATTTCACTAGCTCCACTGTCAGTACCTATAACAATAAAAAGGGTTAAAAGAGGGTGGCGTCTGTGGCTCAGAGGAGTAGGGTGCTGGCCCCATATGCCCAAGGTGGCAGGTTCAAACCCAGCCCCAGCCAAAAACTGCAAAAAAACAAACAAAAAAAAGGGGTTAAAAGAGAAAATTGCCTGGTGTTTGGAAAAGAAGCTAGATAAATCATTCCTGTTTCAGACACCTTTGTGTATCCAGTTTTTTTCCATTCTTAGGTTACAAGTAGCTTCTGTGTTCCTGACATTAATTTTGCCACTCTCTTATCAGTAAACGTGAATATTATACCACGTTCCACTGATAAACAAGAGGGTCACAGTTTCCAAATGTACATCATTTTCTCTTGTCAAATGACAAAGATAAAGACGAGATAATTATGCAGGAACAATGAGAGGGAGGAAAAAGAAGAAATTACATTAAAAGTTGGAAAACAAGGAAGAAAACCACAAATCACAAGAGAATCCCAAATTCCCCAGAGCAAAGAAATTAGGATTTGATGAGATTAACAGTCAAAGGACAAAGGGGAGCGGCTTAAGGAGCAGAAAGTTTACTCTCTAGATGAAAAGAAACTACAATGTAAAAAAAGACTTGACATATAAAATACTGTCAGGTAAAGTACAAAAAACTAAAGAAGAAAAACCAAGCCAAGAAAGAAAGAGGAGCTGTGGGGATTTTTTGTAATTATTTAATATGGCATTCTCAAAATAAGATCTATCAATATATGGTCATTGGTGACTAGAGAGAGATTTGTGAAGGATCAGTTCTGAAAACAGTCCCGTCTTATTTGTTGCAGAAATATCCAACTCCAGGGAAGTAGAAATCAATGTCAGTTGTTCAGCACCACAGAGGTCACAGCCTGAAGTAGGCCCAGCTTCACCAGGGGTGGGAGAGGACATTAGGGTGTGGTAGCAAAATAATGCCCCTCCGGCCCCAGAGATGTTTCCATCCTAATCCCTGAAACCTGGGGCGATGTCACCTTACCTGGCAAAAAGGACCCTGCAGGCATGATTAAATTAAGGATTTTTCTTTCCTGGAGACAGGGTCTCATTCTGTCACCCAGTTGAGAGCACAGTGGCGTCATATTGGCTCACTGCAATCTCCTGGGCTCAAGCAGTCCTCCTAAATAGCTGGGACTATAGATGCATATATCACAGTGCCTAGAAAATCTTTCCATTTTTTCCAGAGACAGAATCTTATTCTTGCTCAGGCTGATCTTAAAGTCTCAACCTCAAGTGATCCTTGGGCCTCTGCCCCCCACAAAGTGCTGGGATTATAGGCATGAGCCACCATGCCCAGGCTAAATTAAGGATATTGATATGTAGAGATGATCCTGGATTATCCGAGCGGACCCAATGTAATCACAAGGATTCTTAAAAAATTAGAGAGGCAAGAGGAAAAAATACAAATGTCCCAAAGGACATAGAGGTCATAGTAATATAGCCCCAGCTGCACTAGGCCACCTCCAAAAGGTGGACAAGGCAGGGAACAGAGTCCCCCCGAGAACCTCAGGAACAACACAGCCCTCCAGACCTATTTTACAGTAGCAACCTCCAGGATTAGATGTACAAGCCATTTAGTGGTTTAAGCCACTAAATTTATGTGACTTTGTTACAGCAGCAACAAGAAACTAATACAGGGGTATCAGGGATTCTGGATCATTTGCCCCCTCTAATGGAAGGACACAGGTCTGGATTTTGCCACATTTTCCAATTTGTGAGGAGATGAGGCAAATCTATGTGAATAACATTGGCAATGATTAACACTGATCAAGACCAATAAAATATGACTATGACATTGACTGTTGCTCTTTGTTTTCTTTATTAGGTAGGTCCAATCACATGACCCATCTGAACTAAGGACAGAGGATGGATAAACCAATGGAATGTTTTTTTTCTGGCTCAGTGCTCCACCCAGACGACAAACCACAACAGAGCTTGTCAAGGTCCAGGGCTCAACTGTCCATAGAGCTCCCGGATTTCTGGCCAGGATATGCCACAGCCAAAGTGTGGTCCCTCAGCTGCTCCCAAGTCCCTGGGAAGCTAAACTTCACAGCGTTCAGTTCTTCTTACATGCCAGCTCATCAACAGGGCCAACTTGCTTTATAGAGTCTTTCTGGAAAAGGAAATTATTTTAGAAAAACAATTTGCCCTTTGCAGATGAAAGGAATTATTAAGGTGCTAAGTGTTAAGACCGTTACTGACATATGGCCAGACACATGGAAATAACTTTTAAAAAAAAAAACAAAGACAAAAAGAAACAGAAAACTCCAAATTGTTTTTCCTTAACGTAATCCTTCTGTTAATTCTATTGTTAGGGCACACTGTGGGAGAAGGGAAAATGAGGTTTATCAGGCTTTCAGAGACAGTGGCCTTCTTACTATTCAGGCACTCTGCGAACAATATGTATTGAATGATCCTCTCCAAAAAGCTGAATGAGGAAAGGTTAGGAAATGCAAAAGCATAAGATAGGGTTCTTACATAGAGGATTTTACAAGGTCATTGGAAGACGAGAGAGTCCAAATATATAAAACATTTGGGGAGTAATTAAGAGTCTATCTGCACTGAAGAATGATACCAAAGGTTTGCAAGCCAATGCACTACGTACTCAGGAGAGAGGGACATGAATGGGACATATAGAGGTCCAGAGGAAAACTTCAGAAAGTCAGGTTCTAAGCTGAACCTTCCAGGATAGGTAGGACGTAGATAGAAAAAGGGTCAGATATTCCCCTGGACAGAGAACTGGCTTAGTGATGTCTCTCTCGCCTTGGAACCTTACATTTTTAGTTAAAGATGAACACCTAAGGAAACCCGGTAAATAGTGGCCCTTTGCAATATGATGAACTTATAACCAAGGCAAGGATTCCACAGGTATGGGGAAGATTAATTATTATCTATTTCTATTCCATTGGGGCCTGAAATCATGAGAGGGGGTGAAATGTCGGTATTTCTCATAATTCTATACTTTGTGTTACACAACTGTACACATAAATGCAGATATAGGCTTCTGGAGTCTCCAATTACATCCTCAGCTGAAATATTAAAATAAGGAGAAGTCTCAGCTCCTGTTGTAGCCCAGGAGAAAGACACTTAGATTTACAAGTTAAGCTTATTTTTCTTAAAACATTGTTCTCTGAGCTACTTTTATCAGGACTTCAGCAAGTACTTATAAAAATTACCCTGCCCTTTTCTGCCAAAGAAAAGCAACTATAAATCAAGTAGCTTAAAAAACAAGAATAAATATACATGTGGGAATTTTTCTTCTGACCTATAGGTAGTTAACTATATATTATCCCTCACAGAATATAGCCAGTCTCTGTTTTAATTCTGGAACAGGTAGCTGCTGAATATGTGTGCAGTTTGGTTCTAAGAAATCACATACTATGCTTTTAAAAACTACTGGGATATTACCTTGCATTCCTTCATGATCAAGAAAACATAAAATGTTTTTAAATGATGTATCTTTGAAAATCACCATGAATTTCCAGGTGGTATTCCAGAAGAAGACTGGAAAGGAAGCTTCGGATTCGGAGCACCGACCGTGTAATATCTAACTCCAAGTTATACTATTCAGATTTTTCCCACTGAAAATAGCTGCACAAACCCATTATTCATAAATCAGTATTCACTAAAACAGCAAAATATATCTCTCTGCATAAATCCCAGTGGAAGGAGCTGCGTGGGTTTTCAGAGCTGAGTCTCATATTCCATGAAAGAGCAGTGAGGTGTGAAAAGGAGCGAACCCCAAATGGAGCTTTCACGGCCCCTCCAAAGAACTCAATTTGAGCACTTTACAGCCCTGGACAAGGCTACGGCGCTGATACATGTCATGTGTTTTGACCATACCTTTCTGCTACGCTAGTCTCTTACTAGATATTCAAAAACTGCTTCTTTGTGATCCAGGAAATTGTGGGACATTTTTACTTTCTACGTGTAGGTCACTGTGAGAGCCCGGCATTTCAAGTAAGCAACTCTCTGGACAGTCAAGGGTTTACACCGTTCTGGGCACCCACCTCAGGGCAGATCCAAATCCACCCCAATCCTCTGTGAGGTCCTCGAAGGTAAAGTTGACAGAAACCACTGTTTGCAAATGTGAAATGTTATAAATTAAGATTATCATAGGAAGGGAGCTTTCTGTTTTTGAAGAACCAGTGTGAGCCAATTTATATTCTGGGCTCAATTATGAAGTGAATACATCCACAAAGATAATCTTCCCAGCAAAGAGACTGCTGCTTGAGAAACAAGAAACAAGTTTTTCTTTGTATCCAGAAAAACCAGGTGTACCAGCCCAAAGAATCTTCCAGAACATTCATCTCTCAATTACCTCACAAACCATCTTATCAAATGTTATTAAGAATCCCTGGCAAGCATCTGTACCAAGTAAAAACTGAAATTCTAAGCTGCAAACTTTAGTTTTGAGGGCTGAGCGAGGTATCTCACGCCTGTAAACCTACACTCCGGGAGGCCAAGGCAGTTATCACTTGAGCTCAAGGAGTTCAAGACCAGCCTGAGCAAGCGTGAGATCTCAGCTCTACTAAAAGTAGAAAAATTAGCTGGGTGTTGTGGGTGGCACCTGTAGTCCCAGCTATTTGGGAGGCTGAGGCAAGAGGATTTTGCCCAGGACAACAGAGAGTCCCACAACAAAACTTTAGTTTTGTCAGAAAAAGAATACCATGACTTAGTCTGAGCAAATTAAATATTAAAGTGTTGTATGATATGTATTTCTAAGTATGAAGGCACCTGAAATAAAACTGATTAGCATCAATTTTGAAGAAATAAACTAAACTGACTTGTGATCAGGAGTCTTTCTTTGGAAATACAAAAGAACATAAAAGTTGGAAAAGGGAATAATAGAACTTTCTCGAGCGAAGGGACTGTTTGACATTTTTCCAGAGACTGACTTACCTGAGCACGTGCATTTGTCAACATTAAACTTATACAAAAGGATGCATAATGAAAAACAATCAAGAAACACTGAACCCAGGCTCTGATCAGCAGCTTACCCTTGTAATCCTAGCAGTCTGGGAGGCCAAGGTGGGTGGATTGCTTGAGCTCAGGAGTTCCAGACCAGCCTGAGCAAAAGTGAAACTCTGTCTCTACAAAAAAAAAGAAAAAAAATAGAAAAGACTAGCTGGGCATGGTGGCACATGTCTGTAGCCCCAGCTACTCAGGAGGCTGAGGCAAGAGCCCAAATCCTTAAACCCAGGATTTTGAGGTTGCTGTGAGCTATGATGATGCCCTGGCACTCTACCCAGAGCAACAAAGTGAAACTCAGTCTCAAAAAAGGAAGAAAAAGAAAAAGAAATATTGAACCCTACTTCATAATAAGCATACTTAAGTATGCAAACTGATGCTTGCAGTTTATTGTAAAATGAATCAAAAATAAAGTGGCTAGAGATGGATAAAGGGATGGGTGGACGGTCAGACAGGGGACAAAGGAAATAAAGTGTTAGTGGTAGAATCGAGATGGTGCCTACAATGCTGGTCTCTGTAAAGCTCTGTCAAATCACCAGGTGTTGGACATTTTCATGAGCCATGCTGGGGAATAAAACATCATGTGAAAGGAATCACTGAAGAGTTTGGAGTTTGGAACTTCCCTTCAGAGTTCACATGGTAACTAGGATGCTGGCAGACAATTTAAGTTGAAAACTCCAGGCACAAACCCAACAAGCTGAGACAAGGAGGGTTTTTACAAAAATCAATTTCCTGAAACCAGATTACACTGGAAAATTGTGTGTTAAGTGAAAGGCAAGACGCAGCTCCCCACAGATAAAGTTTCTATATTTAAATTCACAGGGAGCTGACACGGAGCACCTGCAAGCCAGGAAGGGCAGAATTTGCTGGAGAAGACTCCGGTGCAGGACACAGACCAAACCCAACACACACCAGTGGCTCCCGAGAGGTGGGAAGTGACAGGAGACAGAGGGAAAGGGTGAGTCCTCGGTGGCCGTGGCAGTGGCACAGGGACACATGTGCGGAAAGGTAGCAGGCTGCGCTGCCAAGGACAAGAGCCCTGGAAAAGACTGGAGCTCATGGGAGGTTACAATCCCATATGCACCTTCCAGAGAAAACAGCAGGACACACACCACCCATCATATCAAGGGCCGCTGTCTACGGCTATTAATTCACCTCAATCACATTCTCAGTCACGTGATTCGTGTGCTGATTGCCTGGAATGGATAGAAAGTGTCCACTACGTTAAAAATACTGGTTATCTGGTATCTGATGGCATAGCTCCTTGCAAGTCAAAGCGTGGTCCCCAACGCAGAGTGTCCAGCCTCGCACCTGCTGTGCTGGAATATGTGGGTAACAAAATCACAGATGATTCACGTACACATTAAGTGGTGAGCAGCAGTGGAGTGACCCGACAAGTCTATAGACTGAGGTTCAATAACTTTTTTCTTAATAGCAGCTTCATCAATAACTTTTATCTTGAGACAGAACAGCTACAGGTAACCAGGTAAGCAATGTTGACCCTTACATGCCCTGCCTCCTGGATGAACCCTTCCCTGACAACTCCATTTCTACAATGCTTCCACCCTAGCCTCCCCTTGTGCAAGGGAACTCAGCCCTGAAGGCCCTGGTGTGTCTGTAAAAATAAAATGCAGCTGAACTTGTTTTGAAAACTTTGGCAAATCTCATATTTTCTAATACATCTGAAAATATTCTGTATTATCTCAGAAGGATAAATTACATGAAAGAGCATGAGATGGGCGGCACCTGTGGCTCAGTGAGTAGGATGCCAGCCCCGTATACTGAGGGTGGCAAGTTTCAACCCAGCCCCGGCCAAACTGCAAGAAAAAAATAGCCGGGCGTTGTGGTGGGCATCTGAGGCCCCAGCTACTCGGAGGCTGAGGCAAGAGAATCTCCTAAACCCAAGAGCTGGAGGTTGCTGTGAGCTGTGATGCCACAGCGCTCTACCAAGGGCGACAAAAACTGTCTCCAAAAAAAAAGAAAGAAAAAGAGCATGTGATGTAAGAAGTGCATGAAATGTTGTTTTCTAACAGGTAACTGTTAAAGGTGCTCACGGTCCCCATTTTGGCCATAAGAAACAGCTGTGAAAATTTCTCACTCACCCTTAAAAATATGCACAGAATGTTGCATATTATTCATGTATAAATCTGTCTGAAATAAGTTTATTTTAGTGATCATGATTTGTTTACTTCAGTCATTATAATTAAGACTATGTTATGCTCAAATATCTGTCAGGGCGCACACAAAGCTAAAGGGTTTCACCTTTCATAATTACATATGTTTTAAAAGACATTCCTAACTGAAAAAATAAAGTACACAAATACAAAATATCTTCTCAAGCCATGTGAAGCCAACTATTCTGCACAAATGGTAAGTTTTATACTTCAGTATTGCTTCTTTGCCCATGAATATGGGCAGTGATATGTGAAAAATGATTTTCAGAAACATGGTTACCAAACACATAAACTTCCTAAGTTACTAAATTTTACTCCCCTATTTCAGGAAGGAGTTTTACATAGGGACTGACCAACCTTCCAAGACAAGGAATAAATACATTTCCAAGACTTGACGTATATGTTCATTCTCACTTCTTATTTAGGAAAAGAGACTTTTTAAAAATAATCATTTTGCCTATCGTAATATAACTGAACAAAAAAATAGCAATCAAAGCAAAATCTTGCAATAAGTCCTGTACTTTCATTATGGAAAAAAAAAAATCAAGTACCTTGCGTGATAGTGTATGTACTGATGGAAAACCATTCAACATCATCTGTGTTTCACGGCACTGCACTGAAGACTTCACAGAAAGCACCACAAAGAGAGTGCTTAGTTTTTAAGTAGGCTTTATTTCTTAGAGCACTTTATGTTCACCAAAAAACTGAGCAGATGATAACAGAGATTTCCCATGTATCGCCCACCCTCACACGCATAATTTTTAAAGTACGGAAAGTGCTAAGTGACACATGCCAAAAAATCCTACCAGACGAGCAAATTAGACACATAAATGTCTTATAGAAAAATCTAT
>NW_003852420.1:6813087-6814008 GCF_000181295.1 Otolemur garnettii
AAGCTTGAGGCAAGGAGGAGAACCTCAGGCACAGACACAGTTCCGGGATAAGCTCACTCCTTCCAGAAAGAGAGGAGGCCGGAGACTCAGGATGAGCAAACCCATGTAGCCTGCAAGTCTGACTCTGGTCCTCTCCTGCAAAGTCCCACCCCTCAGCCACAGAGGGAGAGGCTGGGCAAGCAGTGCCCACAGCCACAACAAAACATCCAGGCAGAGTGGCCGAGAGAGACTCTCTCAACTATTCTAAGCAGAACAACAAATACAGCAAATGCTTTTTACAGGCATACTGCCGAGTAGCACTGCCCGGGAATGAGTGACAGAACCCAAACAGCACAAGAAGCGCCACCTGACCAGAGGGTGAGTGTTTACAATAGGAAGAATAAATTTGAAACCTGCACCTGAACTCTTGCTTAAAACAAATCTTCCATTTTTCTATACTGAAAGCCACACAAAAAATTGCAAGATATACACCTAAAGGAAACTGATGGCCCCAGAATTCAGGAAATGTAATGGCTCGGTTATAAACTGTTTTAAGAATCTTTGTTTCATCCTCCCCGCCTGTTGCCTAGGTTTCTTCCTTTATAATACTTCAGAGTTCAAGAAAGGAAATACAAATGTTTTAACTTTTTAAATAATAAGTAGCATTGATATTAAGAAAAATAAATGAGAACTAACATCTATGGCAAGGTCTGGGGATTACCTCCCCTGCAGAGGGAAATGTTGACTCTTGTCCTATAAACGTATCTCAGGAGGTTTTAATTCTACATCAAATTAACATAAGAACACACACCAAGTACCCAGGTTTATCTACACAGGAGCGAGAGCATTACAGTAAAAAATTCAGCATTTCCCAAAATTTGCCAGAGAAATGTAAAATGCTCTTCAAGACAAGAACTGCAGGGTGAATTTTGAGGCTGGTCA
>NW_003852420.1:6814679-6836162 GCF_000181295.1 Otolemur garnettii
CCAAAATACTGACACGAAGCTAAGAGTAACCATAAAAAGCACCACCCCCATATAATAGCATTTGCACCCATACTGCCCATTTCAACCACATCTACAGAGGTTCAAGAGGAAGAAACAAATTCATGGCACCCCCAGTAAACCACGGGGAAACCTGACTCCCACCTCCCACCTGACTCCCACCTGACTTCCACATCCCTGAAGTCCTGGAGATTGAGGACAGTCTCTGCAGTCCCCACACACCCCCAGCCTGTTATTCTTATTTATATTGAAAAGTGAGTTTTTAGGCCAGAACCGCCAAGACAGACAGGTGGTTCCCAGCTACTCCAGTGTCCCAGCATTTATCCACCTCATCATACTCCAGAATAAACCACACCACACAAGTTATCTTGTCCAATCACGTCCCCCTTAAAGACTGAATTATTTTGGCGGGGCAGGGCAGAGTCTTACTCTGTCACCCTTGGTAGAGTGCCATAGCTCACAGAAACCTCAAACTCTTGGGCTCAAGCGATCCTCCTGCCTCAGCTTCGTGAGTAGCCAGGACTACAGCTGTCTGTTACAATACCCCGTTAGTTTTTTTTCCTGTGTTTAGTAGAGACAGGGTCTTGCTCTTGCTCAGGCTGGTCTCAAAGTCCTGAGCTCAGGAGATATTCCTGGCTTTGCCTCCCAGAGTGCTGAGATTACAGACATGAGCCACCATGCCCAGCACCTGAAACCCTTCTAAAGTGAGTGCTCTGCTAACACTTCTGATAAGAAAATAATTAACATCACTTTAAAATGTCTATAGTTCACAAATGAAGTGAGCTATGATAGCCACTCCCTGGCTACAGTGCCATTATATCATGGCTCACAGCAACCTCAAACTCTTGGGCTCAAGCGATTCTCTTGCCTCAGCCTCTGGAGGAGCTGGGACTATGAGCATGCCCCATTATGCTTGGCTAGTTTTTATATTTTTAGTAGAGATGGGGTCTCACTCTTCCTCAGGCTGGTCTCAAACTTCTGAGCTCAAGCAATCCACCCACCTTGGCCTCCCAGAGTGCTAGGATTACAGAAGTGAGCCACCATGCCAATCTATAAATAGAATCAAAAATAAATACTTTATTGAAGATACCACTATCATATAAGAAAAAATGATTCAGAAAACATGAGATGATTTGATGTTGGGCAAGCCACTTAATTTCCTCAAAACCTGGTTTCTTCATCCGTGAAACAGTAATAAAATACGTCCCTCACAAGGGTGGCACGAGAAAAGAGAAAAAGACAAAGTGCAAAGCTTGGGCCAAACGCGCAACACGCATCGTAACACTGGGACATCTCAGGGAGATGCTGGGTCAGCCACCGTCCACAGAAGGCCCACTAGGTGACAAAAACCAGAACAAAACAGAAACACTGTGTAATACAGTCTGGGATGTCTTAAAGAATAATTGTGAAAGTAACACATATGTGTTGAAAAAAATTCAGATGGCAGAAGACATAAAATTAAAAATAAAAACTTTGTCCATCTTTCATATGGATTTATAACCACTGCTGAGTTTTAGGTTCTGTTTGCCTATAATCACTTGGTTTTAGAAGACTTGTTCAAAGTACAGTTTCCTTCTAATAAATGAGGTTATCCCACTGACATTACACTTTCTAATAAGCAGGTGGTTCATCTTAATTCTATTATTTCACTTTGTTAAGCTTCCTGATTTGATATTTTCTTTCGTTCTGCTTTTGACAACGTAATTTATTCCAAGATGAAATGGAAGCCAAACAATGATGGTATACTGAAAGGAATGAAAATATTATAAATCTTAATAATATAAAAAATAATAAGTAAAATCAAGACATTGGAAAAGATGAAAAGAAGTAAGAACGTGCTATTTTTTTCATTGTTTGTGTATAGGAGTCAACAGAGACTACCTAAAGCTAATAAGCCCATAAGTATAAGATTTTATTATATTATTATTCACATTTGTAATAATTTATTACCACAAAAAATTAAAAACACATTAAAAATGTATAAGGAAAAAAAAAAAAAGAGGCTCACTGCCTGTAACTCAATGATTAGGGTGCTGGCCACATACACCCAGGCTGGAGGGCTTGAACCTGGCCCAGGCTAGCTAAACAACGACAACTACAACAACAAAAAAACAGCCAGGCATTGGGGCAGGGGAGCGTAGTCCCAGCTACTTGAGAGGCTGAGGCAAGAGAATCTCTTAAGCTTAAGAGTTTGAGGTTGCTGTGAGCTGTGACACCACAGCACTCTACCAAGGGCAACATTTTGAAACGGTCTCAAAATAAATAAATCAATAAATAAAAATAAAATAAGAAAAAAATAAGAAAACAAAGAATTTTGTATAATCTAGGAGATAAAACATCAAAAGAAGCAACAGCGCAGCTTCTCCAGGGACCCAGCGGGGCCTTAAACCTCTCGCTCCCAATAAGGAAGGGCTCTCGGCCTGGCAGAAAATCCACCTGCTGGGACACCGAGAGAGACATATTTTCATTTTGCTCAGATTTGCTCCAAATTTGGCAGATATTCTTCAGAGGCTGCGTATTTGGAGTTTAGCCGTTTCCTACTTTTAGTGAAGACTTTTCCTCTCACTTGTAGCTATTTTTTATCTAAACGGTTTCAAAAAAGAAGAGTAGATATTCGATTCAAGTTTCTTTAACAGAAACCCCTGCCTGCAGGCTTGGTCTGCGCCTGTCACTATTTTCTACATTCCTTGGTTTTCTGCCTCTCCACTGCCTCCTTTGAGCCACCTCAGTCCTTGCAGCCCCTTGTACTGAAATCCGTGGTGCTGAGCCAGCTCGCACGGCCTGCGAAGGGCAAATGTGCAGCGTCCAGGTTCAGTGATGTCCAACTGGCCGCTTAAAACTGGCCAACACGGGAATATTTAGGCCACAGAAATGGGAGAACAAGAAAACCAGGCTTTTCCTCCCCCACCCCCAGTTAACTACTTACAGCACTCCGCGGAAAGGTCTGTGAATTTAAAAACAAAAGAAACCAAAAAACAGCGTTCTGAACCTGTGTATAAAGAACTTAAACATTTTTGCTGATAATGAGAAAATGTCTTTAGGCTTTTTTAATCATTAGATGGTATAAATGACTCCTCGTATTTGACACCGCACTTCTACAAAGATTACCGAAGTTAAATACTACAGGACCAGTAAACATGAATGAAGCCTGTATTTCAAGAGTAAATACCAGTCTTTTCAATTGCCTTTAATACAGTTATCAAGCATCTTTTCCCCTACCAGCTTTAAACGATACAGTGAATCTATTTTTGACCTGTTTTGATCTATTCATTCCCAGGGAATTTAAGAAAGCATCAGCATATTCTATTCTTTCACTGACACCTGACAAGCAAGAAAACTTTTAAGTACAGGCCGATGCTCTGCCTTCTCCTTCCTCTCCCAATCCCCAAAACACACAAACAATCACTGCACTCTTTGCTTCTTTTTCCACCAAAAAAGTCCATGGATGAAAGGCCCAAACAGTTGTTTAATGGTGCCCTTGATCCTTTTGACCTTGCAAAAGATTGATTTAAAAGCTGACAACCCAGTATACTCCAGGTAAAGTCAACTCACTGTTCTAGGGAACAAAGGACAAATAAACCGAGAACGTTACTTGAAGCATGGGAATGGCGTTCTAATAAACACTGCCACTTCAGTCTGCCTGGATCCTCCACAGAATGAATCCTGAAACAAAGAGATCTGACAACAAGGAAAAAGAACACGCTGAAGAAATAAACAACAGGAAAGTAAATACTATGTAAACGAACAGGCTGATCGGTGCTTCTGCCATGGTTCACGCTGGCTGCACTGAACACCTGTCACTAAATCACTGATTCTCAGCGTTACTGTGTCTGATCAATATCGTCTGTATGTTTGGACTGTATTTTATTAACAAGTACCAGTAAAAAGTGAAAATAGTAGTCATCGTTAAAGTTAGAACAGCCACAGAACTATTTTTAAAATGCTTCCTACGTTTCGTTTAAGTATTTTACTCTACTCAAGAAAAACAATGCACAAAGTCTGATAGAAGCAATGCTGCCCCTATTCAGAAAACAGAATGTCGTGTTTCTCTTATTTAGTCAATAAAATAAAATTTTTGGCACAGAATGTGATTCGTGAACTGGCAATGCGTTGTGCTACAAGCCAGACTTCCCTATGATTACCATTCGGACATCAGGAATCAACAGCTACGTGGTAGATACAAGCGTCAGATTGGAGGCAGACACACCGGGGTGGGCCCTGCAGCTATGTGACTGTGGACAAGTTATGTAGGGTCTCTCTGACTCAGTTTCCTCGTCTCTAAAATAACAGCAAAAACATCCACTTCACAGAAGTACTGCCAATATTAAAATAACGAAATCTATGTACATCCCTTAACATCCCATCTGGTTCACAGCAATACTCGTAAACTGGGGTGACAGCCTATTGTCAGTGTGGCATTACTGCTTTAGCACCTACCCCAACCACTCAAATAGCTCAGCCATGCTGGGTTCACTGGTGGTGTCTAACTAGGGTAGTTTAGACTACTAGAGCTTCGGAGAGTCTCACATGCACACAAACCACCTGGGGACGTGGTGAAAAGGCACACGCTGTGATTTAGGAGGTCTGCTGTGAGGGCTGAGGGGCCCCACCCACACGCCCAGGTGTACTAGATAAAACTCAAAGCACTGAGTTCACAGTCCACCATTATCTTCCCTATAAAACTAGAACTTCCCCTTTAAAAATGGTAAAAAACTATGGACCACTCCAGATAATTGCTAAATAACAAAATACAATTCTAAGGAAGACAAGGAATTGCTTAACCTGTGAAAGGAACTTATTAACATGTTTTTGAATCAACGAGGCCCGGGTTCAAATGCTGACCCCGCTATGTACTAGCTGTTTATCATAGCTTTGGATTAATAACAAACCTTATAAACCTCAGTCTCCTTACTCGTAAAATGAGAATCATAGTAGCTATTAAAAATATATTAGATATCTCAAATAACACCTGTCTCAAAAATGATTGACATGTATCTGTCTATCCTGACACAGAAGAGGAAGACATTAGCAGAGAGCGCTGGCACCTTTCAGCTTTGAACTTCATTGTCTGGAGCACCTGCTACTGTCACTCCGGCTTCCTTTCTGCTTTCACTCCACTTTGAGGCCCTTCTCCTTTCCTGCAAACAATCAGCAGACCTGCCACTACTAAAAGTCCTTTTCTTACTATTTCAAGCCACCAACATGAGTAATTTCCCAAGGGAAAGAATCTTATTTCCTTGTACGTTCTGCTAATCCTTCTGCCTGAAGTCTGGAAGAACGCTGCTTTCCACACGGCTTCTCTCTTTTCTAAACCCTCACACGCCCTCTTCTCTCACAGACGCACACAGGAAAGTGGCAGAAACCAGCCCCATCATGTCTCTGTCTGTAAAGAGTCTGTGACTATCTTCTTCATCGTGGGAACCCAGCCACTCGCTCCTAGATAACTCTCCGTGTTCTTTTTCAGTTGCAAAAACTGAAATTGATTCTGTTTCTTAAGGAAGCTATAAAATATAAACATGCATTTTGTTATAGTTTCCTGTCACCAAGAAAAAAACATACAATGCCAAAACATCGGCTGCCCAATTTAACTCTGTGTTCTATTATGTTTACGGAGTGCCTGCCATGCCCAGAGCTATGTCAGGTACCAAGCGTTTACAGAGTGAACAGACTTGGTGCAGGATCGAGCTATCCCAACCTTCTCTAATCCTAATCCCAAAGCCTGGGCAGAGGACGACTGTCCAGAGAGTATCCAGCCCTGCACTACAAAAACCAACAGCTGGATACTTTCTGGACAGCCTTCCTACTCCCAGATAGTTCCGGTTTCCAAAATCTAGCTGAGGGCAGGGTAGGACAACTCATGGCCTCGTCTAAATAAGCTATGACAAAACTTTTAGAAACCTACCCCTGGCCACAATTCTCTGCTAACCATGCAATCGTGGCATCACCAAAGGAAACATGCAAAAGGACGTCGTCTCAATTATGCCACCAAACAGTAGTGGATTCAGCTCACTGTACTATCCTCCTTGGAGACACAGGTCCTGCCACACTATGGTGTGGACAGATAATTCCACTTGTCTGCCTGCAACACGCCCACCTTTTCTCCCTCACCGTAAGTAAACACACAGCCCTAAAATCTGTCAGAAGCTTTCTGAAGTTCACCAGCACATTGAACAGTAGATGGTTATGATATTTTCACTGGCCATGCAAGCCTCATTTAATAGTTGACTATTTGTAACTATTACACAATGTCAATGCTTAATATTAACATTATAATATTTTAAAATAGATACTGAGAAAGATTAAGCCAGTTTCATTTGCCGTCTTTAAGTCTGCTAACATTTCTGTCAAGCCGAGCTCTCTCTGTTCCCACCTCACTGTGTGTAGAGAAACCCCTGCTAACAAAACCATCTTGATTTCAAGAATTCATATAGTGCAAAAGGCACCAGAAAAGTGTAATCAGAATACAGGAAAACTGTATGATCAGATAAGCGTCAAACCTTCAGATGCAGATTAATTTATTGTTCACATGGATGAGTCTTAGGAATTGGTTTTACAGAGGCCTAAGAATTAAGAGGAAGATCCCTCTTATCACATGAAAACATGTTAAATCTCATCATTTCTTTTAAACTGAAAGATGAAAAGATATCTTTTACTTTGTGTACCATAAATGAATATATGATAGTCTTATATTAACTGTGGATATCTACATAGAGAGACAAGATTATCTTGTCAACAAAGAAAGACATACTCCAAATGATCTCCTCCACATATTCAAAAGCACTTAGAGTTCTCTGGTGTTTCAACCAATACATAAAGGTTAAGGACAAAGCAATCAATTTTAGGCCATTTTCTAAGTAGTCAGTTTTAAAATTCAAGAATAACCACGCCTCCTTAGATAATAGTTTAGATAAAAATCATTCACAATCCTTTCCAGGAAACAACCTCAAAGGGTCTTCTAAAAACCAAAGGAAGAAGCAGTAACTTCAAGGTTAATAAGTCAGACGATAGGCCAGCCACACTGCCTCACCTCTGCTATCCTAGCACTTTAGGAGGCTAAGTGGATCCTCAAGAGGATCACTTGAGGCTACAAGTTTGAGACCAGCCTGTGCAATATAGCAAAAAATTGTTTAAAAGCTAGGCATGGTGGCACACGCCTGTAGTCACTGCTACTCAGGAGGCTGGAGGAGGAGGATTGCTTGAGTCCAAGAGTTTGACTTCAACCTGGGCAACAGAGCAAGACTCTTGCTCTAAAAGAATACTAATACCACTAATAATAATCCAGATGATAGCTTTACTTGGGTTGGCTGAATACTACCAGCCTGTATTCATTTAAACATCTCTCTGTTTCACTGTCTTTGAGATAATTCTGAAGAAAGTACAGTATCTCGTATTTTAGACTGATTCCCAGAGGGTAAACTTTGCTAATAAACTACAAGGTGATTTTAGGTGATCTATAGGTGGATTCAGCCTGGAATAACACAGAATCCTCCGGCAGGAAAAGTTAAACTCCTCCTCTGACCTGATCATATCGAACAGTCTCAACTTTATAAACACATGTCTTTGAACTCACTCTGTCTTCATCCAAACAGAAAGAATATGAACCTGCCGGCCATATGAATATGAACTCAGCTGATGGCAGCCAGTGACATCTACTTATAGGCTGAATGACACTACTTAGTTTTTACTTCCTAACTTTTATTGGGTATCTATAGTGGGACACAATAGTTTTTTATTGGGTATCTATTGTGTGGGACACAATAGTTTTCCATTTAACGTACAGGTGTAAGCTTTCCTTTATAAATACATTTATGTATAATTTTAAAAAGTGAGAAACATTACATGATGATGAAAACAGAAGTAGTAGAATACAATCATGGCAAAAAGCATGCAGATGGTATCAGAACAACTCATACTTGGGAAACACTGAAAATACTTGTAGTATAAGGATTCTAACAGCCTGGGTTTGAATACCGGTATTGCAACTTCCTTGCTGTGTGACTTTAGGCAAATTACTTAAGATCCCTGTGCTTGTCAAATGGTACCTACTTCAAAGGGTTATTGGGAGGATAAACGGGGGACTATAGGAAAAGTGATAAAACAGCTCTGGCCTAGAGGAAGAATTCTATATAAATTAGTTATTACCAGTAACATTATTAGTATTTTATAAACATATCTAGGTAATTACACATTCAAACCCTGCCCTGTGGCCCAGGAGACTCTCGGGGACTTCTGCACAGGTCAAGAGGGAAGCTTATTGCTTTGTTTTGTTAATTAAACATCAACCAGCTGAGGAGTCTTTGAAACCCATGTGACTCGCCAGAAAGCAAACACTAAAATGTTCCAACTTGAATTCCGGATTATCATTTCCTTCCCTTCTTACTTAAAGGCCCAATATTTTAATCACTATAAAAGGTTAAAAATAAGGCTTCCATTCCTTACCCCCATGATACCAATGAAAATGTATTTGTGACCAGGCACGTGGGTCCTCCCCCATCTTAACATTCTACCCAGTTCATCCATACCCAAAGAATCGCCGTTTTCCTGAGTGTTACCCCAGCAAATGACTTTTTCTTGAAGTGACAGCCCCTGTCCATGCAATGAATTTTTTAAAATCTGCTTGAATATAAAAGGCAAAGCAGCATCTCTTATTTATCTTTCCTTCCTAGCGTTTCTCTCTGTCCTTGGCTTCCAGGGGAATTCCTCCATTTGTTCTTGCAGCTTAATGTGACCATCCTGATGAGTCATAACATGCTCTAGAAAAGTCGCTTCATATTAAGACAGTGTGCCTTCTTCACCCCACTCCTTTTAATAAGCATTTTGGACAAAAATAGAGGAAGAACATTGTGTGGTGACATGGACGAGGGATCCCTGAGGTTCAGCCAAGCTCTGAGTCTGCTCTCTGTGGGATAATACAGCCTCCTGAAAAATAAACTGGAACTGATTCATATAGTCTCACTATCTATCAGCTCCACTAAACCTCAAAGAAATCAAAAAAAAGGGGGGAAAAATGAAACAACCCTGTAACTAACATGAAGGAAAATGGTTAACAATAAAATTAATGCTGATTGCAAATGTAACCTTCAAGAAGCACACAGCCCAGTCATCCCTCCAAGAACAGATAATACAATCGGATTGCTTCTGAATGTCAAACGGACCGGCAAGAAACAGTGACGTACATTGCCAGAGCGAGCCATGTACTAAGAGTCTAAAGTTAATTCCTAAAATCTAAGTGATGGATTGTCCCCACTCCTCTCAAGTCTGATACAATTAGATCTTTACTTCTCCCATATTTTCAGTGGCCGTGTGCAGCACTGACACCCACAGAGGCTGTTGTTCGGCATGAATATGAAACAGGACCGAGGGGCCAGGCTGCCACGGCGAAAACTTCTGGTCTATGCAACATTGGCACGGCAATGAACCTTTTCATGCCTCAATTCCGTCACCTAAATGTGGGAATGGAATAGCAACAATACCTCACAGGGCTCTTGAGAACTGTATCCAGCATGTTAGTACCATGCCCGTGGTAGGTGTTCTAAGTAACAGTCATCTGGGAACTTCACACGACTTTTTCAACATACCGAGACAGGTATTGCTATGTGCCCATTCTACAGATGAGGAGAGACGTGTGTTTCTGAAGGGTGTAACGTGCCCAACAATACAGAGCTTACCAAATAAGACACAGCATCAGATCAGCCCCCTTGCACTGCCCAAAACGATGTGTAGTTTAAGAACAGAAGTACCCACGGCAGATGACGGAAGAAGCACTGCAACCTGCAGGAAAAGGTCCTCCTAATGACCCTCCCAGTCCCGTCACCTGCTGACCACTTACTCTGACAGTGCATGTTTTGTATGAATAGAACAATTTAACAGACCGAAATAAGGGAAAGTGACCCATGAACAGAGAATCTCCATTTACGATGCTTGCGATCGGTGGGCTCCCAACACTGTCTCCTTATTAGAAACTTATTGTCCACCCTGTGCTTGTTACTCTTACATGTTCTGAACGTACTTGACACAAGTGAGCAAGAGCCAAAGTGGGCACCACCTGGGGACAGTCGATACGTGTCTCACTCCCTGGCAGTTTAGCCATAGAGCACAAAGGAAATGGCATGACTGCTGTCCCCCAAACAGCAGTGATATCAAGGGGTTCACATGCTCACAAGTCTTATCCACCAGCTGGTGATGCCACTGAGCTTTGGTGATCCCACTAGACTGGGGTGGGTAAGCACAACTGATTTATTCCATCAACATAGCTGCCATCATGATCAAAGAACAGACATTTGGACTGAATATGTTTGTGGAAAGAAAGAAAAGATGCAGAAAGGATTAAGCATTCACACAGATTAAGGTTTTCCTCCCCGGAACGCTGTGAAACATGCAGCTCAACTGTGAAAATGGCCTCAATTCTTGATGCTGTCTGCTCTACGCTCTTCACAACGTGACCCTGCAGCTCCTTTCATAAAGGGTGAGTCCACACCCACAACTCAACTCTGGGCTGACCTTGAGACTCAATTTGGGGAAAGTTAGGCTGTGTTAATTCCGGGTCTTGGCCTCAGGGGGCCACACCATTCCTCTCTTTCTTTTGGATCAGGTGATGACCAGAAGCCTGGCCTGGCCTGCTGGAGGGTATGATACCACATGGAGAAAATCTCAGGGTCCCATCTGATGTTATCCCAGACCAGCCAGCCCCCAGCTACACCTACATAAATGAGCACACTCAGCCAACATCAACCATGCCACCTCCCCACCCACAGCTGACCAGGGAGGTGGTCAGAGGGACCCCAGCCAAAAGGCTACAAGAACCAAAGATGCAACCTATGGGCCTAGAGAGCTTACTGTTTAAAGGCGTTAAACCTTGAAGGGGGTTTTATGTAGTAAGAGAGGACTGATACTGATATTTTACTCTCTCAACCCCTATCCAAGCGTGTGAAGTATCCCTACTGATAAGCACCTGCCAATTTTGATTTTGGGTAAAATTTACCAAATCAGGTTCCTTAGGACTCTACTTCCTTGAAGTGCTAACAGGCTTTTTTGAGTGGGGGGAGGGGCATTCGTATAAAAGTGGAAAATGTTGTTCCAGCTCATAGACTCTGCTGCTCAACATGTGCCAAGTGACATGACGAAAGGGGCTTTCTCCCCACATTATTTCTTCCAGTATAGGGGGTCCGAGGGATGCACGTATAGGAGCTCCAGACACATTAACCCATGGAAGACTCTGAGCATTGTTAGGGTAACATACCTCAACAAAGTTCAATGTTTAATGTTAACTCCAACATTTCTAAATTTGGGGTTGGGGCATTAGTATTATAGTCCCAGGTAGCAGAAATTCCCAGTGATCACTCAGCATCCATTCTCCTCTTCATCATCAGGGAAGAGAGACAGCCCCAATTTTATTCAGGTATTGTGCCCAACAAAAAGCTACGTTCCCAGGCTCTCCTGCAGCTACATAGGACTGTGCGACCAAATACTGACTGGTAAAATAAAAAAACAGAAGTGTTATATGGAACTTACAGAAAGAACGCAGACATTGAACAACAGGCCTCAACTAAGAGGTTCCTTTCCTCTAATACCTTCTCCCGGCACATCTAGATTGTAGAAGTTCATGGCCTAAACTTGACCTGGCCTAAGTGACCAAAGAAGAATAGAAGCCAATGATTAGGATGATGGGACAGAAACATGGAAACCCGAGCTCCTCATGGCCATGAAGTCACGAAATGCCTACATCTGAACTTCTTTTCCACGAACTTCCATCTTGTTTAAGTCACTGTTATTATACCATTTTTGTTATAAACACCCCAAATTAAACCTTAATACATCAAAAAACGGTGAGGGTAGAGGGAGCTCCTCAGAACACACTTTTAGGAATCCCTGACTTACAGCTCCCAGGATTTCTCATCAGTACCATGCAGCCTACTTTGAAAAATTATTTTTCCTACAGAAAAGGAGGTGTTGCATTTATTTCTATAGAAAGAAAGAGTGACCAGATTCCCCAAAACAATGGTAAACATCTACTTACCTAAACACCCACCTCACTTCTTTGACTATAATAATAATTTCCTGATGAAGAACAGAGCCAAATATATATCAGGAAGAAAAAAATCACCGAGTGAATTCTGTTCATGTCTCTGTGCTTCCCCGTACTGCATCATCCACTGAATGAAAGTGGACCTGTGCCTTCCATTTTGACTTCTCCTTGTGGCTTCTTTTAAAATATCCAAGTATAAATAAATCTACAATCACCCCTTTATATCTGTGGGGGACTGACCAAGACCCCCCATCGACACCCAAATTTATAGATGCTCAAGTCCATTATGTGAAATGACATAGTATTTGCATGGAACCCATGCACATCCTCCAGGGTAAGTCAACTCACCTCCACAGTATTCTGAATATCTAATGTCGTGTAAATGCTATGTGAGTATTTGTCACACCGTTTTGCTCTATTTGCATTATTTTTGCTATTGTATTATTACTTTTTATTGTTTTTTTATTGAAATATTTTCCATTTGCAGTTGGCATCTCTGAATGTAGAACTGGCAGATACAGAGGGCCGACTGTATTTGTTAAGTTTTTTTCCTCAGGGAAATATAGAAATTAAATCACTTTGCCAACAAGGCCAGGAAAACAATCCTTTGTGTTGTGGCGAAGCCATAAGGCTCCCATCATAAACACAAGCAGAGCCTGAACAGCTTTGCTCTCACAAAGCCATTTGGGGGAAGATTTTTATGGCAACAGCTGAAATGTTTCTACCAAAACAACACCTACACTTTGCTAGAATTATTTTCGGAGGAGAAGGTTTCCCCTACTGCTGTTTAAATCGTCCAAATGTGTAGTTAAAAGCATAGGCTTGCCGTGAGTCTGGCAGCCCTGGCGGGAGAGCTTCCCTGCCACTTGTTGGCTGGGTGACCACAGAGGGTGGCCACGCAGATCACTTAACCTTACCGACTTCAGGCCTCCCTGTAAAAAGGGAACTCACGCCTCAGAGAGCCATCCGGAGAGGTGACAAGACACGATAAGCACTCCTAACAACTGGAAGCTACGTGAATTTGTGCCAAATCTGATGATCAATACCTTGAATACTGGGGATTGATGCTATAAGAACCTATGGACAAGCCATATTTAAAGACATTAACAGTCACGCAATAGTACCAGTGGGCTTAACAGCACACACGTAAAAACCACAGAACTTTGTTTACTCCACAGACCACTTAGTCTGCTTTTCTCTAGGACAGGGTTATGAAAACAAGTCAGTAAAACCTCTCAGCATAGCTAAACCGGACATCATAAAGTCCATTTACTGGAACTTCTGTATTTAATTCACTAATAATCATGATATCGTGGAGCTGTGACCAGTGCTACAGGTGAACTGCTGGATTTGTCTTTCACACTGCACCCGTGAGATGTGCGCACTCTGGACTGAAGCACTGATTGCCCTCTCCTGTGAGTGAAGCGGGCAGAATGCTCTCTGCTGTCAGCCCTCTCTGGAAAACTGCCTTGGGCTGAGCAACTGGCACCAAAGTCAAGAACTCAGATGCCCCAGTCAGAGAATAAAGATCCCACCTGTTCCGTGCTCCCTGGGGGTCCTGACTAAGGCTTGCTTTGAGACAGCATCGCAGCTCACTCTCTCCTCCCTACAATCCTGAATCTGCCCTTTCCCCTCCCCTGATGTTAATCTCAAAAGTCCTCAGAAATAACCTCTAGGCCAGGCGCAGTATCTCACACCTGTAATCCGAACATTCTGGGAGGCTGAGGCAGGTGGATTACTTGAGTTCAGGAATTCCAGAACAGCCTGAGCAAGAGCAAGACCCTGTCTCTACGAAAAATAGAAAAAACTAACCGGGTATCGTGGCAGGTGCCTAAAGTCCCAGCTACTCAGGAGGCTTAGGCAAGAGGATCGCTTGAGCCCAAGAGTTTGAGGTTGCCATGAGCTATATGACGCCACAACACTCTACCCAGACAGAGATTCTGTCTCAAAAAAAACAAACAAACAAACAATAAACCTCTGCACACTAACCTCCAGTTTACATTCCAGGAAACCCAAATTTAGACAACACAGATACTGAAGTGACTTTTCAATTTTTAGATGAACAAAGTAAATCTTAGGTTAAGAAACTTGCCTAGACTCACACAGCCAGTGAGCATATAGTTAGGACTGGGACCCACCATTCTGAAATCAGATCCAAACCACCACTTTACTGCTCTGATACAACTCATCCAATAACCCGGATGCCATCCTCACAGTAGACGGCAAGAAGCAGAATAGAGTGGAGAGAGTTGCAGCAGAAGGCGGCCTCAATGGACTGTTCTCAGAGGCGGCTCCAGGTCTTCCAAACCGGAGGATGTGGTTCCACAGGTGACAGACGGGCTGAGAGACCAGAGACAGACAGTGAGGCAGCCCAGTGGAAGGCTGTGTCGTCCTCAGAGCCCAGCGGCTGGGGTGCACTGACGGAGAGCAGGACAGCAGCACAGGCCACCATGGGGAAGGGACACTGCTGTTCCCAGAGATGCCAGAGAAAGAGTCTGGGGAGAGACACCCTGGCCTCGCCCTCCTCTGGCCTCCCAGTTGTCCCCCAGTGCTTCCTGTCAGCCAGACCCATCTAGAGACCCGAAAGCCACAGAGCCTGGGTAACGTGTTCCCTGAAACACACAGCAGAGCTGGAAAAGGTCCTGGAATGGATGTCAGAACAATCCTGTATCCGGGCAGCCCAAAAGTACAGCTCACCAGCTCACAATGAGGAAGGACAGAGACCACTCTGAGGATGAAATACAACAACAAATGTGTCTGAAGCAATTTCGTCCAGTGGCCAGTCACCCTCCATGCCCCGGCACCCTGAGCACACAGCTAGGGCAGGGCCTTGCCTTTACGTGGCTCTGAGTAAGGCCTGGTACTATGTTACCACACAGTTTAGTACTGGACACGTAAAAGCATGAGGCTGATTAAGTTTCAATTATTCCGTTTAATCATGGAAATATGTGTGATATTCTGGAAGCATTTCCATCATGAAAATAGCTCGTCTATTTGACACTTTCTAAATGGGTAGAATTTCATTATCATAATTTCACTCACAGAGCACAAACGGTTGCTTGCCACTGTCAGCTAAACCAGGTGTTGATTTGTACCCGCTATTCTAGAAGGCTAGATCTGCCTTGACAATTTTATCTGCTGTTTGACAAGGCAGGAGCTAGAACACAAATTCTTTCCTCTCTTCTCAGAAGTCCTCCGTGGACTTCTCTGATGCCGCGGAAATTCTTGTGGAGAGGGTAGAGGCAGACCAGAGAAAAATTCTGAAAACAAAAATGTATTGCCAAGGATCTCCAGGCACAGTATTCAGCAATCACTCAATGTTTAATGATCCTCACTCTTTGGCCTTCCAAAGACATCTAACAAGGCATGACTACTCTCTAATTGTCCTATTTTCAAAACTACTTATATTACAGTATATTATATCCATTACCTTATCTATAGCCAGGAGAGATGTGATTTGTTCATATAGAAAGGTTACAAATGCATTTCGCTCCCTTCCACCTCGAACAAGATAACCAAGGTAATTACAACCAAAATTAGCTTGAGAGAGGATCTGGGGTTGGGGCACCCAGCTTTGCCCCCGCTGTGTGGATCTGAGCAGGCCAACTAAACTCTCTGGGCCAGTTTCCTCATTCCCAGCACAATGAAGCTAATCCAACCTGAAGAGGGCCATGACCCTTTCATCCCAGAATGGAATGATTCCACAGAAAGGCAATGAAAGTTCTACACAGAATCAGATGAACTCTTTCTTCCTTGACATGGCCCAGACATCTATTTTTGAGGTTGCTTATCAGAATTAAAAGTACAGTTTGTGGCCATGACATAGAGAAATGTCTGACCTCATTCCTTGCTCGATTGACTGTGATCTCACCCAGCAATTCTTCAGTTGGGATCAAAGGTTGTTTGACTGCAAAAAGAACAGCACGATTCTCCCTCCATATTCTTTGGCCATGTAACCTGGGAGCTCCCTCCCACTCTGGCGTTGACCAGTCAGCTTCCTTTGGCCAAGGGGATATTACCAAATGTAACACAAGGAAAGGCTTGAAAAGTACATGCACAGCTGGGTTTGTGCTCATTCTTGCACTTCTGCCACAGCCAGGACAACATGCTAAGTCTAGTAGCTTGAAGACAAAAGATACAGAGAGCATAAATGAGTCATCCTGGTCTTTCTAGCTAAAGCTACTTTACATCAGCCAACAGTTAGCTGAGCCCCCCAACAGATGAGCAAACCCAGCCAATAGCTGCCTGCCCACGTACATCAGACCACAGACACATGAATGAGATCAGCTAAAATCAGTCACACACAGATCAAAAGAAGCTAGCTGAATCTCCCAAATGCATAAGCTAAATACATTTTTATTATTATATCCCACTGAAGTTTTGTGATTGCTTATTGCACATTACCATAGCACCAGATAACTAACACATGTTCCTCACGCTACTAGTTCTCAGCCAGACTGTAACATCTATTTCTAAAACAAAGTTTTCTTCCTGGTGAAATGAGCTTAGGATATCCTGCACACCTTAACAAACATTAGTGCCTTTCAGGATCCAGAATTCCCACAATAAAGAAGTCAACTGAATTTTGCCTAATCCATTTTACCACATGAATCCCTAATCAAATTCTCCCCTAGCCTCAGACTCCAAGACGGTTTAAACCATTATCCAAAACTTTTGTTTGTCAGGCCATGTATTTTATTTCCTCTTCCAAAATGGTTAATGAATCCTTCCAAAACAAACAAACAATGCACCCTAAAAGCACTCTGACATCACAAAAGTTTGTACTGCATATGAACAAAGTCTAATTAGAAATGAAAGAGAAATGTTCCACAAATATATAAAATCTATATGTAGTCTAATTTCAACTTTCTCTCCTATTTAAACTTTAACAAAAATATAATACTGACCTTGCCATTTCCCTCCTTAACAGTCTTCAAAGGCTCCTCACTACCATCATCTTACTATACTTGTTTTTTAAAAATTAATTTGGAAGCCATTAGGCCAGATGGCATCATGGATTCCTGTGTAAGCAAATCAAAACCCACCTCACTATCAATAGAAAGATGAAACTTAAGCTTAACCAAGCAGAAACTGCCAGCTATCCTGTAACTCGGGCCTTTCCACTTTAACCAGATATTTTCTTTGCCTTGCTTCCCTAGAACATCTTAGAAAAGTCTTCCCCATCTATCCCCCTCAGTGGAGCCCTGAACCACTTACAGCCTAAGTGAACCACTTACGCTGCCCAATTCATGAATTGTTATTTGTCTGCTCAAATAAACTCTTTAGGTTTTTAATGTCTAAGTTTATCTCTGAACACGGTTTACAAGCCTTTGGTGACCTGGGCCTTGGTTCTTTACACATTCCATCTCCTCCCTTCCCAAGTGTACACACTGTCCATCCTGGACCACTTTCAATTCCATCAAATGGTCAGATGCTGCCCTGAAACACTCCAGAGCTTAGTCATACTTAATATAAACCTAAATCATGCAGTTTTGAAATAGTAGGATATGAAAGCATCAATACGTTCTCACACTCATTGGAATTAATGTAAGGCCCCCCCAGACCTTGAAATTCTTAGAGAATTGTAGTTTGGAAGCTGGCCCAGCTAAGGAAACTCTACAGTCTGTTAACAAAGTGACCACAGGGTGGTGCCATATTAGCTGGTAAATGGATATAGCCACCATTACTTGACAGAATTATTCTGAAATTGCAGGATTTGGGAATTTTAAAAAAAAATCAGACATGATTCAAACCCTCACATAAAATGTGACCTCTAGAACATGAAACTCCTCATTACTCCTTAAACACACCCAAGCCCAAATACACAGAGTTCATCCAGCTAAGTTCAATTCACCTGTCCTGCATCAGTAGAGATCATTCTTCCTGGAGGCTTCACTGAAATCTCCAAGAACAGGTTGCAAGACTCCATCAAGATGAAATTTACCTGATATTAACATTTTTCTATTGTAAACGCCTATTATTTAGCTGAGACTTCTTGATAGGAGAGATCTTTGATTATTTTAAGTGGTTCATAAATGATCACCAATGTCAGCCGGTGGGTGAATGGTGGAAGGATAAGGGGTAGATGGAAGGTGAGACGGACAATCAGGACTGGCCACTGCACACGACATGACTGATTTCTGCCATACATTCTCTCCCTAACCTCTTCCCTTCTTAACCTCAAAGAAAAATATCTGCAAACACTAGACAATAGTAGAGGAAAAAGGACCAAGAAGAAAAGAACCTTGATAATTATATCAGCTGGAAAAGAGTCATCATTATGAATTTAGAATGACTATAGACCCACATTTTTGGAAGTGAGGGCATTTGTCAAAAATATAAAAGACAACCAAAGGAAAAAAAGCAGGATCCAGCAGTGTCTTTCTTTTCCTTATCAGAGCAAAATACGCTGAAGACACATCTTTTTATATTTTAAAGAAAAACATTTTAACTCATTTGTTGTTGAGAGTGAAAGCTTCATTCTGAGACTTGTGCTATGTAACGAATGTGACCTCCCTGATGTAGCCAACGAAGATAATACTGAAGGACTTTCTTTAGAGCTCAGTGGCTCAGATTTCCTGCTTCCCATCACAAAACTCACTGGAGAAATAATTTTGTTCTCGTTCACTTTCACCTCGGACGCCAAGTTCACTGTCTCAGTTACCCTATGCCTTGTCCTCTTTAACGAGGACAGAAAGGCGTGTAAACACAGCTAAGATGCTTTAAAACCAAACAAGTCTCTGATGTTTCTTCCCATGTACCCCCTGACCTCAGACTAAACATACAATATGCCTCTTGCACTTTTAGGCAGAGTTCAGAAAATAGCCCTGCCATTGATCTAAACATGCTCCCAGTTGACACCATCTAGCAGCCTAAGGAAATGTCACACGGATGATCTTTCGGCTGGGTATGTGTACAGCCTTGTTCTGTGGGGTTTAATTTTATTTGAACTTTCCTTTAACCCCTTAGCTACTATATCTGAAAATAAGGGCAATATTTGTATTTTCACAAGCTAGAAAAACCCAAAACAATTTTCTGTGGATTGTTTTAACGCTAAAGTTAGGCAAAGGCCTAAACTGCTGTTGCTGCTCCTTACTTTCCTCTGCATTACAGTTCCTTATTGTTAGAACCCCTTTCAAAAGCCCCACCTAAAAAGACAAAAAAGAACCTGGCCACGGGTTGTGTCAGGACAAACACATCAGTGGCGGTAGCAGGAGTTGGTTCCCTCAAATATCAACCTTAAAGATGTGGCACAGCCCAACATCTCCGAATAGTTCTGTCCTTTGGAAACTTGTTAACCTTTCAAGAATTCATTCCTGCCTCCTACAGTCTGTTTTTCTGTGTGCATTCCTTCAAAAGACATCTGCATCTCCATGGGAAGAGATAAAAGTGATACCAAATAAAACCAAGAGCAAACTTCAGAAGGACTTCTCAAGTCAAGGCCCCCAAATAAAGAATAATTTCTCCACTCTGTTCTTTCTTTTCCCTCTTTCACCCTCCTACAAAGTTAAATCCCTCAAGGTTGTTTATTCTCCTCATTTACAAAAGCATCCGTTGAGGAATCAAATCAAGATCCCTTTTGCAGGGGGAAGCCCAGTCGGCTAATCCCCTGAGAACATGCACCAGTCACCAGCCTCCCAAAAGCATAACCCCATCCATCCCGTGTCTCCTGCCAATGCTGTTCCTTACTTGGCCATGAATGGTTACAGTCAGCCCCAGCAACTTCTGTACCCTGCATTATATAATCTCCTAAAACATCAGCTGAGAGTTTAAAAGCCACATTTTTAAATAGCACCCAATTAATAATTGTAATAATAATGAAAGAATTGCCAAACTGCCACGTGAATTCTGAAGCCAAAAGCTAAGGCTCAGCTAAATGAACCAAGATTATTCTTCCACCTCCTTCCCCCACCCATCATTTTCTTAATGTTCCATTTAGGGCTGGAACTTACTGGAACTAGATAATGAGAAATGTTAGGATTTTATATGGCGAAGTATATTCGATATTTTAACATTGATTGAGCACTACCTATACCTGAAAATAAAGATAAAAATTATTGACAGCGGATCTCAATGAAATCACAAGAAAGAAGCTTCTAAAAGACTTTGCCCTACTCACTCAGCAAATGCTTTACTAATAGGTAAAGTAATAAACGTCCTAAGGCACTGAGGATGCCACAGTACCACAGGGTACGAAAGAGCAGAGATTTCTACTCTCAGAGAACCTTCCTTGTGGACAGCGAGATTGACACCAAACAAAAATAAGTCAGCAGTCTGGATCCTGGGAAATATTAAAGATTATAGAGAGAAAAGCTAAAACAAGGGAAAGAAGTGCAAGTTGTATGGATTGCAATGAAATAACAGGAGGGCAAAGGGAGGCCCCAGTGGCCAAGATTGGAAGCAGGTGAGGGAGAAAGCCCCACAGATATTGGGAAGAAAGGTTTCCAAACCAAGAGAGGACATGCAAAGGGCCTGGGGGCTGCAACAAACAGCAGCTGGCCAGGGAAGTTATGGAGGAGTGAACAAGAAAGAGAGTAGTAATGGATGAAGTCAAAGATAAAAAGGAAGGGGCCGTGCCAGACCCTGAGGGCCCTTGTAAGGGCTTTGGCTGATGTTCTGAAGGAGGTAGGAAGGGACAGCTTGACATGACGCTATCTTAAAAGGATCACTCAGGCTGCTGTGTGCAGAACAGACTGTAGGCGGGCGAGGGCGTTAAGCAGGGAGACCAGCTCAGAGGCTCTTGCGGAATTCAGGTGAAGGAGGACGATAAGGAGAAGGCAGTGACGCAGGTTATTTGCGAAAGGTTTTGAATGTAGAACAAACATTTACTGATGAACTTGATGGCAGTACTTGAAGGTAGACATTCTTTTTTTTTATTTCCCCGATTAAAACACCTGGTAAAACTCCCCAGTCTGTGTTCAGTCCAACAGTATCGGACATGATACGCTCATTTATACCTGCAGCTGGGATGTTTTGTTCCTTTGGTCCACTCAAGCTTAGCATGACCACTTCCAACTGTAGTACTGGCGATCGCGGAAATCATTTGCCATTTACCCAGGTTCAACATCCCTTTCTTTGTTTGTTTTTTTTTTTTCTCCTTCTCTGTCTTCCCCACTAGGAATCCAGACATGCAAATCCACATTGCCCTACCTTGTACACCTCTCTCTGTCTTCGTTTCTATCACCCACTACCCCTCTGGTTCTGATCCCAGCAACCTCCCGGGGGGCTCACTGGCTGCAGCCTCTCCCTCATCAAACCTGGTTCTGATCCCAACACCCTCCCGGGGGGCTCACTGGCTGCAGCCTCGCCCCCATCAAACCTGGTTCTGATCCCAACAACCTCCCGGGGGGCTCACTGGCTGCAGCCTCTCCCCCATCAAACCTGGTTCTGATCCCAACACCCTCCCGGGGGGCTCACTGGCTGCAGCCTCTCCCCCATCA
>NW_003852420.1:6836182-6837706 GCF_000181295.1 Otolemur garnettii
CCCCCATCAAACCTGGTTCTGATCCCAACACCCTCCCGGGGGGCTCACTGGCTGCAGCCTCTCCCCCATCACACCTACCCTGCCAACTGCCAAGGGCATCGTGTCCCAAATCACAGGGTCTATGATGGAACTTCCCCTGCTTGCAAGCACTCTTCTCTGCCCCCTGGCCTCCAAGGATCTCACCCAGTGGCGTGACACAGAGGTCCACTCTCCAGCCTCCCGCCCTGCCCCTGCATGCCCACGATCTGGGGACTGAAAGGGCATTCCTGCTCATCCTCACACTGTAACTGTCACACACGGGTTTTCTCAGCCTAGAGTGCCCTCCTTCCTTCTCCCTCCTGGGCAACGGCTCCTAAATCTACTCATCCATGGAGACTCAGCTAAAATCATGACCCTCCATAAGAAACATCCCTGACCACTCCGGCCCTCATTCAGGTGGTATGAGGCCCTCTTTATCCAATTCTTCCACTGAAACCTCAAGTCACAGGTGCAGACCACATTTCCTAGTAGATACAACTTTCAAGATCATAAACCAACGTCTATTTGTTTTTAGACCCTCCACTGAGTCACACAGATATGAGCATTCAGTACCAATTTACGGCATTAAATTGTTCCAGGGAAGGAAATGAACTGAAACGATGGTCACCATCTTTATCTCAATCTCTGAAAGTGAGGATTGAAAAACTAGAATACAAAAGGATACAGAATCTTCGACTACCACAGAGGCTCAGCAGGTATCTCCCAGTCTGGTATTTGGGTTCCTTCACTAACTTCCACCTTAGATTCACAGCAGGCCACAGAAGAACTAGCCGAGACGTTTGGTTAGGGTTACCTCCTGGAGAGCCAGCTCACAGGGACTGGTGGCCCAAGATGTAATCTGACCAATCTTTGGCTTATGGTCAGACAAGACACTGGCTTCACGGGAGAGTGGACGGGAATGGAATGAGCAGTTCTGGCCCTACAACCACAAAGTGCAGCCATGGCTGAGACTTCCAGGTGTAAATCTGGGGTCACATGGTAGTAAAAGCAAACAGTAAAAAAAAAAAAAAAATGTTGGCTTTTAGTCAGGCACTTATAGTCCATCGCCAGGCAGGAATTCCTGCTCCATCTCAAACTACCATGCAGCCTCAGCCACTATATCCCCAAGGATACAACTTCCTTGACTCACAGCTGTCACAATGGAGGGTGAGGTCCCCAGGAAACTATGTCCTTATATTCCCTAAACAGACTACTCTCAACTTCTCTCATCAACTTATATATTCTCAGCGCATCACAGCAGCTCACTCCTGTAATCCCAACATTCTGGGAGGCCAAGGCAAGTAGACTGCTTGAGCTGAGGAGTTTGAGACCAGCCTCAGCAAGAGCAAGATCCCATCTCTACTAGTCAGGTGTTGTGGCATGCACCTGTAGTTCCAGCTACTTGGTAGGCTGAGGCAAGAGGATTCCTTGAGCCCAGGAGTTTGAGGTTGCTCTGTGCTGTGACACCACAGTACTCTGTGGAGGAGATAGAATGAGACTTTGTCT
>NW_003852420.1:6838009-6841555 GCF_000181295.1 Otolemur garnettii
CTGGGGATTCGAACCCGCCACCTTAGGTGTATGTGGCTGGCGCCTTAGCCGGTTGAGCTGTAGGTGCCGAGCCACTATCTATAATTTTTAACTCATGCAAATAACAAACATTTGCTAGTACCTAACAGGAGCCATGCACTGCCACTGCGGCCCTGAGGAAGTCATGAGTCTCCTTTGCTTTCCATCCTTCGTAGGCCTCTAGGCCTTCAGTGAGAGGCAGACAGTGATCAAGTAGCCACCCAAGTGTCAAGTTACAAAGCATGCTTAATGTGGTGACGGAAAGAGAGAGAGAAAAGAGGATAAAACTTAATCTGGAGGGTCCCATGTTCCCCTCAGGAAGTGATATTTGAGCCAAGATCTAAGCAGTAAGTCTGAAGTTACCTGACAGATGAGGGATGGAGACACAAGAGAACCTTCTTACCCAGGGTCATGGAAAGACACAGAGGAGAAAGGGGAGAGGAACATTGGAGAAACTTAAAAAAAAAAAGTGAAGCTGGAACACGAATAAAGGAGAGAATGGCTCAAGAAATGTTAGAAGGCAGAAAGAAAGTCAGACAGCTTTCTGGACCATGGAAAGAAATGTTATCTGAAACCTCAGAGCAACAGGTGGGCACGGAGAGTTCCTTCGAATAACCCTCCTCATACAAATGTCCTCTACTTATCTGCCATTGCCAGCTCGGACCCTAATTCACAACCCACATCAGCCCCTCAGAGAAAATCTTTAACACAGTACTAGGCTCTATCAACTACAAATGATTGGATGGGCAGCAAACAATATGAGCCTCCTGGGAGCCCTGGAACCGAGAAGCACACAGGCAACTGGTGTTGAGCACCTATCTGAAAGTTGACAAGAACAGTGGGGACTGCAGACACGTTGGGCCATGTGCAAAAAAAGGTATGGTTGTAAATGGCCAAGTCTTCTCCTGACAGCTGGCCCTGTGATGCTGTGATAGGATGCAGTGGGAGCAGTCATCCCTGAGGCTTCTGACCTGAGCCCCTGCCTAAAGGGAACGGGCAATTCCCACTTTTGAACATTTGCAACGTTGCCTCTTGGAACCCAGCGCTCTTGCTGGGAGAAGCCCAAGCCACAAGGAAGAGAACTAAGATGCTCCAGTTGACATCCTAGCTGAACTCCCACCCTATAGCTACATCAGTTGCCCACCCTGTGAAGGAGCCTCACATTCCAGCTCATTTGAACACCCAGAGAACTGCAATCCCACCCAGTGCCACGTGGAGCAGAAGAACTGCCCAGCTGAACCCAGTCAGCTCAAGACTGAGGAAAGATACTAAATGGTGGCTGTTGTTTTAAGTCAATATTTTTTGGGGTGGTTTGTTACAAAGCAAGAGATTACTAAAACAGAAAGAGAGAAGAGTAGCAAATAAGATAAGGAAAGAATAAAACTTGAGAGGCTCCCTGCCTGACAAGGAGATTAAGCTGAATTCTGGCTTTGGTGCTCTAGTTCCATGAGATCCACTTGGACCGTGTTCCTGTCTCCGTAATTCCTAAGACTGCAAGTTTCTTGACAATAAAATGACTTTAACATGACCAGCTCAAAGGGTTTCTGTTTAACACCCATGTGCTATCATCACCCGCTTGCTCATGCCCCTGCAGTGGCATTGATTAATCAGTGGCCTAATCAATGAGCAGCACTCAGAAACTCATTGGGCCTACAACTGTGGTATTAATAAGACAGTCTTCACCAATGACCCTGGCTTATGATATCAACATTACTAATCCCCAAAACTTTAGGGACTAGAATAATTAGAAGGCATAAGGCACAAATATCTCTTGTGGTAGGGCTATCAGATAGGTTCTGCTAGCCAGGTGGTTGTGAAGTATGGATGCCAACATAATCCTTAGTAAATGAAGAGGGAATTCACTGTATTACCGAGCAATCCATCCTATTTCCGCATTTTAGGCAATTCTATAGTAATACAAGGTAATTATAGAATGGGCAATTTGGTTTAAGTACAGACAAATCTGAGCAAAGAAATATATTGATAGAAGATCCTGAGCAATCTATCTCCCTGCTTCAAAGATGCTAATGAATTAGTAATATGCATTGCTCAGTATTTAGAAATTTGCCACATGACATCTAGCAATATGCTTCTCATTGAATATCTAAATATTCTCGAAGACATTTTTGTTTTGTTTACACTGTAATATTTTTAAAGCATTATGCATAATCTGTATTATTTCCACCCGTTAAGTGTTAAGGATCAGATTACCATTCTATCCCAGGGAACCGAGATCAGGCATTCCTCTGAACCCCACCAGCATTTTGCCTAAATCACATGCCTCACTGATTCTCCAAACCACCAATAAATTGCCCACATTTTTCATGCCATTCCTCCTCTTCTTACTCTGATAAATGTATCAGCCTTTAAGAAAACTCAGTTCAATGTCACCTGCTCGCTGAAGCATTTCTGTTATTCACCAATTTCTCTGCTTCTTGTTGACAGACTTACCGACACACTCAGACACATGAAACTCTCTCTATACCTATATTTTAAAATATGTATAACTATTGGTTTTAACTTCTATTTCCCAGCTACATTGTGATTTCCTTGAAAGCAGTGATGAAATACTATTCATTATGAAGCCCACGATCCTTCACAAAGTGCCTGAATCACAATAGGCCCTCTGTAAACAGGTACAGAATAAATCTTTTCTGTTGCCATAGTGTCATTCTAGGCACCCTGAAATGCCCTTCACATCAGCATTATTAAAAAACAAAACAAAAAAACTCTCAAGAAATAAATTATAGCCCATGAAAGGGATAAGAAACATAAGAAATTAGGAGGAAAATACTTAACCTAAAACTAGCATGCCTGACAGAAGTCTCTGAAATTTACAGATGGATAGATCCATTTCACCCTCTGTTTCTCTAAATTACATATTATTCCATCTTATAGAGTTAAATACATTATAATTAAGTGCATACATGGTCACAATAAGGCAGAGCTTCTAATTTTCAATTCACTACTCAAACAGAGCTACCCATATAGCAGGGGAAAAAAATAAATTGCCAATTACAACCCAAGGCGCCCTCTATAAATGTCTTCTGTAGTAAGCAGGCCTTCTTTCGTTACTGCATCCTCCATGCTGCGTATCCTTAGGGCTCAAGTACAGTTTATGCCTCATTACTTTGTATCTTCATAACGTCTCTAGCTGTTTCATATCATCCAGTTCTGTCTAGAGAGCACATGGCTCAAAGACCTTGCCTCAGTCAGGGTCCTAGCAGGAAACAGATGGAACACTCAAAAGGAGCCACAGGGGGAGTTTAAAAAGGAGTTATTTACCAGGGGTGGGCAGGGATTAGGCCTGCAGGAGTAGAGGGACAGATCTGTGTGACCTCAGAGAAAGCAGCTGTGCTCTAGCAAAGGGCATTGTGGCAGATTCTGTGGCTTCCAGGAGGGGGACAGAGACAACTCAATTATGTTGGCAAGAGAATTCCAGGAACAAACGCCCTGCTCTCACGGCTCTGCCCCTTCTTGTCTTCCCCAGGCCTAGCACTGCCTGAGCCCTGCAGGAGCCAGAGGGCC
>NW_003852420.1:6841826-6847192 GCF_000181295.1 Otolemur garnettii
GGAGGACAGCAGGCTGGAGACCCAGCAGAGTGGCTCCGGAGAGGTAACCGGGAGGACAGCAGGCTGGAGACCCAGCAGAGTGGCTCCGGAGAGGTGAACTGACTATCCAGCCCTGCTGGCCTCAGCCTCAGTCCTTCCTTCTCAGCTCCATTTCCCCTACACCGAGCGACCTATGGATAGAAAGAATGAGAAAGAGCCGAGAGCAGGAGTCTGTCACACGGGAGCCACACGGTGTGGAGGAGACCCACTTGGACCCATTCCCTTTCTTCCTCAGTCAGTGCACACGGCAGTTGCCCGTGCTCTGCCCAGATCCTTCCAGTTCCTGAGCCCATGCAAGTGGCCTTCCTCTGGGAACCGAAAGCCCCTTGACTTGGAGACGTAACAAGTGCTTGGAGTAAGGTTTCCAGGAAAATCCTTTAAATCATGACTTAGGAGTTGGTAAATAAACAGCCCATCTCCTCACCTCTCCAGTGAGACAATCCTGAAGCATATTCTACCCAGTTTCCAAAAGGGCCCAGGACAGAGAAGCCTCGGGTCCCGGTGGGACCTGCTTATCAGCACACACTGTATTGCTCCTGTCTTTGCTCATCTCACTTCCCCAACTGCCGACCCCTCCCACGGAAGCTCCTTGCACTCCAGATCCTCACTCAGACCAGCTCAGGGGGACGCCCGCCTAGGGCGGGCATTTGGAAGAACTCGCACCTCTGAGAGCGACTCATCTAGAGAGCGTGACGGGGATGTGTGTGCAGCAGCCGCACCTCTGAGAGCGACTCATCTAGAGAGCGTGACGGGGATGTGTGTGCAGCAGCCTCTGCCCACAGTGTCTGCTCTGTACCAAAGTGAAATGAACGTGCTGACCCTGAGGTGGCAAAGTTCTGACTTCCAGTCCCTGGCGTGGCCGTCTCCCAGCTTGGCTTTGGATTCGTCCTGTAAACTTCACCAAATAATTCACCCTCCCGGCTTCAATTTTCTCATCTGTCAAATGAACTTAGATAACAGGACCTCTAAGTATCTTGTCCAGGTTTAAAGTTTCCTGGGAATTTACAGCAGTAAAAGGGACAAGACACCCCAGTACGAGGACTGACAGCAAACTCCATCCTTCACAGTATTTTCTTAGACTTAAGTAATGCAGAGGAAGCAAAAAGCACTTCGCAGCATCATAAAAAAATAACTCCTAGAAATGAAAGATTTAACCTATTAGCCAAATGGCTATTGGATATTATTTTTAATCAAGTTTCTTACATCTGACAGCATAAAAATAATATATAACTCATAAACCTTGTATAAACAACTATTGACAGCCACTTAATCTACTATAGAGTATACTTACAAAATAATCAAGACTGGAAAAGAAAAAAATCAGGACTGGAAATTCACTACAAATTAATACTCTCAAGAGACAAATGGAGCCCTGTTCTGTAGCGCTGGTTCTGGTGTAACTTCATATGTGTCCTTGGGCAAATCATTTCTCCCTCATCCCCTATCCCTAGCACAGCACCTTCAAGGGAAAAAAAAACTAGGATACGCCATAAACAATTACAACTAAGGAATTTAATTATTGCCCTTAGCTTGAGATTTTTTTTTTTAAGATATAAAAATTGATGTTCGTTTGTTTGTTTTTGCCTTTGGGGGATTTGTTGGTCTTTTCAGCTTTAATGGGGTACACTTGACAAATAAAAAAATGCTTTGAGTCTCGGGGCGGGGAGCACAGTGGTTATGGCACCAGCCTCATACAACAAAGTTGGTGGGTTCAAATCCATCACAGGCCAGCTAAAAAACAATGACAACTGCAACAGAAAAAAAAAGAAAGAAAGAAAGAAAGAAAAACAGTCTGGCGTTGTGGTGGGCACCTGTAGTCCCAACTACTTGGGAAGCTGAGGCAAGAGAATTGCTTAAGCCCAAGAGTTTGAGGTTGCTGTGAGCTGTGACGCCACAGCACTCTACCAAGGGTGACATAGTGAGACTCTGTCTCAAAAAAAAAAAAAATGCTTTGAGATACATATACATTGTGACAAAGAAGAAGAGTTGCACAACCTGTATCATTTTGACAACTGCTTCCTACTCTAACATCCCCTCTTGAAATGACACAGAATATAGTAACCCAAAATTCTACCGTTTAAATGACTATATTCCTGTCTTGAAAGCTATTGCCTTCTGCTAAAGCAACCATCCTGGGCTAATGCTTAGCTAGTCGGTAGCAAAAGTCATTGGATCCTGAACTTCCATAAACTGATTCTTAAGGGAAAAAAAAACGGTGCTTGACACCCTGTACTGTGGAATAAAGAAGATCCTATTATATTTCTAGTTCTCATATTTAAAATAATGGCAAAAGTCATTCTAGCCACCAGTCATGAGCAAGACCACTCTGACGGGTGGTCTAGGCCTCTTGTCAATACCGTCTGGAGATACACAACAAACCAACCAAAACAAGGAGGAAGCAGGTGGGAGGAACAGAGGATGTGACCCAGGACAGATGATCAGAAGGATTTCAACAGTGCTTTCACTCTTGTCCTCATCTAGCACATTCCTAACAAATGTATCACCAGAAAGTAATAAAATGAAAAACCTGAAAGTAACAATGAGCCTCTGGGAAGGACTATTTGGAACTATCAGGGCTGTTGCTACTTTCTTTTTCTTTCTCTAGGCAAACAAAACTGTGGGTATTGGGCCCTGGCACCTGTAGCACAGTGGTTACAGCGCCAGCCACATACACCAAGGGTGGTGGGTTGCAACCAGGCCCCGACCAGCTAACTGACAACGACAACTGCAACAAAAAATAGCCGGGCATTGTGGCAGGCGCCTGTGGTCCCAGCTACTTGGGAGGCTGAGGCAAGAGAATAGCTTGAGCCCGAGAGTTTGAGGTTGCTGTGAGCTGTGACGCCACAGCACTCTACCAAGGGTGACATAGAGAGACTCTGTCTCACAAAAAAAAAACTGTGGTATTGAAAACAGGAACCAAAAGGAAAGTTCTAATTTTGTACCTTTCTGGGTACACTATCTGAAAAGTGGCTTCCTTCCAACTTCCTCCACCATGAAGCCTAGTCAGCTGCTCCTCTGTGATATTTCTTCTAAGTTTCAGGATCAAGAAGAAAAAGGATAGGGGGGGAAAATGAGGTTATACAATGTCATTTACCAAAAATATATTAAGTCATTTTATTGTAACCATGAATTTGTACAGAGTTGTAAGTACACTAGAAGTATAAGTTTTTTCATTAACAGTATTACCAAGACGAAAAATAGTGGGAAATGTTAGTTACGTGGGAAATGTTAACATGAATAACTACAATTTATATAATTACCTGTGTCAGTCAGTGGTTCTCAAAGTTGGATGCACAACAGAATTTCCTGGGAAACTTTAAAATTTGGAAGCCCAGGACATACCCAAGACCAGTTAGGTTACATCAGCACCTCTGGCAGTTGTGCACCAACAGAAATGGCCCAGGTGATACTGATGTGCAGACAAGGTTGAGAATAACTGGCCTATGTTATGCTAAATTAATGTCAATGGGAGCAAAAGACAATGCTTTGAAGGAGACCTTCACTTATCAAAAATCCCCCTCTGGCCTGTGACAGTTGGATGGCTTTGCCTCCACACTCTTAGTATGTCTTAGGCTGTTTCTCCAGCCTACCTGGAGGTTGGTACTGACGCCCTGAAGGGTTTAGGGGCAAAGGAGACTAAGGAAGAAGCACGATGAAGTCAGAGGCAGTAACACCGCGCAGCAGGGAGAGCTGGTGTCCACAGGGATCTGCAGGAATGACTCACTCACAGGAAAGAAAACTCCTCCATGGCCATCAGCTCCCGCAGCCTCAGCCCCTTTTCCAGCAGCAGTCCCAGGCAAACTTTCATCCTTTCATTCGCATTTGATTTACTAGCCATGTGGCCTGGTCCTAGCTCATCCAGAGTCATCAAGAAGTTACAGGTCACAGAGGCTCCTCCTGCACTGGCAGGCTTGTAGGGATAACAAATTTTAAAAGAAATTGCAACTCGGTGTAATAAGAAAAGTAGAAGTATGCACAAAACACAGTCACAAAATCCACAGGGAATAATTACCTCTGGGTAAAGGGTAATTCAGACTACAGGACCAACATTAAAAAAAATAAAAAACTCACAAAGCGGAGAAGATACGAAATAGGAAACTGAGGTTCTTTCTTTCTCTTTCTCTCTCTCCCTCTTCCTTCTTTCTTTCCTTCCTTTTCTTTCTTAGAGGAAAGAATCTCCTTTCTTAAAGTAGGTACAACGTTAACAAATTGCTCTTTTGATTTTCCTGCTTTGAAGACTAAGAAAAATCACACCCAATTCTCATATGTAAAACTATAATTTGCTTTACTTAAACTAGCAAAGTTCCTTTCTAGACTGTTTTCATGCATACTGCTTATTATTTTACTATTTTTGCACAGGTGAGATATGAAAATACACTCCTCGGGGGGAAAGGCATCGTGACTACGACAAGCTTCTGACACCATAGTAGAAACAGCCCCCAGATGTCTAGGGAAATGCTGGGGGTCCACCTGAAGGTCCGATGGGTGTGTGCACTGTCTTCCAACTGAGCTACCCTCAGGCGTGGCCGATGGGGAGGTCCCTCCCGGTTACAACTTCATAGATGAAGGGTGCCCAGACCAAGGTGAACTAAGCTTAGAATAAGCTCCTAAAATGAATTTGACATGTTTCAAACAACAGGGAGTTTGAAAGATTAACTTGGGTCACTCAGTACTCAAAGAAAAGTCAGAAGGCTCGGAACTAGCAGAGGACCTTTTTACTATGAATTATAAACAAAATGCATTTGTAGCCCACTTTTCAAAACAGCTCTAATAAAATTTTTTTGGTACATACAGTGTAATAATAATATCAAGAACTGTACTGGGCTCAACAAATATTTGCAACTGTGTAAAATATAACTTAACAGGATGAGAGAAAGGGGGCCCTCCGATACCTAGCTGAATGGCTTTCTGTGTGTTCCTGGTAAAAATGGCGGGGCACAGGAGGTACAGTGGGGACGTAACTGACCACTGCATTATTCCTCGGGCTTTCACATAAATAAAAGTTACTGCTGCTAGTTTAAGAAAAGTCTACTGTTTTTTCACCCTCTTTCCATGAACAAGAAAACAAAGACTCTGGTTAGTTAAGTAACTAAACCAAAGTCCATGCAAAGAGAAGTAGGGTCACACTAGACCTCAGAGCCACACGTCCAACTTCATTATTTATGATGCCCTTCCTCGTAAGTTCACCTACTTGCCAAAATCTATTCCTACCAAATAAAAATCAATATTCACATCACTTTCGTGGTCTGCAGCAGACATGAGCAGACAGGCAAACATTCTGAGTTGCCTGATGCACCGTCCCAGCGGAGGTCCGGCCAGATTCTGCA
>NW_003852420.1:6847212-6849008 GCF_000181295.1 Otolemur garnettii
AGAATAAGCTCCTAAAATGAATTTGACATGTTTCAAACAACAGGGAGTTTGAAAGATTAACTTGGGTCACTCAGTACTCAAAGAAAAGTCAGAAGGCTCGGAACTAGCAGAGGACCTTTTTACTATGAATTATAAACAAAATGCATTTGTAGCCCACTTTTCAAAACAGCTCTAATAAAATTTTTTTGGTACATACAGTGTAATAATAATATCAAGAACTGTACTGGGCTCAACAAATATTTGCAACTGTGTAAAATATAACTTAACAGGATGAGAGAAAGGGGGCCCTCCGATACCTAGCTGAATGGCTTTCTGTGTGTTCCTGGTAAAAATGGCGGGGCACAGGAGGTACAGTGGGGACGTAACTGACCACTGCATTATTCCTCGGGCTTTCACATAAATAAAAGTTACTGCTGCTAGTTTAAGAAAAGTCTACTGTTTTTTCACCCTCTTTCCATGAACAAGAAAACAAAGACTCTGGTTAGTTAAGTAACTAAACCAAAGTCCATGCAAAGAGAAGTAGGGTCACACTAGACCTCAGAGCCACACGTCCAACTTCATTATTTATGATGCCCTTCCTCGTAAGTTCACCTACTTGCCAAAATCTATTCCTACCAAATAAAAATCAATATTCACATCACTTTCGTGGTCTGCAGCAGACATGAGCAGACAGGCAAACATTCTGAGTTGCCTGATGCACCGTCCCAGCGGAGGTCCGGCCAGATTCTGCATTGCCTTCTTCTTTCAGCTCTCACGCTAGGAACAGGACACGTGTCCTTTTTGCGACCTTTCCGGTGCCACGCTTTTCACAGTTTTGTGGGTTTTTAAACGATAATTGTTCTATTTGAAGTGTCCTCCCATGTTAGTGCTAGAGTTCTGTCTCGCATTCCCAAGTGCAGGAGGACTGTGACGTGAAAAAGTACAAGTGCTTTAGACAAAAGCACCTCCCATATTCTCACAGCCAATGACACGAGCTTTACCCATTACATAGGGATTTTAGAATTTTTCATTTACCTGGATATCTTTTAGTATCATGGAGAACGTTACCTAATTTGATAGACACATAATCAGCAAAAGAAAACTCCTATTAAGTCACCTCATCCAAAGATTAATAACCTTATTTTCATAGATCACCAAAGAGCTCCATGGATATAATAAGGGGCTCTATAAACTTGGAGGGCAAAAATAATTACATAATTATTTTCACCAACCTGAAATGGAAGTCTAGCTTTTTCTCCAATTACGAATATAAATTATACACCACAAAAGTATTACCAGCATTAGTGACTTGTTTTTCATCGAAAATTTTGTACATTTTCCCATCACATAGGAATTGTTATAAATACTACAAAATAACGTGGTACTTGTGCTGGGCGCGATGGCTCACACCTGTAATCCTAGCACCATGGGAAGCCAATGCCGGGGGACTGCTTGAGCTCAGGAGTTTGAGATTAACCTGAGCAAACACAATACCCTGTCTCTAGTGAAAATAGAAAAATGAGCTGGGCATAGTGGTGTACACCTGTAGTCCCAGTCACTCAGGAGACTGAGGCAAGAGGATCTCTTGAGCCCAGGATTTTGCAGTTGCAGTGAGCTACGATGACGCATTGCGCTTTACCTGCGGCAACAGAGCAAGACTCTGTCTCAACAACAACAGAACTGTGCTAATCAATAATTCAAATTACAGTAGTTACTGGGTCATTTCATGTGTGAATAATATGTACATATATTATCCTAGCACACATTTACTTACTATTTTTATAACTGAATTTCAATATAATAGCTTCCTTTGTCGC
>NW_003852420.1:6849335-6851784 GCF_000181295.1 Otolemur garnettii
AAATAACATCAATGTAACAAAGACACAAGCACAAATCCCAGAGGGGAAATGGTGACGATTTTACAATACATACATGAGTCCCTCCCAGCCTCCCGAGAAGAGGAATCGCCCTGGTGGAGAGTCAGTGCCCCTGGGGAGACAGTGTGTCACTCGTGTCTCTCCACCACTCTCCAAGCCTCCTACACTCCAGCCACGAGAAATGAACTGTCCGCCAGGCCTGCCACGCTCTGGCCTGCCTCCTCGCTCAGACAGGGACACAGAAAAGGAGGCTGGGCATCTGCCTTTACGATAAGATAGATAATTACAGTCATAAGAATAAAGTTAATGTTTAGGGAGCAGTTAGTATGTGCCAGCCACTGTGCTAAGCAATTTACCTGTGTCACCTCATTTGATCTTCCCAACAGCTGGGAAATTATGAATCTAATTTCAGAGATGAGGACACAGAGGCACAGTGAGAATCAGTAAGATGCCCAAGGCACCACGATAGGCGTGGAAGAGCTGGGATCCACATGGGCATCTGGAAGCTGTGCCCTTCCCTGCTGACTGCCCTGGAAGGAGCTGATCTCATTCCTTCGTTCAACCAGGGAAGAAGTTATGGGTCACAGAGATTCAGCGATTTCTTATCAGTGAGGACCCAAGGTAAGATTCAGAGCTCAACTTCTAGGTAGCTACCTGACTCTAGCTTTAGCTTAAGATTTTAGTTCAGAAGGAGGGGAGGAAAGAAAGAAAGAAGGAGGGAGGGAGAGAAGGAAGGAAGAGGGAAGAGAGGAAGTGAAGGAAGGAGGGAGGGAAGAAGATAGGTTGATAAACCAGTTAATCCGTTGTTCAATAAATCAACTGACTGGTCAACAGATGGACAGAAAGATTAACAATCAGACAGAAAAAATTCTTCATTCTCAGCTACCTCCAGCACAAAGCTCATCTGTCCAGAGGAGAAAATCAGTCATTGCTCCTCGAATCATGAGAATAATGTAAAGATAGGGTGATGCCTGGGGCTCAAAGGAGTGGGGCACTGGCCCCATATGCCAGAGGTGGCAGGTTCAAACCCAGCCCCAGCCAAAAAACTGCAAAAAAAAAAAAAATAATAATAACAATAATAATAACGTAAAGACATCTTGTAAACACCACTCCTAAGCATGCTCTACGTTCATGTAATTCCAAATGACGTTATTACATGCTGGCCAAGAAGCTCACCACTGAAGAAAAGACAACCAGACAAGAGAGGGCGAGCTGCCTTCCCAGGAAAATCTCAGAGACTCTTTTCACAAAGAAGAGTGGACTTTATTTTCTCAGTCCAAATTACCCTCCTATGTTCCAAGGAACATCATGAACACGACGGTCTGTGTTAGTACACAGAAACAATGACCAACTTGGCAATGCCTGGACGTCACATTAATTTCTTGCTTGTCTGATCACAACTTCAATTCACTTTACCTTTAAAAAAGAAGTTTCTTCCAGTTAACCAGCGTGCAAAGTCAACAAGAAAGATTGCCAGCCCCCAACGCACGAGATCCGTTACATTTGCTCCTAACCTTGGAACTCATTTATAATATTATGTGCAAACATCATCCACGGGTTTCATGGGAAAACGATCCAAACACAGAAAACATCTGCTGTGAGAGTCTTTCCATGACTTCAAGGAGGAAACACTTGCAGTGACATTAGTGTCTGTTTTCTGGAGCTGAAGCCGCTTTCCACTTCGAAAATTATTCATTTACTACGAACCAGCTAGACGACACATCAATTATAGTAATTTATCTTTTAAACTCAAAAGAAGAAGATCTAAGCAGACATTTTGAAGTCATTCATGCATTTACCATGTTATCATACAGATAAAGATTTATATTTGGTGTGGAGAGGGTGGTAGCTGGCTGCAGACTTCAGAAAGTCAGGCATTTTCCCTCTGGATGGCAAGGCTTACTCTGCAGTTTCGCAGAGGCTGCCTTAAATAGCGTTGGCATGTAAATGCTCTAACTAGGCACTACATTAACAATGAAAGATCAATGAAAGTTCACACCTTGCTAGAAGCCAGACTTCCCCAAAGACTTAAAGCAGAGCTCTGGCTTAACACTGCCCGCTGCTGCTTCGGATTTTCATTTTGAGTAGCAACGAGGTAGTACAAGGAGCTTAATTTGTTCCCAAACTTGTTACTAAATACATAATTTTATATTAAAAATACAATGCACAGAGGATGTCAAAATGAGCCAAGAACTACAAACTAGATACAACCAAGAGGAGTTCCAAAGGAACAAACAAAGTCTATATATAGAAAACGACTATCTTAACCAAGGGATCTGTTTGCAGAACTGTTTTTCTTCTTTCTTTGGGATCTAGCTCCATGTAAGGCAATTAAATCAAAAGAATATGTCATGGAGACAGTAAAGAAGCAAAAAAAAGAATTATGAAGAAGTATTTCATGGTTAAAATGTTGCAAGGAGGTTTAAATGCT
>NW_003852420.1:6853233-6855037 GCF_000181295.1 Otolemur garnettii
TATGATGCCACAGCACTCTACCCAGGGTGACAGAGAGACACTGTCTAATAAAAAACAAACTATTAAAATGCGAAATATTATGTGCATTTTACCACCACCACAATAGAAAGTAAATTAGATAATTAAATTACTTAATATGGGCAGAGCGCCTAAAGTATCTACTCTAAAACTATGTCAAAGATCTTAAAAGAGATCAGGGCTTGATCAAGAAATCTTTAGAGGCCCAACAAGAACCATCAATAGAGATTTGGAGAGGGAAACTATTCTACGTAAAAACTGAAGTAGTTTACTTTTTTCTGATTATAATATGTGATCACTGGTGAAAACTTAGAAGATACACAAACCATAAAAAAAAAGAAAGCTCCAATCACGCATACGCTCACCCCAGGGCCGCTCTCCCAAGATGCACAGTGTGGACGCAAGTGCAGAAGGAACATCTGGGAAACCAGAGGCTCTGGAGGCAGCCGACAGAGCTGGACCCCGGACCCCACTCTCCACACAGTCGACAGCAGGCCTTGTGCCCAGGCCTTTGATCACCTTCATAGTCACGGTGTGTTCCCTGCAACAGCATCCCCTGGGAGCTGGTTAGAAACCAGAGTCTCAGCACAGGGGTGGGGAATCTGCAGCCTCAAGGCCACGTGTGACCCTACAGATCCCCAAGTCCGGCCCCTTGACCAAATCCAAACTTCACAAAATAAATCCCTTTATTAAAAGGATTTGTTCTGTAAAATTTGGATTCAGTCAAAAGGCCACATTCAAGGATCCAGAAAGCCACATGTGACCCCAGACCTTAGACTCCCCACCCCCCTTCCTGCCTACCTTAGAGTTGGAGAAGCACTGCCCTAACATAACCCTTCTACAACTGTCTATGATTTCTGCAAAGGGTTATTAGAGCTGGTGAGCTTCTAGCCCCTCGGTGTTTAAACATCTATTTTCTCTCACGGAAAACAATCCTCCCCCTTGTACGCTGGCTTTAAAATAAGGAAATACTGTATCTGGCGCAGAGGAGACGCTATGCAAGTGTGTCAACACTGTCAGCATTAGCATCACAGATACTGTAGAAAGACAGTGGGAGGCAGGAACAAAGTAAGAAATTTTCATCTAAAATAACACATTTTAAAATAATAAATTTTATTTTACTTTGCTAGAACAGAAAAATCCATCATAAGGCAAGCTAAAAAGAAGAAAATGATTCTCTCATCAGACTGAATGCTTCTTTTGTAATGCAGTTCAATATTGCTAGACTTTTTTTCAGGCCTATGGAAAAAAAAAAAAAGCAAATGAAATGACATGTTGAAACTTGTTCTGACCCTCTTGCATTTCCAAGGCTGCTGTTTGCTGTGCTTAATGTCTTTTTTCCTTCATTTCATACCAACTTTGTAAGCAACAATAGGACTTTGTTAGCTTGTGCAATGATGGAATTATAAGTGCATTAGCCCCCTCACCCACAAGAAGAATCAGACTTCAGAAACAAAAAAATAAAACTCACCACTAAAATAACAAGTTACTTAAAGTAGTGTGTTAAAAGGAGTATGTTATTTCCCTCACTACGGAGTTCTTTAAATACAGACAATACTGCCTACTTTTACTTGGACTTGAAACTAAAAATATGGAGGGACATGGGAGGTGGCTGGGAAAAGAAAAATGAGTTACGAATCAGTGCTTATCAAGAGTCTTAACATGATTATTCTCTGATCCAATAATTCTTCTACTAGGAATTTATCCTAGCATGTGTAAAAACATGTATTTTCAGCGAATGACATTCCTCACAATATTCATTCGCAATGCTCATAATAACAATTTT
>NW_003852420.1:6856064-6857249 GCF_000181295.1 Otolemur garnettii
GTGTGCAGAGATGTGTGCCTGTGAGTGCAGAGATGTGTGCCTTTGTGTGCAGAGATGTGTGCCTGTGAGTGCAGAGATGTGTGTCTGTGTGCAGAGATGTTGTGCCTGTGTGTGCAGAGATGTGTGCCTGTGTGTGCAGAGATGTGTGCCTGTGTGTGCACAGATATGTGTCTGTGTGCAGAGATGTTGTGCCTGTGTGTGCAGAGATGTGTGCCTGTGTGTGCAGAGATGTTGTGCCTGTGTGTGCAGAGATGTTGTGCCTGTGTGTGCAGAGATGTGTGCCTGTGTGTGCAGAGATGTGTGCCTGTGTGCAGAATGTGTGCCTGTGTGTGCAGAGATGTGCCTGTGTGTGCAGAGATGTTGTGCCTGTGTGTGCAGAGATGTGTGCCTGTGTGCAGAATGTGTGCCTGTGTGCGCAGAGATGTGTGCCTGTGTGTGCAGAGATGTATGCCTGTGTGCAGAGATGTGTCTCTGTGTGCAGAGATGTGTGCCTGTGTGTGCAGAGATGTGTGCCTGTGTGTGCAGAGATGTGTGCCTGTGTGTGCAGAGATGTATGCCTGTGTGCAGAGATGTGTCTCTGTGTGCAGAGCTGTGTGCCTGTGTGTGCAGAGATGTGTGTCTGTGTGCAGAGATGTGTGCCTGTGTGTGCAGAGATGTGTGTCTGTGTGTGCAGAGCTGTGTGCCTGTGTGTGCAGAGATGTGTGTCTGTGTGTGCAGAGATGTGTGCCTGTGTGTGCAGAGATGTGCGTCTGTGTGTGCAGAGATGTGTGCCTGTGTGTGCAGAGATGTTGTGTCTGTGTGTGCAGACACAGTCACAGGGAGGGACTACCCCAAATCAACAGTGCTTATGACTAGATGGTGAAAATACACGTTCTTATTTTCTCCTTATGCTGGTCTATAGTTTCTAAATCGTATACTATGAACCCCTTCTAAAAAGAATAAAATATATAAACCCTTTTCACGTACACATGTATGCATGAATAAATATAAAAAGAGACTTTTTTTATTTGGTTACCTACTACAAATATTCCTCATTCCCCAAATTGCCATGTTATATGTTGGGAAAAAATGAAACCCCAGTTTACCCCTCACGTCAGGTGAACAAAATGAAATAAAATAGGGAACAAATAGTTTTATAAAAAACAACACACGGCTCGGCAACTGTAGCTATGCAGTGAGGGCACC
>NW_003852420.1:6857714-6890712 GCF_000181295.1 Otolemur garnettii
ATCTAATCCTTAATAAACTATTCCTTCATGAAAAATAAGTTTTAGTGTTATGAATTATATATTGTATTTTGGAACGCTCATAGAAAATGACAATTTCACAGATATCACAATAGGCATTCAATTGTTTTATTTTTATTACCTTAAAACTAGTGATTGTTTCCAGAAAGCAGAAAAACTGGATCGAAGTGTTCTCCTCGGTCTGAAAGCAGAAATGCCAACAAAAGACACACCTGGTAAACTGATGGAGTCAAGTACATCAGAGGCATCCAGAGAGCATCCCTTGCAATGAATTAATAGGCCTGACCTTAACCTTCTAAAGCATCTCTCTGGGGAGGTTTAAACGATAACGTATTTCCTAGGCAGTCTTCAACATTTCTTTTTTATCTGCTGATAAGTAATATAAATCCTTCACAATTAAAAACCCAAATACAGGGGATATAAAAGTTGTCAATTTCAAAGATGACATTTGTCAGTTAATACTGCAAAACAAAGTTCCCGTAAGAAGATAATACCTTGGCCTGGTGCCTGTAGCACAGTGGTTATGGCGCCCACCACCTGCACTGAAGCTGGTGGGTTTGAACCCAGCCTGGGCCAACAAACAATAATGACAACTGCAATCAAAAAATAGCCAGGCACTGTGGTAGGCACCTGTAGTCCCAGCTACTTGGGAGGCTGAGGCAAGAAAATCACTTAAGCCCAAGAGTTTGAGGTTGCTGTGAGCTGTGATGCTATAGCACCCTACCAACAGCGACATACTGAGACTCTGTCTTAAAACAAATTTAAACAAAAGAAAATAATACCATACATGCAAATATAAGTCTCCACATAAAGCAGAATGTTAAATGTCAGGCCTATTTCTCCCTGGGCAATGGCCAAGGGAGTTCGTGAATTGGACATAATTCCAAGAACCTTTTTGATACTCAAGTACATTTGAGACCCTACATCAGCTCACTTTCTGCCTTTTTTTCCTCTTATGTTTGGTTGCTTTTGTTTATCTGTTTGTTTTTATCTTTTTAAAGTTTATTTAGGTTACTATGAGGCTGTTTGTTTTTTTGAGACAGGGTCTCACTCTGTTGCCTGGGATAGAGCACGGTGGCAGGTCTTCAGGGCTCACGGCAGCATCACATTCCTGACTTCAAGTGATCTGTCTGCCTCAGCCTCCCAAGTAGCTGGGACTACAGGCATGCACACCACGCCTGCTTAATTTTACAGTTTTTTATAGAGACAGAGTCTTGATTTTGCTCGGGCTGGTCTCAAGCTCCTGACCCCAGGTGATTCTCCAACCTCCCCCTTCCAGAATGCTAGGATTGAGGGCATGAGCCACAATGCCCAGTGTGGTAACTTCTTAAATACTTCCTTTCTGGCTCAATGCCCATGGCTCCGTGAGTAGGGCGCCGGCCACATAGACCAAGGCAGGTTCGAGACTGTCCCAGGCCTGCTAAACAACAATTACAACTGGAATCAAAAAAATAGCTGGGCGTTGTGGTGGGTGCCTGTAGTCCCAGCTACTTGGGAGGCTGAGGCAAGAGAATCACTTAAGCCCAAGAGTTTGAAGTTGATGTGAGCTGTGATGCCACAGCACTCTACCGAGGGCAGCACAGTCAGACTCTGTCTCAAAAAAGAAAACAAACAAATAAATAAATATGTCTTTTCCCTTACTGAGTTTAAAGTATCAAGTGACTATTCTATAAAAGAGGTGTTTTCTGGCAAAAAGATAAGATCTTAGCAAAGATGTAGAAAAAAGGGTTGCTTATACACAGTAGCACAGTAGGTGGGAGTGTAAATTAGCACAACCTTTATGTAAAATAAGCTGGAGATTTATCATAGAACTAAAAACAGAACTACCATTTGATCCAGCAATCCTACTACTGGATATCTACCCAAAAGAAAAGAAATTATTACATCAAAAAGATACCTGCACCTGTATGTTTATTCCAGCAAAATTCACAACAGCAGAGATACGATATCAACCCGAGGGTCTATCAGTGGACAGTGGGTAAAGTATCTATCAGTGGAATGACGGACAGTGAAAACTTGGAAGGGGGGGGTGGGAAGAAGCGGGTTGGACAGTGAGAAATTACTTAATGGATACAATGTATATTACTGGGGTGATGGATGGCGTAAAAGTCCTGACTTCTCCACTGTGACACCCATTATTTGAGTGATGGATACCATAAAAGCCCTGACTTCATCGCTACACAATATATTCACAGAACAAAAGTACAATTATACCCTGCACATTTTGCAAATATAATGTTTAAAGAGATGCATTATTTGCCTTAATTCACCAAACCACAGTGATAGTCACCCCTTAAAAATGTAAGACGTAGGCTCGGCATCTATAGCTCAGGGGTGGGTTTAAGCCCTGGCCAAGCCTGCAAAACAATGACAACTACAACAAAAAAATAGCCAGGCGTTGTGGCTAGCACCTGCAGTCCCAGCTACTTGGGAGGCTGAGGCAAGAGAATCGCTTAAGTCCCTGAGTTGGAGGTTGCTGTGAGCTATGATGCCACAGCACTCTACCACACATGATATAGTGATACTCCATCTCAAAATAAAAAAACAAAAGAAAATACAAGATGTATTTTTGTACATTCATTTTTTTTTATATAATCTAGACCAGAAGTTAGCAAACTATAGCCCACGGGCCATATCCAGCCTGCCCTCGGCTTTTTAAAGAGTCCTCAAGCTACAATTGGTTTTGGCATATTTAGACGACAGAGAAAAAAATCAAAATAAGTAACTATATTTCATGACACATAATAGTTATATGAAATTCAAATCTTAGTGTTCATAAATACAGATTTGCTGGAAGTCAGCCACACCCATTGGTTTACTGTTGTCCATAGTTGCAATAAACTGTATTGCTCACAAAGCCAAAAATACTTTCAAGCCGTTTACATAAAAAAGTCTGCCAACTCCTAATGTGAGAGCTAAATGCAATGTAGATCTCTGTGTTACCCTGTTTACACATACTAGTTGAAGGAAACGAGGTCATGTAGACACATACAGGAACATCCAGCTCTCAGCTGCGTATCAACATCTACCCTCTGACCTATCTGGAGAAGTCTGGATGAGAGACGTGGAGAAACATTCACCAAACTCTCCACGCTGAATGCCTCTAGGCAAGACTATGAGAATGAAGAAAGAGGGCAGAATTAAATAAAATCTTTACTTTTGTACTCATCTACCTTATTTATTCCAACAAGCATTACTTTGTATTAAAAAAAGAAAGAAGGAAATGAAATTTAAAGGGAACTTTTCACATACCAAATATTGACCTTCAGAAGATAAAATTAAACAGTTGAAATGCAAATATGTATATATTTCCAGGAGTTTCTTCACATAGCGATCATTTAGAATTGGCACATTTAAAGCAAAATGAAAAAATGTGGAATATGTATACTGCTCAGCTATGCCATGCTAATGAGCTATAGTAAAGAGTTTTAAAAGTACATAGATTTTTGAAAACGCAAGCGTTGTTAGAAACTAATGCTCAGTAAAAAAGAATATATGCATGATAGTTATAACTTCACTAAGTGACATAGTGACAGGTATATTTAAATATCTCCAATTTCTATTCTTCTCAGGCCAACATATTAGTTGAGCTAATTCACTGCATGTTTCATAAAGAATATCGATCCATCACTCTTGGCTTAAAAAAAGGTTCTTCCCAAATTGTATTTTACAAACATAAAAACTATGTAGTCATATGCTCAAGGGTATAACATTTTCACTGTTTCCTATTTTTTCAATGGAGACTCCATCTTCAGAGGCTGGACACCGCATCCAGACAGGGGTCTGATGCAGCACGTCCTCACTGAACCACCACATTTATAATTCAATTCCTGCATTTATAAATGTCGGCTTTTAAACCGTAAGCCCAGTGGCCCCTTTAACTACACTTAGATGCACGATAATTGACAGCTCATTACAACAAGTGGTCTCAAGAGTGAAGTATCAGAGCTAATGGTCTGTCGATGCTTTAGTCTGCAAACTTGGCCCCACATGAAGGCAAGGAAAATTGCTCCTTTCCTTACATGCACAATTGATCTCCCTAATTCTAATGTCTGAAATACTGCACACATATTTAAATCTAAGATGCAGGCTTAATTAATTTGTGTTTTCTTACGAAATTCACCGGGCATCCATATCTTGAAGACAAGCAGAAATAATTTTAAAGCAATGGAACAAAACACACTTAAATATCCAGTAATAATGTTCCTTTCTCTCTGTTCTTGTTGGTATATGTAAAAACTTAACACTAAATATTAGACTAGCCAGTCAATCCACCGTCACAGAAACCAAAGAACATTCTTCACGTTTACGTTTACCTTCAAGTGCAAACCCTGACAAAAGGGAATATTTAACAAATAATATTTCTATTCCAAAGTCCTGAGAAAAACGAAGGTAACTGAAATGCTGCTGGTAATAATTAATACGGAAAACCAGGATCTTCCGTTCCTCTTACGCTCACATTTGAAACCTAAAAGTTATAAATTCGACGTCAGGAATAAACCTAACATATGATCAACTGAATATAAAAAAATGGGGAAAAGTGCAATAATTTCCATAATTATGAGCATTGCATTGCATTTCTAAGGCTAATGTTCTTTACCCACATTTGTCAGAGCTCTCTGCAGTGGGGACATTTCATTCAAAACTGCATTAAAGTACCGTTTCCACTGAAGACTCATCTTTCCCTTTCACAAAACAAAACAACGCTCCCTAAAGGCTTTCCTAACATGCTGGTAGCACACTCTCTAACAGTGTGTTCGTAAGTGGTCTCCTTGTGCTAGGGAGTTATAAACAAGCCTCTCCCTCCCTGCAGACCGGACAGGCCGGGAACAAGTATTCATGACCCACACTGTTGACTTTAAATAAAGGGAAGAGAACTGGCAGCTCAGAAGAAATGGTTCACGGAAATGATGAGAAATTAGGGCAAAAAATAGGGAACAGGTGGAGCCAGGCGTTAAGACATGCTCAGAGCCCTGTGGATCTGCCAGAAGTGAGAGAGAAGATTCCGGTTCTACGGGTGGTGATTAAAAACAAAACAAAGAAAACAAAACAAAAAACCCAGAGCAGGGAACATTCCACGGGACTAAGTATCAGAAGCGTAAGTCCAGGCACCTTGGGAGAATGCCAGGGCTGGCTGGATATTCAGGGGCCCGGAAAGTGGGCTGATGCCCCAGCTGGCTTCTGCAAGGGATCTCCCATGTTGGGGAGGCAAATCTCTACAAGGGGAAGGGCTCTGAGAACTTCCAGAAAGGTCTGAGAAGCCAGGAGAAGGTCAATATGGGAGTTCATCCCAGCGAGGGGCAGACCGAGCGTCTGGGCCAGCCCTGATGTGCCCCCGCACGTGGTGTGGAGGGCAGCTCGGGTGGGGCACGGGCAGCCACAATGTCCAGTAACAGGCAGCTTGTTTTGTTGAAGGACCATCCACTTTGAAGGGAGGCAGGTAAGGCCAGCAGCCAGGTGGAGGGTGCAGGCCTCACAGCACGGAGGAGGTGCCTCCTCATAGCCCCGCTCAGGACCCTTGACTTTCTATGCCAGGCAGGCCGGGGCTGCAGGGTTGGGCAGTGCCACTGGCAGAGGGATGAGCGGACGTGAGCTTGGACCAGGGAAGGGGGGAGAACAGGGGAAGCCAGGTAGGAGGCACATGAAACTGTGTCGGTGAAAAGTAAGAGTGACCCTGGCCATGGAGGCAAGGGGATGGAGGTGACAGAGGCTTTGGAACTGGCCTGGAGCGCACCGGTAACTGCTCACTGGAGGGACAGAGGAGGGACAGGGACAGGATGACAAGATGTTGCCAAGAAAGGGAAAGGAAGGAGAGGTTTAGAAAAGGGGCACAGCAGGGAGATCAGATAAAACAGGACTCTGAATCAGGTATTCACAGAGGCCTTAGACTCCCTTCCTCACACCACCTATATCTGCATTATCAATCAATAATAGAGGCAGCACACAGTAGGGCTCCATCAGCTTATTCACCTCCCTCATGCAGATGGGCTATCACAAAAAGAAAGCCAAGAGGGCATCCTTCCTAGGGCAGCGCCCACAGCTCTGTGGCTGGGGCAGAATAATTAGCACAGATGCCCGTGGCAGACTGCCTGGCAAGGCAGATTGCTTAAAGAAGGGGGAACTGCCAGGTCACGTGTCTACCCGGCTGGCATCACCCCACTCTCAGCAGCGTCTGCAAACACACTCTGGGCTTCTTAGAGATACATCATCTGATCTCCCTAATAGGCTGTCATGTGCTAAAAGATTAAGGAAAAGAATTCTTACATCACCTAAGGCAACAGCATGCTTTTTTGTTTTTAAAATTAGTTCGGTGGCAAAGAAATCTCCTTAGGAAACATTACAAGATGAGTTATAAAACTTACTGTATTGAGTAAACACCAGCAGATGGTTGCCAACAAATCTTTAATTATCTTCAACTCATTATGCAGACATTAACCTTGACAAATTAATAAAGGTGAACTAATAAACTTGTGGGCTTATATAATTTAAATAGTTCCAAATCACAGAGAATGTTTATAGATAGATGTTGATCAAATCATTTCAAGGGGCTCCTTTTCATCCTTCTTCAAACTACATAGTAAGAATGCTATGGAATCACTAGGAGTTGGGTTTTTTCCCCCTTTCTCTTTTTATACCATTAAGGAAGACTAAGATAGTTTCCAAGCTATTAAACTATTTGTGATGTACAAATCATCATCATAATTGGGGGCACACTTTTTTTTGACCTTTGCAAAACTTTCATTTCCCAAATGTGGCAGATAAGAAGTGCTTTTATAGCACCAATAATGATTTTTTCCTATGGGAACCTGCCAATTATAAGTTGAAAACGAAGGAAAGACCATACTGGATATCCATTTATAATCTCAATGCACCTAAAATACAGCTGAAAAATTTAAGAATCATGCTTAGAGGAGAGGCCAGGTGAGTTAGGAATCTAACAAAGAGAAACACGCATTAAAAGAGTACAAAGGCAAAAACGTGCTCCCGGAGCACCTCAGTGTGATACCAAGCGCCCATAAAATGTGTTTAATAAAATGTGACTCAATGGGCCCCAACAGCATCTGCAACTATTAGTCTAAGTTCTTAAATCTAAATAAATGACTGGGGGAAATTAACCCATGATTAAGGCCAATCATGGTGGTTCACGCCTGTAATCTCAGCACTCTAGGAGGCAGAGGAGGGTACACTGCCTAAGTTCAGGTTCAAAACCAGCCTGAGCAAGAGCGAAACCCCCCACCACCACCCCACCCCAGTCTCAAAAAAAATAGCCAGGCATTGCGATAGGCACCTAGAATCCCAGCCACTTGGGAGGCTGAGGCAAGAGAATCACTTGAGCCCAAGAGTTTGAGGTTGCTGTGAGCTATGATGCCACAGGACTCCACCAAGGGTGACAGAGTGAGACTGTCTCAAAAAAAAATTTTAATTTAATTTAAAAAATGAAATTAACCCATGATACACACTGCTGTTTCAATAATACAAACAACAATACAGTTAGACATCAAGTTTTTTTGTGTTTTTTTTGTTTGTTTGTTTTTTTTGAGATAAGAGTCTCAAGAGTCACTCTGGGTAGAGTGCCATGGCGTCACAGCTCAGAGCAACCTCAAACTCTTGGGTTTTTAAACGATTCTCTTGCCATTAAAGGGTGGTGGCATTAGGAAGGTTGAGAACCACTGATCTAAAGGAAAGCCATTGAAGGATTTTCAGCAGGAGAATCACAAGATCTGATTCAAATGTCTGAAGATAATTCTGGCTGCTGTGTGGAGGACTGATTAAATAAGGATAAGAACAGACATAAGAAATCAGCCAGAAGACTCTCATAGCATCCCAGGTACGATTTCTATAATTCAGAGTCCGTATGGTTGAAGGGACGCTCACATACACCACTGGCAGTAGCACTATGGAAGGATTCCAAACTTTTGGCAGAGCAATTTGGCAACATATATCCTGAGCTGTAAAGATATGTTCACACCTCTTCACAGAAATTACAAAAATGAATCCTAACAATTGGAAAGATGGAAAAACTAACATGTATGAAGGTACATACTACAGTTGTATTTAAAACAGAAGATACCAGGAACTTCCCACATATTCAACACCTAACATGGAGAAAATATCACATACCCATTAAATTGTAAGTACGGAAAGCAAGAACTGCAGATAATAGAATTGTCTACATAGGACGTCCCAGAGAATCTGTAGATAAACTATTAAAACTAATGGGAGATTTCAGCAAGTTTGAAAACAAAGATGGGGTGCTCAAAAACCAACACTTTTATACATACCAACTATAACCAATTAGAAATAATAGTTTAGGCCAGGCGCAGGTGGCTCATGCCTGAAATACCAGCATTCTGGGAGGCCAAGGAGGATGGAATGCTTAAACTTACGAGTTTGAGACCAGCCTGAGCAAGAGTAAGACCCGATCTCTACTAAAAATGAAAACCTCAGGGAAGAGGATCACTTGAACCCAAGAGTTTAAGGATGCTGTGAGCTATGACGCCACAGCACTCTAACCTGGGTGACAGAGTAAGACTGTCTCAAAAAAGAGAGAGAGAGAGAATGAAAATACAGTTTAAAAACAATTCACATTGGCTATAACAAAAGGCAGCCAGAAATAAATTGAATGAAAAACAAGCAAGATGTTACAGAAAAAAATAAATGATTTTTGAGAGGCATTAAAAATGGTCTAAATCAATAGCTGGAATCAACATATCCACAGGTGGGTAGATTCAACAGGTCCAAAATGTCTACCACCACCACCCCTTTAATATTAAATTTCATATAATTCAAATTTCCATTGATTTTTTTTAATAGAATTTGTAAGTTGTTTTTTCAAAATTCATTTGAAGGGGCCAAGAATAGCCAGGACTTCAACTTATTAAATACTCAAAGTTTGTATAAAGGTATGGTCAGGGCAGAGACTAGGAAGAGACTAGTAAGGCCTAACAGCAGATACCTACACCAATTCTGTGCTCTGGGCACCCACCTGTATCTGATAGTCTTAGTTCTGTGAAACTGACTTAAAAGTAGGAGAACAAAACAAAGGAACTAGAAGAGAGCAGCCCACACACACTTAGGGTCCCACGTAAGTCTACATAAGTACATTCTTAAAATACACGACAATACTCTGGGTGTGTGCACAGATATACACGTATGTGTATATGAATGGGCATATACATGTATCTTATACAAAGACGTGTAGCTGAGGCAAGACTAGAAAAATATAAACAGAAAAGAAAAGGAGCTACTTCTAGAAAACAAAAAACAGAGTGGAGCGAAGGGAATTGAATTGGGAACTAATATACTCATAATTTTTCATTTTCTTTCATGAAGATTTGAAGCCATACACAAACATACATACACAAAGCACAAAACCAGAAACGCTAATTTTATAGTTATAAGTAAAGACTAACACAAAACTGTAATAGAACATTCACCTTTTTAACTATCATTCTGGGTGGTCTATGTGGAGGATTGGAAATGCACAAATATGCTGCTGGTTATTACGTTAGGGTACTGAGCTTATCAAGATGTTTTATTTTTGTGTGTTCTCCAAACTCCCGTTACATTTCTTTAAAAGTCATATTATGTATAAAAGACAAAATTTAGAGCCCAAAATCATACTTAAAATCTGTATTTTAGGATAAATTCTATTAATGCTAAACAACGACTTGTGGCCCGCAAGTAGCCACCAATCTTAAGGAGAATCAAGCCTGGTGACAATTCAGATTAACTGAATAAATTCATATTAATTACACTAAATTTACACTTAAATTATACTGTAAGAAGTTCTTGAAATCTTCCAGTACTCATAAAGCACTGTAGTGTAGAGGCCTTTTTCTTATTCAGATGTAATTCTGGTGGAATTATATATATATTACACCTAGAAATACCCTAATTACCTAAACAAAAAAATGTGTCCACATGTCTCTTTCATTTCTATGAGAACCACCAGCACTGGTCTGGTTTCAATTTATTGGGGATTTACAAAGTGAATAAAGTTAAGATATGGAAAGATATATAAAAAAAATCTATAGATTTACTATCCTCAGCATTGAAGCTAACCCTTAGAATAATGTTCACTTCTTAAGGAAGTAACTAGGAAAAAAAGACAAACAGTCCTTCATCTGTGTTCAAACAAAGTAAGATCCACAGAGGATCTTATATGCAGAACTCATATGTCAGCAAGTATGATAGTAGGGAGGGGCTATTGTGGCCAGATAACCTGTGAAGTCCACAGTCACCAGGGTGGGTTCGTGGTCCAACGTCAGCAATCGAAGGCTGGTGTCACAGCTCACCTTCTCCTGGCAACAGAACTCTGCACAGGCTCTCAGACATGAACTTGGCCAAGGCCATCAGGAGGAAGCTTGTCCTTTTACAGCAGCAGGCTTGGGCAGGAAGAAATGTCATCTCTCAGGCATCTTAGGAAGCTATGTTAATTCTATCCAACGGCCACAAAACGGCTCCAGAAATCTGCTCGTAACTGGGGGGCTTTACAGGGGTGCTGACAACTGGCCACTGCTCTAAGCTGCCTTTCCCCCGGATGCACAAACAGAACAGAACCTGACACTCTTCCTCCCTGGTTAATCCCTTATCAGAGTCATTGCCCATTTCCTCCATGCTTGCTGACCAGTAAGTAGGAGGAGGAAGGAGAAGACTGGGAGCTTGGTTAAGTAACCTACAATGTTAGTGTAATATTTTTAACACTTCCTCTTCCTTTAGTGAGCTCATCACCTCCTTCCCTCACACACTCAATATTCATACTCACCTCTGATCCTCTACCTGTGCGGTTTCTTTCCTTCTCTGACTTCTCCTTCAAATTCTACCCCCAGAGAGAGAGACAGAGAGAGAGATCAGGACACACACACACACAGAGATCAGGTCAAACTCAACATTGCCCCTCTCCTCCTCTGTCTTCTCTCTCTCTCTGGCATCTGCATCACCGATCTGCACACAGCTCTACGTCAGCCCCAAATTAATCTCATTGGAAATTCATGCCTCCAACAGGAGTCAGTCCCTCCGGGTTAGACATCACATCTTGAGCAAAAATCTCATTATCAGCTTGATTCAAGCACTCCCCTTTCTATCCTGTGGCCCGTAAAACAATACTAGGTATATAAGCCTGTCTCCATTTGTTTGGCATTCTATTAACAGGGACACCAAATGACTAGTTTTCCACATTAATGTGATATTGATAAAGACGCTTGGGGACACCGAAAGGTGTTCACAACCAAATGCAAGTTTAATTGTGTTTAGTATTATTCTAGCCATTGAGAATATGAAATCATTTAGCCATTTAGCAGTTTGGGTTACTAAAAAACAAATAAAAATTTAGCATTTAACAATTTTGTGCATTAAAAAACTAATAATCTGCAAAGGTGATTAAAGCATCTCTAGTAATACCTAGTGATTTAGCTTCAAGGTCACCAATTCCCTGGATCTCCTGACCCAGCTAAAAGCTGATTATTTGGATGTTCTCATCTATAACATCTACGAAAACTCCAAGGAAGACAACAAACAACTGCAGAACGCAGACCGCAGGTCCTGCCTGCACTTTTGCACCATCAGAATGTGAACTTCTCTTTCCTTCCCAATTGCCAGTGAGATTCTCAAAGAATGTTCTCGGGGGAGCGGCCAGTGTTTTGTGTTGCTATCTGAGGAAGTGCTCTGGGAGGTGCCCATGAGCTAAAGCAGCAGAGGGTTCCAACTCTAAAACATGTCAGGCATTTTACTTTTTATTACAATTTAAACCACGTAAGCACAGCCCTCTGACAAAGAAACACTTGGTTCCTAACTTTACTTTTCCTTTAATAAGTCTATTTTTCTTCTTAGTATAAGCCATGAAACAGTGCCTTGCACACGCACATACACTGATGTCAAGGCACACAGGACCATCATCTCTCACTCCCCCATCACCCTCCTGTATTTCAAACTTTAAGTGTCTCCTGGTAGCTGCGTTGGGAAGCTGGCAGGAGGTTTTTCAGAAGTCAATTCCTTCAGCAAGGCCTGCCTTTGTGGAAGGGAAAATCCTTATACTTAACACACTGAGAAACTGAATGTTAAAAAACAAGAGAAAATTGTTATAATTAGAGAGAGAGCACTTTTGCATGCAAATTCAGTTTTCCTTGGAGAAATCTGCATATTTTCTATAAGGAATCCCTGGGCCAAAAGCACATACCGAATTAGTATTAGGCTTTTCAGCTCCAGTCTTTAAAAGTGATGCACTTGCCCAGGAATTGCCTAGGGGAACAGTGAGTATGCTCCAGGCCTGGCTCAGCTTTGCTGTTTATAAAAGGATGGACTTTGCAAAGTGTCTTACCATATTTAAAAGGTGCACCATCTATGCCAAAGAAACTGACGGATATCAATTAGGGTGAAACCAACCAATGAAGAGGAGGGTGTCTGTTTCAACAGGCCTCCAAAACTTACCTAAACACCGCTCATAAAGACAAATCATTTTAAAGGCTTTTACATTCTCAACACTTCCAAATAGACATTAAAATTGGTCACTGCTGTTGTAAAATGCTAAGATTCAAGGATATTTCTGTGATAACAGAAATAAAGGATAGGTAAAGGGAACATCCAAAATAAAGACCTATTTTTAATTTAGTATAAATGTAACACAAATGTATCTTTGCCTTTAACTGTAGAAAAACATTTTTAGATGATCACCCTTGAAGGAAGGTAATACTGTCATTTAGTGAACTTTAAGAAACATTAAATATATATTGCTACCTACCTGAGAGTAAAAACATTCTTTGAGAAGGCAATTTTTTTTTTAAGAGACAATCTCACTTTGTCACCCTCAGTAGAGTGCTGTGACATCACAGCTCACAGCACCCTCCAGCTCTTGGGCTTAGGCAATTCTCTTGCCTCAGCCTCCTGAGTAGCTGGGACTACAGGTGCCTGCCACAACGCCTGGCTATTTTTTATTGGGGCTGGGTTTGAACCTGCCACCCTCGGTATATGGGGCCGGCACCCTACTCACTGAGCCACAGGCACCATCCAGCAATATATAATCTTAAATGAAAGTCACTACTTTTGTAAAGAGGAAAATCTGAAGTTTCTAAAAGAGTTCCTAGGAGAAGGCTTTTCTTCTCAAAGAGGCTATTTTTACAACACAATAAATAAAATATTCTTAAATGAGCTGCCCATGAACAGGAGAAAGTTATCCAATTGCATTCAAAGCAGCCTATTTTTGCCAGGTCTTTCCAAAGCAAACAAGTTACCAGTGGCTTTGCGAATGGCGAATCCACAAACTTCAACAACAGTTGTACAAAATTAAAGGTTTGTCAGAAGGAGTGGGTGGAAGGTGGAAACTGAGTATAAACATTTTATACCTCAGACAGGACCTTTCAACATTATCCCCAAGGGCTAAAACAATCTGTCACCTGGGCTAGGTCCCAGTTGTATAAATGGAACTTTTATAAATGGAATATTTTTAAAAATAACAAGGAGAGTAAGTAGTTTTTTTGAAAAAATATTTTTTTAAAGTGGAAAATGTCCTTAATCTATTAAGTAGAAAAGGAAGTTACAAAAGCATGAGAGCTCAGTTTGATAAAACAAACAAGAACCCAGTGAAGCTGACACTGGTGCCTGGAGAACATCCTTGTCCAACACGGGCACGTTCACGGCCAACGCTGGTTCTGCCTGCAACTCTGGGGAGGTACCCAACCTACCTGCCCAGGTCGAGATGAACCACAGAGCCCTTGGTTCAGCTCTGAGAAGGGTGTCTGTGCCAAAACCAAGTCTAACATTAAACAACAATTATGACACGGACAGCTCCCCTCCCCCACCTCATTAGCAGTTCCCCTGGAGAACAATTGGCTAAATAGAAATTGAATGATTCCTTCATATAAATACAGGCAGATATAGAGGCTGATGAAAGATTATGGAAAACAACAGTACAATACCAAAAGCAGTAAATCTGGGAGTTGTGGAATTTCCGATTGTGTTACTTTTCCAAATTTTTTACCATCAACTTGTATTACTTTCCTCACTAGGGGAAAAAGTGGAGTACTTTAGAATGAAGAGAGTGCCACGCTGTTCGACTTTCTTTACCTTAAACCTTTTATTGGTGAAAAGTACATTGAGTACTTCAAATGCCAGCACACTTGATTGGCGGAAAACAGAAAGATCTGGCCATCTGTAGACTGCCACATGTAGACAAGCTATAAAAGACCAGCTCTAAAAGAAATGTAGTCAGCTTAAATGCTGTTCTCAGATTTCTGGTGTCCTATGAAAATAAATGAAGCAGGAGTCCAGCCCTGGCGAAAGATGAAGGGAGACTGGGCCTCAGTAATTTCCTGTTTATTCTCTCAGATGCCAACCATCGCATGGTGGCCTGTGGGAGAAACGTAAAATGTGTGTAGATAATCTAAACACTGCTTAGTCTCTTTACTTTCTCCCCACAAAAGACAGTGTAAGCAGAGGAAAAATCACTGCTCGAAAGACATTTCCACGACTCTGAGACAATACTGTACCTATCAATTCAAAGATGTTTACATTCTATGCTTTAAAGATTTGGATTTCGTTGAAATAAATGCTCATCGGTGTAAACGTTCTGTTTAATCAAAAATACATTTTAGCATATTAAAGTTGGAGACTTTTTATACTTACTACGTATGTTTTCATTTAAAATACCGCAATTCTAAACAATCGGGTTGACAGGCTGTGCGTAAGCCTTGAACGGTGCATTCATTTTCTGTGCTGAATTTCAAAGGGTTCTACGAATTGACACACCCCAGAAAAAATAGTTGAGTGCTGTTCAGTAAATATCCATTTCTTCGTGATAAAAAAAGCTGCTCAGCTTTTGTGTTGAAACTTGTCCGTGAACTTGAATGGATCCACAAACATAAGGGCCAGAAGAAAGCTGAACTTGCCCCCCAATAATTGAGTCCTATCTTGGGTAAGGGGCTCACTGGAGGTCACACAGCTACTCAGGCACAACATGAAGCCAGATGACAATTTCCAGAAGGCTAAGATTTTGGAGCCATAACTGAAAACTCCCTGAGTTAATTAAGACAATGACTACATTTCAGCCCTGGCAAGAACAAAGAGAGAATATTTATGTGAAAGCGAACTTACTCCATCTGTGCCTGGCACACACATCTTCCCCTTCCCCGTATTAAACTTGCACTTTAACTTGTTCTGCCTGTTTTCCAGATAACTCTTGACTGATGCCAGAAGAAATCCTCCTGTTATTTCATCTGAGCCCAGCTTTCACAATCCAGTAAGTACTAGAACGTCTGCCTGTATTGTGTGTACCCTGCTGGGGAGGAAGGGTGGGCTCACAAAATTTATTACCAAAAAAAAAAAAAAAAAAAAGTAATCATTTTATTTCCAAAACTTGCACTCATATGAAAACCCCATGTGAGTTCATTTCCTACCAGTGAAAATGGTGAGATGTTTCTCTCCAAATAGAGAAATTGCTAAAATTGTATTTTAAAGTTTTCTTTAATTTCTAGAGAAAGGACTAGATGTGATAGGGTGGTTTTTGTTTGGGGTTTGATTTTTTTTTTTTTTTAATCAAATCAACACTGCCTAAGAAGACACTCTGAAACTCTGGTACTCTTGTATTACCACCATTTCATGAGCATTTATTGCTCTAGACCCAGAGATAAGAATTCATACCTTCCCTCTGTAAGATCACAGTACAATGATTTCAGTATCAGGGCAAGTATTCATCCAAGAAGAACGTACAAACTTTCAAACCTGTTCAAACTAAAGCTATTGTTAAAAGCTGGTAAATTTGTTTGTTTCCCTTTTTTCTTGTTTTTTCAGGGTTTTGCATCTTACATTTCTAGGACTCAACAGTTTAGCAGGCCCCCACCTGGTGTGTGCACGCACACGTGGGCACTCACGAGCGCTCTCCCTCCCTCCCTCTCCCTCTCCCCCCTGCACTTGACTGTTTTCTCAGTGAGTTGTCCCCCTGCATAATTCCAACTTTGGGCAGCTGCATCTGCATCAACCAGCTTGTAATTAAATTAAACTATCTGACATGACATGTAAAAATTGTCTTTGCCTAATTTTGGTTTATTTTTCTTTCTTAGATTTTTGGCTGCCATATCCAATTTTAATGGTAGGGTATGTATTTGGCATTCCTGACAACAAAATAAGAAGACACTGTTCCTTTTGAATTCTTAAAATAACCACAATTAGCGTCACCGTCATTTCCCTCCTTCACAATGTGCACCTCAACGAGGAATTCACGCTGCCCCTGGCGGGCTGTGGTGCAGCCTTCACACCAGCACCCCGGGCAGGCAAGCCTTGGTCCTCACTTTCTTCCACTGCTGGCTGATTACTCCTCCCTCCTTGAAGCACGCGTCCGTTGACTTCCAGGACACTACACGCCCTTGGTTTTCCTCCTTCTTGATTAGCTCTCTCCCTGATCCCTGACCTCTCATATTGGTGCCTCCCAAAGTCCCCACCCTCTAGGAGTGAGCACCCTTGGCCTCAGTCCTCTGAGCTCTTTGTTCCCACTGGCATTCACTTCCCCAGTGACTTCATCCCAACTCATAATTAACTCCCACACCTTCAGCCTAGAGCTCGCTCTGAATTCCAGACTCTTACCTCCAACCAACTACTGGTTACATCTATCTTCATCTGGACATAAAATGGCAATCTCAAATTTCACAGATCCACAACCAACTCCTGAAACTTGCCCGTTCAAACCTCACCATGCAAATCTTCCCCATGTTCATAAATAGCAACGCCATCCTTTCAGTTGCCTGGGCGCAAAACCCTGGAACACCCTTTACCCCTCCTCATTCCCTACATGGAATCCATGATGAAATGCTACCAGCTCTACCTTCAAAACGATGGAGAATCTGATCCCTTGAAGTCACCCCACCCTTTCCACCCTCGTTAAATCGGTGCCACGTATGTCTTCCCTGACTACACAATATAACCCCTCATTCCTCCTAAGGAATTCCCTCACTTAAGAGTCCATTCTGAATTCAGGAGCTGAAGTGAGTCTTCTCAAATATAAGTAACGCCCTATCACTCTGAGGTTCAGAATCTCCAGTGCCACTCAGTAGCAGCCAAAGTCTCCATAGTGGCCGGTGGGACCCTCCTTCCCACCCACCCCCCAACCCATGCACCTGTCCCATTTCCCAGTACTCTCCCCTTTGCTCAATTCAGGGCTTCCCTGCTCTTCCTCAGACACGTTAGGCTCACTTCTACCAGAGGGTATTTGCATTTGCGACCCTCTACCCCCAACAGCCTGGGAGGTCTCCCCCAGATGACATAAGGTCCTTCCTTAGCAATTTAGGGCCTTGACTCAAAGTCTATCTTGGGAAGGCCTTCTCAGTCCATCCTCTCTAAAATGACAACCTACCTTAGGCTCCCTATGCCCTCTTTTCTCTGCAGTAATTATCAGTAACAATATACTAAAATATAATCGTCCATTGTTCTGTCTTCTCCATGAGATTATAAACATCAAGCTGAGTTTTTAATTTTTTTTTCCATCACTTCAGAAGTCTCAGCTCCTGGAGCAGTGCCCTGCCTGCTCCTCTATTCCCTGTGCCTTTTCTCTTTACAAAAGCTCATAATAATTTTTGCATATAAATAAATGTATATCTAATACGGGGCACAGGGACAAGATCAGCCAGGAGTGGGTAATAGTTGGAGCTGGGTGATAGTTGTATGAGAATTCTTCACACTGTTCTTTCTATTTTTACATATATTTGAAATTTTCTATAATAAAAAATATATTAAGAATATACATTTGCTTAATTATTTGCAATGACTATATAGTGTTCCACGGTTTAACTCTACCAAAACTAACCATTACCCTATTGTGGGATATATCATTTTCTCTAGCTCCAAAAGTGCTTGAATAAGTAATCTTACACAACCCTCAATTAAAACCTTACAATAAATACTAGAAATAAAGAAGTTTGCACATTTTAAATCTTATACATATTGTCAATCTTCCCTTTAGAAATTCTGAACCAGTTAAAACACAATAATTCCATTAGCACATTAAAGCAGCACTATTCTTGGAGTGGTCCACAGAAGGGTGCCAGACAGAGTGGCTGGTCACCGGTCTACAATGACATACCTCCAGAAATCGAGAATAAACAGAAACACAGCAATTTGACAGAGTAAGTTTATGTCTGATGGACATTTATTACACACGTGTGTGTAATAGTTAAGATGTTGTTTTTGAATAGTTTTCATTTTCATTTTCTAGCTACTTATTTTTACTGTATTTTACACACTATTATCTGTCAAACAGACTGTGAGGAGGGAATGTGCTGTAGAGGGAATGACCTGAAAAAAAAAAAGGCAAAAATACTTTGTCTCCCCAACTCCTTGGGAACTTAAACCTGCATCCCTGCCCCAGGCCAGTGGTCGGGAGGGGCAGGGAATGTCTCTTGTTCTTTGTGCCACAGGAGACAACTCAAGGGAATCATCTGGATAGAGATCACGAGATCCTCTCAGCTGAAGATGGGAGTAATCTGGGTGGAGGCCACGGGACTGCCTTGGCCCAAGATGTGATTATGGGATCAGAACTTCCAAAAGCTCTGTGCTTCTGGTCAGATGCAGGAATTTGGATTGAGACCACTATCTGTCATTTTCTTTCTTTGCTGGCAAAGTAATAAATTTCCCTTTCCTTCTCAAACAAAAGAAAGAGAGAGACTGTTGTTTGGAAAGAAATGACATTATTTGTTTTCCGTACCATTTAATTGCAGAGACTTTGTGTTTGGTTTTATTTGTCATTCCAGTTACTAAGAAATAATGTTACAGCATTGGTTTAATTTGCATTTTTGATTGCTAGTAAGTTTCCCCATCTTTTCAAAAGTTTACTAGCCCTGAAATCATTATTTTATGAATTACATTTTTATTTTCCCTGATACTCCACTCAGATGTTCATCTTACTAATAAGACTCTGAAGACTTATTTTAAAAGCTCTTTCGACCTTGGGGATATCAGCCCTTTGTTCATCATATTGTTTGTAAATATTTTCCCAGTAATGACAGTTTGTCTGTCCTTTTCTTTCTTTCTTTTTTTTTTCTGGAGATGAGGTCTTACTCTAAGATCTTGCCTCAGCCTCCCTAGTAGCTAGGACTCCAAATGCATACCACCACAACTGCCTATTTTTTTTTATATATATAATTTCTTGTAGAGACTGAGTCTTACTTGTTGCCCAGGTTGGTCTCAAATTCCTGGGCTCAAGACATCCTCTTTCCTTAGCCTCCCAAAGCACTGAGATTACAAGTGTGAGCCAACTGGGCATTTCATGTCTTTCACACAAGTTGACGTGGTTACCAAAAAAGTTTTCAAGTGAAAAATTTTCATTTTTCAAATGAAAAATTTTCATCTTTTCCTTCATGTTTCTTAGAGATGCCTTCCTCAACCCCAAGATTGTAAAACTATCTCTCCAAAGATTTTGGGCATACATTTATAGGTTACCTTGTTACACTCATAATTTTCCCCCCAGTATTACTTTTACATAAGCAGTATAGTAGAGATCCTGATTTATTTTTTCAGACAACTAGGAAAGTGTCCCAACAGCTTTTACCAAACAAGTCATCTTTTTCTTACCAATCTAATCTAACAACTTTATCATAGGCTAAATTACCACACAAACATATCTAAAAGTAGATTATTTTATTCCCTGATGTATCCTTGTACCAATACCACGGTTCACTCATCAACTTTCAATATTCTTTAATATTTAAGATGGCAAGTATCCCAATAACTATTTCTGAGAATTCTAAGAGAGCTGACAGGCTCTTTCTTCCAGATGAAGTTCGTAATCATTTTGTCAAGTTCCCCAGTTTGACACAATTTTTATTGAGTATATAATTTAATTGAATAAAAATGATATATTTGTATTACTATACTGAATTTCTATTTCCAAGAACAAGGTCTCTTTCTCTCCACTAAAATGAAAACTTATTTTATATCCCGAAATTGAGTTTTACAACTTTTCCTTACTTACTTCCTACATACTTACCCATTTCTAGGAAAGTCATTCCCAACTTTTATAGAGTGGTATTGTTGTTGTAAGTGCAAACACTTTTTAATACTATCTTCTAATATTTATATCTGTGGTTAGGTCAATTTTTACTTAATTTATAGTCAATCAGCAGCTTTAATCAATAATCATAGTGCTTCACAGGTTTTTCAGATAGGTCTAAACATACTCTGTTAAATTCTATTCATGTTTTTATTCATTCATTTCTTCAAAATCAAGTATTTATTTATTGCTCGTATCTTAAGATATCAGTGCAACTGGAAGTTAATATCATATTACAAATATGGATCCCCCCAAGGAATATAAAATCTAGTAGAGTACATAAAAACACACCCATACATACATGATTGCGTAAGACAGGATTTGAAAACTGGGAGTACTTTAAAAGGGATATAGTTAAACTGTATGATAGGAGATGACAGAATGCTATTACGGAAAATGGAGAGCTTAAAGGAGTGTTCATGTGAGAGACAGCATTTATTTTGAGTGCAGAGATGTGATGAGATCAAAGAGACAATATTCTAGAGAGCGGGAAATGTATGATCAAAGGCAAAAGGAGAAAAGCCCAGGCAAAGCTGGGTTGAAGCACAGGGCAAGCTAAAGAAGGATCAGGGTGAACCAACACACAGATCACTCTGAAGACAAGGTTAACTTGGTTCTTGTTAGGTAGAAAAGAAGAAGATACTATGCAGCCCTAAAGAAAGATGGAGACTTTACCTCCTTCATGTTTACATGGATGGAACTGGAAAATGTTCTTCTTAGCAAAGTATCACAAGAATGGAAGAAAAAGTATCCAATGTACACTGCCCTATTACGAAACTAATTTATAGATCTCAAATGAAAGCTACAACCTAACTCTAGCCTAAGAATATAGGGAGGGGGTGGGGAAGGGGAGGGGAGAAGGGTGGATGGGTGGTGGGATGGTGACTGGAAAGATCACCTATATGGTCTGTCTAACAAGGGTAGAAGTGAACTTTTCTAGAATTAGAGTATAAATGTTTTAGCACAATAACTAAGTAAATGACACAAAGTCTATGTTAACCAGTTTGATGAAAATATTTCAAATTGTATATGAAAACACTACACTGTTGTACCCCATGTTTGCATTAATGTATACAGCTAACATTTAATAATAATAATAAAGAAAATAAGGAGATACGGGATGGACACAGCTATGCTTTAAGAAAGTGAATCTGGGGGCAGGATTCAAACAAAGGGGAACTTGGAGGTGAGAAGTGAGGCAAAAAGCGTTTTAAAACATGACCCCAAATTCTGTGACACGGCTCCAACTAACAGGTTGGATTCTGTGTTCCCGCCTCTTGAATCCAGGCTGTGTGACTGCTTGACTGATGTAATCCAGCAGAAGTCACCGGGCCAGTTCTGAGGTCCAGATCTTAAGAAAATGGCAACTTCCACATCCTATCTCTTGGGACACTTCTCCTGCAATTCAACCACCATGCTGTGGGATCGCCCAAGCAGTCCACTGAGAGTCCAGATCCCAGCCAACTGCTAGTACCAACTTGCCAGGCATCATCTCAGAAGTCATCCTCTGGCACCCCTTCAAAATGCCCCAGCTGACGCCACAAGGAGTCTGCGCTGGCTGAACCCTGAACAACCTAGCAGCAGTACAGATCTGTGTCTGTTACTGTGTGGTTTGTTGCACAGCAATAGTAACTGGAACAGAGATCAATTTAGAGGCTCTTACAATAGTTCATACCAATGAGAGAAAGGATTTGAAAAGCAGCAGTGAGAATGGAGGAAATGGGTCAGGTGCCAATGATACTCCGAGTGCAATCAACAGGAAAACTGCAGCTTAAAATTAAAACCACAGTTTAGCGTCTTAGTTATTTCCCCTGAACAACAGTCAATTAGAGAGAAACAGTTATGTACTAATATTTTAGATTAGAAAGGGGATTTTCTGGTACAAAGTAGTAAATACGGCAAAACCGAAGATGCTTTAAAGACAACCTTTGGGGATTTAGTGTGGACAGTCACTCTCAGTGTGTTGGTGCTCAACACTGTTTCAGGGCCTGAGGTCGAAACTATCTTCATAATGATACTAAGTCTTCTTTCAATGTCATCCTCTCGCAAGATGGAGGTCAGCAAAAATATAAAATAGTGCCACTCTTCTCACCAAACTTATATTTTTATATATATATATATATATACACACACACACATATATATGCACGTCATGTGCTACCAAACTTATATAATACATTACATATATAATACGTGTGTGTGTGTCATGTGCCACCACACTCAGCTGAGTTTTCCATTTTTTGTAGAGATGGGCATCTCACTATGTCGCTCAGCTGGTCTCAAACTCCTGACTTCACGTGATGCTCCTGCCTCAGCCTTCCAGAGTCCTGGGATTACAAGTATGAGCCACCATGCCTGGCTACCGAACTTAAATTGTTCTAAAAATACCTCAATTCTTCATTTTAAAAAATTGTTGTTTATGTTAACATGCAATCAGTTTATTTTTCCTTAAAATAAATTAATTTTATCTTAATAATCATTTTAATATGGCATATTTAAGATATAAGCCACATACATGAAAGCTGTTTGGGACACTGAACAATTTTTAACAGCACCGAGGGGTCTCAGACCAGTTAAGTTTGAGATGCACTCGCCACTGGGGCACAGAGTTTTCACCAATTAAATTAAAAAGTACAATGGCAGAGTAGCTAGAAAAAGAATGGAGGCAAGAGGGATGAGTAGGTGGGGTCCTTGGGAGTCCTAGAAATAAATATCATTGTCACCCTCACGGTCTGATGGAAGTGACAGCTACGCAGATCCTTTGTGCAAACATTTTTCATGTTCATAATAATCTTGCTGAATAGCGCCTTTGAACCACAGAGAATATGGCAGGGAAGATTAAATCATCTGTCTCACTTTACACAGTGCTAATGCTAAAAAATGTCTTATTTTTATTCAAGCTGATACATAGCCCTTAAAAAATGCTCTGGCCTGGATGGCACCTGTGGCTCAAAGGAATAGGGTGCCAGCCCCATATACTGGAGGTGGTGGGTTCAAACCCCGCCCCAGCCAAAAAAACTGCTAAAAATATATATATATATATGCTCTATATGCTCTGGCCTTAATAAAGATAAGAAGGAGGTATACTAACAACTTAACACAAATAAACTGTTAAGCTAGGTAGTTATTTGTGTCTGTTAAGTACTTTCCCCCCAAAGACTAAAAATATTTCAAATGTATCAGCATGTATAAAATCTCTATTAATACTTTTATAGGTCAGCTTGGTGCCTTAGTTCAAGCGGCTAGGGCGCCAGCCACATACACCAGAGCTAGCGGGTTCGAATCCAGCCCAGGTTCACCAAACAGTGACAACTATAACCAAAAAATAGCTAGGTGCTGTGGCAGGCACCATGGGAGGCTGAGGCAAGAGGATAGCTTAAGCCCAAAAGTTTGAGGTTGCTATGAGCTGTGATACCACAGCACTCTACTGAGGGCAACATAGTGAGACTCTGTCCCCAAAAAAAAAAATAAAATAAAATAAAATGAGGGCAGTGCCTGTGGCTCAGTGAGTAGGGCGCCAGCCCCATATACTGAGGGTGGCGGGTTCAAACTCTCCCTGGCCAAACTGCAACAAAATAATAGCCAGGCGCTGTGGCAGGCACCCGTAGTCCCAGCTACTCGGGAGGCTGAGGTAAGAGAATCGCCTAAGCCCAGGAGTTTTGCTGTAAGCTGTGATAGCAAGGGCGATAAAGTGAGACTCTGTTGCTAAAAAAAAAATAAATAAATAAATAAAAACAAAATAAAATAATTTTATAGGTACACAGTTGCTAGTTCCACATTTTAGGAAAGAAAAATGGTGTTAGTTAATATGCAGTAAATCAAAAACCAAAAACCTTATATCTCTAATTTTTCATCTCTGCCAAGCAATCATTTATGTGTCATGCCAAAAACAAAATGGATAATATTTTCAACCACTCCATTTGAGACTTCTGAGTAAGAATCAAATACTTTGCCCCTGTGTTTTAATTTAAGATGATTTCATATAATCAGGTCCCTCTTTCTATCCTCACTGTCTGCCTCCACGACCTACATAAAACCCATAAGCCTGAGAAACATTTTCTAATAAGATTATCAAAGACCTTCTATACATTCATGAAGCAAAATTAATCGCTGAACTTGGATACTTGGGTACCACGATCTTCATAGTGATCCAAGAGGATTAAAAACTCATTCTAAAAGCTGAATTTCACAAAACTGACACATCGTTTTTCTCAGGAGACCCTGGGCTGTCCTCTGACTCTCAGTCAGCAACCCGGGGTGACATGTGCGTTGGAACCCTGTGTGAGCCACACTACTGCCCAAGGCAGGAGGAAGATTCCAGGGCCTGGCAGTGGGGGGTGGGGAGAGCTGGGAAAGGGAAGAGGGAGGGGATGGGGTTCAAGGGGTGCGGTTCACCTTTTGGGGGCGGGACAGAAATATAAGAGGGTCCTCATCTAGCAAAAGCAATCAGTGTAACCTGGTTCTGTGTACCCTCAATGAATCCCCCACAATAAAAAAAAAGAAAAAGGAAAACGTCCGATAATACCTAATAAGAAAATGATGAGATTTATGAGGGTTGTTTCAGCTCTTGTAACACACAGACCTGAAAATACGTCAAGCATCAATACAAGAGCAGTTTATTTCTCTTTCTCTCTCGCTCATGTAATTTAGGCTCCGTCTTCCAATGCATAGTTATTACTGGGAAAGACTGCGGCGAACTCGACTGGCAAGGATTTTCTACTTAGGATCACGTGACATTCCTTGTTACTGAAAATCCCTCTGTCATGCAATGATTTAGATCACTATTTTTCAACCTTTTTTATCTCACGTCACACTTGAACCTGCAGTTAAACTTCCACAGCACACTTAAATTAAAAAAAGAATAAAAAAAAAAGAATATACTTGCTATGCTTTGAACTTTTTCCGAAAATAATTTAATTATTGATCTTTAAAATCTTTCACGGCACACCTAAAATTCTGTCATGGTACACCAGGGTGCCGTGGCACACTGGTTAAATCACTGATTGAGACCCAGATTCTTTCAATCCCATCTGTCGCCATCCACAAAGGCCTCATAGTCATCTGCAGCTGATGAGAGGAAGGATGGGGCCTGAGGTTTAGAAGTCTTGTCCCAGATTTGGTCCTCACGACTCCACTCAGGCTGTCGGGAAGACCCCATCACGTGGTTCACCTCGCTACAACTGGAGGCTGAACCACGGCCTCCCCGGTGCGGTAGCTGTTTCAAACTCATACCCCTTTTTATAGAAGGCTGAGTACAAGTGATGATGGGCAGTGGGTAATCTCTGTCCCAAGGGTGATCCCTCTGCCAGGCAAGCCTTTGACACTTACCATGGAGTGCAAGTAGGCCACGAGAGATTTCACCCCAAGGGTGGGCAGCCCACCCACATCAAAATCACGCTTGGGCTGAGGACTCTCTCCATTGGGTGATACATAGGGCATTTCCACAGAGGAAGCTGTGGCACTGCTGAGATGACACAGATGGTCACACAGCTGCCGTGTGCACCAAAGTGGGGAATCTGTACGCAGGAGGAAACAGACGGCATGCTTAAGGACTCAAAACATAACGTGAAACAATATGCAAATCTATTCGTTCTGGAAAACAAATAAAGCAGGCAGATCGACCTAGCTGGTAGGAATCAGAAAAACAGTGATTGTTCACAGGCAACAGTTCAGATTAGATTATAAGTGTGAGAAAGAGAATTATATACTGACTTTCTACTTAAAAAAAAAAAAAAAGACTTGTTCCATTATTAAATGCATGTGGGCTATCTGAAACTCTGAGATATGTATTCTTTTCATTTAAGGGTATTCCTTTCTGTAAAATAAAAAAGAAAGTGTATCTTATTTGTGTCATGACTAATTTAAGGAATCACTGAAGTGTGGCTTCCCTTGATGCTTTTAAAAATTAACCTGTTATTATTCCATGTAGGGGGATGTTTTCTGGAACAGGGGATGCTAGGCTGGGCTCCTTGCATGCAGGAAAAGCTGTTTTCCGTAGTATTTGTCTCTTGTTCTCAGTAGCTGACTCTGTTTCATGTACTACATAGTTGGTGCTGGTCACCTCAGCTGGCTCTGCACCTGCCACCATGCTACTGCCTGCACCTGTGACCGGCACAATCCCAAACCATCCTCTACGTCTGTGAGCCATCACTCCAGAGTCCTAGTCCCAGGTGAGGCCCACCCGAAACCCCATTAGTGTTCCCACTAGCTGGCAGAGGTCCAGAAACACACAAACGGGTCATTTCTACCTGGGAAGTTAAGAGGAAGAGGGCGTTCTCACCTTCTCAGCTTCCCACAAGGATGGATTCTCCTGAATTCAGGAAAAGGATTCAAGTTGGGCAAGGCAGCCCAAATTGGGATAAATATGTCCTATACACACAATGAAATGTTAACAACTCTAACTGGCATGTGGACCCCTGATGCTTGTCACGAGAGGGGGGCCATCACAAGAGGAAGGTGTGAGGAAACCCATTTTCCTTTCCACAAGTGCGTTAAGGACTCCTGCCCCCTAATCTCCCCGGATTCTACATGACAAACAGGCTGGGTCTTCTCCATTCCATGCCAGGACCCCAGGGACAAAGCCACCAGGGACAGCTTTGTGGCAGTGGTACTGCAACTGCATAGAGGAGTCCTCGTGATGACACCTGTCCCCAGCTATAGGTGAAACACCCCCTGTTCACCTGCTATAGGTGAAACACCTAAATCGCCTCTTTCCCCGTAGCCTCAGGCTTCATCAGATAAGATCAAAGAAAGTAATAACTGACAACATGTTCTTCATTAAGTTATGTTAAACCGGTTATATTGAAAGGATTATGCTTAAAGGTGTATGTTGGGTGGATTATCAGGGAGGAGCTACTTACAGGGCGGGTGGTCATAAGCTGTTTAAATGGATCAATGAGATCATTACTGCATTGTGCTCATGTACAAAATTCCCTATATAAGCCAACTGCAAATAAAGAAGCTCACCATTTTGCCTGAGTGAGCAGATGGTCACCTTTTTTTAAAACACAATTTCAATAAGCGTGCGTATTCTTCATGACATCGCTTTTCCGTGAGACCCTTACGGCAACACCCAGCACCGTCTAAAAGAACTTTCTATGGTTAAGGACTATGAACCTAAGTTTCTAAGCATAGAAACTTAACCATAGAAACTTTCTATGACAATGGGAACTGTCTGGATTATAGCCTCTGGTCACACGGAGCTACTGAGCATTGCATTATAGCCAGTATGAATGATGAACTCAAGTTTTAATTTCCTCAATTTAAATTTAAATCACCACATGAGGTTAAATTTAAATGACCATATGCGGTCACTGGCTATTGCAATGAAAATATATCTAACCAATCCAACATACTATAAAATAGACTACTTAAAGGTTTTTAGAAGGATTTCCTCCATTGCTCTCCCAGTACTTCAATCTAATATCTAATAAAACAAACATATTGTGCGTATTTCTTTCTTCTGTTTGAAAACATTCTCACCCTGTCTTGGTTCAATCATGGATCCAGTTCTAACCTGATGCAGATACCTTCCCTGTGTTCTGGAGAGCAACGATTCTTCACTCCTTTGATCATGAGTGCCCATTCTTAATGTCAAAATGAATTATTAGGCATTTATAATAGGCGTGCTTTAATTCCTGTTAACTAGGAAAATATAGCACGACGGTCTCCTTAATTCAGTAACACTTTATATTCATATGTATTTCCTCATAGCAACAACTATTCAGAGTTGTAAAATAGTCACGTAAACAACCCAGGAGGCACGATTTATTGAACATGGGGCCATCCTTGGTACTGATGACCATGGACTCCAGAACTTTTACCAGAGTCGACAGCCCCCTCACAAAGTGAGCATCCTCTTCTCAAGACAGTGCCCAAGAGTCCAGCTATCTTGCAGACTTGTGGGTCTTTATGTCCATGAGAAGTGTTGGATTAATGTCAGAGAAATAAGAAAAAAAAATAGCTTTCCTAGGACTTGGAAGTCAAGTTTTTTAAATGTAGAGCAGGTAGCAAGGAAGTGGCTGCAGTGAAGTCTGTCATTACCGCTTCGAAGAAGATGAAGATCTAATAATTTGCGTTTCTTAAAATTGTACTTTCCTAACTCAACATTTATGCCATGTTCATCAGCTCCTTTCTGGGCATCATTTTATCAAAAATTATCCTCACTCTCTGCTGCCATTAATTCTTGTTTCTCTGTGTCATCTTTGAAGCCAAAATCTGACCTGAAGACATAGGAAGGGAAAAAAAACCCCAAACATTTGCTTAATAATCCTGCAGGCATTTCCCTGCAGGTCACCTGCATACAACAGATTTCTCACGTCCTATTTGGAAGCAAATTAGCAGCAATCTCTCCGTTTGGTGTCTCTACAAGTACACTCTTGTAGTGTTTGTGTCCAAAGGCTGAGTTTAGACAGGTGGCTTCATTTATCCTAGTTAAGCCAAATACTTCAGTTTCCAATCTTTTATTTCTAGTTCAAAAATTAGAAAATATATGTTTACTGTCCACACTCGATTTCCAATGGTCACAATCTTTCCTTTTTGCTAAAAGATGGCAGGTCTAGCGGGAGATAGCCAGGCAGCAGGGAAATGGCTACTGGCTGAGAGCGAGACCAAATTGTGCCGAGAAATCAAACTGTGGCAGGGAACATACCCAGGAAGGAGCTCCCAGTGACCTTTACTGATTTGGGGCTCATTACCATCTAATCAGCATAGCACCGGTAGAGCTTTCAGGAAGGATTCTGGGGACAGTGCATGCCTGGAAAGGAAAACTGTTATGTAACCAACCTGTTATGTAACCTGTTATGTAATCTGTATGTAACTCCCACCTGTCAATCACCCCAAAGGTGGGAAACAACACCCAATCCCGCCAGGAGGGAGGTGGGACACCTAGTGAGCTTATAAAAGGCAGCGTGGGCTCAGACTCCAGGGTCTTTCTCCACTCAGGGAGACTGACCCGTTCTCTCTCTCTGGAATGTATTTCACTTTGTGCCACTTTTTCGTAGCTTCCTTCCCTCACTTTCACTTTGTACAGCTTCTTTCTTTTTCCTGTAATACACTGCGTGGGATTGCTCTGTATCTGCGATCACTCCGTCCTGGCTCAACTCAGTTCCAGGACTCATTCTTGACACGAGGAACCAGGGGACTAGGGAACAACGGGACAGACCTCACGGAGGTGGGTCGTTTATAAGTAAGGTGTGGGCAACGACATTAGGAGTTCGGTGAGAGTGAGAGAGGAGAACCCAGCCCTTCTCAGGGTAGTGGTGGCTGGGAGCTGGCCGAGGAATTAAAAGCTGGACATCAAAGGTCATTTTTGTGAGGCTGACAGAAGAACAAGGAAAGATACCATCAGCATCACGAATCTGTGGTTATAAATAAGATGGGAAAGGAACGTTTCCACATCATGTAAGAGTTAAAAACTTAATCTGACAGCAAACTAGAGGGTAACATTGAAGGATACAAGCTCAGATTTGACCACTGTACTCTTGAAACATTCCAAAATCTCTGAGGATCCTGTGGTTTGGGGTGACATCCCACTAAACCCCTGTGCCTGTAGCTTTCCCAGTCTCCTTGGGAAAGGCACTTCCTTGGATGTACAGCTCTTAACAGGATCAATTTCCCCAAGTACACCTGTCAGAACAGGAGAGGCGGCAGAGGCTGGTCCAGATTACAGAACAAAGGGTATCGGATGAAAACAAAAGTAACTCCTAGGCTCACTCTGAGAAATTCAGAAACCTCTTAGAGACGCTACATAGATTACAAAAAGACATAATACACCCCCAAATTCCCATAACCATTTTTACAGCTACTAAAGTTATCAAGCAAATCACAATGCACACTTTGAAAAGGAAATCTTACAGAGAAAATGAAAGATACGACAATTTTTACAACAGACCATTTTATACTTCCCAACTGTCTGGGCTTCCTAGAAAGATGTCATCCACTGAAAAGGGAGGAACATATTTCATCAAGATGGGCTGAAAAGACTCTATTCCAATAAAAAATCTATCATCTGAGAGGCGTTCACTTATTACACAGCACATGCTTTGAGTGCTGTAGACATCAACTATTCTCTCAAAATAGTCATTCTTTTAAAAGCCTGGCAAACTCAAATATTGAATTTAGAAAGCTGAATCTGAGGTTTTAATTCAACTCACAATGGCATGTGTTAGCGACATAAAAAAAAATTGCTTCTTGATTAAATCATTTGGGTTGTAATTTATTTGAGTTAACAACATTTTTTTAAAGGCACTAATTTTAAAAAGCACATACACCTACCTTTTTAAGAGAGATCACAATTTAGTGTTCTCTACCATAGAGAAACCACATTATCCTGGGGCTGGGTGAGAGGCAAACAGAAGAAAAACTAGACAGTGATAACAAAATAGCAACAGTGAATTTTTAAGACCTGCTGTAACCTCAGCATGTTGTGGCTTCATATGCATTATTAAGGAAGCAGAAATCATTACATTAGACTTAAAATATTTCTTCATTTCTATCTAAATGAAGCATTTTAAAGATTTTGATTCCAAGCGGGGTGTGGTAACTCATCCCTATAATACTAGCACTGTGGGAGGCCAAGGTAGGTGGATTGCCTGAGTTCAGGACTTTGAGACCAGCCTGAGCAAGAGTGAGACCCCATCTCTACTAAAAAAAAAAAAAGAAAAGAAAAAAAAAATAGAAAAATCAGCCAGACATTGCGGCAGGTGCCTGTAGTCCCAGCTACTTGGGGGGCTGAGGGAGGAGGATTGCTTGAGCCTGGGAGGTTAAGGTTGCTATGAGCTATGATGCCAGGACGCTCTACCTAGGGTGACAGAGTGAGACTCTGTCTCAAAAAAAAAAAAAAAAAATATATATATATATATAGAGAGAGAGAGAGAGAGAGATTCCAACAATTTAATTTCTTCCTGTCTTTTTTATTTTTTTTAGAGACAGAGTCTCACTTTATCATCCTCGGTAGAGTGCTGTGGCGTCACAGCTCACAGCAACCTCCAACTCCTGGGCCTAGGCAATTCTCTTGCCTCAGCCTCCCAAGTAGCTGGGACTACAGGCACCCACCACAACGCCCAGCTATTTTTTGGTTGCAATTTGGCCAGGGGCTGGGTTCGAACCCGCCACCCTCGGTATATGGGGCTGGCGCCCTACCCACTGAGCCACAGGCACCACCCCCAATAATTTAATCTCTAATGAGAAAATGGATAAAATCAAATGGAAAAGAAATAAAAATAAATAGAAAATGTTTTAAATTATAATATCTACCCCAACAACATATTTTCAGAAGAAGTATAAAACTCCACTCCAGTAGTAGAAACTTCCACTTGACCACGGAGAAACAGGGGTGAAGAGGTTGTAATGGATTGTGTAGGTAACAGAAGCAACAGAACTATAAGCTGCTACCTCCATTTGTTGATTTTTTTTTTTTTGGTAGTAGTTTCTGGCTGGGGCCGGGTATGAACCCACCACCTCTGGTATATGGGGCAGGTGCCCCACTCCTTTGAGTGACAGGCACTGCCCCATCTGTTGAATTTTTTTTAACTGTCCAAGCCAGTAAGCTACATTTATGGGCTCTATTTTTCCTAGCTAAAGCTTCTGGATCAAGAAAAATACATTAAAAAATTAAATCAACCTGATCCCTCTAATTTTATTTTACATTTATTACTTTCCATAAACAATGGCAGAGAAACCTACAAGTTGCTAAAAAAAAATACTACATATGACTTTTCTATTCAAAATCACTTGTTGGCTGTAGACAACTTATCTTAACATTTTAATTTTGTATACACAAGCCCCAAAAAGAATGTAAATGGTTTAGTTTAATATTAGTTAATCATCTACCACTATAAACTGTTTCTGGTGAAATCTACTATAAAATGGTAAATGGGATCATGTCCACAAGAATGTAATTCTGATTCTGGCCATGATATGTTAGGTTCCATCTATAATTTAACTTCCAATGGAGATAATGGTGTGTCAGTTCAGAAACAGAGATTACGATTCTGACCCAAAGAGCTCCAAAGATTTGAAATGACTGAATGACTGTCAATCCATAAAGTCAAGACCACGCTCCAGAGGAGCCACAACCCATCAAATGGGGTCTCCTCTGCTGCTTGGTTCAGATGTCACCTTCTTGTCCAAAAAGAAAAATGCTTTTTAATGTTTAAATGAGAAATCTTCTTAATGTCCTACTGCAAGGAGTGTGAAACCTGCAATCACTTCCATGTTTGTAAATAGCCACATTTGTTTTTTGTCTTTGCCGGAGCCCAGGGAGAGGGCAGAATCTCACTCTGTCACCCTGGATGGAGTGCTGTGCATTCATAGCTCACAGCAACCTCAAACCCGTGGACTCAAGCGATCCTCTTGCCTCAGCTTTCTGAGTAGCTGGGACTACAGGTGCACACCATGATGCCCAGCTAGTCTGTCTATTTTCAGTAGAGACAGAGCCTCGACCTTGCTCAGGCTGGGCTTGAACTCTGGAGTTCAGGCAATCCACCCACCTCGGCCTCCCAGAGTGCTGGGATTACAGACATGAGCCACCACACCCGACCACAAATAGCCATGTTTGACTTCCACCCTTCTTGGCCACGCTTACTAGCAGAGCCTCTTTCCTTCAAAGCAATACCAGTACCCACGTGGACTCCCCAAGTGGGCCAGCATCTGCAGCCCTGAAGGCTTATTATGATATTCACTTTACTTTTATGTATATTCAAAATTTTTCACAACAAGAAGTTTTAAAAATGGTCATCCAGTGAAAATTATGAGTGAGGGCGGTTCCTGTGGTTCAGTGAGAAGGGCGCCAGCGCAGGCCAAACTCCAACAACAAAATAAAACAAAATAGCCAGGCATTATGGCAGATGCCTGTAGTCCGGGCTACTTGGGAGCCTTAGGCAAGAGAATTGCCTAAGCCAGGAGTTAGAGGTTGCTGTGAGCTGTGACACCAGAGCACTCTGCCTAGGG
>NW_003852420.1:6890757-6916337 GCF_000181295.1 Otolemur garnettii
AAGAAGAAAATTACGAGTGAAAATATAGAAAGAAATGCACAGATCATAAATATCACAACTTTGCTGTTTTCAATATTTTCAAAGCTAAATAACAAGTATATATTTACTTGCAATAAAGCTTCTGTATTTTTTTTATTATTTCAAGTATCTCTGCTTTGAATTAAGTGATATCAACATAGGAGTACTGGTTATCTCATGCTTGTCAGAAATTGTTGGTAGTTAAATATGCCTTTAGGCAGTGGCTGTGGCTCAGTGAATAGGGTGCTGGCCCCATATACCAAGGGTGGTGGGTTCAAACCCAGCCCCGGCCAAACTGCAACAAAAATAACAAAAAGTAAATTTTTAAAAGTCTTAAAAAATAATAACTAAATATGCCTTTAGTTAATGTAACTAGGGAAATGGATAACTTATAATTAATATCAATGTGATCTGTTTCATGAACAAAAACCTTTCTAAACAAGAGGTTGGCTCAGTGCCTGTAGCACAGTGGTTATGGCATCAGCCACATACACCGAGGCTGATGGGTTCAAACCCAGCATAGGCCAGCTAAGCAACAATGACAACCACACCAAAAAAATAGCCAGGCATTGTGGTGGGCACCTGTAGTCCCAGCTACTTGGGAGGCTGAGACAAGAGAATCACTTAAGCCCCAAAGTGTGAGGTTGCTGTGAGCTATGATGCCACAGCACTCTACCAAAGACAACAAAGTGAGATTCTGTCTCAAAAATGAACAAATAAATAAATAAATAATAAACAAGTTTGATTTATTTATTTATTTGAGACAGAGTCTCACTCTGTCACACTGGGTAGAGTGCCATGGCATCATAACTCACAGCAACCTCAAACACGTGGGCTTGAACAATCCTCTTGCCTCAACCTACTGAGTAAGCTGGGACTTCAGGCGTGTGCCACTACACCTGGCTGGTTTTTATACTTTTAGTAGAGACAGGATCTCACTTGGCTCAGGCTGGTCTAGAATACCTGAGCTCAGGCAATCCGCCCACCTGGGCCTGACAGAGTGCTGTGATTACAGGTGTGAGCCACTGCACCCAGCTGCAGAAGAAACAATTAAAAACAACCACCAAAAATGATCCTTTCCTGAGGCCAAACTTTGGGATCACAGATGAGATCTTCTACCTGCTTACACTGAGTGATCTGTCACTTGGAAATAGCTAAAAGATGGGTGCTCCATAGATCATACCACTGAGCTCGGCTAAAATGTGAAAGACACATAAAAAGGCCACAGGAAGCGAGAGCCAGCTTTCCCAAATAAGCAGGTGAAGTGACAGGCTGAGTGAAATCATCTTCACAGCCTCGGAATTTGACTTACTGACCCTGCCAGACACCACTGCTGGAAACCTGACTGTGAAGATAAAATAAAAGGCAGGATTTATGTCTCAGTTCAGGGGAGACCATGTGCAAAGCTGTGCTAAGCCTACATCAAAGATAAACGAGGTGCAAGAACAAACTTAGGTCCCTCAGAACAGAAGACACACCAAGACCCAACACCGAGTCCTAACACGAGATGAGATGATTAAAAACAAAAAGGGGGGCAAAACGAGTTCATCATTTTCTATTTTCTTTTTCGAGTTTTCCTGGCCTGTTTTCTTTCCAATAAAGAAACTATGCCAAATTCTGAAAAGGAAATTGGTGTGACTTAATGAGTAAACATACAAAAGCTGGGAAGGGAGTATTATGGGAAACCCAGAGCTCCTCAGTCTTATGAGGCCGACTTCCAAATTTATTGGTGAAAGGATTGAGGGTCAGAGGAGGGAGCATGTGGATAATAACTGTGAATGAGCTACATGATGGAGGTCAGCGAAACACAATTCAGTTATTTTCACTTCGGAAATAAATCACAGTTACAGCAATTTACTGCATGAACTAAGAGAAACTTTCATGAGCTTACACCCATACTTACAGATACCTTTTTTTATTTCACCCAGCCATAATTAGAGGTCTAGTTTTATTAAATTGGAAATGGTATGGATTTATGGATTTAATAAATATTTGTCAAGTAAATGAGTGGATAACATAGCCATTGATACTCACTACATCATGAAACCTAAGACTAAAGCCATTAAAAGTGACAAAAATAAAACTCCCAGGTACGCCAGTCACACCCAGTTGTCTCGTCAATATTCATAACCGATAACCAGACTAAGGAAACTCTATTGGAACTAGGGGCAGCCACGTGACAAAATTTTAATCCATGACCTGCAAAAGGCAAGACTGGGAGAAAGTGCATCCTCTGAGAGAAACACGTCTCCTTCCCTCCTCCCTGGGAACAGCTGCTGAAGGTGAAGAGCCATTTCACAACTACCAGTACAAAAGGCAGATACTATGGGAAGGAAGGCAGAAATAGCCTGGCCCTCTGTTGGCACTGCCACAACACTACATCTGCCCAAATGCCTGGATTTCTAAGTCTGCCTTTCATATTAGGTTTGACAAACTCCTGTGAGTTTAAGCTGCTGTTTTCTAGAATTCACAGCCAAAAAGATTCTAATAAATACCAGATGTAACTTATTTTCCTCCTCTGTGTTCTCAGAAGTTGGTCCTAGTTCAACAAACTAGGATGCTCCATGTAACTGTCCAGTTACATCAGCACTGCTGACTTCATCAACAGTTTCCACTTGTCAACATGAGGCCGCTGGGCACTAAGAGGCCAACAGGCTTAAGGGAGAAAGGAAAACCATCAAAAACAGCAGGCCACGTCAGTCTACCAGGCCACACTGTACCTGGACCCCCACGCGCTCATATTAAAGATGAAAATGAGAATTGACGGCAAAAGAGACAGCAATGCTATTCCAATAACCAAAGAAATGGGGAATCTTCTCATTTACGACAGTGTTCAAAACCCACATGTATCAACAAAGAAAAAGAGATATTTAGGAGGATGGCTAGATTAAACATCAGAAATGCAACATCAGCCTTGCCAGGTGGCTCACACCTGTGATCCTGGCACTCAGGGAGGTTGAGGTGGGAGGAGGAGTTCAAGACCAATCTAAGCAATAGTGAGACCCTGCCTCTGCTAAAAATAGAAAACTTAGCTAGACCTGTGGCACATGCCTGTGGTGCCAGCTATTAGGGAGGCCAAGGCAGGAGGATCCTTTGAGTCCAGGAGTTTGAGGTTGCTGTGAGCTATGATGCCATGGCACTCTAGCTTGGGGCAACAGAGTGAGACTTTGTCTTAAAAAAAAAAAAAAAAGAAAGAAAAAGAAAGAAAGAAAGAAAAAGCAACATCACTAAAAAACAGAAAAGAACACAATGATATATTTCTTGAGGTCTTAATGGCTAGCCTAACCCAAACGCTGCCTCTCTGCCTCTATCAGGAAGAGGGCCTTCTGTGGGACTTGAAATTCTGCAGTAATTTCTCCCTTATCTGGTGATCTGTCTTGGTACCACATAAAGGCCTAGAGCTCAGCAAGTTGGCATGCGTATTTAATAAGACGTAATAACAGATGCTGAATGAATGAATGAGCAAAACCACACAGCAACTACTGTTCCAAGAGACTTTATGAAAAGCACAAAGCCCTCAGAAAGAAAAGAAAATCTGTCAGCATCACTTCTAGAAATATGATAATGAGCCGTCTGAACTGACCTAGCATGACATAGTCAATGGTCAAACGTCCACGAGCAAAAAAGCACTCCACTGGAGGGTCAGCAATCACGCGTGGTGAGGGCGAGGTGCTCACTCCCCCTCGGCCTGCCATTTAGGCTTCCCAGCTCCCGGGTTGCTCACAGCGCCTCCCCTTTCAGGGGAGGATAAGGTGGGTAAGTTCGGAGGATGCTAAAAAGCTCACCCCAAGTTACTAATACGTGGCAGACCTGATATTAAAACCCAGGAAGGTCGGCTCTCAGTTTTCTGCGCTGCTTCCTCACTTTGGCCTTTATTGAAATACTATTTACAAGCTGCACACACACATTAGCAGGAACTAAGTGCCGTCTAAGGCCTCAAGAGCATATGCAAGGGGAGGTTCCACTGTGACCTCAAATACAAATACCGTATGCCCCTGTCATGAACCAGGGTGGTTTGGCATGGCCCACATAGTTCACCCTGAGCTGGAAGGATTTACAAAGGTTCTATATATGTACCCATAGTAGGCTTTTTTTTAATGTTTACCATGTACTTGTACAACCTAGAAATGATAAAAGGAAACTTATGAGTCTATGGATTCAGTTTTGCTGAAATCAGATAATCTCCTCCCTACGTACAAACACCATGGCTCTCCACCTATGTTTAAATAACACGTAGCACTGACCTCCTGACCCCTGGGAGGGAGGGGGGTCACAAATAAAACCCCCTGCTTGTATGCATATAATATACCATAGCGATTAAAGCATTTTAAAATAATAGATTCATTTGAGCTAAAAAGGGAAAAAAACACTAAATAGCAAAAAAAAAAAAAATATATGAATGCATATTGCTATACATTCCTGACACTTTTCACTGAATAAATAATACCTCTTTGAAGCTGATGAAAACCTTAGTGAAAATATTTATGCAGTAAACATCATAGTGAGATAAACTGTTAATGGCTCCCCCCAAGAACCTAATTTAACAACTTCATAAATTCTCACAGAGAAGAAATAGACCTACCACCCCCGAAACATTTGGTAATTATTTTTACACAGTATGTGCAGTTTATGACATGCATACATAGATGAAAAAATTAACTGCAGTGTAGCTGCTTTGCACTGCCATTGCAAATTAACCTTCCATTGTGTAACACAGAGTATTATTCAAAGTTATCATTTCTATGACAAAAATTATCCTATTTGAAAAAAAATTGAAAGTGTGTTAAAAGCCAAGCTTGTTTTGAGATAGTTATTAGGTGAAAACATGTTTCCATTTTCCCTCCCCCTTTCCATTAGTTATCTATTATTTAAAGATTTTCCATACACAGATCTTAAAAAAAATTATGATCTTGGCTGGACGCAATGGCTCCCGCCTATAATCCCAGCACTCTGGGAGGCATAGGTGGGGGTGGGGGTGAGGGTGGGGACGTAAGGGGGATTGCTTGAGCTCAGGAGTTTGAACCAGCCTAAGCAAGAGCAAGACCTCATCTTTAAAAAAGAATCACCTAAGCCCAGGAGCTGGAGGTTGCTGTGAGCTGTGATGCCACAGCACTCTACCGAGGGTGACAAAGTAAGACTCTGTCTCAAAAAAAAGAAGAAAGAAACAGGAAAAAGACACTTTCACAAAGATAACATCTAACAATATTCAAAGTAGAACTCTGTATAAACTTCTTGTTAAACCTCTCACTCAAAACGCTAAGCTTTCTAGCAAATTAGGACTCTTATATGAATGCTTACCTTGCTTAAAGTATACCCTGAAAAACTAGGCCAAAAGTATTTATATTCCCCCTTGCATTTCACCCCACAATCAGACAGACACTGGCCCATTTACAAAATGAAATATTGAGGTCCACATTAAATTAACTGCCATAGGCAATTCCAGGGCTAGAACAAAGAGCAGGTGGAAGTGTCAAAATTCCTCCTTATTATTCACCAGTTTGTTTCTTTTCCTGCATCCTAAAGCAATTCTTAACATCTAACTAAGGCTCAAAGAATTATACAAAAATCTATCCACAAATAAAGTTTGAGGAGTTATATTTAGTAGGTTTCTGATTACATTGGACACAATCTCAGTACAGCTTTTTACATACAAAGTCTAGCCATGAAAGGAATTCTTACTGGTTTTTAACAGGAAAAAAAAAAAAGTGAGCTGATTAAATATAGATCAAAGGAAGTTCCACCATGAAAAGACTAATTTTTCATCACTCAAGAAAAAGAAGTATCAATAAACAAAAACGAATCTGGTGATTCTCACTGTGGCCTGTCACGGATACCTTACAGATTAAGGGCACTTCTGCCTTCTCTGTAAGTCTCCTGTATTTTTAGAACGATCATGCATTACCTTCATAAGCTCCAAAACTATTTTTAAAAATCTTAAGACACTGGGTGGCGCCTGAAGCTCAGTGGGTAGAATGCCAGCCCCATATACCGAGGTGGTGGGTTCAAACCCAACCCCGACCAAACTGCAACAAAAAAATAGCCCAACATTGTGGCAGGTGCCACACAGCTCCTCAGGAGGCTGAGGCAAGAGCATCGCCTAAGCCCAGGAGTTGGAGGTTGCTGTGAGCTATGATGCCACAGCTCTCTACCGAGGGCAATAAAAAAAAAAATCTTAGACACTACTGAAATGCATTCTTTTTATTCACACAGAGTACTACTGTACAATAAACTATGCCTGCTAACATATTTTTTAAATATACTGATAACTAACACTAGTTAAAACTAAATGCCTAAACTCTAAAATGACTTACGTTGTCACCCATAGATTATGGTACAAAATCATGCTTTAGGTTTTAAGGTTGTTTTCTACTTCAAAATAAACTAACCAATACCTGGATGTATACATTCTTTTCTGATACACACATTTTATAGTCATCTGTACGTACTCCAAAAATTAAGGAAAATTATCTGTTTCTTACTCCAAACCATTCTCCTTTATCTGTTCTATTTATTCTTTGGCAAATCTTAAAATTTATTTTTTATATTACATGCCACTTCTTTCTCTGGCAGCTATATTAGGACTATAAAATATCCATGTGTGTATATATAGGCACAGAAGCATATATACTCATATACACTGTATATATACTTAAATACATAGACATGTATATATTTATATAATATATACAAAAAATGTAATATCTATATATATATATATGTGTGTGTGTAAGTGTGTGCACTCTTTAGATATCGCCAGCAGAGGTACCTGTCAATCCCCTTTATCTACCTAGTCCAACCTGACCAACTAGTTTGACTAAGCTAACAACAGTTCTAAATTCTATTTTTTTCCACTTAAGTGACCAACTATCTAACCAAATCAGTCAAAATCTGTTGCAGATTAGAAACCTCATTCCTCTTATTATATTGGTCACCCTTACCTTCCCCAGAGACCAATATCCTGCAATCACCATGAGCTGATCCATTAAGCACTTATTTGGGGCTCAGTTTTTCTCATTACTGTGAAGGGAAATGATTATAGAGGGTGGCAGTTCACAAATTATAAATGTAGCTAGAGGTTTGACACTTACTGTGTTGATTATTGACTTACTATTAAGCCAATAATCTCTACATTCTTCTAAAGTAGAACAGGAATTTTCCTATGATTTCAGATTTTCAGCTAAGTCTCAATGCTAAAGACAATGCGATGAGTTCCCTTCACATGCCCACAGGCCCAAGGTCACTCCAAAGTCCTCCTATCAGAAGAACTTGCATGGCAGGAAAGTCTCATTCTAGCTCAGATAAAGTGCAAACACACACACACACACACACGGCTAACTGAGGCCCTCTGCCATGAGAGAAGTGGATATTCTATTCCCTGGCGGGGCACTGGCCTCAGTGCATAAACTCTGTGGGACCTGTGTGAGACTGGAGCCCCCACAAGTTATCTGTATTGCCAGCTGCAATAGAACACCGCTACAGAGCCTCAATAAAAGTGGGCATGGGCTATGCTTGAGAGTCTGATGGTACGAAGATGTGAGTTTTCTGGGGACCAAGTGAATAACGGGAGGTAGTCAGAAGCACGTGATCCTGGAAGGTCTCAACCCAAGTAGGCCACCTACACAGGGACATTCCAGTGACATACCACTGAAGGACAGAAATTGAAGGTCACAAGTGGTCACCCAAGGATTGCAGTGCCCACATAAAATAATGACATGAGCCAATGGACTCTGCAGAGATCTCTAAAGAATCCATCACGGGTGCATGAGAGAGAACTGGCCCAAGGTAGGAAGCAAACAGACAAGAGACCTGTTCCTTTTTTATATCCCATCTGCCAGTAATGGAAGAGTCAGAGACAGCAGGTAGAAGGAGGTGAACAGAGGAGAGGAAAATTAGAAACTCTCTGTCCTCCTCACTGCTGACCACTAAGCCTAGCTCAGGCCCCAGGACGGAAGAAGGATGAAGCTGTGACGGAGGGGAGAAGGGAAGGGCTGATTTATATTGTACTACACTTTTCCAGGGTTTGAAAATTAGGTTGTTCCAATACTTGAGAATGACTCAAAAGCTGTAAGACCTACCAAAAAATAATATCCCAAAGTAGAGAGAAGAATAAAGATTATTTTCTGTTTGTGTCTTACTAAGTGTGAACCATTCAACAAAGCAGTTATAATAAGTGTCCAACCTATATAAGATGGTTTTTTCATAAAGTTAAGTCTGAAAGAAAACTGAGAAGCTGTAGAAAATCAAAGTGAAAATTTAATATGCCCCATAAAACTTTGACCGCAGAACGTAACTGTATCAACAACTTTATATATTTTCATTTTTTTACTAGATCATAACTGTGTACATTACTGCATTTATGGGGTACAATGTGCTGATTTTATATACAATTTGGAATGTTTACATCAAACTGGTTGGACACAGCCTTCACCTCATTTAATTGTTGGGTTTAGACATTTATACTCTACTCTTAATAAATGTACTATACCCTCCATCAAAGCAGCCAAAACTGTCAGAATAGACTTGTTTTAAAAGAATCAACTATATGCTCTCAAAAAGAGACAGACTTTACAATTTATATACATACGGCGGGTGCCAAAAAATGTATACAAATTTTAAGAAAGGAAAGAACTAAAAAAAAAAAAAAAGCAAATTAAAAATTTTAAAAAGAAAAGGAAAAAACTGCATTAAAATTAAAATCCTCAATATATACTAAAAACGTATCTCGTATATTATATCTTACATGCAGGCCACTACGAAAGTTTTGAGACAGACTGTGGTGTGGTCCATTATTCTGAGAAACATGGTTGACAGCGTCCTTGCAGATTCACCTGTGACAGCGTCCTTGCAGACTCACCTGTGACAGTGTCCTTGAGTGGCTTATTGGGGTTGCTGGGAGCGCTTCATCAGTTTCTATCTGCATGGATTTTAAGTTTCTTGATATCTGTGTATCTCAAAACTTTTGTAATGACCCACATAGCTCTTATAATTACAGAAGTCAAATGTGACTTGACTGTTAGAATTTTCCTTTCTTAAAGTGTACATACATTTTTTGGCATCATGTGTGTATACTGCGTGTGTGTGTGTGCTTGGAGGGCAAAGCCTCACTCTGTCATGCAGGCTAGAGCGCAGTGGCATGATCATAGCTCACCATAACCTGCAACTCCTGGGCTCAACCAATCCTCCTGCCCCAGTCTCCTGAGTAGCTGGCCCTACAGGTACACACCACCACACTCATACTTGGCTAAGAGACACAATTTAAATATGTGTAGAAATACACAAAGAGTTTGGAGAGATAAGAAAAGTTATACCATACAAACAGCAAAAGAGAACCCAACTGGCACTAGTAATAAAACCAAGCAGACTTCAACACAGAGTATGAGTAGAGACAAAGTGGATACTTCACAAGGATAAAAGAGTGCATGTGAAAGAGTTCTGCAGACTAAGCCCTCGAGAGATACGGCAACTGAGACAGGTAAGGGAGATGACTTGCTCAAGGACACACAGTCAGCCAGGGCCACGGCCAGCTGTGGTCACTTCTCTCAGAGCCTCTCACCTCACCACTCATGCCCTGAACCTGAGCTCATTCCATATGAAAGCAACCAGCCCACTTGGTTAAAACCATCAACTAGGTAGCTAAGACAGACAGACTTGGAAGGGACAGCCACGTGGAGAAGGAGGAAGAGACTGGAATACCAAGTAGTGTCTGACTCCAGATTCAAGCTAGTTATGGGGCTCTAAATAAATTTATTAAATGAGCCTGCGTTTCCTTCTCTGTAGAAGGAAGATATCACCACCTATCTCACAAGACAGATGTAAAGCATGAGGAAGAAAGTCAGCGGCAAAGACAGGACCACACAGTTCTCATGGTACATTTGCTAAACTTCCTCCCAAATGATCATGCCTGGCAGAGTTCTGGACCTTTACAAGACACTTGATGAATGTTAGTTTCCTTCCCAGGTACTGATGCTGCACTTGAGAGTAACTTTTAAAAAGCTGTTTTCTACGTGGGATCCCTTCCCGTCTAGATAAATGAGTTTCAGGCTATCCTTTTTTCTTATTATCCTGATGACTTCACCTCACTCTCTGTAAGGTCGTAAGATCAAAGTGAACAAAGCTGGCAGGGTAAAAATTTCAATGATAATTTAATTCATATCATCTCTTACATTATGAATTAAGTCACACAATGGACACATTTTCAGATATCCCTCAAATTAAAAAGTTTCAACATATCACTTAGTTCAAAGGAAGAAAAGAGCCATTCCTGTGTCTTGTGGTTATAACACCCAAGGAGTTGTCATATCCTCAGGACTATACACCCAACCTTCAGCTAAGAGAAGGAATCTTCTGGAAATAAACTACTCTGGGCTATCTAAGACCAATCCTGTATAAAACTTTCTGATAGCTTGACAATTTTTTGAATTATTTTTATTATGTAATTGAGCATCTTATACAAACGGGCATTCACAATCACACTGGGCTTTATCTTTTCAGAGTCTAGTCAACTATCCTAAATGTCAAGGTTACAGTGAAGGTCAACATATTTTCGACCAGGAAAGTAGGTGTCAGCAAGGTAGATAATGCCCATTTAGGCTGCCTTACATAACCACATGAAATTTAAGAGTAAGACAAAACTTGATAATTAATGTTAAAAAATGCATTGCTTAGCTACCAATTTTAGAAAGAGCAGAATGCATACAAATCCAAAATAGGATATACAAAACCATGAAATAAGGGAGAAATTAGAATAATAACATGTGGCCACCATTCTCATCTGACATATTAATTTTAGGACATTAAGAACTTCCTGTGTGTGGGCGGCACCTGTGGCTTAGTGGGTAGGGTGCCTGCCTCATAAACCGAGGGTGGCGGATTTGAACCCAGCCTCAGCCAAACTGCAACAAAAAAATGCTGGGTGTTGTGGTGGGCACCTGTAGTCCCAGCTACTTCGGGAGGCTGAGGCAAGAGAATCACCTAAGCCCAGGAGCTGGAGGTTGCTGTGAGCTGTAACGCTACAGTACTCTACCGAGGGCAATAAAGTGAGACTCTGTCTTTAAAAAAAAAAAAAAAAGAAAGAAAAAAAGAAAGAAAAAGAACCTACTGTGTGCTAGCAACTGTACCAATCTGACTTAAAAACTGAGAATGAGTTATAACCACTTCAAAAAGCAAAACATCTCAGAATTAATGTATTCAAATAAACTCAAACGACCCTATGAGCTCAGGTGAATCACTGTGATGTCTTACACAAAAGTAAAGGAGTCCAGGCATCCTACTACTTCATTCTGCTTTGTGTTGCAGGCATGTCAGGCTTGGGGTAGGATGTTTTAAACAAAATACATCATACCTCAACAGCCAAATTTATAAATGACCTAACTAACAAAACAGCCCCATACTGCTTAAAAAGCTTAAATGGTAACAATAATATTGTGTAAAAGAAGAATTAACTTACTCATTTGACATATAAAGCATATGGATGTAATGCCTTCTACTCAAGATATCTTTATGTCCAATCTTTATATTAAATTCAAAATGTCCTGAATATCAATTATTCAGCAGGTACATTTCCTGTTTCGTAATCCCAACCCCAAATATTTCATTTCTAGATCAGTGATAAATTTACATTATAATTAATAAATAAAACAACTCAGCTGTAACACTCTATTGTGTGGTTGGGTTTTTTTCCTGACAGGCATCAAATAAGCAAAACAACACACCTCACTTAATGAGAGTCTGAGGATCATTTTTTCTCTGCACAAAAACATAGTACAAAGAAAAAGCACTAACTGAAGAGAAATTAAAATATTCCTGGATGGCTATTAATATGTTAAGAAAAAAAAAAAGAGCCCAAATTATTTTTATTTTGTTTTAGAAAATTACTCCAGGACGGAGGTTGACAGCAGAGACATTCCACGGGCACATAACACTTATCAAATTACAAATGAGGTAATGATTCGAGTTCTTTGTTATGGAAAAATATTTAAGGTCATTTCACATGAAATGTTCCAATACTAAGACTCCTCAGAGAAGTAACTGAAAGTTAAATATAAATTATCAATAAATAGATAAAGAAATACATGATTTATTTAATCTCTGCCTATAAACCAATCAACTCTCCCGAAAGCTCAATGAAGGCAAATACCTTGCAAACTAAGCCAACTCTAGACAAAAATCACCTTCTGAAAGTAGGAATATATGTAGAGATAGCAAAATTACTATTTTGAAGAGATAAGAGAGTACACATTTTTACTGATTATTTATCACTGGTTAAATTGCCTGATATATATTAAATATTACGCAGACAAATGAGGACAGAAAAATAGGCAACCTTAAAACAGCAATTCAAAGTTTGTTTTAAAAAAAGGCTCAGCCCCCTTATCTCAGTGTTTAGGCACCAGCCATATACACCGGGGCTGGCAGGTTCCAACCCAGCCTAGGCCTGCTAAACAAGGACAACTATGACAAAAGAAAATAGCCGGGCACTGTGGTGGGCGCCTGCAGTCCCAGCTACTCAAGAGGCTGAGGCAAGAGGATTGTTTAAAGCCAAGAGTTTTAGGCTGCTGTGAGCTGGTGATACTCAAAAAAAAAAAAAAAGGTGAAAAAGAAAAAGAAAGAAAAGACAACCTAACGTCAGGGATCCCAGAGAAAGTGTGTGGGTACAGTGACATGGGACAAAAAAAGAGAAGAAGGGAAGTATAAGGTCAAAAGCACCATGGGAACGGCATTCATGTAAAAAAAAAAAAAAAAGCTAACAATTAAAACCGCTTAGTTAGTTTGGGCTATAATATTGTCATTTGTTTTGGTTTCCTTGTAAGTAGGACTGCATTCAGCAGCATGTAAGAGACTCCACGCAGTAGCCAGGACTGCCAAACCCAAACACCCTGCGGGTGGTTCAACAGCAGAAATGCATTTCCTCACTGTTCTAGAGCCTCCAAGTCCAAGGTCAAGGTGCCAGCAGGCTTGGTGTCTCCCAAGGCCTCTCTCCTTGGCCTGACGACTGCCGCCTTCTCACTGTGTCCTCACGTGGCCTTTTCTCTGAGCACACAGCCACAGAGGCAGCCGTGCAGATTCAGGTCAACATCATTTTGAAGGCTGCCCACACCACCGATCAACCACATGACCCTCAGTGAAGTGCTTTAACCACGCAGTTGACTCAGTATCAAATAGTGGTGATGACACTTGACCTGCAGAAGGGCTGAGAGAATGAAACAGGGCTTCACTTACAAGACCCAGGACGTGCTGCTGGACTACAGTGGTTGCTGGGGTTTTGGTCTGGGAAATCATATCATTCAAAAACATTGCAAATCCACCTGTAAAGCTTCAAAAATATCAAAGAATTGACTCCATTTCTTCAAAGCATCTGCCGTCTCCAACTGTCATTCATGTTTGTGTGTGTGTGAGAATCCTCCTCTCTGAAGGTCTCACACCTTGTGTGAAGGTAAGAAGTGGTAACTGACTGGCACTTGGATGCACTGCCTCATCCCTCCTGCCCTTAAAAAGGCTGCTCTCACCTCCTGAGATATTCTCAACCAAAAACCCCGTTGACAAGTGAGGTTTGCCTTTCAGCTAATTATTGCCTTCAGTTTTCCAACACGGCTGGGAGGGAACACCTTGGTTTGGCAAAAAGTGGAACATTTCCAGAGGTTTTCAAAAAGGCATCTGCAGCTATAAATCAAAGAGTGTATTCCCACAGGTTACCAATCTTTATGGAAAACCGTAAGTCTGCCATGTTTCCAAAACTCAAGCTGAGAAAATGACCATCAGCCTGTAACAGGAGCGTTCGAGGGCGCTGGAGTCCAGCAGAATCATCATCAGGGTATGCATTGATACCCAAATCGTCCGGGCTTTCAAATGTCCTTCTTTCCCTTTGGTAACTACACAAGAAATCCCTGTATGTTATTTATGACATTTAGAGAGAAACTTTAACCAGTTGCTTTGATAGTCTCTCAAAGAGAATGAAAAATGGACAGAATGAGGCCAGGCTTAGGATTCTCAAAGGGCCTCACAGGTCCAAAAGTGCTCTAAATAAAAAGAAATATTCTTTTATTTGTATTTCCAAGTGTTATGGAGAAGTATTTTCTGAGCAGCTGCAATAACTAAATTATAATCCTCCTAAATGTTGTCTCGACTGAAATTTGAATAATGATATATCTGATAATTAACACACTCAGCCAGGACTTTTTCAACACAAAGCTAAAAGAAATCTGCTAAATCAAAAAGATGCCGATTGTGAAGAAGAGACCTCTTAAACCCTATTAGTGCTTCACGCTCAAGGAGGGGGGCTTGGTTAAGATTGCCAAAGCCACTCTTTTTGCAAGATTCAAACCGCTGTAAGAAAATGCTCCCTCCTGATTTTAGAACTATGTAAGATGCTCTTTCAAAAGCAATAGTCAGCAGACTATTTCTCTCCAATTAATTAATAGCTTTCTTGCTTTCTCTATTTGGCACTCATGTATTCACAGGTCATTTTAAAAATAAAGTGCTATAAGAAAATAAATACAAAGCATTTTAGATTACTAAGCATCTCCCTTAATAAAATAATCTGATTAAATAAATGCTTTTCTCCCCTACATATGCAGCCAAGTTTGAAGTAAGGAAATGTCTTTGATTCAGGCTTATAACACACTGTAAGAACAATAAGCACAAGTTCATTCGAATTGAATTCAGGAACAACATGGGAGTGAGTGTATGCCCACCAGGAATAAACAACGAATTATCTTCAGGGAAATGTCTCCTCTGGATCTAGTATACTAATATAATATAATATATAGTATCAGGATTTCTGTTAGCAGAAAAAATAAATATAACATTTTCAAATTCCTACTCATCTTTCCAAATAGACCACTCTGCTACTTTTCAGCAACCAACGTACATCATCATGGAATATTTCTTTCCTTTATTGTAAGTCTAGAGATGGCTTCAGTTTATTATAAGCATGGCACATCTTTTGCTTATGCATCAGATTACTTTCCTAATGGCATTTAGTCATTCATTAGTTTAAGAGACACTGACTGAAGTACCAGATGGTTCCAAACCCCAGAAAAGCATGTGGCTTTCTTGCATACAATTCAACAGGAGGAATCCAGGGGGGCACCCAATCTGAACTGAAATTGAAATCAAGGACGGCTTTGTGGAGAAGATGACAGTGGTGCAGGGTCTAGACAGCCCTGTAGGACTTAGCTAGAGAAGAGGATTGAGTGCCAAGTCAGCCAAGACACAGTGGCTGCAGCGTATTTATGCTCCTGGATTTCAGTAGAGCTAGCATAGCACGGGCAATGCAAATAAAGGACTTGAAACTTCATGGTAGGGCGGGGCCCGTAGCTCAGTGGGTAGGGTGCCAGCCACATACACACAGGCTAGCGGGTTTGAACCCAGCCTGGGCCAGCTAAAACAAAAAAATAAGTAAAAAAAAAAAACAACTTCATTGTAGAGGTCAGGCCAGGGATGGCTTTCATTTGGCAAATTAGGGAAACAAATTAAACCTGAAAGCAATAGGGATCTGTGGAAGTATTTTAGAGGTAATGCTACAGTCAGATTTGTTTCTGTAGATTATTTTAGCTGAGTATGAAGCACGGCAGCAAGAGGCAATATGTAAACTTATAAAGTAGCTGTTCATTTGTCTGTCTCTCCAATAAGCTGTAAACCCCTGATGGCAAGAGCTTACTGTTAACAGTACCTGACACTCACTTAATCGCCAAGAGAACACATGAATAATGGCGTGAATGGGAAAGAGAGAGTGAAGGGAGACGTCTGAAAACTTCTTGGAACAATAAAGGCACGAAATGACGAGGACATAAATCTAGGCAGCAGCAATCAGAGGGGAAACAGTGAACAAAACCGAGGGATATTAAAGGGGTTGACTCAACACATGGATGACCTGTTGCGTGAAGATTGAGAACCCGGCATGAGACACAGGTTTGGAGCGAAGTTGAGGGCTTCCATTTTGGACATTTTGATTTCAAAGTATCTATGGGACTTCAATGTTCAAGATCTCTAGCAGACAACAGGATATACGCATCCTTAGCCTCTTGTTCGAGGTATATATCGATGAATTCGTTCATGAATGAGCGAAACTGCAGAAATTAATGTCATTTCATACAGAAAAAGTTTATAGAGTGAAAAGAAGTCAAAAGCAATGCAGAGCCCTCGGAGACAAAAGGTGGGTGATGGAAGAGATACCCGGGCAGCTCTGCCTCTAAAATACAGAAATAGTGGGCAGTGGAGAAGGAAGCCCATGGAATCAGAGACTTCGGCGCCTATCAGTGTAAACAGCAAAAATGAATTAACTGAGTGTAACTCCCTCCCGTTGGAGGTGATGTCACTCCCCCAGCAGCAGCTAATAGCTGGTGTCTTGGGTTTCTTATGCCATAAAATTTGAAGGTAAGAAAAAATGAACTCTCAGGCTCCTTCCAGCAGTATGATTTTATGATTCTAATCAAGTTTCACTGCTTGTTCATTCAGGACAAGTACACAAACCAAACGGAGCAGACCTCACCTTTTCAAACAATAGGGCCAAGAAAGCGAGAGAATAAATGAGCCTGAAATCTCCAAGTCTTCCTGCCACGCTGAACAAATGCGAAACTACGTGTCTGTTTCTACCCAATGATGCTAATGGTGCAGTTAAATTGACTTCCTTGAAGGAAAATTACTGTTAATAACCTTAATTTCCTCCTAGTCTCTTCCTCTAGGTACCTGACATTTTAAATAAAATATTTTCATAAAATATTAAGAGCAAAGGAATTATACCTTAGGCATCAGATTCCATATTGATAGACTGTATGAATTCCTCTGTCTCTCCTATCTATAAGCTTTCATTTTTGATTCATCAGATAAATACATAAAGCTTCCCATTATATGCATTTCCCAAGAAGCACAACCCATTCCAAATGAAACTAAAAATTTACCAAAAAGTAAATAAATAAAATGAAGTTACTCTAAGGCTCATCACAGATCTTACTGGGACCAGCCCACGTGGCATGTGGAACCTTTCCAACTTCAGTTTAAATTTAGTGATTGGAGCTACAGTTTTATTTTGTCCACAAAGCCAGACCAAAAGCTTTCTACCCTGGCCTGACCTCTCACCTGTGCAAACCTCTGCTCTAGGAGAGCAGGAGGGCATAGGACGGGGGAAGGGGGGTCTGCCACTTGCCTCCCCCAAACATTTCCACCCCTGCCTGCTATTCTTTGCCCTCTGTATTCAGCTAAGGAAAGTCACTAGTCAGAGTCAGTGGCAAGAAAAAAGTGAGGTAGATCTATTTGTTCCCCTGCCAGGTCCCTGTAGAAATATTACAATGTCCGCCTACAAAAGGACACAGCACTTGTCAGATAGTCCTTCTTGCCCCCTCCCTTAGAGTAGAAACAGCTCCTGATAATTGCTGGTCCCTCCCTAATTGGCCTTCTCCCCAGTGTGTTCCCTACACCTGTCTACTCCCTCTCAAGGGTCCCTTTATTAAAGCCCTCCTCAAAATACTTGGTTTCCTAGGGCCACCTTCTCCCCAACAGGGCCTAGAACCACACAGATTGAAAAAGTGACCAGGTGGTGCCCTCCGCTGTGCTTTTAGACATTGTCAAAGAAATCTGTCTGAAAATGGGGAAATCCTGTAACACTTCTGTGAGCAAAAAAAAAAAAAACCTAGCACAGACTTTCTTGAATATGGAAGGTTTCAATGCCAAGGAAATAATGATTGAGTTCTACCATATTTCTACAATTCACAGTGTGCTATAAAAATAAACATGCAGAAGGCATACAATCGGAATCTGAATGTCGCTGCCAACCTAACCAGAATTTGTCTTAAAAATGGATCTGGAGAAACAGATGAAAGAACTGAATCTATCTTTGGAAAACAGAAACAACACTTCGTCTTCTTACCATTTATACACATAAAATTTACTAACCCTGATATTGTGATACTTGAAGATGATTCCAAGTCTTTCAGATGTTGTAAAATTCTGCCAATTAACTAATAATTCACTTCATCTTATGGGCAGCAATTACAACTACCAAAGCTGTCGCTTCTGAAAAAAAAAATGGGGGCTCGATGCCTGTGGCTCAAGTGGCTAAAGTGCCAGCCACATACACCTAAGGTGGCAGGTTCAAAACCAGTCAGAGCCCGCCAAAACAACAATGACAGCTGCAACCAAAACTAGCCGGGCGTTGTGGCGGGTGTCTGTGGTCCCAGCTACTTGGGAGGCTGAGGCAGGAGACTCACTTGAGCCCAGGATTGGAGGTTGCTATGAGCTGTGGTGCCACGGCACTCTACCCAGGGAGATAGCTGGAGGCTCTGTCTCAAAAAAGAAAAAAAAATGGGAATCAGTGACCTTGATTTTCTGTAGTATTTTCCCCCAAATCTCTCTAAATGGTCATATAGTTTCTAATTTATATAGTCCTTTGTCTATATATTATTTCTAATTATCATGGAAATTAACTTCAGGTAAATAAAACTTGATAAACAGCATCTCTGAATTATCTAATTCTCTAAAAGAGATTCTTAAGTAAGTATTTGACAGTCTAAAGCTACAAATACACCTGGCCAGGATTTTTAGCAGTGAAATTAACTTAATCTTCCCAGGTCAGTATGAACCTCTGGTCTCTGTTTTGACTGTACAAAACCTCAATTCTCTGACCATAAACCCAAGGGCATCCATGACACATCCCTGCGGGGAGGGGTCTACGGTTTCACGGCCAGCCAAACTGATCCCAAAACAAATTTTCAACAATCTGATTCTATAAGCTACCTTTTTATTAAAGAGTTTTTACATAACCCTCTTAAGTGGCAAATTCTTTTTAACGAAATGTTGCATTTTCAAGGAATTTTAAGGCCACAGTCTATTTCTAAAGTCACTCTCTGATACACTGTATACCTGAAATCCAACCGAATTAGTAAAGCAATGTAACAATGTGAGACATACTTTAATTAGAGAATATGTTCAGCTGTGTAATTTGAGGTCCTATGAGATAATGAATTTCATAGGGGGATCTTTTCAAAGCAATTTCAGCAATGCTCTGTCCAAATGTAACATGTGCGTCCCCTTTTGACCAAATCGTTCTATTTCTAGGAATTTAGCTACCAAAAAATCTTACATATGTGCATATGGACATACAAAGAAAGATCTTCAATCTTTTGAAGATGGCTGAATAAAATACAATACATCTATACTACCAAATTTTAGGCGATGTTAGAAAGAACAAGATAACTAGAATAATGAGATGGCAAGAGCTCCATGATATGCAGTTAAGTGGAGAAAAAGTAAGTCACAGAAAAATGTATACACTATCACCCAGTTTATGTAACAAGAAAAAGACATGTATATGTACTTACATATATGCAAAGAGACAGGAGGGGGAAAGACACTGCAAACTGTTGCCCATGGTTACATCTGGGATGGGTGTAGGTGGGAAAGGAGGGTACTTTACATTTTGCTTCTATATTTCTGCATTATCATTCCAAGTGGAACACACTACTGTGTAGCTTACATCCTTTTATAAACCAATGAAAATAAAAGGTTAAAAGAAATTCCAGAGAGGGCGTCAGTGATTTTGTCCAATGACAGTGCATCAGAAGCTACAGAGAAACCCATCCCCAGGGAACTGCACTTCCCTGGGATCTAGGGTGGCTCTCGCTCGACAGCAGAAAAGGAAAATGAGTGCTGTCCAGCGGATGGCACCTTAGAACACTAACCTGCAGAAACAGATCGCCATTCTATACGTTCAGCACAAAGATCGCTTCTACCAAATAGCAGGAGAGACATCTTGTGACTGGTTCGAGTTCCAATCGGTGACACAGGCAGGAGAATCTCCAGGCTCCATAAACGAAGTCACCCATTTCTCCACACTAAGAAGCTCTTATGTTAAAGGAGCACCATGAAACGAGAGAGAAAACCACATCCTGCCTCCCTCAACTTTGTATATTAGGTAACATCTTGGAAAAATGAGGGACAGGGAGAGAAAGAACACTCAGAAATTTAGACCCTCAAATCTATGCACACCAGAAATACACAGCCATAATAACCTCTGTAAGAAATCTGACAGCCATCAACACAAACAAACAAAAAGCAAAACAAAACTACTTATATTTTTTATTTTCTAGTACTTAATGTTTCCACGTACAGTTGACAGAAGGCTCAAAGTGGGAGCTCATGGTTTGAATTAGTTCCACAAACACATCTTGTCTGGCCACACCATGGGCTGATACATTTCTGTTGTTTTAATTATTTCCAAACATTTTAAAATGAGGAAATTTCAGACTCAAATAAATCTGGATTCCATGCTCCTCTTGCAAGTGCAGAGGTATTGGCAACCCTGAGGCCCAGGCCAAGCTGGCAGAAATCTGTCAACTGCTCCCTGGGAGGGGCAGCGCTGGGCTCCTACAAGCCTTACCACTCCCTACGCCGCTGACACTGGTCAGCCACACTCAGCCACGTTACTCACTTTGCCCTTGGAGGACTCGGAGTCCACAGCACCCTCGCTGAAAACATGAGAACTTCACCAGATAAAATTGGCCCTCCAGAAAACCAAAATTATGTCTTTAGGTTACCCCGAAGTAGCATTTGTGACCTCCCCATCTCAGACTTCCGGCCCAGGCAACTGCAGAAACCAAGGACTGAGGGCTTCATCTGCAACTTCTATTTCAATTCTAGGTTCACAGCAGGGCTGCCAGAAGCTGCTCTGTCACATCTCAGCACTTGAAAAAATTATCACAAAACTTTTATTTTTATTTATTTATTTGAGACAGAGTCTCACTATGTTGCCCTTGGTAGAGTGCCGTGGCTTCACAGCTCACAGCAACCTCAAACTCTTGGGCTTAAGCGAGTCCCTTATCACAAAATTTTGTATTGGAACCACCTTTCTGTAGCATGTGCCATCTCAAAGGCAGGCAACATAGCGCAGTGGTGAGAAGTCAGGACTCTGGGGTCGGCCTACCTGTGTTTTGATCCCAACTCTACTTCCCTGGAGTGATTAACTTAACCTCTCTTAGTCTGGGTTTCCCCTAATGTAAACTGAGATACTATTAGTACCCACCCCAGAAGGCTGCTGGAAGGGTTAAATGAAGTGGCATATAAGTACGCAACAAAATGTCTGTTGTTTTGTTTTGTTGCTGTCACTATGGAAAGTGGGGAGATGAGGATCCAGGATGTCACCCCTTAAGTATCAGAGATCCCCCAAATTCTTCTAGTGGTTGCATCTTTCCTACCAGGCCTAAATAGCTTAATGTGGTCTTTTTTAAAAGCCTAGCTGGGAAACCTTGGGAATAGCATCTGGTTCACTGAGATATATTTCAACATCTCAGTCCCATAATTTTGAGGCTGTAGGGCTGAGCTAACTTCAGGTCCCTCAGTCCAAATGCAGTTACTGGGCTAGGCAAGCCCAAAAAGAGAATCTGGCACTTCATGGTGGCCCTGTGGGGTGACTGGAACTTTCTGTACCTGCAGAGTGGCACAGCAAATGTTCCTTATAAGTTTTATGGCAATTTTCTCAGCCCACTCTGTACAGATAGTGCAATGCCATCTGCCCCTATGAATAACACCTGGGGTGAGTAGCTATACTGGCAGCATTGTTAGGAGGAGGGGCAGCAGGCATTGTACAAGCAGCAGTAACACAGCACACTGCGTCATTCATAGCACAGTGTCAGGTACTTTTGCCCTATAGGGTCATTCTTCTCATTGTACAGATGAGAGAAGTGATTCTCAAAGTGGATGCCCAGGATCACACAGCTAACACAGGACAGCCCTCAGGATTTGAGCTCCCGTCGGCCTGTTCCAATGCCTGAAGGTCTCAGCAGCACTGCACTGCTGAAAGCAAACCCACAGTGAAAACTCACCTCCGCCCACCCAGCTGCCTCTTTCTAGGGCAGGCGGCATTCACCTGGCAGAGGCTGTGGATGCCCTCTGCAATCTGCTGAATCCTGTATACAGACCAGTGCTTTTCAACCCGTGTGCTGAGGCACACTGGTGTGCCTTGAGAGAATCTTAGGTGTGCATGAAAATTTTTAAAGATCATTCATTAAATTACTTTCAAAAGAAGATCAAAGCAAAGTATATTCTTTTTTCACTCTTTTTTTTTTTTTATCAACACAAGTTAAGCATACTGCTGAAGTTTAACTATAGGTTCAAGTGTGCAGTGAGATTAAAAAAAAAAAGGATGAAAGATACTGACACAGACCCTGCTCAGCACAATATCTTGAAATTCATAAAATTAAATGTTTAAAGCACAATGGAAAGCAGTCCTACCGAAAAGATATTTATCAAAATTACTGGATAGCCATGCATGTGTTTCTTTTCAACCCGTTAATTGTCAAAATCTAACAGAGGCTCTAACACTTGCCAGGTCACTTGGAAAATAAGTGAAATAAAGTTGTCTTTCACTTGCCAGCTACATTTGTGGACGCGCCAAATTGCATCCTCAAACCCTGATGGGACCTACAAGGTAAAGGACTCTAGTTCTGGGGGAAAGAAGGGAAAATGTCGAATGTAAAATCAGAGTTCTGTGATCTCTCCTCTCTGGATGAGCTGCTTACAATTAATTAATTTGAGAAACTTTTTTCTTCCTGTTTCTAAAGAAATGGCTACTTACTTCAATTCATTAATGTTAGAAAGGCAAAAACATCCTTAAATTGTTCAGGAGGAAAAGAATGCTTTAGAAGGGCAATGTACCTTAGGCTTGGATTTGCCTGGCCCAATGGCCTTTCAACAGCGAGAGGTGGAATTTCCCAATCTTGGGCACGAGGACAGATCACAGGATCCTTTAAGCTATGAAGGAGACTCCCAGTCAAGGGGAGAAGATAACAATACCTGTGGTCATGTGGCGTGTGACGTTCTCATTGAAGGTTTTATAAGTAGTAGGCCAGAAAGGTGTTCAGAGAAAAACCTTCTTCTGATCTATGTTGCTTTCAACTATTTTGATTCCAAAAAGTATAGGAAAGAAAAAGTGGATTGGAGTTCATGCAGGGAAAATCAAAACTCTGCTTGGTCATTCAGTCCCTAGAACATAATGATCTCCTAGGTGAGATCTGAAAGGTAGGGCATTATTTTCATCTCCTCTAGAAACTCGGGTCACACCTTCAGTATAGGAAAAGGATCCAGAGGGATAAGCTTCCAGCCAGACCCTAAGAAAGGGGGGTCTGGGTGAATCTGTTACAGCAGAGCGAAATGGATCTTGCAAACAAAAGTGATAGTTTGAAAGCAGGCTTAGTTGCAGCAAAGACAATGCAAACTTCATCCTCTCAGTAAGGCAAGAACACACCTGGGTCTACTTCCATGAGGGGTGAAGTAAACCCATTTTTGTATTCGGTGAGCTAAAGAATCACAGCCTAGGAAGTTGCAAAACCTTCAGATCACTCTAAAGCATAACTAGATATATAATACCATAACTTGAGAAAGTATTTCTACTGCAAAGGGTGAGGCTTTATCAAAAGAAAAACTATTAAACAGAAAAACAAATACTAAGGAATGGAAGAAAGACCTATGCAAGGTTATCCTATTTCCACAGTAGGATTGGGAAATAGGAAAATGTGGAATGGACAGCCCTGAGAATTAAGCAGTGTCCTCACAAGCACAGTTAACACCTGCACACCAACAGCAAAACCACAGAAGACACTGCGGCCACCCACCAGACATGAAAAGCTTTATTTATTTCTCAGTAGGGGGATAAGCCTTTTTGACAGACACTAATATGGCCTACAAGTTCATACATTACGAGGTGAAAAGCAATTGTTTTAGAAACTTAGGTCTGGACATGAAATACCAACTGTGATCATTTAAGCGTCTCCATTAGTCCTTGACCTCATTCTGCATATCAAACGCAGAAGTTCTTGGTTTTACAGGGACTCACTGTAATAGACAATTTATTAGAAACCTGGGTCATCAGGGCTAATAAACATGCTGTTCCACCTTACTTTTTAAGTGATCACAAACAATAATTCAGGCACAGTCTGCTAAACGATTTTAAGTTTCAAAAAAATGTCCTACTTCCCCCCAAAATATTTAAGTTCACTATTAAGGGCATTGGTGGAAAACATGAGAAATTTCCCACGACTGTATTACCTAAGCGCTCTGGTCCCAAAAGAGAATTTATTCTCAACTTAGAATTTCAAAATTTAAAAAATCAAATTCAGCAGCAAATTACTAACATTTTTTTTAATAATCCGCAACAATTGATCTTTGGTTCTGTTATTCGAGTTTGCCAATTACGTCTGAAACCTGGGGATGGGCATACAAACACTAAACTCAGACACTAACTTCACTTCCCTCCCATCCTTTCATAAATTTCACACATAATCGATGAAAGGAAACCAGCTTAGCAGCACTGAAGCTCAATTTCACCTCAGTTTACCAGGCAAGCATTTAGGATTCAGTTAAATTCTTAATAAATCAACCCCCCAAATGGATTTAGTAGCATCCTAGGAAAATGTCTTGTTCATTGGGATTACCAAAAATCATTGTCCCATGTTGTCAAAATCACCGGTATGCATTAATACAAGAACAGCTGGTCATGTCCTTGGGAAAGACAAATGAGCATAACTCCAGTCCCTGCTGTAAGCGAAATATTTCAGAGGTGATACAGATTTTAAGAATCCACATCTTCATAATCTTTTTGGTAACCCTTAACACTTTGGAAGTTTCCCTATTTCTCTATCTCAAAAGGCAAAATCACACCACCTCAGGAATCCAGGGCATGTAAGTAGTTTAGTAACATCATTCACATTCTCAGGCACACAAATATAAAACTTGCAAAAGAGTATTTTAGAACAAAGCTTTCTGAGTGGGCGTGCATTTGCAAAATAAAGGTAGAATTATCCTGACAGAGGTAAATGTGCACACAGTGATCAACTGAATGGAGTCTTAGAAATTCTGTTTTGACAGTTACTTGTAGAACTTTCATGAGTGATTTAATTCAGAGCTGGGTAGTGATATCATCAAAACTAAATCAAAACTAAGTTCCCAGGGCTGAGTAATAATATATTTGGAGGAAAGTGTCATCAGTAATCTAACACACGGTACCTTTAGATGTATTCCATTACATTCGAGAGATTACTAGTTCTAGCAGCAAATGCACCATGCACGTTAATGCCCATTAAAAATGTTTTGCCATCTAAAAAGTTAATTTTTAATGAAAACAGGTGTTTAGCCAAGACGGAAATCATTTATTACAATTCTATAGTTCAAAAGGAAGAAGATAGAATAGATCAATACAGCAGCTGAGAACCATGTAGACTGTCCTATGAAAACCCAGCATTCTAGATTACATAACACAGATAGGGATTACACCACATGCCCCTGCTGAGCTAGATTTCTCATCTTCCCTGCATTCTACAACTTAGGCTAAGGAGGGTTGAAGAACATAAATTATTAGATTCTCAGTTCAACCACACATTTTCAAAATTAATCTTGAGGATAAAGTTAAAATTTTATACACACATGCACACAATTTTTCTATTCTGAAGAGCACAGTTGTTCAGATACTTTTTTAACCTCCTCCGAGAATGCCTAGGTAAAGTCACCAGTTGCTTCTCCTGGCTGTGTTTATTTTGTAAATTTGATTTCTCTTTAAAGGGGAAATCCAATTCCATTTT
>NW_003852420.1:6916357-6922271 GCF_000181295.1 Otolemur garnettii
AAAAAAAAAAAAAAACGACGACCTTCCATAAATGTTTTGGCCACAATAGCTAAAATCACTGCAGGGTTTTAAAAAAGAGTTAGAAGCGTACAGTCACCTCTCAAACATACCCATGTTTATGGAAATATAATGGCATTTGCATTTCTCTCTGGGAAAAAACATACTAGTTTTTATGATAGTTTTATGATTTTAGATAAAGCTGCACTTACACTTTGAAATTTGGAGAATTCCATGTTTCCATACTTCAGTACTGTCTACAAACAAAGTCTACACTCAGAAGTATTGTACTATATAGACAAAGTCTAATCGGGTAAGGAAAAAGCAACTTTAAAATCCTGAAAATAACGTAATCATTACTCTCCTTAATTTATATGCTTTGAGGAGGCCAGAACGCTGCCTCCAGTGAGTGCTGAGCCTGTCGGTGCTGTTTTAAGTGGAAATGGTCAATTATTTCTATGATTTCCCCAGAAGAGGCAAGAGGATCCACACGCACACACATTTACATGCGTTGCACGGTGCCAACTATTTCCAACCAAAATAATCATATACACGTCGAGCGGAGCTATTTCTAGCCCAGAAGCGGGTGAACGTCTGGAGAGAGTCTGAGGAAACCCAGTAAGCGATGACTACGGGGAAGGGGGGTGGCAGCTGGGTCCCCTGCCTCCCGCGCGCACAGGGCGCCTCGCACCCGGCACCTGCACTGGGTCCCCGCTGGGCATCCGGGTGCGCGCGCGCGCGTCCGGGACGCACCCGCGGAAAGCAAACAAACCCCGCCGGCCCGGGCGGGCGGGAGCATCCTCGGGCGGGACCCGAAATGCTTTCTCCTACCTGTCACTTTGCCTGGAGCTGCAGCCGGGGATGCGGCGACGGCCGCTGCCTGGCGACCCAGTGTGTGCGCGCGTGTGTGTGCGCGCGCGTGTGTGTGTGAGAGAGCTTGTTGGCGGTGCAGCTCACTTACTGCTCCCGGCGCCACCAACCCCCTCCCCGCCATCGAGAGCCGCCGCCGAGCCCCCTCCCGGCGCGCCCCAGTCCCGCCCTCCCGCCTGCCTCCGCCCCCCCTCCCCGGCCTCCCCGCCTCCCGGCCGCGCGGTCCTAACCTCTGCCGAGGACCGGGGGTCTCCGCCGCGTCCCCGGCGAGCCCACGGGGCAGCGCCGGCCCGCCCGCCGCCGGGCTCTGCGTGTCCCCGGCTCCGGGCCCCGCCGCCCCTCCGTGGCCCGTCGCTCCCTCTTCCCCTGCCCCCGAGTCTCCCTCTTCGTTCTCGCCTCCCGGCTCCGGAGCCCGAGCTGTCGCCTTGCAGCCCCAACCTGCCCAGGCTACGGAGCATGCCCAGTGCGGCGCGCCCGGCTGGGCTGGGGGTGGGCAGGGGCCGGGCCGCCCGCCCGGCGGCCGCGAGCCCGCGAGGCGGGGAGGGGGCGCCAAGTGGCCCGGGGGCACCGCCTCTCGGGCCGGGGGCCAGGCGGCCGAGGCGGCTGGAGGGCCGCGCCGGGGAAGGTGGGTGGGGCGTCCGGGGCAACCCCTGCCGCACGCTGCTCTGGGGTCTCCCTGGCAGCCCTCGCTGCACGTGCCCCACGCCCGGGGGTTGGGGGCGTACCGGGTGGCGCGGGGCGCAGAACCGGGAAAGAGGGGTGAAGGGACGGCACCCTCCTCGGGTGGGAGGCTGGCCGCCCGCCGTGGGCCGTGGGTGGGAGTAAACGAAAACTGATGCCCCAGAGCCGTGGCCGGGCGGGGGGGATTGTTTATTTGTTTATATTTTGTTTAAAAAACACAGGCGGCGCTTACCAGTGCGTCAGGCGTTGCTCTAAACGCTTTTTATTCACTTAATCCGTGAAACTATCTTCTAAAGCAAGTAACTACTCTGTCTTATTTTCATGAGGCTTACACTGAGCCACAAAGAGATTAAGTGGTTCCGAAAAGTCTTCTCCCAAAGTGCAGCCTGAAACACACAAACCCCCTAGACTTTGGTCCCTGGGATGTTGGGGCGCTGCTCCAGCCGGTTCCCGGCTTCTTCCCTTACCCTAGGACGGCCCCTAGATGCCTCCCAGTCACACACTCAGGCCCTAAAGGTTTTCCGAATAGGATCACCCTTTGTGTGGACCCTCAACGCGCTGCTCCAGGACTCCCGGAGGGTTCCCTTTTCCCCGCGGTCACTCCGCCGCCTCTTCCTTCCAGCCGGTGGCTACCAAAACCCGGAGACGTGGCACCTGCGCATTGGGGACCGGGGCCATGCTCGCCGCTAAACTGGGCATGCTCAGCCGCCTGAGCAGGTCGGGCTGGCCAGGAGGAAAGAAAGGGCCTGTGTAGGGGTAAGAAATGGAGGGGGAATACGTGTACAAACAATACTCCAAGCTCCGAGGGCAAGGGCAGTTGTAGATGCAAAAGGCTCATTCCCCTGGCTCATCCTGGCCATTTTCAGGCAAGGTTAAGAGTAGGGATGATCGTCAAAAGTTTACCAACTGGACATCCTTAAGCAGGAGGGGCGTGGGGGTCCACTGACCATTCCCCAGCTAAACTACTAAGCTGCGATTTTAGCTGAGCCCTGAACAAAGCTCCTCAGCTGCTAAGCCTGTCTGCCTGTGAAGCAGCCAAGAAAAATATCCTAACCAAGTTTCCCTGCAAGACTGGAACGGTTCCCAGGCAAAAGCTGGGTGGCTCTTCACTGTGAGGGGTCTTGGAGATAGGGTGATTTTGAGCAATACCGACTTGGTAAGGCAGTGCTTTTCAAATTGAGTGGAAACACAGATTGCCTAGAGATCTTGTTAAAGTGCAGATTTTGGTGAACTAAGTCTGGTGAGACCTGAGATTCTTCATTTCTAACAAGCTCCCAAGACATGCTGAAGTTGCTGTCTTTAGATCAGAATTTGAGCAAACGTGTGGGGTGAGATTAGGGCACTTTGGGGGCCTGTTCTCTATTTTATATATAAGAAAACTAAGGTTCAGAAAGGTTAAGCAATTTGCCCTAGCTAACACAGCCAGTTAATAGCTCTCCAGGGCTTCCAGTGCATGTTCCTGTATCCCCCAGTTAAAACCCATAGGCCAGTGTGCAGGAAGCAGGCACCTATGTGTCTTGGCAGTTTTAACATAATGTGCTGAGTAGTGCACCCAATCGGTTAGCTTTTGCTGTGTAACAGTTCCCACCAAAACTTGTTCTCCTAAAGCAAGAAATATCTGTTAGTTCACTATTCTGTGAAATCAGCAGTTTGGGCTGGAATCATTGCTCCATATCCTGGGCCCACTCGTGCAGCTGCAGACGTGTGGAGATTAGCACTTCAACCAGAGGTCGAGAATGGCAGGGTCTTCCTGTGTGGCTCCTCATAGGGTGGACTCCCGGCTCCCAGCAGCAAGGGATGGCAATCCTGAATTCAAGGCAGCATTTTATTTGTCCATTTGCTAATGTCCTGCTAACCAAAGAAAGTCACAGGTCCGTGTTCAGATTCAAAATGGGGAGAAATAAACTTCAATTTTGATAAAAGGAGTTAAAAAAAGAGTGGTCTTTATTTTTCTTTAATCCCACATACATCAACTTCTGTCAAATTAGCCATCCTGTCTTAGGGTTCAAGGTTGGTATATGGATTAAACCCATCTTTAATTTTATATATTGGTGAACCAAACCATAGCAGTCTTTCCTGGTTACTGTTAAGTCTTCAACTCATAATGAGTTTATTAAGGAATCTCAACTCAGTGGGCTTTAAATATTAAATGGGTTATTTTTACTAAGTTAATTTTAAGTTCATTTCTGTTGAAGCTCCCTTTCCTTTGATGACATCTTAGACCAGGAGTCCTCAAACTTTTTAAACAGAGGGCCAGTTCACTGTCCCTCAGACTGTTGGAGGGCCGGACTGCAGGCCCCGGGATGAGTCAGCTGCTAAGCAGGACAGGCAGCGGCAGCAAAAACACCCAGCGGGCCGGATAAATGTCCTAGGTGGGCTGCATGTGGCCCGTGGGCCATAGTTTGAGGATGCCTATACAGTCATCCATTCAAATGTTTTTGAAATCTTTTGTGTGCCAGGCACTATTCTTTGCCTAGGGTACTGAAGTAAGCAAGAGATAAAATCATTGCCCCCTGTGAAACTTGGATGCTATCAGGAGACAGACAATAGCATATAAAAATACATAACATTGAGTAGTTCTAAGAACCATGGTGAAAGGAAAAGGCTTCCTGAGGTGGGGTGGGAGGACAGCTATTTTAGATAGCGATCAGAGATGGCCTTTCTAAGGATACAACATCTGAGTGGAGCCTGAGTGAAAAAAGAGATGAGAATATGGGGGAATAGTGTTTTCAGAAGAAGAACCAGAAACGCCCTGAGAGGAGAATGTGCTTGACACTTCCAAGGGGAAAAAGGGAGGGCAGGGTGAGCAGAATTAGGGTCCCGGACACAGCAGGGGGCCAGACCATGTAAGGTCACAGCAGGGACTTTGGGCTTCAGTCCAAATGCGATATGAACTCATTGGAAGTTGTTGGACAGGACTGTGACTTGATCTGATTCATGGTTTAGAGAGCTCTGCATCGAGAATGGCTGCAGGAGAAAGAGGAGATGAAAAAGGAGCCTATTCCACTATTCTGTGGGTGCAGCAGTGGCTCCATTAGGGCAGATTTTATAACTTTTCAGTACTAAAACCCAACTTCATGCTCAATTTAAATTCAGTCTTCTCCCCATAACCCTTGCAAGCCCAGCTGAGTCTTTCTTAAAGTGGCTGGCTGGTGGCACAGGATGTGGCCCTTAAACACTTCCCTGCGACACCTCCCCCACTGCTACCTGCCCTCCAGCACGTTGGGCAGAAAGAAGGAGTAAGGAAAGCACCGAGGGCCTTCTAGACCCTTGACTTCTGGCCATCCTGGTCCTCCCTTGGCTCATGGTGGCTGCTTCTCTGGCTAGGACACCAGTGGCACACTCTGTGGCAAGCACCCAATGCCAGCTTTCTGCCATGGAGGACATAAGCAAGGTCCTGGGAGGGTCCTTCTGAAACTCCCACCCTCAGATTCTCCTTTTCTGCCCAAGCTTTACAGTTCTCTTTATGGTGGTCCTGCCTAGAGCATTTCAGTGCTGGGGCTCAAGTGCCAGGTAGGCCACCCTGTTGGGCGAGGCATCCACAGGAATGTTAAGCTTTGGAACCTCTCAAGGTATCCACTGGATACCTGAAGAAAATGGAGAAAATCGCCCTCCCAGAGTCAAGCTTAAGGCTTGGCCAGGAGAAAGGCAGTTGAGATGGAGCTCTTTCTATCATACAGAGGATGCCTACACCCAATTATGAAGGCTTTTTCTGGAATGTGGTGCATGGACACTTTTGTGCTTGGCTGCAGGCTCTAGTGATCAATTACCCGGCAACATCTTGTTATGTGAATTGACATTCACTGCAAGAAAGGCCAAAGCAAACCACCAAAGCAACCAGTTCTGTAAGATGTTTGTGGAGTCTTACATGTTGTCGTTGTTGCTTAATATGAGGGGAGAGTAGTGACAATAAGGACCTTTAGGTTAATAGTCTTAATTGTGTTAGCAAAAGACCGAATTATATCTCTTTTAGAGAAAGGGTAGTACATCTCCTGTCCTGATTTAAAGTGACACATTAATCACAGTCTCCACCTAGCTCTTTGTGTGCTGCCCTTTGGAAAAAAAGAGATCACCACTTGCCCATTTGTCCAGTTTGCCTTAGAGACATAGATCTTTGAAGAGTGGACAGCGCACAGACCAGCCTGACACGAGCTGTCTCAGCCCAGGTGTCTCTTCCCTAACCTTGTCACTTTTTCCACTATGCGCTGAGCAACTAAAACAACTCTTAGAGGCTCTGAAAACCAAGGACAATGATAATGAAGAAAACTGCCCAAGGATTAACTTTATGTACAGTGTACTGGCATATGAAAAAAAATAGGACTTGGGTGGTGCCTGTGGCTCAAAGGAGTAGGGCGCTGCCCCCATA
>NW_003852420.1:6922400-6933305 GCF_000181295.1 Otolemur garnettii
TTTTTTTTTTGAGGCTGAGTCTCACTCTGTCCCCCAGGGTAGAGTACATGGCATCATTACAACCGCAAACTCCTGAGTTCAAGTGATCCTCTTGCCTCAGCCTCCTGAGGAGCTGGGACTACAGACAGAGTCCATCATGCCTGCTTTTTTCTTATTTTTAAAACGGGGTCTCATGTTGGATCTATTAGTATAGAGCATAAATGTATTAACACAATAATTAAGTAAACGAGATAAGGTATATATTAAAAAATAAAAATAAAAAAGACAGGGTCTCTCTCGTGCTCAGGCTGGGCTTGCACTGCTGAACTCAAGTAATCCACCCATCTTGGCCTCCCAGAGTGGTAAGATTATAGGCATGAACCACCGTGCCTGGCCTAAATCAATTCTTGATTGGCATTTAAAGGCAGAATAGAATGTAAAGTAAAATAGAGCACATAGTTTCATTCCACCCCCAAGTACTTCTTTGAGAATAGAATTTTATTTTTTTTTTTTTTGAGACAGAGCCTTAAGCTATCCCCCTGGGTAGAGTGCCGTGGCTTCACAGCTTACAGCAACCTCCAACTCCTGGGCTCAATCAAGTCTCCTGCCCCAGCCTCCCAAGTAGCTAGGACCACAGGCGCGCGCCACAATGCTCGGCTATTTTTTGTTTGCAGCCATCATTGTTGTTTGGCGGGTCTGGGCTGGATTCAAAACCGCCACCTTAGGTGTATGTGGCTGGCGCCTTAGCCACTTGAGCCACAGGGGCCAAGCCAGAATAGAATTTTCTTAAAGAAAATTTTAGGCTATGACTAGACCCCAAGTGTTCAAATGTGTTGTGTGAGGATGATGATGGCTATTATGGAGGTATAACACACCGTATACAAAGCATAACAATCTGAAGTGGCAGCTTGAGGAAGTTTTGCTCGTGTAAACCCCTTTGTGGCCACCCCCTGGGTCAAGGTACAGAACCTCGATGCATCCGGGCTGTAGCTTTTATCTGTAGCTTCTTCCTTCTTTCTGCTGTGTAGCGTATCATGGTATGAATGTAATAAAATGTATTTATACAATCTATTGTGATGACAAAGAAAAAATTGTTTAAAAGTGCCCTTGAAGGTCCTTGAAAGCTGGTCCTGAACTCCTATATTGCTTCTTTGTGTCATCCCTACTCCTAGCACAATGTAGTCCAGGAAGGGCTCAGGACTAGTGGTAACAAATTGTTCTGTAAGAATAGAGATTATTCTGTGTCATGGTAAACTGAATTCCTAAGTACTTTATGTAAGTATTTTATGCAAAAAGCACAAATAAAATCATCACATATTTCTCAATTAAAACATAAAGGATTTTCTCCAAATAAACCCATGGACAATTATTTTTCTGACACCAAACCTTTGCAATCATTCCCTGGAAATGTAAGGAATATATACTGTTAGAATTGAATCAGAAAGCTTTAAAACCGAATACCAGCATTTAGCCTACAGGGTATGATTTACAAATGAGTGCACGGTTCCTGCTTAACGGATGTTTATGACAAGGTTACAGAAAATGAAATGAGAGCATATGGAAGTGTACACACTGCTGCTGGGCTGCTCCACGGCTGGCCTAATTGCATGGTTTTACGTTTCTCTCCATTCTTTAAATGTGAACAAATCAGTTTTGTAAATACAATGATTTGTTCCTACCGTTCCTGTTATACTGCAACAAGATTAGAAAAATACGTTAACTTACAATATAAATATCAATTGCACACTCAACAAGACCCAGTGTTCTTTTCTTTCCTTCACTGACTCCCTGTGGTTGGAATCACAACAAAAGTACTGTTCGGTTAAATTTATGGTTCCTCTTTGCCTCAGGAAGCCCCATATTTTAACCCACACATAAAACATAAAGTTTTTGACATTATTTTTTTCAGTCAATTTTGCCATTGTGATTTGTGCTGGCCAAGATAAAAATAATAATTTTTTTATTCCTGGCTTCACAACGAGAAATGATCATTTTTTTTCTAACAGCTTTCTACCTAGAAGTGACTTAGAGAACCATGTTATCCAATCATGTTAACTAGTTAATGAATATTTAAAGTCTCAGAGAGGCTGCGTAACTTGCTGAAGTTACAGGCCGAGATTCCTTTATAGAAATTGCACTCACATTGATTCAACATCGATCCAGTGCAAAGACAACAAGATTAACTTAATGTTGTCAGAATTCTATAAAACATATATGTGAGCTCATGAGCAAAAACAAATTTCTCCTTCTATTTTATAGAAGCTTTCTCAAAGAAGCTTCCTTTTCCAGACTTTATAAATGAGCTGACAAATGCAGTATCACTTAACCAGTGAGACTGAGTTTCTGGCACCCATATAAGCTTTGATGTTAAAGTAAGTCTCATCTAGGGTTTAGGCAGGGCTACCTCCTATGGTAGGACGTGTTGTCCACTGCACAAGGACAGGCAGCCAAAGGAGCAAGTGTTGGCTGAGATGTACTCCCCTGGCCAAGCGTTCTGCCTGGCCCTGGGCTGATCAGCCCCGAAGAAGAGGGCAGCGCTTTCTAATTTGGACAGAGTGGTGGCATGGACCTCACCAAGGGGAGCAGGTAGAGCCACCAGACTTCTCTCGTCTCTTAGAATACTCTGTTAAATGTAACGGATTTGCAGACAAATAATTAGCAGCAGATGATCTGTTTGATTTGTGCTTTATTCTCTATTTATTTATTTATTTATCTGAGACAGAGTCTCAAGCTGTCACCTTGGGGAGAGTGCCCTGGAGTCACAGCTCACAGCAACCTCAAACTCTTGGGCTTAAGCGATTCTCTTGCCTGAGCCTCCCACGTACTTGGGACTACAGGCATCCACCACAATGCCCAGCTATTTTGTTGTTGTTGTTGTTGCAGTTATCATTTTTCTTTTAGCTGGCCCAGTCTGGGTTCAAACCCTCCAACCTTGGTGTATGTGGCCAGCACCGAACCCACTGAGCTACAGCACCACCCTTTTTCTCTCTTTTCAAAATAATGTTAATGCAACCAGAAGTGAGTGTGTCCTTTTAGTTGCTTCATAAAGGATTATTGCATCTCGACTTCGTGGTGACAGTCAAGTATGAGACAGAGAGAGAGAGAACAAGTACCAATGCCCAATCCAATTTCACGGGGCTGCTTGCATCATGCCTGCTAGCATCTCATTACCAAAGCCAGTCACTGGGTTGGGGTCACAGTTTGGTACAGGACAAAATGACCTGCCCATGGTGGGAGGATGCTGGGAAGCATATGGACACGGAGTGCAGTGAAAAATGAGGTCATCGTTGCCATATGCCACACTTCACATTCCTGGAGGACGCAGATCATCTCTTAACTTCTTATCCCCAAGAGTCAACATGGTGTTTGGAATATAGTAAGGTGGTAAAAAATGTTTGCTGAGACCAGGCAAGCAAGGTGGCTTCACCTGTAATCTTAGCACTCTGGAAGGCTGAGGCTGGTGGATTGCTTGAGCTCAGGAGTTCAGGACCAGCCTAAGCAAGAGCAAAATCCTATCCTACAAAATTGGAAAACTAGCCAGGCATGGTGGTATATGCTTGTAGTCCCAGCTATTCGGGAGGCGAAGGCAAGAGGATTGCTCAGGCCCAAGAATTTGAGGGGGCTGTGAGCTATGATGCTATGGGACTTTGCCCAGGATCTCAGAGTAAAACTGCCTCAAAAAAAAAAAAAAAAAAGTTTGGTGAACTGAAAATACATGGTCCTTGCAGGGTGCAGCGGTTCACACCTGTAATCCTACCACTCCAGGACGCCAAGTGGTTCACACCTGTAATCCTAGTACTCTGGGATGCCAAGGAGGGTGGATTGCCTGAGTTCACAAATGCAAGACCAGCCTGATCCGGATTGAGACCTCGACTCTAAAAAATAGCTGGGCGTTATGGCAGGTGCCTGTAGTCCCACCTACTTGGGAGGCTGAGGCAAGACCATTGCTTGAGCCAGGAGTTTGAGATTGCTGTAGGATGTGGTGCCATGGCACTCTACTAAGGGTGACAAAGTGAGACTCTGTCTCAAAAAAAAAAAACAAAAATAAAAATAAAAACACATGGTCCTGAAATCCACTGAGTGGCTGGAACCAGAACCAGTGAATCTTTTCTTTCTTTAATTGTATATTATTTTTAATTGACAAATAACAATTGTATATATTTATCGGGCACAAAGTCGTGTTTCAGCGTTTGACTTTTTCCTGCAGCCTCACTTTATACCTGAGTCAGTCACTAAGTCTATTGATGCTGTCATTTTAGAAGTATCTCCTAAATCATTCTTTACATTCGAAACTCAGCTTCTCTCACCCCTCCGGGAGGAATTAGGCCTCTCCCGTTTCCCCAAAGCACCTGGTTCGTTTCTATTTCACAAGCACTTGACTCATTGTTTTAGAGTTATCTATTTATCCGTCTCACCTCAAAGGTGTGGGAAACTCTGGGGGGCAAAATCAACGTTCTACCTCATATTTTTCCTTGCATAAGAAATACCAATATAAATTTTAAAATAGGTAACACATGTGTAAGACACAAAATTCAAAAGGCATCAGCGGGGTATAGTTCAAAATAGCTAGACGGGAGGATTCAGGATGTTGTCAGTATAAACAAATGATCAGCTTTTGAGGTGATGGATGTCCTAATTACCCTGCTTTGATTATTATACATTGTATGTATATATCAAAATATCACATATGCCCCATAAATACATACAATCATGACGTATCAGTAAAAAAGTATTTACAGTGAAAAAGACTGCCTCCCCTAAGCATTCAGTACCAAGAGGAAATCACCGTGTCTCTGTGCCTCATTTAGCCTGCTGTAAATCTGTATCAGCATACATATACAAACTTAGATACGTACATGCTTTGTCCTTTTATATACTATTCTTTTAAATTTTAATCTATTCTGGGGCAGTGCCTGTGGTTCAGTGGGTAGGGCACCGGCCCCATATACTGAGGGCAGCAGGTTCAAACACAACCCCAGGCCAAACTGCAACAAAAAAATAGCTGGATGTGGTGGGCGCCTGTAGTCCCAGCTACTCAGGAGGCTGAGGCAAGAGAATCGCCTCAGCCCAGGAATTGGAGGTTGCTGGGAGCTGTGTGACGCCACGGCACTCTACCCAGGGCGATAAAGTGAGACTCTGTCTCTACCAAAAAAAAAAATTAATCTATTCTGGAAATGATAGTCTATTTTGGAAACTCTGCATGTACATCTATACATGTAAAACAACCTCAATCTCTTTAACGGCTTCAAATTATTCCATTGTATAGCTGTGCCATAGTTTCCTGTCTCTGTAGTATTAACGACTACTCCCTACTACAAGCAGTAATGAAAATAATGTTTCCACGTCCTCCCGCTCCTTTCTCCTCTGTACCACTCCCAACTTTACTTGCTTACGGCATCATTTGTCCTACTGTTTACCTTTTTAGCTTTAGACATGTCTTCCCCTCTGTGACCTGCTTCCTTGGTTTATAATACCTTTGACATTGGCTCTGAAGGTCGTCAGTATCCTTCTCATCTTTTCTCCTCTTTCCTTTCCGGGATGTTCCTTACATCAGTTTTACACTTTCTGGATTTGATTGGCATTTGATTTAGTCTTAACCTTACAATTAAATAGTTTCACTGATAGTTCATTTGCTGTCTTTTCTCCATTCATCGTTCAGTCTGCTGACACTTGGCCTATAATCATTTTTAAGGGATTTTGGGATCTATATCTTTAAGGATTACACGTCGAGATCTGTCTCTTCACTGTGCATGTAAATGATTGCTCAGCTTTGGATAAAATTTTTGTTTTATCTTTTTGTTTCCTTGAGGACTTTGCTGGTATTACTTCCAGCAAATAATGTTGCTGTGAGGCAGTCTGAGGCTGGCCTGATGGTTTTCCCCTGAAAGATGACTAATATTTTTTACCAAAATTCCCAAATAATTTTACTAGAATATTTTTATATCAGTGGTAATACTTAATGGTGAGAAGTTGAATGCTTTTTACAAACTTTAGATACAAAGTTATTCTAACTCTAGTATTTTGTCAGATTGTATCTTTAAATATTTTGTGTTATTTTGTTTTATTTTTTGAGACAGAATCTCAACATGTCACCCTGTGTGGAGTGCAGTGGCAACATCATAGCTCATTGTAACCTCAAACTCCTGGGCTCAAGTGATCCTCCTGCCTCAGTCTCCTGAGTCACTGGGACTATAGGCACCTACCAGCCCATCCAGCTAATTTTTTCTATGTGTTTAGTAGAGATGGGGTCTTGCTCTTGCTCAGGCTGGTCTCCAATGCCTGAGTTCAAGCAGCCTTCCCACTTCAGGCTCCCAAAGTGCCAGGATCACAAGTGTGAACCACCACACCCATCCATTCTCTATTTTAGAGATTGATTATATATGCATTAGTTTGCCTTCTTTGCTCTTTCACATTTCATTCTACTCACTTTTCTTACTCCTATCTTCCATGTCCACTACTGTGTTATTCAGCAAGACCTTTCTATTTGTTCTTTGCTTTGTGACCTTTATTTTTGTGATTTCATTTTTCTCTTCAATTTTTTCCCCTTACTTACACTAACTAATCTCCTTCTTATGTCTCTTATGACCTTCCCTGAAATCTTTTCATGAAATAGGTGTGCATTTCTCTCTTTCCAGCCCACAAAAAGCCGTCTTCGGGGCTATTCCCAAAGCAAGATCTCTCTCCTCTACTCTGCTGCAATGAGAGATGGTTTCCTACAGATATGACATCTGTGTAAATCTTCAGAAAGCCTGATTCTTTGGAAAAAACTTTGTCTAGGGAAGCTCTCACTACCAGTTGATAATCCTCCTTCCTGTTGTCCAAAACAATCACATTTAAATTACATCTCACATTTTACAGAATTCCCCAAGAGTGTGTGCCGTGTGCCTTGGAGACTTGTGTTAGATGGATGGGCGTCCTCTCTCAGCACCTTCCAACATCCCTATTTGGCCTTCATTGAACTCTGCAGGCTTTACTTAGTTGTTTGTTAAAGGCCATAAATTCATATTTTCTTTCTTTTTCTTTTTTTAAACAGTCTCACTTCACTTTGTTGCCCTTTGGTAGCGTGTTGTGGTGTCACAGTTCACAGCAACCTCAAACTCTTGGGCTAAAGTGATTCTCTTGTCTCAGCCTCCCAAGTTGCTGGGACCACACGAGCCCGCCACAAGGCCAGCTGGGCTTTTTTTGGTTTGTTTTTTAGAGACAAGTTTTCACTCTGGCTCAGGCTGGTCTGGAACCTGGGAGCTCAGGCAATCCACCTGGCTTGGCCTCCCAGAGTGGTAGGATTACAGGCATGAGCCACCGCGCCTGGCCCTTGCCTCATTTTCTTTTTGTTTTAGGATGATTTGCAAAGGGGAAAGAGACATACGTATATATTTTATAATGGGAAATTCTAAAATAAGAACAGCACTCTTTTCCACATCCTAGCTCATTTTTCTTTTAATTTCCAGGGTCTAATAGGATATAAACTTAGTTAATATTTGCTAAAAGAAAAAGAAAGGAAGGAGGTGTACTAGTTTTCTATTGCTGCTGTAACAAATTACTTATAAATTTAGTGTCTTAAAATAACCCACACTTGTTATCTCCCAAGAGTCTCCCTGGGTAAGATAAAGCACCAGCAGGGCTGGGCACTCCCCGGACTCTCTCGGGGACACCCCACTCCCTTGCCTTTCCCAACCTCTGGAGCTGCCCACCTTCCTCCACCTTCACTCCAGCCATGCTGGCGGCAGGTCAAGCACTTCTCACATGGTCTCGCTCTGACCTCCTTTTTTCTCTCCCTTTCCACTTACAAGGAAATGTACAATGAAATTTGGCTCATCTAGATAATCCAGGAGAATCCTTAGCATCTCAAAATGATAGATTTAATCACATCTGCAAAATCCCTTTTATCACATAAAGAAACACATTCATAGACTCTGGGGATTGGGACATGGACATCTTTGGGGACAGGGGCATTATTCTGTCATAGAGGGAGAATAGAAATGAAGGAAAAAGTAAGTTACTTGTTCTTAAGCAAATTTAATTCTATGCAGCAATCGTGAGATTCAATTTGATATTAAGAAGGGCTATAAAGTTTCTCAGTGTTCAAGTACTCAGCCTTTCTGTGAGATAAAAAAAATCTTGCCCCTTACAGAGTGAAGTTTAACATGATATTACGGCTAACATAAAAGGAGATGTCTTGACTAATCCTGTTATCAGGAATAATTTAAAACATTATTTTTTTTTTTTTGACACAGAGTCTCACTTTGTCACCCAGTGTCATGGCATCACAGCTCACAGCAACCTCCAACTCTTGGGCTCAAGCCATTCTCTTGCCTCAGCCTCCCAAGTAACTGGGAATACAGGCACCTGCCACAACGCCCAGCTATTTTTTTAATTGTAGTTGTCATTATTGTTTAGCAGGCCCGGGCCGGGTTTGAACCCTCCACCCTCAGTGTATGTGGCTGACACCGTAACCACTGTACTATGGGTGCCGAGCCTAATTTAAGACTTTATTATTTAAGAAGTCTATCAAAGCATTTCCTAGATGTAAGTTTGCCAATATAGTTTAAGAGATCAAATGTAAATATAAGATTAAATACAAATATAAAAATGGTACATATAGTTTAAATATAGATAGAAATTATAAACTAAAATACATCACATAGTAGATAGACAGGCACATACACAGATGTTCAAAAAAAAAAATGGTAAACTCCAAACCTTGAAAATAATTGAGGCAGTATTTCAAGTTGACAAAAGTGAAGAGTCATTTCTGAAACTGTCTTTTGAAATCTGAATTTATCATGGGAAATAAGATGAAAAACTTTTGACAACAGAGAGACTGTACAAAAATAAACAGAAGTCATATTCAGAAACGATGCAAATGAAAACATCTAGAATATAGTTGAAAAATGTAGTTAGATAGGTAAACTTTTGATGACAAATTGAATTAAGTTTCCAGCACCTTGAAGAAATAAGTAAATTTATCATTTTAAAAAAGAGAACCAAGAACAGTTCTGGGAATTACCATAGAGACTTCCCCAAACCTCAAGGCAAGTCATTTTTTTTTTTTTTTTTTGGTGAAACTGCTTACAGCATGTAGAGGATTTTGTGCTTTTTAATTCTATTCAAAATGCCAGAAGCTTCTATGATGCTTCCTAGAGTGAACGTACTGCCCCAAAACACAGACCCAGAGCCCTGGAAGTGGCACCCAGATAGATAGCACTGCTCCTCTCTAATTTTTAAAATTGCACTAATGTTTTTCCAAGGAAGCATGACCCTAGTTTCATCTGGTTAATGGCTTCGGGTGCATTTTTCCTTTGCCTATTTTAATGTCATTTCCATGAGGCCACACTGATACTTTTTTCAGTGAGCCAGACCCAACTGATTATGGACATTAAGACTGTGTTGACTCAGCCTTTGGGCTAAATTTAGAAAAATAAAATAAATAGAAGCAGAAGTGAGTTAAGTAGAATCCAATGTAGGTGCCCATGACAGACTCCCGGGTGCGGTGGATTCTCCCAGGTGCAGTTCTGATGAACGTAGGGAACTGTCACCAAGGTGGCTTCTCTCACTCCAGCTTCATCACAATTTAGTTAATGCCTAGAAAAAGATTTGTTCTTTATTATATATCCAGACCAGTACTGAACTTTATGTGGGCTATACGGAATATGCCTCAGGGATATTTTATCTTCAAGAGAGCCTTATTTACATATAACATTGCTGGACATTTTTTCTTCTTGTAATTCTGTAGCAGAAGATCAAAAAGTGTCTTCATTACCCTTTTATAAGCTTCCCCCTCCCCCACCCCTACCCTCTTGCCCCCAGCCCTGTAGGCCTCACTGGAAGCTCCGCAGGGGCCTCCGGCAGGGCACTGCCTGGAATCCCTGGCTCCCAGACAGTTGGCCTCCAACCCGTCCTGCTGAGGACCTCTCAAGGGAATGCCCTCTCCCCTCCCCAGCCCTGTCACGTTCTTCCAGGTCTTTCTTTCTTCTTTCATATAGACAGAGGCTGCTGGCCAGGGGCTTCTGGAGACAGGGTGGTCTGGGCCTCTTTCTTCCTCTGGGACCTGAAACTCAGTTTATTCATCTGTAAAAGGACTAATAAATTTGGCTTACTTATTAGGTTGGTTTGGGGATTAAGTAGGAAAAAGTGTTGTATTGGTCAGGATTCTCCAGAAAAACAGAACCAGTAGAATACACACACACACACACAAACACACACACACACACACACACACATATACATACATAAACATACATACTAGATTAAACAGAGTCATAAGCAGGCTGGATCTCTGAGTCAACCCTTGGAAGGGAGATGCCCTGAGGCTCTGTTGGGCCCATAGCAGATTTATATATATAAATATATGTGTGTGTATATATATGTATATATATACACACACACATGCGTGTGTGTGTGTGTGTGTGTGTGTAGAGAGAGAGTGAGAGAGAGAGGGAATATAAGAAATTGGCTCACATGGTCATTATTACAGAAGCTGAGAAGTACTAGGACTTGCAATTGGCAGACTGGAGACCAGGAGAGCCTATGGTGTGAGCTCCAGTTAGAAAGCTGACAGACTTGAGAGCTGAGAAGGGCCAATGTTTCAGTCCAAGTCTGAGGGTCAGAGAACCAAAGCCTCCGATCAAACACTCAGGCAGGATGAGCTCTCTCGTATTCAGAGTTTTTATTCTACTCTCATCTCCAGTCAATTGGATAAAGCTCACCCACCTTGGGCAGGACAATCTGGTGTACTTAGTATACTATTAATTTCAATGTTAAGTTCATCCAGAAATATTCTCACACTCAGGATAATATTTGGCCCAATGGCTGGGTACCCCATGGCCCAGGAAAACTGGCACATAATATTAATAATCATGGCTTGGCACCTGTGGCTCAAGTGGCTAAGGCGCCAGCCACATACTCCTAAGGTGGTGGGTTTGAATC
>NW_003852420.1:6933400-6941195 GCF_000181295.1 Otolemur garnettii
CTTGAGCCCAGGAGTTGGAGGTTGCTGTGAGCTGTGATGCCACAGCACTCTACCCAGGGTGACAGCTTGAGGCTCTGTCTCAAAAAATATATATTAATAATCACAAATGATTAGTGTAATACCTGGCATCTACAAGAATTCAACAAATGCTAATTCAGGGGCCTTTTCAGGTCACTGCTAATTCTCATTAATCTCTATCTTTCGCTGAACTTCCATAATGTGTTAGTGGTAGTACTATACAGGAATGATTTTATATACCATTTTATAACATTATAATGCATTTTATTGATTGCTTATGTCCATTTTGTTTTCCCTGAGAGATTAGAGATTTAAACAAAAGGAAATCACTGGCATTTTCAGCTGTTAAATTGGTGAGGAGAATTGTGGTTTTTCCCTTCCTGCTTCTGAGAGAGAGGAGAGAGATGTTTGTCCCGCTATGCCAAAGAGGGAAGGTGCTGTGAGTAAGCCATTCCTGAAGATTTGAGTTTGCCCGTTTGAAGGAAGGTTTGGATCTCGTTGGACATCTACTGGGCAATACGCGTCCTATTAAACCTGATGGCCCACAGTGTGCTATTCTAGCTCACTGGAATTTGCAGAGAACATTCTTGGGAATGTACAGCCCAGAGTTTAGGAAACTGAATGGATGAGAAATGTAATGTCTGCTTCTCACATGGAGGTAGAAACCAATTATGAGAACTTGGGGTGAGTTGGGGAGAAAAGCCAGGTGGGAAGGGGCCGTGGTGAGAAGACAGAGACAATCTTCACCATATCCCAGGTTCCAGGGATGTTTAGAGAGCACACAAAGGGCCTCAGCAATTCCCACGCATGAAGAAGCAGAAGGGGTAGAAATGGAAGCAAACCAAGGGGCCACATCACGCTTTGTGGTGCTTTGTGATGGCTGGAGACTTGACTGCTGCTGTCCACAAGGTCCTTGCTAGGACAGAAGCAGAAGGACCCTGAAGACCATCCCAAGAAACATCGTAGCACCATCCCGATGGAGATCACCTTGAAAAAGTCCAGCATACCCGGCCAGATCAGACCAAACGGGATCAGACTAGGCCATCCCAGACCAAAGGGGACCAGACTGGGCCATCCCAGACCAAAAGGGACCAGACTGGGGCCATCCCAGACCGAACGGGACCAGACTGGGCCATCCCAGACCACACAGGACCAGACTGGGCCATCCCAGACCACACAGGACCAGACTGGGCCATCCTAGACCAATAGAAAGTCGTTTCTATTTCCATTTCTCCTATTTTCTCGTCATCCCTATAAAACAAAGAATTTCAAACTAGGAGGGAAAGAACTGTTTTGATAAAAGACGACTAATTTCCTCTACTTCAGGACGCTAGCATGGGAAGAAAATAAAAACGCTGCCCACACTGCTTCTCTCCCTGAGGTCTCTAAATCTCCAAGCCAGGAGATAAGATCATCTGGATTTTTTTTTAAATAACAAAGTGTAGAAAGATGTCATTTGTTATCACCACCAGTATTGCGTTCTCTCTGTACACACACACATCTCTCATCCACTTGGAGGTGGGCAGAGCTGTGTTTTAACAGTGGCCAAGCGACTATGAGCAAAAGTGTCAGGTGTTGCTTTTGAGCTGAAGAAATCAAAATCCTTGGAGACCCTCCAGTGTTTTCTTTCCCTGCTGTGGCTGCCTGAAACATACATATTAGATTAAACAGAGTCATAAGCAGGCTGGATCTCTGAGTCACCCCTTGGCAGGGAGATGCCCTGGGGTTCTGCTGGGCCCATAGCAGATTTTCTGTGAGTAATAAATAAACCATTTATTAAGTCATTGGGTTTCCTGGTCGATTTGTAACCAAAGGATAGTTTAACCTATCCTGACTAAGGTAGAAATTAATGCTGGCAGTGGGAGACCCACAGCAGAAACCTAAACTGTTTTGAATAGGCTCATCAGTCAGGGCAACAGGGTAATGTGTATCAGGATCTGAGAGGCAGTGAGGCAGGTAACAGGAGCAAAATATTCTTAAAATAGTGTCAGAGACAACTTGGGGCATGTATTCGATTTGTATTACTGCTGCGACATGTTGTCACAAACTTAGACTTAAAATAACACAAGTCTATTTCCTTAAAGTTCTGTGGCGCAGGAGTCCTATACAAGTCTCACCAATCTCAAATCAGGGTGTCAGCAGGCAGCGTTGCTCTCTGTAGGTTCCAAGGGAGAATCCGTTTTCGTGCACAGTTGGATTATTGGCAAAATTAGCTCCTTGTCATAGTAGAATTGAGGTTTACATTTCCTTACTGGTCATAAGCTGAAAGCTGTTCCAGCTTCTGGAGGCCACATTCCTAGATTTGTTACTCCTCTCCTCCATCACGAAAGCCATAAAAGGGAGATTAACAGGCAAATCTCATTTTTTCTTTTTATGAAACAGTCTCACTCTGTCACCTGGGATAGAGTACCATGGTGTCTTCATAGCTTACAGCAACCTCAAACCCCTGGGTTCCAGTGATCCTCCTGCCTTAACCTCCCAAGTAGCTGGGACTACAGGTGCCCACAACACCTGGCTAGTTTTTTTACTTTTAATAGAGATGGAGTCTCATTCTTGTTCCAGCTGGTCTCAAACTCCTGAGCTCGGGTGATCCACCTGCCTTGGCTTCCCAGAGAGCTAGGATTATAGGCGTGAGCCACCACTTCTGGCCTCATTTTTTTCTTTTTGTTTAATGAAGATTTGTGGCCACCTTGTGTTCAACAAGTCTATGGTCGCCCTTTTTCCAACAACAATCACTCACTTCATGTCTGTATCATATTTTAGTAATTCTTTATAATATTTCAGATTTTTCACTGTTATTAGGTCTGTTCTGGTGATCTGTCATTAGTGATCTGATTGAAATCAATTAATTACCTATGAATAACACTACTACAGCCTCTAAGTATCCAACTGAAAGGAAGAGTCACATGTTGCTAGAAATGATTAAGGCTAGTGAGGGAGGCGCATCAAAAGCCAAGATCACACCAAAGTCAGGCCTCTTGTGCCAAGCAATTGACTTGTAATTGCAACAGAAAAGTTCCTGGAGGAAATTGCAGTGCTACTCCAGTGAACACATGAATGAGAAGAAAGTAGAGCAGTCTTCCTGCTGATATGGGGAAAGTCTGAGTGGTTTGGACAGAAGATCAAACCAGCCACAATGTTCCCTTAAGCCAAAGCCTGATCTAGAGTCAAGTCCCAACTCTTCGATTCTAGAGAAGCTCTGAAAGATGAGGAATCTGCAGAAGAAAAGTTGGAAGCTAAATGGAATTGGGTCATGATGTTTAAGGAAAGAAGTCAGTTCCATAACATAAAAGTGCAAAGTGAAGCAGTAGGCCCTGCTGTAGAGGCACCAGAAGACCTGGTGAAGATCACTGATGAAGGCGGCGACACTGAACAACAGATTGTTAATGCCGACAAAAAGGGCCCCTGTGGGAAAAAGGTACCATCTCGGACTTTCACAGTGAGAGAAGAGAAATCAATGATTTCAAAGCCTCAAGGGGCAGGGTGACTCTCTTATTAGGGAGTCGTGTACCTGGCAACTTTAAGTTGAAGGCAGAGATCAGTCATTTAACCTTTTAAAAATTCTAGGGTCCTTAGAATTATCCCGACTCGACTCTGCCTGTATTCTAGACACGAAACAACAAAGCCCAGGTGAAAACATATCTGTTTATAGCATGGTTTACTGAAAATTTTAAGACCACTTTTGATACCTACTGTTCAGAAAAAAATGATTCCTTTCAGAATATTACTGTTCATTAATAATGTACCTGTTCATCCAAGAACGCTGATTGAGATGTACAAGAAGATTAATACTGTTATCATGCTTGTCAACACAACAGCCATTCTGAACCCATGGATAAGTAGTAATTTCAATTTTCAACTCTTGTTATTTAAGGAATACATTTCATAAGGCTACTACCATTAGATAGTCCCACAGACAGTGATTTCTCAGATGTATCTGGACAAGGTAAATTAAAGATCTTTCAAAGGATTCACCATTCTGGATGCGATTCAGAACATTGTGACTTGTGGGAGAAGGTCAAAATATCAACGTTTGCAAGAGTGTAGAAGAAATTTTCAACCCTCATGGATGATTCCGAGGGTTTAAGACTTCAGTAGAAGAAATCTCTGCAGGAATGGTGGAAATTCTAAGAGAACTAGAATTGAAAGTAGAACCGGAAGATGTGACTGGATTGCTGAATATCACGATAAAACGTGAACAGATGAGGAGCTGCTTCCTACGAATGAGCAAAGAAAGCGGTTTCCTGAGATAATCTCTTCCAGGCGCAGAAGCTATGAACATTGTTGAAATAACAACAGATTTAGAAAATTATGTTACCTTCATTGATAAAGTGGTGGCAGAGTTTGAGAGGACTGACTCCAATTTTGAAAAAAGTTCTACCGTGGGTAACATGCTTCCAAACAGCATTGCATGCTACAGAGAAATCTTTAGTGAGAGTAAGCGTCAATGAATGCAGTAAAACTCATTGTCTTATTTTAAGAAATTGCCATCCCATCCTTCAACAACCATCACCCTGATCAGTCTGCAGTCATAAACATTGAGGCAAGACTTTCCACCAGCAAACAGGTTATGACTTGCTGAAGGCTTACATGATCATCAGCATTCTTTACTGATACTTTTAATTAAGTTATGTACATTGATTTTTAATTTAATTTATTTCATTTATTTTTTTGAGACAGAGTCTCACTCTGTCAACTTGAGTAGAGTGCTGTGGTGTCATCATCATAATTCATAGCAACCTCCAACTCTTGGGCTCAAGTGATCCTCTCTTCTCAGCCTCCCCAGTAGTGGAGACTACAGGTGCCCACCATAATGCCTAGCTACTTTTAGAGACAGGATCTCACTCCTGCTCAGGCTGGTCTCCAATTCCTGAGCTCAAGCAATCCTCCTCCTTGGCCTCCCAGTGTGCTAGGATTACAGGCTTGAGCCAGGACGCCCGGCCACATTGATTTTTTTGGATATAATGCTCTTGCTTACTTAATAGAGTATGGTATAGTGTGAACATAACTTTTATATGCATTGGGAAACCAAAATATCTGTGTGACTTGCTTTATTGCAATATTTATTTTATTGTGGCGCCTGCATAGCCTTTCTTGTGTTGAATCTCTCTGACGCACAATTCTGCCTCCTTCCACTGTTAAGATCTTATGTCATTAGATTGTGGCCACCTAGATAATGCAGGATAACTTCACAATTTTAGGGTTAGCTGATCAATATTCTTATCCCATCTGCAACCTTAATGCCATGTAAATTAACATGTTCACAGGGTCTGGGGATTGGGATGTGGACATCTTTCAGAGTCATTATTCTGCCTAGTACAGACAGCATATGATCCTAATGGACTTGTGACTCTAGGGGAAGGGTGAGAAAACAGATCCTGCCTGCTATTGGCTGCTTTTGGCAACGGTGATGAACTTAGAAAACAATGGCTAATTCTCAAGTAGAAATGGAATAAGATCCTAGAAATTCAGGGCCTTATAGATTTGGAAAAGACTTCTGCTTCTTGTCCTTAAAGGAAAAGGTGAGATTTTAAAAAAGGATTAATGCAAAGGAAACAGCAGGATAAACTTTCAGTTGATTAAAGGACCTCAAGGCAAAGAAAAGATAAGGGTGGTATCCAGTAAAACATCTCAGTTTGTTAAAACAACTCAAGGCAAAGATACAAATAAATTGGTAGCCTTCTTGCTTGAGCTCTATACCTTCCAGGTAGCCCCTATGAAGTTGAAAACGAAGCATGACACCCAAGTCAGGGAAGTAAATAGGGCTTAGGAATCACAAGCAACAAAGACCTTGATTTTGGTCATTGGTTACATAGAACGCATTGCAAGTAACTAGGTCATAAACCTACGAGGTTTGGAGGAGAAATGCATTGCCAAGAAAGCACACGCCTGTGAGTGCTTCAGTTTTAAGGCAATCTAAGGAGAGGCTATTCCCAAAGGACAGTCTTAAAGGTGGCCGAAAGGATGATGGAATAGGAAGAAGCTCTGAAGGTCAGAATCCAAGGCCACAGATCACAGGGAGAGGTTGCTTACTGAGAAATGTTTTCTTTCCAGGTTGGGGGGCCAGGGAGAGACAAGTAAAGCATGTGCCTCAGACACAGAATTATGGGGCTGCCAAAAACTCAGTAATGAGGACGACTTTAATACATTACAGTAGTGCCCCTTATTCACAAGAGACATGGTCCAAGACCCCCAGTGGATGCCCGAGGCTAGAACCATATATATACTATCTTTCTTCCCCATACATATGTAGCTATGATAAAATTTAATTTATAAATTAGACACAGCAAGAGATTAACAGTAATAGCTAATAACAAAACAGAGCAATTATAATAGTATACTGCAATAAAAACTAAGACATGAGTGTAGTGTCTCTCTCAAAATACCATCGTAGTATTTTTAGACTGTGGATGACTACAAGGAACCACAAGCACAGAAAGTGAAATGCTGAGAAGGGGCACTCAAAAAAATGAAATTAAATTAATGCAAAGAAACTGAGGGTAAGTAAAACATCAAATTTTAAATTAAGACAGAATCCATGGGCCAAAGTTAGGGAGCAAATCAGCCTAGAACATTTGAAGTAGTGACTGGGGAAAAAAGGAAATCATTTCCTGTCTGTCCATGCGAGCGTGGTCAGGTACAGGCACATACACACATACGTAATAGTTGGGGTTCAGTTGGGCATTTGTCTGTGTTCTCAATTCCTCCTGTGCTCTCTTGGCCAAAGAGCAATCAGACCCAGCAAAAGCAAGGCAAGCACAGAACCAAGTTTGTTGGGGAAGAGAATGGCGGATTTACAGAGTTGGATACGTTCACCGTAGATAATAAAAGGGCCCCTTTGTAAGGACAAGAAAAGGCTCTGGGAATGGTCAGGGGTCCTGTTGTATCCTGTCTGAGTGGGGCCACTTTGGTGGACTGTTCATGACATGATAATTGAGAAATCGAAGACCAAAAATAAAAGATTATTCAAAACATGAAATGAAACAGAGTCCGGGTTCTGTGTGGGCAATGTTGGCCTTTCTGCCCACCCGGGTGCTGGTGAGCTGAGCTCCAGAAGGAAGTCAGCACATGGGGCTGAGGTGGATGGGGGTGTTAAACTCGGAAGGGTAGGGATTGGCACAGTCCCTGTTCCTGGGTGGGGCATTCTATGCTTCATTTCTTCCTGGGCAGGTCCCTCCATCTGACTCTGTCAATAATCAGCGCTAAGACACTTTCCAAAGCCCCCAGAGCTCCTCCTTCCCCCGGCAGGGCAATTAGTTGCTCAGGACAGGATTAAGATGGGGCATCTCTAAAACAGGACTCCCTTATCCTTCTTCCCAGGTGGGTCAATATTCAAGGCAGAGCACCCATTTTTCCCTAGGCAAGCTGGGTTTCTAACTACCTACCTGGCATAATAGAGTTACCAGAATTTCTTCTTCAGTAGGTCCTTGGTCTCAGGGATTCAAAGAATGAACCCACGGACCACAGATTAGCAGTAAGATAGGATTTTATTAGACAGAAAGGAATACAGAAGGGTTCAAAAAGCACCAGAGCTTCTGGCAGAGAAGACCCAAATCGGAAGTCTCCCTCTGGGTCCTCTGTCTGGGGATATATTTTGTATGGAGAATTACATTTTGGACTTGGTAGGTGGAAAAACATCTTTTCAAAGTTACTGAGTGCGTTAAGAAATGAACGAATGTCATGGAAGAAGCCCAAGTGCCCATCGATCCACGAATGGATCAACAAACTGTGGTATATGTACCCCATGGAATACTATGCAGCCATTAAGAAGGATGGA
>NW_003852420.1:6942133-6962782 GCF_000181295.1 Otolemur garnettii
TCTCCTGACCATTGGCCTAAAGCGGGGATACAGGTTCAGTTCCCCAAAGTTGGGGAGAAAAAGTATTTTTGCCACTTTTTCTTCAGGCCATTCCCTCTGCAACACCTTCCCGGTTAGCGACATCCTGCAGCAGAATGGGACCTTCGTTACACGCCGCGAACCTCCACTGAGGCATCATCACTGCCCAAGTACACAGTTCCCCTTAGGGGTCACTCTTGGCCTTGCACAGTCTACACCTCGGGCTAAATCTATAAAGACCTGTATCCACAGAGTATTTTGGTTCTGGTCTATACATATTCCTTCCCTCTCCCCGCTAACTCCTGGCACTGACCACTGACCTTTTGTTGCCTTTTCTAGAAAGCCACATTGGCTCAGCGCCTGTGCTCAGTGGTTAGGGTGCCGGCCACATGCACCAGGGCTGGTGGGTTCAAAGCCAGCCTGGGCCTGCTAAACAAAAAAATAGCCAGCTGTTGTGGCGGGCGCCTGTAGTCCCAGCTACTTGGGAGGCTGAGGCAAGTGAATCCCTTAAACCTGCCCTTAAACCTGAGTTGGAGGTTGCTGTCAGCTGTGACGCTAGGGTGCTCTACCAAAGACAACATAGTGAGACTCTGTCTCAAAAAAGAAAGAAAGAAAGAAAAAAAGAATGTCACATTGTTGGAATATAAGAGTGTAGCTTTTTCAGTTTGGATTCTTTCACTTAGTAATACGAATTTAAGTTTCCCCCAGACCTTTTCATGGCTCCATAGCTCATTTCTTTTCAGTACTGAAAAACCGCTCTGCTGTCTGAGTAAGCTGCAGTCTATTTATCCATTCACCTGCTGCGAGACAGCTGTTGGCGTCCCAGTTTGGGCAATTATGAGTAAAGCTGCTATAAACCTCCACGTACAAGTTTCTGTGTGGATGTAAGTTTTCAACTCAGTTGGGTAAATACCAAGGAGATAATTTGCTGGATTAGATGATGTTTAGTTTTATAAGAAATTGCCAAACTGTCGGTCACAGTGCTGTACCATTCTGCACTCCCATCGCCAGTGAATGAGAGTTCCTATTGCTCCCTATGGTTTTTTTTTTTTTAAGAGACTTGGAAGAAAAACATCATAAATATGAACATTTGGGCTTATTATTTAATGTTAAAAAATACAGTGGTGCTGAAGAAATAAAGTGGCATCTTGAAGAAGATACACTTTCCTCAGGTAAGCTATTGCCAAATACTAGCTCTTTAATTTTTTATAAAATGAACTATTTCTCTGAAGGAATCCTAGTTTGAGCAAGTGATGACCAGTGGACCCAGCATAATTCTTTCTGTTGAGATCATTGAGAAGCAAGAGGAGAAAGGCTGATTTTCTGAGTTTCTCATTGTTTTTCATTTTATAGATAATTATCACTGGAGGTTCATTAATTAGACCCATGATACAATAATGTGAGGTGAACCCCATCAGCAGTGTGAAATTTTAATCTGCAGGTGTAACTCATTTTACTTAATGATGTATTCCTGATGTATCCACAGAATATTTCTAAAATTAATTTGTGATACATATATATTCTGTCACTATTTGTTCACTTAGACCCTTCAAAATATATAATTGATCATGGGGACAATGATATATATCAAAATTTTCATTTTAATACTTGAGTTCTGAAAAATAACCTGAAATCAATGCAAATGTCCAAACCCAGAAGCTTGGGTATGGACATTATAAAATATGCCTGTTCAGAGAAAGTCAAAAGGGGATTTTTAATTTTTGTATGTGTTTTTTTCAGCCCTCCTTGAAAACATTAAGATTTTGGAATTTCTAACTTGGATTCACATCCAGTTGGAAAACCTTTTTTTTGAGACAGAGTCTCAAGCTGTTGCTCTGGGTAGAGTGCCATGGAGTCATAGCTCACGCAACCTCAAACTCTTGGGCTTAAGAGATTCTCTTTCCTCCACCTCCCAAGTAGCTGGGACCACAGGTGCTCACCACAATGCCCAGCTAATTAGTTTTGTTGTTGTTGCAGCTGTCATTATTGTTTTAGCTGGCCTGGGCTGGGTTCAAACCCACCAGCCCAGGTGTATGTGGCTGGCACCCCTACCCACTGAGCTATGGGCACCACCAGTTGGAAACCCTTGGGCAAGACATCTAGTGTCTCTGAATGTCAATGTTCTCATTGGAAAAATGGAAACAATAATACCTAAGGTAAATGGTTGTTGTATGACAAAGGACTTCATACAAAAATAAAAATCCCCTTTTGATTTTCTCTAAATATTTTTATTGTCTAGACTCAAACTTTTTAAACAGGGGGCCAGTTCACTGTCCCTCAGACCGTTGGAGAGTCAGACTGTAGGCCCTGGAATGAGTTGGCTGTTAAGCATGACAGACAGAGGCGGCAAAAGCACCCAGCAGGTGGGATAGATGTCCTAGGCGGGCTGCATATGGCCCGCGGGCCGTAGTTTGAGCATGCCTGGCCTAGAGCTACACTGTCTGATATGGTAGTCACTAGCAACATAAAACCATTTAATTTAAATTTATTTAAAGTAAACACAATTTAAAATTTTGTTCCTTTTGGAACCAAATAGTGTTTGGTTTTGAAACACTATGTTTTAAATGCTTGGTAGTCACATGAGGATTGATAGTGGCTATCATATTAAAAATGGCATAGACAGAACATTCATTATTTCTAAAAGTTCTTTTAGACCGTGCTATTCTACAACTTTACTATGTTTAAAATAGGAAAGCTTATTGAAAGCACTAAAAGAGAATGATAGTGATAAATGACAAGACTGCTTCTTATCTAGATAAAAATGTAAAAATGTAAGCATTCAACACACATATTTGTGAATATATATTTATGCAGTATACAGTAATGCATCACTCAATGATAGGGATACATTTGGATCCTCATTGGATAATTTTGTCATCGTGGAACATCACACAGTGTACTTACACAAACCTATCTGGTGTAGCCTACTACACACATAGGCTGCGATGTGGTATAGACTCCTAGTCCACAGACCTGTCCAGCATGTTACTATACTGAACGCTATGGGCAATTATAAGGCAATGCTCAGCATTTGTGCATTTAAACATATCTAAATACAGAAAAGCTACAGAAAAACACATTTATTTTTTTTTTTGAGACAGAGTCTCACTGTCACCCTTGGTAGAGTGCCATGGCATCACAGCTCACAGCAACCTTGAACTCTTGGACTTAAGGGATTCTCTTGCCTCAGCCTCCCAAGTAGCTGGGAATACAGGCTTCCGCCACAACATCTGGCTATTTTTTTTGTTGCAGTTGCTTAGCTGGCCTGGGCTGGGTTCGAACCTGCCACCCTTGGTGTACGTGCCTGGCGCTGTAACCACTGTACTACGGGCACCAAGCCACAGAAAAATGCATTATTATTATCTTATGGAAGCACCATCAGATTTGTAGTTTGTTGGTTGGGTGTGGTGGCTCAGGTCTTTAATCCCAGCACCCAGGGAGGCCAATGTGGGTGGATCACTAGAGTTCAGGAGTTTGAAACCAACCTAAGTAAGAGTGAGACCCTGTCTCTACTAAAAATAGAAAAACTAGCTGGGCATCACGGAGGGCATCTATAGTCTCAGCTACTTGGGAGGCAGAGGCCAGAGGATCTCTCGAGCTTAGGAGTTTGAGGTTGATGTGAGCTGTGATGATGCTTGGCACTCTACCCAGGGTGACGGAGTGAAAAAAATACATATATATACACATATGTTTATATGCAGTTTGTGATTGGGTGAAACATTATTGAGACACAGAAATGTCTCATGTTAAGGAACTTCCATTGCCTGTTGAGTTTCCTCATTTGTCTTAACTTACATCATACTTATCGCCTCTTGATGTTTTTCATGTTTTTCATGTTTTTCAGTGAATTGTTTAGGAAGTTATTGCTTAATTACTCACAAGAAACTTAGCTTGAAATAGAATATATCACCCTTGAACAATTCTATGAATTTATTTATTTATTTAGAGACAGAGTCTCACTTTATTGCCCTTAGTAGAGTGCTGTGGCATCACAGCTCACAGCAACCTCCAACTCCCGGGTTTAGGCAATTCTCTTGCCTTAGCCTTCCAAGTAGCTGGGATTACAGGCACCCACCACAACACCTGGCTATTTTTTTTGTTGCAGTTTGGCTGGGGTTCGGTTTGAACTCCCTACCCTCCATGTATGGAGTCGGCGCCCTATCCCCTGAACCACAGACGCCACCCAATTCTATGAATTTAGTTTCCCAATTAATATAAGATTTTCATGTCACCTCAGTGAGTTGAAAAGACACAGTCCATGCCTCCTTCTTCCATGTGACTGACACAGATCATATATATTTTTTCTGATATATCCCCAAATATGACAAATATGACATGTCCCTGTTCCCCCACATATCTAAACTATCCTTAGATGTAAAGGAATACTATGGTTATTCCATTTTGCTTCTTTTATTGTTCAATCAGATAATTATATTTTTATAGTTTTTTTTTTTGAGACAAAGTCTCATGCTGTGACCCTGGGTAGAGTACCATGGTATCTTAGCTCACAGCAACCTTCAGCTCAGGCTCAAGCAATCATTTTGCCTCAGTTTTTTTTTTATTTTTAGTAGAGACAGAGGGTCTCACTTTTGCTCAGGCTGGTCTCGAACTCGTGAGCTCAAACAATCCACCTGCCTCAGCTTCCCAGAGTGCTTAGGATTACAGGCGTGAGCCACCACACCCAGCCTTATTTTCATAATTTTTAAATAAAGTTTATTTTAAAATGTTAAAAATAAATTATAATAACAGCAAAAAAAATCTCAAATTTGCCAAGTTTGAGACTACAGATTTAACTCTAGGGAACCTCAGATTATCCACTTTCCCTGTATTTTCTAGTATGTAAAGTGGGACAGGGTATCATTGGAGTATTTCTTAACCCATCAGTTTTCATGGTCAACCCCGCCCTGAGGTCCAGACTTGAAGACCTTTTGCATTACCTCCCCTGGACTTGTTCCTGGTCTGTCGTCTCTTCCCTTTACCTACTTACATCTTGCCTGTTGTCCCATGTCTAGATCCATCTCCAGTTTTCCATGTAGCCCAGGATCACGTGGTTTGGTTTTATTGATTCATTTACCAGGGTTTGAATCAGCTCAGGTTCTTTTTAGGCTGATAACCTGGGATAAAAATATAATAAAACTAGGACCCTCATTTACTCATCTGTAACAGGGATCTGATGAAAGCACCCTGTTTGTGGGTTGTTTTGAGAATTAAATGAGAAACGAAATGCTCGGCGTGGTTCTTGGCACCTAAGAACTCTTCTTTGAGGATAAGCCTTTCCACACGACTCAATCCCACCAGGCTACTGCTTTAGCTTCCTTCCCACTTATCCTGACAGCATATACAATATCATGCATGCTAGAAAGGTTTGTCTCTCATCCTAGTCGTGTGAGTTGGAGAGCTGCGAGTCAATCCTTTGAGGCTGATCTATTGCATGCACTCACAAAACTGAGTTTCTGAAAATGCACACTGAGGACCAGCCCCTAAAATGGGAGGATCAAATAATCTCTCGAGCACAGCAGAGAGATCAGCCTCCCAAAGAAATACACTCCCCTGGGTTGCTTTAGTTACAGCCTACACGATGCCCAGCTTTGTGATTCATTTGTATCCATCCTCCCGTAGGCCCATTTTCATCTTAAGGATGCATCCATCCCATTTACCATGAATCCTTTTGCCTTCAAGATGCTTTATATCAGTCCATCACAGAAATAGTGTGGTAAGAGTTAAATCTCAAACAAAACAAAGAAAAACAAAAAACTTTACCTATCAAGATCAACAGAAGCACTTGGAACCAGTCTCTGTGCTAAATGCCTCACACAAAGCCATGAACAAAACTTTGCCCTCTTCTTCCCTTTTTCTGTCTCTGCGGCCACCGACGCTCTTACACTGACGCTCTTACATCGTTAACTGATGATCATGCTTCCCCCAACTGCCCCTTCCCCCATCAAAGATTGCTTTAAGGGGGAAAAAATCCAATAACCTCATTCACATTAAGATGTAAATTAGCAATTCCCTGCAAGGCTTAATAGGGTCTCTCTCATGGGGAATTTATATTTTAATGTGAACTAAAGGATCACATTTATAAAAGTATAATTTCAGGGATCAGAAAGTTAGATAGAGAAGGTCACTCAAGGAGGCTACAGGCATTTTCAAGCCTACATATGTGTCGGATCCTGGGCAGTGGAGTATGGAAAGGTCTGGGAGGAACAGCCAGGAGCTGAGACCAGGCAGAACATGGTGGGTGCTCTCAGGTGAGCCAGGGCCAAGTGGGAGGTGGAGCTTGGTGGCAGATGGGAGTCAGGGGCTCAGCTCTTCCAGAGATCAGCCTGGGGAGGCTCAGGAGGAAGCCACGGGGAGACCTGACAGACAAGAGGGGAATCTGACAAAAGGTAATAGATGTCTACAGACATCCCCACCAGGGAGACAGCAGTGCCCGCAAACCCTGAGGGTTTCAGGTTAAATGTGGGCTCAGTTTTGCATGAAACCAGAATAAGAAATTCTGAAGCCAACTCCCAGAGGCCTGGGGATGCCAGCCAGGAAACCAGAGCAAGGAGTCACATTGCCCTTGTGGTACCTGGGACATCACCGATACATCACCCAGTGTCTTGACTCCATCTTACTTCAGAGCAGGTTGTATTCAGCGCCAATGGTTTAGAACAAGGGGGCTGTGGCTTTGATACTGACACTTACCTGTCTTCTTTGCCACACTCCAGGCCTCACCTGTTCTCCGTGGTGTCAGCCTAGCTCACAGAAACCTCAAACTCCAGGGCTTAAGCAGTCCTCCAGCCTCAGTCTCTCAAGCAGCTGGGGCCACAAGCACGTACCACAATGCCTGGTTTTGTTTTTTTTTCTTCTATTTTTAATAGAGAGAGGGTCTCACTTTTGCTCAGGCTGGTCTTGAACTCCTGAGTTCAAGCAATCCACCCACCTTGCCCGCCCAGAGTTCTTAGGATTCCAGGTGTAAGCTGTCACATCCAGCCCTTTGGTTCTTTTTTTTTAGAGACAGAGTCTTACTTTGTTGCCCTCAATAGAGTGCTGTGACATCACAGCTCACAGTAACCTCCAACTCCTGGGCTTAGGCGATTCTCTTGCCTCAGCCTCCCGAGTAGCTGGGACTGCAGGCACCCACCATAATGCCCGGCTATTATTTGTTGAAGTTTGGCCAGGCCAGGTTCGAACCTGCCACCCTGGGTATATGAGGGCAGAGCCCTACTCATGGAGCCACAGACGTCACCCAACCCTTTGGTTCTTGTTCCAGTCTCCCATTCCTGTTTCCCACCAGATGACTTCCTCCTGTTCTCTACATCCGGCTTTAGTTCCAGCTTCTCAGACTTACTTCCCTTGTAGTAAATTACAATCTATGTAGCATGATCAAGAGATGTCTCTGTCAGTGTCCAAACTATTTCCCTCCTTCCAAGAAAACTTAGCCAACTGTGTCCCAATGACCATTACTGGATGCCCTGAGGAACCTTGCCGTAGGATGAACCTGGCCCCTGTATGTCAGTCAAATGATGTGGAGAGAAGTTCTGACTAGTGGGCTGGGCTTTTCACTTCCTTTTTTCTTCTTTTTTTGAGACAGTCTCACTTGGTCACCCTTGGTAGATTGGCATGGTGTCTTAGCTCACAACAACCTCAAACTCCTGGGTTCAAGTGATCCTCTTGACTCAGCCCCCCAAGTAGCTGGGACTACAGGTGCCTGCCACAAGACCTGGCTACTGTTTTTAGAGACAGGGTCTCGCTCTGTCTCAGGCCTTGAACTGATAAACCTATGAGCTCAAAGCAATCCACTGGCCTTGGCCTTCCAAATGCTGGGATTATGGGCATAAGCTACTGGCCCTTCACATCTTAGAAGATTATCAGCAAAGCCCAAAATCTACTGGTCCAACCAGCCCTTCCACTGTTTCAGGGCCTATCTCAGATGTCATGAATCTTTTTGGACCATGCAACAAATTTGGGGAAGTCTCTGAGACTATTTGTCTTTTCTCTTTTTTGGGATATATTAGTAAGTTTTTTTTATGGCAATAATGCTGTATAACAAGCAATCCCCAAATCTCAGAGACTTACAGGAACATTTATATTTGCATTTAGATTCCTCTCCTGCAGCTTGTTGGACTAGCAACCGTACCTTGACTAGACCATCTGCATTTCAGACTGCAGATCCGGTTTAGATATGCTCTTCTTGTCCCTTGTTCTAGAGTCCAGGATGAAGGAAGAGAAACTATTTGGGGCTTGTTCTTCTCATGGTAAATGTTAGTAATATAAAGAGGGCAAGCCGAACTATCTGAGCGCATTCAAAACCTTTGGATGGATATAGTACAGATATATCTTCTCACATTCTATTGCCAAAGCAATAGGAAAGCCCCGAATCAGTAGAGCAGATAATAGAAAAGATAATGGTAGAGTACAAAATAATATGTCCTGTTCATAGTCAACCAGGGCATGACCTCAGAGCAAAGATAGGATTATGAAAAAAATAATACAATCTACATTGTTCTGAATAGTGGTAATATAATAATAAAATCATTTTAGGAGGAAGTGGAGGAAGAAAAAGAGGAGGAGGAAGAGCTGCACTTCATTGGGCTAGCCTAGGAACTGAGCACTGTACACGTTAGCTCATCTCTCCCACTGAGAGCTCTGAAAAGCAAACAGTAAAATGAGCAAGTAACACTGAAACAAAAAATAGTTATGGTCTCATAGCGAGCATTACATCAATTTTATGCCTTCTCTGTTATTAATAATAGAACATTATTAATAATATTAATTAGAATATTATAATATTCTATTAATAACAGAATATTGAACAGAAGTTTCTCTTTTTTTTTGGAGACAGAGCCTCAAGCTATCCCCCTGGGTAGAGTGCTGTGGCATCACAGCTCACAGCAACCTCCAACTCCTAGGCTCAAGCGAGTCTCCTGCCCTCAGCCTCCCAAGTAGCTGGGACCACAGGCACCCACCACAACTCCCGGCTATTGTTTGGTTGCAGCCATCATTGTTGTTTGGCAGGCCTGGGCTGGATTCGAACCCACCACCTTAGGTGTATGTGGCTGGCACCTTAGCCACTTGAGCCACAGGCGCCGAGCCCAGAAGTTTCTTTAATGATGACTTTGATTACTTACTGTATAAGAAGTCTAAGGAAAAGTGATTCCAGGTTTGGTTCCCAGTGGTCATTAGTATCCTCCAAAGAGCAGGGCTTTCTGGTTTCTGTCCAGTCATCTTCAGCATGTTGGTGTTGCACACCTCATGGCGCCAGGTCGGCTGCTGCAATTCCAGGCTTCACATGTAGGTGACAATTTTTGAAACATTTCTGTCATCCCATTATTAAAGTCCTCAGAGGGCACTTCCCTTCTTGTCCCGTTGGTCAGAATGATATCACATATCAATGCTTAAAGCAATGTCCTGATGAAAGGTGAACAACTCAGACTGGCCTAGATCAGAAATTTTCAACCATGCTCTGAGAGGATCTTAGATGTGCTGTGAACATTTTTAAAGATCATTAATTAAGTTATTTTTTAAAGACATTCAAAGCAGGCTTGGTGCCTGTAGCTCAGCGGCTGGGGCTCCAGTTTGAATCCAGCCCGGGCCTGCCAAACAACAATGACAATTACAACAAAAAAAAATTGCCAGGTGTTGTGGTGGGCACCTGTAGTCCCAGCTACTTGGGAGGCTGAGGCAAGAGAATCACTTAAGCCCAAGAGTTTGACATTGCTGTGAGCTGTGACACCACCGCACACTACCAAGGGTGACGTAATAAGACTCTGTCTCAAAAAAAAAAAAGAAGTTCCAAGCATAGTAAATACATTCTTTTATATTCTTTTTTCACTTTTTTTTTTGATCAACATAATTTAAGTGTGCCACAGAAGTTTAACTAGAGGTTCAAATGTGCTATGAAATAAAAGAGGTTGAAAAACACTGGCCGAGATGAATTACAATTCACCCCTTTGGACTTAGGAGCATTATGGTCTTTTTAATCGATAAGGTCGTCTGAGACAAGTAAATAAAATCAGAGTTCTGTTAATGAGGAAGAAAGGGAAGAAAGGCTGCTGGGTAAACAACTGATAGTCTGTCACGATTTCTCCTGTGTGCCAGCCTCTGTGACAAGCATCTTGCCTGTATCAACTCATTGGAGACTCTACAATGAACCTATAATTTAAAGGCTGTTATTAGTCTCAGATTTTGGATTTCACTCAGAAACTTGAAGTTAGTCTTCTAAGATCACTAAACTAATAAACAACAGAGCCAGAATTTGAAACTTAGATCAAAATTAGCTTCTGAAGCCAGAGTTCTCAACCAAAGTCTAGATACGTCTGCATTATATTAGCTGTAAAATGTATCTATCTTTTCGCATTTTAATATCCAGGAAATTAAAATGCAACTAATAACCAATGAAGTCTTAATTCTTTTCTCTGAAAGGTACATAAAGTAATGTAATGGTGTATCTTACAAAGACACAGCTGTGAAGAAATATTAGACCTCCAGATCAGGATAGGGTTTAAAAAAGTGATACCAAATTACCCAGTCCATGTGTCCAAACGACAAGTGCCTTGATTAACCACTATTACCAGGAATATGTGGGAGTACCCTCTTTGGCTTGCATCTTGCCTTTGGTTGATGGGGCCTGGGGAGGTCTAGGCATAAGGTAAAGTTATATATCCTAATGACATATTCTCCCTTTTGTTAGTTTCAACCTAGAATGACACCCTTGAATGACTGGTTGTCTCTTTCCTTATACTGTAACCTTGAAAACTTATGGGAGAAGAGAGGTAGCCATGCCAGTCTATGCTATCCCCAGCTGGCCTCACCTATCTTGAGACCAGGGTGCCTTTCATCTAAAACCTAATCCTGATCAGGACTTTAGCACATTCTGACAATAGAATGGGTAGCCCAGCAGCCCCACCCACAGCCACCACATTGCTGCCAGCTGATTGGCCCAGATGAAGACCTGACTCTCGGCGTCCTATGCAACCAAAGTCTTTTCTATCCGTGAACATCTTTTTACATGTATACAAATCAGGGCCTCCCTGTAACTTACCTTTCCCTAGCCTCCTTTGCTCTCACAATCTCCATGCCTACTTGGGGTAAATTAATCTTTTCCAATCCTCCTTCTTTGCTTGAGGATCTTGTGCCAGCCTTGCTCTAAGCTGGGAAAATTTAAAGGACCCTAAGATTGTAGCTAAGGCATCTTCACAGTGTGTTTTATTGGTGTGCGTCCTTAGAGAACATTGTGGAAAATGCTTTAGACACATAGATGAAAGACCAAACTCTGTCCTCAAGTAGGACAGGCATGCAAATGCCCAACTAAACAGGCATGCAAATACCCAGCTGCAATAAAAGCAGAAAGTTACAAGGATCAAACAGAATGCTTGAGAAACCTGGGGCGGGTTGGGGAGGAGAGTGAGGATTCAGGAGGGCATTCTAGAAGCCTTTAAACAGATCCAAGTTATTCAAAACCACTTTTGGTAGAGGTGTAATACACTGAAACTGAAGATTCCAGACTAGCAAGACTAGAGTCGAGCATCTCAAGAGGTAGAATGCTGAGAGTAGTTTCAATAGAAAAAGAAAGGAAGAGGTGAATATGAGATGTGAAGGGGGTGACAATGATGCTTTAGATGGTGCTCCAGAGAAGTAGAATCTGTGATGTTCTCTGGAAGAACTCTCAGGATGGCACCAGGAAAGAAGGATCAGCTAGAATCTGCCTTAGCCTGATCCTACGAAGAGCTCTGGAGGATGAACAGAGTTGTCATCAGAGTTGTTTTTCTTTACAGCGAGGACACTGCTTTTTTTTTTTTTTTTTATCCACCTTAATAGCCCCTGCCTGGAGGCTTTCTCTAGGGGAAGGGACAGCTTCCCAGGCCATTCCAGGTAAAGTGAATCCCACAGGCTAAAGGCAATTCTCAGAGAAGGGTATCTAGGAACTGGGAGCAGACTCAGTTGGGAATGTGGGAGGGTCACCAAAATCAAAAGTAGAACTTCATAAGACTCAGTGACAGACTAGATGATGATTTTTTTATTTATTTCTTATTTTCTTTACTTTTTTTTTTTGAGACAGAATCTCAGTCTGTTGCCCCAGGCTTAGAGTGCTGTGGTGTCATCCTAGCTCACAGCAACCTCCAACTGGGTTCAAGTGATCCTTCTGCCTCAGCTTCCCAAGTAGCTGATACTGCAGATGTATGCTACAATGCCCAGTGAATTTTCCTATTTTTAGGAGGAATGGGGTCTCGCTTTGCTCATGGTGGTCTTGATCTTTTGAGCTCAGGCAATCCTTCTGCCTCAGTCTCCCGCAGTACTAGAATCTCTGGCATGAGCCAGTGTGCCTGGCCAACACTGATTTTTTAAAACTGAGCCTCTTATGTTTTAACTTTCTGTTTTCACTCATCTATTGAGATATGGCAAATGAATGTTTTGAAATTATAAAGAGAAAATGAGAAAGACTTACTTGTCTCATATTGAAAGCAATCTGCCTTCTCTCTCTCTTTCCACTTTAGCAGAGACATAGAAGAATTTCTAGGACTTAATGGTAAGCTACATCAGGAAAGAAGTTAAGCATTTGGCCAAGGCTATCTATGTCAGGACCCAATTCAAACTTGCTTGAGAGAAGGGGGACCTTATTGGCTCAGGTGACTAGCAAGGGGGAGTTGGGGCCTAATCAGCAACATGATTGAAGCAGGACTCAAAACAAAGTGGTTGGGACTCACTTTTTGTACCTTTGCCCAAGTTCTTCTTATGTATTGGGCTCTTTCTCTTAATCTGTATATGGGGTAGAAGAGAACAGCATTGGACAGTTTGGGGCTTACACTAGCTAATGACCTTAGGACTTTTTACACTCCTTTACAGCATACATAGTAAATCCCAGGGAAGAGCCCTGATGGGCTGTCTTGGATCCCAGGTCCATATTTTGGACCAATCACTGTAGTATGTGGCATAGACTACTTTAAGCAAACAAATACCTTTCTCCTTTGCCTGCTGGCACATATCCAGGACAACTAGTCCAGCCTCCTTTGCAGTGCGATGTAGCTATGTGAGTGACTATGTTTTGGATAGTGGAATATGGAAGGAAGTGGTGAGTGTCACTTCTAGGTCTGGCCCACAATTACCTCCTACACCCAGTAATTCATACACTTCCTTCTTCCCTGTGTGCTGGTCATATGCAGAGGATCATACTGAAGACTTTTAGGCTGAGGAGACGAGAAAGGTACAAGATGGAAGGAGCTTCGGTACCTGAATGTTGGTGTAGAGGAGGGCCTGCCATTCAAAAACGTCCCCCTGACCTCCTACATGTGCAGGAAATAACTTTTGTTTGCATCAAGGCACTAAAATTTGGGGGTATATATATTACAACAGGCAGTATTTCTTAATCTAACTAACGTGGGGTACTATGAAAAGTCAGCCTTGTGGACAGGTGAACAGGAAACTACAGTCTTGAGCCAAAAGTCAGTTAGTCGTTGACTCTGATTGAATTCTGGTTGACTGCTTGAGTCACACGTCTTTGCTCATAAAAATTGCTAATGTCACTGGGATAGATTACCAGTTTCAGCTGGGACTGAGTTGTTACCTTCTCTTATAACTAAAGGCATGGAATGTTATAATTGTTTGTACTCCTCGGGCCTCATAGAATGGAGAAGGAACTAATCCCCAAAGAAAATAGGAGCATTCTACAGACAAGGGCACTGTCACGACTTTATCTAAAATAAAACCACAATGCCAAAGGCGTGCACAAGAACACAGAGGAATAGAGTTATCTTCAAAGAGCCTGTGATTCTTAGCTAAAATATTTTGTCAGGAGAAACCATGTTGACTTTCTCAGTGAAAAGAATCACCTTCCCCCGATAGTTGGTTGCTCCTGTTACTCTGTATGTACCTACCCACAGGTACTTCCTGCTCTAACCAGAAGTACCCGTCACATGCAGCAGGCCCATCCTTGCAGTTCTGCCACTGTGGTTCATAGCATCAGCGTGCCTCGAACTCACAAAGGGCTTGTGAAAACACACATTCCTGGACATCACATCCAGAGTGGCTGCTGGTCTGGGCACCAAGTTCTGAGATCCACGGGCTGGTCCAGGGAAAGAGGGGGAAATGTTGTGTTGGCAATTGCAGATGGCTGTTAGCAGGATGTTAACAGAACACAACAGGCTTAGACAAGGAATGGCTTGTTTTAACGCAAATATCAAAGTAAATCTAAGGAATCCCTATTTCAGGGCTGGACCTTCACATAGTGATGGGTAAAACTGAAAGGCCTTTACTGACAAAGTTTCAGGAAGTCTTCATAATTGAATAAAGTGACTCAGCCAGACACAAAGACCCCATGTACAGCTTCACCTTCTTCCCACCTGAGCCTACTGTTTCACATGTCCTCAAAGCAGCTGCTTTTAAAGGCTAAAAAGAAAGATGTTGGGTCTCAGACACAAACTAATAAAAAACAGATCTGAGAACTATGTTTAGGATCAGAACTATGTAATGACGTGAGTGTACTAAATTTTTGAAGCTCTTGCATTGCCAAAGAAACTGTGAGCCAGGACTGAAGAAGTTTGGATTGTTTCAGCTTTAAAACAACCTTCATTCTGTCTTGTTCACTAGGATGTAAGATGCATGAGAAGAGGGATTTTTTGTGTGTTCTGAAACCACTGAACCCAGTGCCTAGACAGGTGTCACATGGAGGGTTAGCTTAATAAACGTGCTGAGAAAAAAGACAAAAACCCAATACAGCCTTCAGCAACCTGAAATTTGCAGCCAGAATCTGGCTATAAATGCTGTGTATTCCCCGAGGAAGGCATAGTCTCCACTTTGCTCCCCAGGTACAGCCATGGAAGTTCTGGAGACAGAAAGAAACTCCTGGAGGGCAGATCTGAGGGCACAGAGAAGAAGGACTAGGAAGTTGCTCCCAGAGAGAAGAATGAGAGTCTGGCAAGGAAGTGCCCTCCCTCTCAGGGTGCTCCATCCAGGAATAATCCCCTCTAGACACATTAATTGAGTGTATGGACTCACTTAGGACACTGTTCAGGACAGGCTAATTGGCTGGCTGAGGTGGCTCACACCTGTGATCCTAGTACTCTGGGAGGCCAAGGTGGAGGCATCGCTTGAGCTCAGGAGTTCAAAACCAGCCTGAGCAAGAGCAAGACCCTGTCTCTACTAAAAATAGAAAAACTAGCCAAGTGTCATGGTGGGTGCCTGTAGCCCCAGCTACTGGGGAGGCTGAGGCAAGAGGATAGTCTGAGCCCAAGAGACTGAGGTTGCTATGAGCTATGATGATGTCACAGCACTTGACCCAGGATGACAGAGTGAGACTCTGTGTCCTCCCCCCCAAAATATCAATTAATTGCTATCACCAAAAACTCTAAACTCTCAATGTCCTAACCCAATAGAGATTTATTTTTCAAGAGAGAGAATCACTCTTCCCTGGGGTCTTGGAGTCTTTAACCAAACCCTTTGCATTTTACTGACAGGGGAGTAAGACAACATTGGATAATATTCATCAATTCTTTTCTACTTAGCCTGTAAGTGACCCACATGAAGCTGCTCATATCCCATTGGGAGAATTTCTCAAATGGCCCCACTAAACTCTAAGAGGACTGGGAGGGAAGTCAAGCTCTTTGCCCAATAAAAAGAGGAGAATGGAGGTATCAGTGAGCACAAGCAGTCTCAGCCACAATACAGGGTGGACATAAAGTTAGTGTGCAATTGAAACAGTAAACTTATTATTTATTTTTTGATACACAGCCTCAAGCTGTCCCCCTGTGTAGAGTGCTATGGCATCACAGCTCACAGTAACCTCCAACTCCTGGGCTCAAGCCAGTCTCCTGCCTCCGCCTCCCAAGTAGCTGAGATCACAGGTGCCCGCCACAACACCTGGTGGTTTTTTTTGGTTGCAGCCGTCATTGTTGTTTGACGGGCCCGGGCTGGATTCGAACCTGACACCTTAGGTGTATGTGGCTGGCACCTTAGCCACTTGAACCACAGGCGCTGAGCTAGTAAACTAATTTAAATTGCACGTGTATATCCCCATACCGAACTCCCCAGATGAAACTCATTTAATAATATAATATTTAATTAAAACATATTTGTCTTCTATATTGAATCCTTCCTTCTTTCCTTCCTTTCCTCCTTCCTCCCTCTCTCTCTCTCTTTCTTTCTCTCTTTCTTTCCTTCCTTCATTCCTTCCCTCCCTCCCTCCCCCCATCCTCCCTCCTTCTCTCTTTCTTTCTCTCTCTCTCTCTCTCTCTCTCCCTTTCTCCCTCCTTCCTTTTCCCTCCCTCCTTCTCTCTTTCTTTCTCTCTCTCTCCTTCTTTCGAGACAGGATCTCTCACTGTGACCCAGGCTTGAAGGCAATGATCCACCTGCTTCAGCTTCCGAAGTATCTGGGGCTACAGGCTCATATTCCACCATGCTGGGCTGACTTTTCTATTTGTAGTAGACACAGGTCTTACTCTTGTCAGGCTGGTCTGAAACGCCTGGCTTTGAGCCATCCTCCTTCCTCGGCCTCCCAAAGGGCTAAGATTACAGGTAGAAGCCACGAGGACTGACCTGAATGTTTCTTGTTGAGGTAGTTGCAGGAAGGAGGACAGAGGGATTCTTGTTTTCTGAATATTAATGATTTGCCTCTCTACTGGTACAGAGGTCACTATGACCGTTATATAAAATTAATTCTGAATCAAACATTTCTCTTTGCTTAATAGTGTCTTCTATTCTCAATCATCTGATAGATGATGTTCAATAGTATAATGTAAACATATTACAAACAATGGCCAAAGACCAAATATATATATGGTAAAGCTGGGCTTTCCATTGAGAAAGAAGATTTCAGCTCCCAAGGTTTTAAGCAAATATATATTTATTTGGTCTTTATATATATTGATCTCAAATATATATTTATTTGAGACAATGTCTCACTCTGTTGCCCCAGGCTAGAGTACTAGAGTACCGTGGGGTCCTAGTTCACAGCAACCTTAAACACCTGGGCTCAGTGATCCTCTTTGCCTCAGCCTCCCCAGTAGTTGGGACTGCAGCTGTGCACCACAAAGCCCAACTAGTTCTTCTATTTTTAGTAGAGATAGGGTCTTGGTTCTTGCTAATATTGGTCTCTGAACTCCTGAGCTCAAGCAATCCACCTGCCTTGACCTCCCAGAATGCTAGGTTTACAGATGGGAGCCACCACACCCAGCAGATGATTAAATCTTGCCAAAGGTGCTAGATTTTCTGCCATCAATAAACGTGATATTGGTGACCATTTTGAACTTCACTCTCCTCGCTCTCCCCCAAATCAGATAAAGCAGAAATTAATGGATTGGCAAGTGAAGAAGACAAATGAGACCAATAAAATTTGTGCTTTAGAAGTAAATAATTTAAACATCAAGAGTTAAGAGGCACCATTAGGAAAGCTGGGCTTTCCATTGAGAAAAAGGGCTTCAGCTCCCAATGTTTTAAGCAAATTTGCCTTCTTACCATCATACTACAGAAGTCAATTACAACTTGAAGAATGTTACATTACATGTAAATACATAATTCTACATATACCTACTATACACAAAAGCTGGCACGTAATTTATTCCCTGTCTGGTGTATAACAACTAGTGCAAAGCTGCCATCTTAACCTAAGATTAAGAAAAAAAAAATGGGCTCGGCGCCTGTGGCTCAAGCGGCTACGGCGCCAGCCACCTACACCTAAGGTGGCAGGTTCAAATCCCCAGCCCGGCCCTGCCAAACAACAATGATGGCTGCAACCCAAAAATGGCCGGGCGTTGTGGCGGGCGCCTGTGGTCCCAGTGGAGGCGGGAGACTCGCTTGAGCCCAGGAGTTGGAGGTTGCTGTGAGCTGTGATGCCATGGCACTCTACCCAGGGGGACAGCTTGAGGCTCTGTCTCAAAAAAAAAAAAAAAGAAAAGAAAAAAAATAATAAAAAAAAAGAAAAAAAATGTATATATATGTATATAAACTTAATTTTATAAATTTTTTCCCTTTCTTTTCTCAGGCTTATTTAAATATTAAACTCTTTCTTCACTACTTCTCATGAAATTTTGGTCACTATTTGAAGTGGAATTAAATTTCTCAGTACCAGATGTGTTCAAGTAGCAAGGTTCTCCTCCCATGAAGAAGCAATGGACTGAGAAGGACTGGATGTGTGCTGAGGAGTGGAAGGCAAGTCATGATTACCTACATTTAACTGTCCAACAGACAGGTAGACATGCAAAGTGATGCACAAATGTTCTTGAATATTCTTATGCATTGCAAGGGAAGTAACTGAATGAATTGGAGTATAGAAAGGGTGGGGGCTGAGCAGGGAATACCATAGAGCAAGCCTGGAAGCCAGATAGGGGAACAAGAGGGTTGACTCTTGGGGTTGACCAGAAGCCTGACAGGCCTCTTGAAGATGTGGAGGAGATGTTTAATGCACTACTCTGGGCTGGGGTGACACCCGTGTATATCAGCATCTTCTCTGCAGTGGTTGTTAAGATGACATTTCTGAATATATGTAAACTGTAAAGTGCTATGCAGACCTCAGCTGTGTTTTAATCATTGTTATGATCTTGGGGTGCAATGTTAGAAGATTCCTCCACTTGAATTTCTTTAGACTGTTTTTAATCATTCAGTAGGAAATATTTTCTAATGTTCTCTGTGATTCTTCTTTGAGCCATGAGCTATTTAGAAGTGGGTTAATTTTCTAATATTTGAAGTTTTTCTAGATATGGTATTAATCTAATTCCATTAGGGGCAGAGGACATGCTCTGTAAGATTTCAATCACTGGAAATTTATTGAGAGGGTCTTTTTAGTATCGCAGAATTTGGTTCTATCTTTGTGAAACTACTGCTCCTACTGCTTGTACTTGAAAGAATGTGTATTTTGCAGCTATTGGGTGAGATGGTCTATAAATATCAATTGGGTCAAGGTGGCTAATATAGACTCTTTAGTTTTAGGAAAAAAATTAAATGCCTAATCATTTGGGGAATAGAAATTAAATATGGTAAATTCATGTACAAGACTATTATATTGCTAAGTACTTATGAACAATTTTACTCTGTTGACATTCTTGAACTTGGAAAATTTTCTCGCTAGCTTGACATGGCTCACTGCATTTTCCTTTCAGACAAATTTCCTGAGTAGATGAGAATGACTAAACATAGTTATTTTTATTTTTATTTTTTTTTAAAGACAGGATCTCATTCTGTCACCCTCGCTAGAGTGCTGTGGAATCATAGCTCACAGCAACCTCCAAGGCCTTCTGGGCTTAGGCGATTCTCTTGCCTCAGCCTCCTGAGTAGCTGGGACTAAAGGCACCTGCCACAACCTCTGGCAATTTTTTGTTTGAAGTTTGGCCAGGTCTGGGTTCGAACTCACCACACTTGATTTATGGGGCTGGCACCCTACTCACTGAGCCACAGGCACTGCCCTACTAAACATAGTTATTGATGCTTAACTTTATACAAATTACAAAGAAATATTTATTATCAGAACTTCTGAAGTATCACAGCACTTTAAACCTCAGCTTTTCAAGAATTTTCTGGAAGGGCTATTCAAAGCTAGAATGATCCATAAATCTGGACGTGTTTACATTTTGCTCTTCTTAATCGTTGAATGCACAATCAATTGAATCAGTTAATTCCTCTAAACAAATAGGAAGCCCGAAGGCCTGCGCAGTCTATCTTCTCCCTGTGTTCAGCTGTGAGCTGTATTTTCCAGAAGGCCAGGATGATGGAAGGAGGAACATGAAAGAGGGAAAAGGGACTTGGGGTGCTCCCAGTGAATGGTCACAATATAGGGGTGTATGGCACACCTTCTGGGTACGGGACAGAACTGTCAGAGGGACTCTCCCTAACAAATTCAAATATTGTGACCTGATTGTTTGCACCCTCACATTCATCTGAAATTAAAAAAAAAAAAGCTGTATCTTTAATTCTACTTAATTTTAGCTGATTTAAATTTAAATAGCCACAGGTGATGGCAGTGACTACTGTATTGGACAGTACAGCTCAGAGCAGGGGCAGGCCCAGCCCAGCGCCCGGCCGGGTGGTTGGCAGGGTGTAAGGCTCCATTGAGTATTTCTCTGGCCACTAGGTACTGTGCTGCATCCTGGAAATCCACCTGCAGCCACAGCACACGCAAGTCCCTCTTCTCATGGTGCTTATGATGTACTGGGGAAAGAGCGTAATAAACATACGAGTAAAATTTGTAGTACTGTATACTGGATGATGATGACAATTAAAGGAAAAAATAAATGGAAAGGATGATAGGGAATGTGAGGGCTGGGGCAGGGGGTTGTTCTTTAAATAGGGAGATGTTGAGCAATAAGAAGGAACCTTTGAGTAAAGACTTGCTGGGGCTTGGGGGTTAGCTGTGCCCGAAAGGAGCTTTGTTCTAGGCAAAGGTCCCAAGGCAAGATCACGCCTGCAGCGCTCCAGAAACAGAAAGAGGCCTGAAGGGGAGGAACGACAGGCTAAGGGGGCCGCGAGGGTGATGTTGTGTGTGTGCTTCCGGGACCGGGTCCTGGAAGGCTTGCGCGGTTTTTTTTAATTTAAAGCCTTTGGCTTTACCCTGAGTGAGATGGGAATCCCTGGAGGGTTTTGAATAGAGGACTTTGCTATGTCTGATTTGCATTTTCTAGGGATCATTCTTGCTACCCTGTAAAGAATATGGTGGGCCCAGGATGA
>NW_003852420.1:6963233-6965192 GCF_000181295.1 Otolemur garnettii
TGCCACCCCTGGTGGGGCAGATTGTGGATGCAGCAGCAAGTTTGGGCCAGAGACCTGGAGTTTCCTCTGGTATCTGGTGAGCCCCAATCTATAGTGAAGAAGGAGTGCTCTCTGGATCTTCCAGCTCCCATGGTCTGGGAATCTGCCATTACAGCAGACAGTGCCATCTGCCCACCTTACAGGGCCGAGGAAAGCCTGATGCTCTGGAGCCTGCCTGCTCTATGGGGCAGTCAAGATGCTGCCGAGAGTCTCCCTAGCTGCCTGGCTGCTCCCTGCAGCCTCAGCTGCTGTGACTCCAGAAAGGGCAAAGCAGCCAGCACACCGGCCCACCCGAAGGAAGCTGTCTAGACAATGTCTTTCATTCCTTGGTAATGTGGTTTCCACTTACTTTTAAATTTAATTTTAAGGAGGGGAATAGATAGAATGCATTGTGTTTATTCCCCAGTGTTACCTTCCAGAACTAGAAAACATTACAGGCCTGGAGAGGTGGCTCAGACCTGTCATCCCGGCACTCTGGTGGTGAGGAGGGAGGGGTTGCTTGTGATCAGGAGTTTGAGACCAGCCTGGATAAGAGGGAGATCCCATCTCTAAAAAAATAGCTGGGTGTCGTAGCAGGCACCTGTAGTCCCAGCTACTGGGGAAGCTGAGACAGGAGGATCACTTTATCTCAAGAGTTTGAGGTTGCTGTGAGCTATGATGCCACAGCACTCTACCCAGGGGATAGAGTGAGACTCTGTCTCCAAAAAAAAAAAAAAAAAAAAGACAACATTACACAATTTTCTAGAGCAAAAGATATGTTCAGAATATATATAGGGTCCTGGGGATAAAATATTGCTTATTAGAACATTTAAAAATAAATTTGTCTTTGTTGTATATGTTTGTTTAAAATCGGAAACATACGATACAGAAAATCAATGCAATTAACTTTAAAAGTCATAGACACTTGAGTTAAAAAAGAAAAAAACACACAAACAAACAAAAAACTCAGAGTTTCTTTCTCCACTCCCTCTCTTCATCCCAGAGTACGATTTTCTAGGTTTTGGAATCTTTCATTTATGAAAGTCTAGAAATCTGGAATTTGCTCTTTCTTGGAGATATGGCAAGGCCATGAGATATTTGTCATCTGATAGGACAGAAGGCCTCTTTGCTTTCCTGGGAGAGCACGAACTTGGAGAATGTGGAGCCCGCAGAAAGATAGCTAGAAGGAAAAACCCCGCAGAATGCCCACAGGCCTGGCCAGCTTTCTCTTGGAGAAGGATTTGCAAAACAGGGGCTGCATTGTTAGACCGACCAGCAGCCCTGGATGTCTATCTCCTTTAACTTTCCTAAATGCCTGTGTGGAAAGAGGGTTTGTTTATCCAGCCGTGGGGCAGAGTCCTCACTTTCGGCAATCCAGGTCCTCTGGCTGTCCTTTCTCATCCCCCGTGGGCACTTCCAGTCCTTTGCTCAGACCCCGCTTACTTTACTCTCTTTTGCACTCCGGCCTCCCCTTCAGTGAGAGCTGCTGGTCACGGTTGCACCCTGCCTGGAGAAATGTCCTTGGCCGAGGGAAGTCACCTGGCCTGGAGATACCTGGCAGGTTAACTCTCTTATTGGCCAAATGGCCATGACTCATAAATCAAAAGGCACAAAATCCTGGTCTTTTTGCCCCAGGGCCAGGCAACTCTGTGGTGCTTTTTGCTTAAGTCTTCAAGTCCTCTGCTGCTCAGGCCCCCATTCCTGAGCCCCCATCCTCCTTGGTGCCTTTCTCTTCTCTCTCTTGCTTGCCTTCCTCTCTTTAGTTCTGAGAACATTCTTTTAATGCATCATGTGCACACACATTCCTTGGTTCAGGATCTGCTTCTATGAACCCAAGACAATGTCTCCTAATCCCAGAGTGAGGACCACATTCTATGACATCTTATCTCAGGAGGAAAAAAAAGAAAAAAAACCTTTGCTTTTTTTTTTTTTTTTTTTTTT
>NW_003852420.1:6965237-6977974 GCF_000181295.1 Otolemur garnettii
CTATGGCAACATAGCTCACAGCAACCTCAAACTCTTGGGCTCAAGCAATCCTCTTGCCTCAGCCTCCTGAGTAGCTGGGACTACAGGCACTCACTACAAAGGCTGGCTATTTTTAGAGGCAGGGTCTCGCTCTGGCTTAGGCTGGTCTTGAACCTGTGGGCTCAGGAAATCCACCACCTCAGCTTCCCAGAATGCTGGGATTACAGGCATGAACCACCGTGCCCAGCCTAAACCTTGCTATTTTTGGTTGTGACAAACAGATTCCTTCAATATGTATAAAAGCATTATGAGCCTGTGGAAGACTATTGGCAACTGTCTTTTGTCCCTCAAAGAGATGCTTGGCGTGTTTGACACTGACTGGGATGCCATAGATTGCGGCAAGACTGACCTCATGGATAAGGGCCACCTAAGTCTGACCACAGCATGAGTAAACAACACACACCGCAATCACAGGGAAGTCACAAAGGACAATTTTAACCCCAATCACAGGGAAGTCACAAAGGACAATTTTAACCGTAATCACAGGGAAGTCACAAAGGACAACTTTAACCGGCAGAAGTTTCAACTTTATTGAGTAGCTACTGAGTTTCTTCATAATGTCTTATTTTTTAACCAAGTCAAAAAGTCTGCGTGGAATTCTCCAAAATAGCAACCTAACGCACCCCTCTACCCCCATACACCAAAGTGTGGTCCATTGACCACTAACATTGGTACCACTTGGGAATTTGTTAGAATTGCAGAATCTTAGGCCCAAACACAGACAGCCAGAATCAAAATTTGCATTTTTAACAAGATCACCCAGGAGATTCTCATGCATAGGAAAGTTTAAGAACACTGACTCAAAGATCTCCTATTGGTGGGTTTTGCTTAGTTGTGATAACTGTGCAAGAATTTGAAGGTGACGGAATCCACAAAAACTATAACTCGAGGTAGAATAATGGTTTCATCCTCTAGAGGTCATTTATTCTGTAACATGAACTACCCAGGACAGAGGCTAGAACTGGGGGGTTTACAAAAGATCTGCAAGAAACCAAAATAGATCGCACAAAGTTCACGACCCAAACTCATTTGACCTATAGGAAATCTTAGACACACTCTTAGTTGGGGATTCTTTTTAGCTGTGCACTCAAGTCTAACAAGAATACTTATCTGGTTTTAACGTCTTTAGGAAGTTTGAAAGAGCAGTGAAAAGGGAGAAAGTGAATTCCCGGAGTTCTCAAAGTTTTATCTTGGGTCCGGCAGCTTGCTGAAAATGCAAAGCTGGAGTCCACATTTGACCTAATAAATCAGACACTTGGGGGATGTGGTCCAGGTGTCCCTGGTTCAATAAGCCCTCCAGGGGATACTGATGCATGGTCAGGTTTTGCTTCTCTTGTCCTGAAGAAGCAAAAAGTGAGAGGGACGACAGGGGAAAGACGGGGACAAACAGATAACAGAGGACTTGACTGGGCTCGGAGGTCTCTCAATCACTTTCCCTTTTCTTTCTCTGTTTTTCTTTTCTTTTTTGGGTGATTAAGGGAGTGAGTGGAGACACAGCTTAGTATGAGGGACCAGTATTAGTCAACGGAGTCATGAAACCCTTAATTGCAGGGGTGGGGCATAGACGTTAAAGTAAGGTAGAGAACATGCCAGAATCACAGGGAGAGGTCATTGTAGACTATTGAAAGAGTTTGGCTCTAGTCCTTTCAATTCTTGTGAAACCATCAATCTCTAAGCAGTAGAGTAATATGGCTAAAAAAGAAAAAAAAAACAGTTTTGTAGCTTAAAAGGAGAGGATTTCATTTTCTAAAGGTTTAGTGTATCCAGTAATGCTGAATAAATGTGGCAATATTATATTCAGTTAAATCGTGAATAATATCAGGTAGACAACCCCAAAGTTCTAGATACAAAGTTCTACCATGACGGGGTTTGGTTGTACAGGTTATGCTATACCTGGGACTTTATTTAAAAATAGAAATAGTCATAGAAAATGAAAATGGTCACATTCACACTTCGGGGTACCTCCCCATGTTACAAAACATAACTGTTCTCTTTTGAAAAAATCTCTTTTCTATTTTGTTCTAACAATATTTCCGTGGTATAAATTTTGGTTACTCCCATTCTCTTCACATTTTTGTGCTTTAACACAGTTATACAGGCCATAGCCAGCCTTAAACTAAGTGTAATTGATTTTTAAATAAAGATAAAAATTGTCTTAGATATGAGACTGTGGTCAGGCATGGTGGCTTTAAATATGAAACTGTGGCCAGGCATGGTGGCTTGTGCTTGTAATAACAGAATTTTGGAAGGCGAGGATGGGAGGATCACTTGAAGCCAGGAGTTCAATATTAGCCTGAGCAACATAGCAAGACCCTACCTCTACAAAAACTTTTTTAGGTATGGATGCTATTTCAGTCTTCTACATGTGGCTATCCATTTTCCCAGCACCATTCACTGAATGGGGATTTATTTCCCCATTGTATGTTTTAGTCTGCTTTGTCTAAAGTAAAATGGCGTATGAGGATGGTTTTATATCTGAATTTATAAAGAAGACTTCAAAGGCAATCACAGCAACAACAAAAAATAAATAAATAAATAAATGGGACCAGATTAAACGAAAAAGCTTCTGCACAGCCAAGGAAGCGATCCACAGAGTAAACAGAGAACCGTCAGAATGGGAGAAAGTATTTGGTTGCTACATATCTGATAAAGGACTAATAACTAGAATCTACAAAGAATCCGTGAATAAGCCAGAAGACATCAAATAACTGCATTGAAAAGTGGGCAAAAGACATGGACAGAAGATTTTCAGAAGAGGATAAACACATGGTCAATAAACGTGAAAAAATGCTCAATGTCTCTAATCCCTGGGGAAATGCAGATCAAACCACAGGGAGATAGCATCCAAGTCCAGTGCAAATGGCTTTCCTCCAGAAGCCTGGGAACTACAGATGCTCATATGAGTGTGGAGAGAAAGGAGCGCTCACACACTGTGGTGGGACGGCCAACTAGGGCAACCTCTCTGGAAGTTGTATGGAGATTCCTCAAAGAACTAAAAGTAGGCCTACCATTTGATCCAGCAATCCCACTACTGCGTATTTACCCAAAGGAAAAAAAAGTTATTTTATAAAAAAGACACTTGCATTTGAATGTTTATGGTAGCGTAATTCACAGTGACAAAGATGTGGGAGCAGCCCAGGGGCTCGTCAGTACATGAGTGGATTAATGCAACGTGGTATATGCATACAATGGCGTACTCAGTACTCAGCTATGAAAAAAATGGTGAATGACTCTGAGGTCGAACAGTTAAGTTCACGAACTCATCCTAGAAAGTGTTACATACCTCATTGCTGACTATCCCTATAGTCACCTTCAAGATCCTCTCCCCTTGGAAAGCTATAAGGTAATGCCAGGGCCTAGTTCACCTTTCAAAGCACTTTTCCTAGGATGAGTTCACAAACTTAATTGTCAGACCTTGTATGATGACAGCTCTGATGGTCATTTCAAACAATGAGTTCCAAAATTGCTTTGAAGAGTGGACTAGGTGCTGGCATTGGTGCACAGCTTCCCAAGGGGAGTACTTTGAAGGTGACCATAGTGATATTCAGCAATGACGTATATAGCACTTTTTCTAGGACAAGTTCATGAACTTAACTGTCAAGGCTCATACCTTTTGTAACAACCTGAATGGAACCATTCTTCTAAACAAAGCATCACCAAGAATGGAAAAACAAACACCTCATGTAGTGGTCACTTTTAAAGTGAAACTAAATGGATCGGTATGTGTTTGTACATATAGTAGCAAAATTCAATGGAAATCAAGCCAGTGGAAGTGGGGAAGAGGGCCGGCCAAATGCACCCGTAATAGGCACCATGTACACTCTTTGGGGGTAAATACAATTATAACCTTGGCTCAAACGATACAAAAATTTGAGTAATACATGTAACCAAAGCATTTGTACCCTTGTAACATTCTGAAATACAAAAATAAAAATTAAAAAAAAATTAGCCAGCTGCTGTAGCAGACACCTGTAGACTCAGCTATTCAAGGAGGCTGAGGTAGGAGGATCACTTGAGCCCAGGAGTTTGAGGCTGCAGTGAGCTGTGAGCTCACCACTGCACTCCCACCTGTCTCAAAAAAAAAAAAAAAAAAGAAAGAAAAGAACTAAAGAAACCTCCATTTAAATATTCATACAAACTGTGTGGAATTCAGCCTATGTTAAAACTGATTGGTTACTAGCTATACTTTTCTTTTTTAAATTTTTCTGGGTTTTTTTTTTTTTTTTTTTTTTGATGAATTATGTAGACGGACACAGAATTACACACCATGCTGCTCGGCCAAGTCTGGAGCTGGGTGATAATACTAAAACAAAATGTTCAAACTACTCTTTGGAATAGAGAAATATAGTGGGCACATCAAAGTGTATAACTCGATGAGCATTCAGTAGCTGTGCTCCTTGGTGCTTTATGTTTAAATTATCAAACAGAAAAAAAACAACAAAGAAGATGATCTCTTACTGGCTTCAGGAAGTTAAGGTGTCTCTTTTAAGACCCAGCATCAAAGGGAATAACATTATTTTAAGAGGTCATGTTAATTTAAGGTAGACTGCTTCCAGGATAAAGGAACACCTACCCTGCCCTAGTGGAAGAGCCTGTAATTTTATACTCATTAAACGAAGTCTTAGGATGTCTAAGTGTCTTGATACCGCTGACTTCACACGGAGCGAGATGCCAGCTCTGATGATTAGCACAGTTTCAGCCAGTTTTAGTTCTCATTGGTACAGATCTTCTGACAACAGAACAGAGAGACGCAGGTTGCATTCTACGGCCTTTGCTAATGCTTCAAAGGGCATTCTTTGAAAATTCACAAAATGTTCTCTGCAGTTTTCCTATCAAGGGTGGTCTTTTGTTTATTGTAAAATAGGACACCCACTATGTAGCTAAAACAAATGAAAAGCACATTGCTTGATTTTTTTTGTTTGGTGATTGTTATGTAACTTTTCAGGAATAAGAAAATTGTGCCTTTTATATGAGGTTACATAGAGATGTGATGGATGTTGCTTTTGTAACATAAAGAAAAATTTGTATGAGTGGTGTTGGGCCAGAATACAAAGGTATTCTCCCCCCAAATATATTTATATATGATGCCTGGGTTTTGGCCTTGTGGGGTTGATATGGTCTTAACATTCCCTTAGATTTTGAATGTTTCACTCATGGGCATAAACACCCACACAGTCTCACACACACACTCTCATACACACATTCTCTCTCACAATACTCACACACACTCACACTCTCTCACACACACATACTAACACACTCACTCACACTCACACACACTCTTCTACACACTCACATACTCTCTCTCACACTTCCAGATCTAGTTAGCATCTTAAAGTGCTTAGTTTGGAAAAGAAAAAAAAAAAAGGATACCATTTCATCATCTTTACTATTCCTCTATTCCTCCAAAGTGAGGAAGTAATAGTTGTTAATTTTATTAAATCCAACTTAAAGTAATGGACATACATATTCAAGGTGTTTTTAAAATTTTAACCCTTTTATGCAGGAAGAGAAGCGCCTCCCTCCCGTGCTGCTCTCCTTATCTGGACTCTTTCACGCCTCTCAAACCTGCAACCCCTCAGCTTCCCTTAAAAGCAGGCTAACGTCTTGTTCTCTTAATGTTTCTGGTTGGGTCACCTCCTTTAAGGAGTTTTCCCTGATTTCCTTCCACCAAAAATATGAATCGAGAGCCTTTCCTTTGTATGTTCATGATGTCCCCCATCCCAGCACTTGTAACTATATAGACAACTACAAACCCACATGAATGATGAAAAACAAATACGACTAGGTTTGAAGTCCTAGCTGACCCATCTCCCTGGAAGACCAAGCCCCTTAGGAGTTGGAAGGAAGATTCACTTGCTGTTGTGTCCTCAGGGCCTACAACAGTTGTTGAATAAGGAACTAATTGTCAGATGAGCGAATTCCTATATTATCAGACCTCTTGATATTCTGGTCAGTATTTCCAGACATTGAAAGAAAAGTCCACCATCTACTGAATGTGGCAATTCGTAACATTTGACTCATCTGCTTCCCAGATATACAATTAAAGCTTTGGCAATACACATGTAGTGGTTCAGAGAACAAACTTTGGAACCAGAATCTAGGGATTCAAACCAGAGCTCTGTGAAACTTTGGAAGATTTGCTTGAATTCTTCATGTCCTATTATTTTCTCATTAGTAGAGAATTGTTATAAGCATTCAGTTAATTCGTATGTACAGACAAGGTTCAGTAGCTCACGCCTGTAATCTTAGCACTCTGGGAGGCCAACGCAGGTGGACTGCCTGAGCTCAGGAGGTCAAGACCAGCCTTAGAAGGAGTGAGACCCTGACTGTACTAAAAATAGAAAAACTAGCCAGGCATGGTGTATGCACACTGCTAGTCCCACCTCCTCAAGAGGCTGAGGCAAGAGGATCTCTTGAGCCCAAGAGTTTGAGGTTGCTGTGAGCGATGATGCCACTGCACTCTACCCAGGGTGACAGAGTGAGACTCTGTCTCAAAATAAATAAATAAAAATTCATGCATATCCAGCAATTAGAACAGCACCTGGTACATAGTAAGTGCTCCATAACTTTGTTTTTATTTTTACTATTTTTCAAATTAATATTTGTAAAACAGCTCAGCATCTAATACAATCGGATATAGTTTGATAAACCAGTCCTCTAAATACGTACATTCATTTTCTTTATATTTTTATTCTATATCTATTAGGATGTGAAAATATATATTCTGAAGTCAAATTTGTGATTGTATTTATTTTTCCTATTGCCCAAAGATATTTTTCTTTAATTTTCCATAACCATACCATGTAAGCCCTCCCTTGTAATCCTCTATACTGAAAAGAATTTCATGGTTTGACCTAATCTGGGATTCAAACATGACACAGGTTCCGTTGTTATTTTCTTGAGCCAAAGTATTGTGGCTCTGATGAAAGAAGGCATTCCATGTGCCAAGTTTGCAAACCAAATAAATATATGTGTCCTTTAAGTCCAGAATTGTGGGAATGAGGCCTATGATGCTGGGTAAAGTATGATGAGAGTATTTGGCACACAGGTGGTGTCTACTCAATGCATGCCATCCATGAGTAGACATTTCTCTGCACTCTTTTGGGTTAATATTCATATAAGAAGATCTGGGATAGTTCAATTCTCACATACATCCATCTTTAAAATTTCCCTATATATAAATGTCCCCATTCCAGAAAACCCAATAGAGACCTTAATAGCTTTGACCTTAAGCTTTTATTTTATTCATCTTTTATAGATTACTCATTGACAAGCAATAAAAAAACTGTCGCCTGATAAAAGCAAATCTGAAACAACCCTTCTTCTGTACCCATCCACAGATGAACTGTGGTCCCTGCCGTAGGAACATGGCATATGACTGAGCATATTGTCCACTAAATAACTGCAGACACATTCATCTTTTTAAAGCTTTCACCCCAGTCGATCAACGTTTATCCATTCACTGCAGAGGGGCCTTTGTTCCGATGTGATACATGAAGAACCAAGAAAGAGGCAGAAAACAGGGATGGAGGGTTGTTTTTCTAAAGCCACAGAAAGACTTGTAGAGGAGGGGAAGGAAATTTCTGGGGCTTCCCTTTGTTAAGTAACTTCCTTTGTCCATCTACTTTGTCAGTTTTCAATGGTAGTGTTATTTTTGTCTGTACAAGCAGGACAAATCTTAAGCCAAAGAGGGGGAAAAAGAAATAAAGAAAAAGAGAGGAGGAAACCTTGAACATTGGTAAAAAGTCACTTAAAAATGGATTCCACTTAGAGATATGAAGCTGTACCTTCACCAGTTGTCTGTGAATAGCCCAGTGATCAAAACATTGAACAAACAGTCAGCAATTACGCTGTTGATATGTCTGCCCTCCTCTGCTCTATCCTGAATGTTTCAGAAAACTTATGAACAACACCTAATGCAAGACCACTTCAAATCTTTAGAATCACTTGAGCAGATGAGGCTTTACAATCTATGCTCACAGCACAGAATCCTAAAAATTAACATGCTCTGATTTCATTAATTTAAATGAAAGTATTTTGCCATGGGCCTACATTTTGTCCCTGGAAAATGTAAACTAAAGTGTAATTCTCGAAGCGTTTATGAAATACAGGAGGAAAGTTTAGTGTTGAAAGAGTATGATACTATGAGACTTCAACTTGGGCAATAATATCATCTAATAAAAAGCACAATGAAAACATTTCAGAGAATGTTAACTGCTACCGTAGGACAATTTAGCACCTTCAGATGGCATCTGCAGGTTCTTAATAAAGCATACATCTTCTGTGTGGACTGTTGTCTCCACGTCAGCCTCTCTGAATTAATCCAATGGCTCCTTCACGCGGGTAGCTCACGGTTTGGAAGTCCACAGCCGTTTGGCCCAGTGTCTTGCATTTGCTTAGATGCACAATCCTGGTATTATAATTGCTGTCATTTATCAGGCACTGTTTTCTGAGCAGTGGGCAAAGTTTATGTGAATTATTCCATTTGATGCTTACTACAAAAGCATTTTTAAAATTCTTATTTTATGAAGAAATAACTGAATCTAATAGAGGACAAGCAGCTCGTCTAATGTCTTGCACTTAGGAAATAAAGTGGTCTGTCTCCAAAACCGGTGTCCTTAACCAGTGGGCTATATTGTCTTACATGTAATTTTAAATCAAATATCTATTGTATTAGGTCAATTCTAGCTTCTTCGCAATAATTGAGGTCATTACAAAAGACAGCTAATCCTGATGTCATTTGCCTTATTTGTTTGATACCTGGTAAACATGATGTCCTGAGGTGATAGTTTGTGGCTTGAAGTTTATACATAAAAATGACCATTTACTTGCCTTTACTAGGTAAGACACTATTTTGATTATATACAAATTGCCCTGTCTCACACCAACTTAATCTTACTGTCACAAAACAACTACCACTGATTGTCACTGCCTTTCCTGGCTCTAGAGCTGCAAGCGTTCTGCTCAGGTGGTTCTTGGTTGCTGTCTTTGCTGCAACTGCAGCCTGGTGGTGGCTTTGTCCTCAGGCCTGGGGCAGAGCTGGATCATATTGAAAGCCTCTTCCCTCTCATGTCTGGTGCCTGGCCCAGGAAGATATGGACAGCTGTAGACTGGAGTGGACAGGGCTCTGTATCAATGTGGTCTCTTTAGAATGGGAGCTTCAGGTAGTCAGATTTCTTTTTTTGTTTTTTTATTTGTTTTTTGGAGACAGAGTCTCACTTTGTCACCCTGGTTATAGTGCCAAGGCATCATAGATCACAGCAACCTCAAACTCTTGTACCAAGCAATCCTCCCCTGTGGCTGGGACTATAGCTAGATTTTCTATTTTTAGTAGAGACAGGGTCTTGCTCTTGCTCAGCTGGTCTGCTGCGGCCTCCCAGAGTGCTAGGATTACAGGTGTGAGCCACTGCGCTGGGCCCAGGAAGCAGGATTTCTTTTATGCTGGTCCACAGCTCCCAAGGCACAAACCCTAAAAGAGCCATGAAACTCATGCAGTGTCTATTCTGCTCATTTGGGCAGACCATCTTCAAGGGGAGAGGAACTACACTCCATCTCGTGGCAGCAGAGTGACGAATTTGCAGACATGTTTTAGAACCACCACTCACCTCATAAGCACTTCACATGCACTACCTCATTTAGTCATCAAATTGTCATTGTAAACTGCACATTGTCTTCACAGGGCAGTGGAGGAAGCAGACTCTCAAGTAGGGGGTGACAGAACTTGGATTTAAACTCACATCTGCCTGAATCCATGATGCAATCCCATCCTCTTTTCCACTGGACTCTTATTTCCTGAGTCTAAAAGACATAACATTTCCAGAAGAATTAAAACAGGAAACTGGGTGGTACCTGTGGCTCAAAGGAGTAGGGTGCTGGCCCCATATACCAGAGGTGGTAGGTTCAAACCTGGCCCTGGCCAAAAAAACCCCTGCAAAATCAAAACAAAACAAAAACCAGGAAAACTTAGGAATAAAAATCAGGACCATTTCAGGGGAATAGAGTGAATCAATAGTACAAATTCATCATTCACCCAATAAATAGGTATTGATTACTGACATAGGCATGTGCAAATAGGACCCCCCAAAAATAAGGCTATAAACTTCTGGGTAGTATGTTTCACCATTCCTATTCTCAAGTATTTTAGCATTTAGAGGAACGGACTCTTAACAGATAACCAAGACTTCACAATATTTTTCCAAGTTACAAAAAGTACACAGAAGGGGAGTAAAGAGCATGATAAAATTTAGGATGGCTGCTCCTCATTCTAGGTGGAATTGATCAGAATTAGCAATCATATTAGCTCATCTACCCACACTTGGAAAATAACATAGCTCAGGCCAGGCCAGAAATAGTGCCTTGTTCACAGGGATAGATCAAAGAAATGGGCATATGATTCAAGAAAGGCCCATTAGGCTCAGTGCCTATAGCTCAGTGACTAGGGTGCCAGCCACATACACCAGAGTTGGTGGCTTTGAACCCGGCCTGCCCCTGCCAAACAATGACAACAACAACAAAATGGCCAGGCATTATGGCAAGTGCCTATAGTCCCAACTACTTAGGAAGCTGAGGCAAAAGAATCCCTTAAGCCCAAGAGTTTGAGGTTGCTGTGAGCTATGACACCATGGCACTCTACTGAGGGCAACATAGTGAGACTGTCTCAAAGAAAAAAAAAAAAAGAAAAAGGAGGGCCCATTAGAATTCTTCCTGGAATTCATGTATTCCCAGAGCAGTTTTCTCTCTGCTGGCGTTGCCACACTGGGAGAATATGCATATGGGTCAGTCAGTAGGTGGGCGTGCTGAGGAAGCCTATTTGGCCCAAGATAGAAGATGCAGACACATAGAGAGGGAAGGAAGGCACGAAGGATGGGAAAGAGGAGAGCAGAAGACAGGGGAGGAGAGGAAAGGAGAGAGAGAGAACTGTTAAGACTCACTGAGCCTAGTTTGGGCATCGCTGCGTTGCCCAGAACACCGCTCATTTACTTTCATAGCCCTATTACCCTTTCTGAAAAACCCACTCCAGTGTGTATTTGGGACAGGGCTTCTCTGGCCCACCAGGTTATTCCTATCTCCCAACAGAATGTCTGGGACATACGTGGTGTCTCATGAGTATTTATCCAGCGAATCAATGAACGAAGAGATGAGTGGGTGACTGAGTGAATGACTTGGGCAAGGTAAAGAACCACACAGACAAAACTTGCTTTTCTATTTCTAAATATAGGGAATGAAAGTTTAACTAAGCTGAAAGGTCAGGGACTAGTTTGGCAAATACCACATTATCAATAAATAGTCATCAATTAATAGCACAAAGCATTCAATCTTAAAAGAAGCTATAATTTCCCTTCCCTAAATAAATGAATGTGAATTTAACCTAGCTAAAAAACCCAAACTCTTAAAATACATACAAGTTTCTGGGTCAACTTGGTTTAAAGAACTCAACACTAACAGATAGACTAGGGAGTCATGAGAAAAGTAAGAGGTAGTTAAAGCCTTCACCGTTCTTAGCTTTCCATTATTATTGGCTTCACGCCTGTATAAATAATGGAATGCCCCTCCAAATCAAAGGCAACCAGAGTTAGTGCAATCACAGAAGAATCAGGAAGCCAGAGCCTCAAGACCAAAACATAACCAGACTGGATGTGTCTTCATGAAGCCTTAGAGGTATAATTTAAAAATTACTGGGTTAATTTGCTTTTCTATAGCAAATGGTCCCTGAAAATGATAGTGTAATTTATTACCCAGGCACAAGGATGAAAAGTTCCTGGTGGGTAACCAGGCCTTGTCTGATCTCATAAATTCTGGTGTTATAATATTTCCTCCATCCTTACAGTGAGTGTATGGACACAGTAGATTTCCATGTTATTACCTTTTGTTCCCAGTTCTGGAGATCCAAGTCTTCCTTAAAAAATAAAACAAAACAAACCTAAAAGCCAATGAGCATTTAGCAATAAAACCTCACAAAGAATCCAGACGTGAGGAACGTTAGTATCTGTTGGTGCTGGTCTTGTTTTTCCTGCACAGCTCAGAAGACCACTGCCTTCATGATCTTTCACTGACCTCACACATTCACACTAAAGAACATATGAGTGAGTAACCAAAAGTATTAAACTTCCATGGTGCATTGGTGACTTAGGAGAACGGAGTTTCCAGATAGGGCAGTGAATTCTGATGGTGAGATTTCTGGTATCAGTGAAAAAATAGAAGATGCATTTTACAGTCCAGTGAACTTTTCCAGATATCTCTCTGGCATTATGGAAGAAGAGCCTTGCTAGATGTTCATAAAATAGAGAATGATCTCTACTGATTCATTCACCCTTTCAGTAATACCTTTTCCATTGATTTAACAACAAAGGATCCATTCTTGATTTCAACCCTTCCTAGCTGAATAAATTTGATAATTATACAACCACTTAAAGCTTCAGTTTCCTTTTCTGTAAAGTGAGGGTAATAATACTTTCTTCATAAAGCTATGCTGAATGTGAGTTAAATTAACACCCATAGATCCCTTGCTTGGCACCTGCTGATTTGTGTTCCAGATCCCAATTAATTATTGAGTAACTACTATATGCTGGTGACTCTGGTAAGCATGAGGTATATAAAGAAGAAAAGCAATGCTACCATCCTCCAATGTCTGCTAGTCTAGAGGGGGAAGAAAAGCACTGTTACCATCCTCCAATGTCTGCTAGTCTAGAGGGGGA
>NW_003852420.1:6979150-7003708 GCF_000181295.1 Otolemur garnettii
GAAAAGCACTGTTACCATCCTCCAATGTCTGCTAGTCTAGAGGGGGAAGAAAAGCACTGTTACCATCCTCCAATGTCTGCTAGTCTAGAGGGGAAGCAGTTGTGCTGACAAGTGACAAGAAATGTTTTCATATGATAAACAAAGACTGGAAGTGTTTATTGCAAAAATCAAGAGAGAAATGCCAGAAGTGTAGAACTAAAACAATAGATAGGAACACGCAGGCTTAGTGGGGTAGAAGAGAGGATAGATCTGTGGGTCTTTTAGGAAGCAGAATAATGAGACACGGAAACAAATTAGATGGAGAGGGGGAAAGAGAGGAAGGCCTGGAAGGTGGCTTTAGGTTACTGTTTTGGGCAGCTGAGTAGATGGTATTATTTTCCTAAGATACAAATAAAAGAAGAAGAAGGGAGAAAAGTTCAGTCGTGGACACTTTGTTTCTGGGGTGGAGATGTTACTAAGGCAGTGGTTCTCAACCTTCCTAGTGCCGTGACCCTTAAATACAATTCCTCACGTTGTGGTGACACTCAACCATAAAATTATTTTCATACACCTGTATTTGTATGGGGTGTATGTGATGGTTTTATGTGACCTCTGTGAAAGGGTCCTTCAACCCCCAAAGGGGTTGAGAACCACTGGTTGAGAACTGCTGTACTAAGGAGTTGGGATATATGTCTCTGGAAAGGTCTAGATTGATGATTGAGGTTTGGAATTTCTAGCTGATAGGCAGTAAGAACACCGCTGGGTCAGCTGAGGTGGCCTAAGCAAATAACTTTCCTTTACTAGGATACCTGTGTTATTCTAACTAATAGTCATAACAACTCTTGAGTTAAGAGTATTTGTGTACAGCTAAGGAGACAACAATCAAAGAAAATAGACAATCATCAGAATGGGAAAACATATTTGCATATTATGAAATGGACAAAAGCTTGATAACTAGAATCTACAGAGAACAAAAGAAGAGCCAACAATCCCTTATATCAATGGGCAAGTGAGATGAATAGAACCTTCTCTAAAGTAGATAAACAAATGTCAAAAAAAATATGAAAAATGTTCATCACCCCTAATTTATCACAGAAATGCAAATCAAAATGACCCTGAGATATCACCTAACCCCAGTGAGAATGGCCCACATCACAAAGTCTCAAAGCTGATTCAGATGCTGGTGTGGATGTGCAGAGAAGGGAACACTTTTACACTGCTGGTGGGACTACAAACTAATACAACCTTTTTGGAAAGAAGTATGGAGAACTCTCAAAGAACTCAAGCTAGACCGCCTATTTGATCCTGCAATCCCATTACTAGACATCTACCCAGAAGAAAAAATCATTTTATCATAAGGACATTTGCACTAGATTGTTTTTCATAGCTTAATTTGCAATTACCAAATTGTGGAAACAGCCTAAATGCTCACCAACCCAGAAATGGATTAACAAGCTGTGGTATATGTACACCACGGAATACTATTCAGCCACTAAAAGGGTGACTTTACATCTTTTGTATTAACCTGGATGGAGCTGAAACACATTCTTCTTAGTAAAAGCATTGTAAGAATAGAGAAGTAAGAATCCAATGTATTCAATTCAGATATGAAGACAATTGATGCTAGTACATGGTGGTGGATGGGGGAATGGGAGAGTAGAGAGAGGGAATGAGGGGGGTGGGGATCACAGTGTGTGACACACCTCTTGGGTTCAGGACACAATTATAAGAGGGACTTTACCTAACAAATGCAAGCAGTGTACCCTGGTTCTTTGGACCCTCAATGACTCCCCAATAATTTAAAAAAAGAAAAAAGAATATGTGTTAGAACATGGTTTCAGCCATGTGTGACTAAGACCAAAAACAACACTGACTTAAAGAAGGTACACATTTTCTCTTTTTAGACGTATTTGAGCAAACCTATTCTTACTAACAAATGGAGAAGAAATGATACAATCAGAATATTGCCATTTTGCAAACCCTAAAAGTGTTAAGATAGATCAACCTAGGCAATAATCGTCAATACCTGCCAACATCAAAACAAAAAATAAGACATTGTGTCCTTCCTCACTGAAGGACATGCTTCCATGATGAAGTTATCTTCCTAAACGAACAAATCTATTTTCGTTAATTCTTTAGAACTATCAATTCATAGGAAATACAGTGAGCAAAAGAACATGTTAAACAACATCTAGGTAAGGCTAATTACAAAAATCAAGACCGTGAGAAACAAAACAGGACAATAGAGCCACTTTATTCAACAAAAAATTTCAAGAACAAAAATATTCAAGGTGCAGGTTGTGTCAACTAGATACCTTATTTGGATCTTGATTTAAACAAGGAAAGTTAGAAAACACTGGAAAAGGGCAACACCGACAGAGTATTGGATTATATTAACTGTGACTACTTTTTAATTGTAGTACATTAAAGCCTTTGTATTTTAGAAATAACTATTGATACATGTATGACTAAAATGATATAATGTCTAAGTCTTTGGCATTGCCATCAAAATACTGTGGTGAGGTTGGGGTAAGGGATACAGATAAAACCAGATTTGTCATGAGTTGATAAGTGTTGGCATTGTACGACAGGTACATAGGGAACATTATACTAATTTCTATTTTTTAATATGTGCTTAACATTTTCAAAATTAATTTTTTTTATTGATTTCTGTGGAAGATAGAAAGAACGAATATTGGTGGAAACAACAATTTTGATCAGAGTATGTATAATCATTTATATCCATTTATAGATGAAGAAACAGTAATTTAGAAAAGAAATGAAATTTTAGGGAATACCGATCTGTAATGGGTAGACTTAGGGAAAAGAACCCAGATGGAGGCAGAGAGGGTGAGGGACCAGCAGGAAGATGGGGAGAGAAGGGCGCCAGAGAAATTCAATTAGAGGGAGTTTGGAAAGGAAGACTCTCACAAAATTAGTCTTTCAAAAAGAAAATTCATTAATAAAGCACTTATTAAGAACCTACTGGTAAAGCTCAGTGACTACGTGGAACACACCTTAAGTCAAAGTGAGAATTATTTAGCTTTGTTGCCTCAGACAAAGAACTCCTCCTTGAGGAGTCGTGGGTGTTCATGGTAAGTGGATTAGAAGACACTTCTTACAGGGTTTGGGCTTATCTTAGGTGATTTCTTAGTCTGTCTGGGCTGCTAAAACCCAATACTATAGACAGAGTAGCTTATCACAGACATTTATTTGTCATAGTACTAGAAGCTGGGAGGTTCAAGATGAAGGCACCAGCAGATGCGATGTCCGATGAGGGCTGCTCCTAATGGCTGGTGCCTGCTGGCTGTGTCCTCACACGGCAGGACAAACAAGGTCCCGAGAGCTTCTCGCATAAGGGCACCAATCTCGTTCATGAGAGCTTTGTCCTTAGGAACTAATCACCTTCCAAAAGATCCCACCTCCTACCATCTCCTTGGGGATTAGGAAGAAGCGTATAGATGGGGGGACACATTTAGACCACAGTAGAGGATTCTAAAGAGAGTTTAAGAAACAGGGGCCAGTGCTGGACTGAATGTTGTTCAGAAGCTGGGGAATCTGCATGATTTTTCTGTAGGAGACAGGAAGATGACAGCAGGGCCAGCTGTGTGGTTGGTGAAGACAGCCATCACTTGTTAGTCAGAAGAAGGCCATGCTTAATCATTCGTTAAGCTCTGCCCTGTTTATACGCTGTGAGCATTGCTGATGTTCAGGACGGAACATCGTGGCTAGTTGTCAGGACAGTTGATTTTCATTTTCTTAGTACTTTCTGCAGTTTTAGGCTGAGGCTGGATCCCTGAATGGCAAGGGCTCTAGCTCCCGAGGACGTCAAAGTCAGCTTATGACTTCCAGGCCAATTAGATGGCGTGTAGGGAAGACATATTAGCAGTTTACACTTTGGAGAAACCTTATTTTTGATTTTGCTCTTTAAGAAGAGCACACATGCACATCCGAATGATAAGGGGAAGACAGCAGAGACATAAATGGTTGCCAAATGCAACCTCATGGTCGTAAAGTGAAATGAAAATATCATAATCAATTACCCAGAAAAATTTCACGTAGAGAGAATAGACAACCCATTAAAATAAAAAATAAAAGTAATCTCGTTAATGGTTACAGCAGTCTTCTAGATAGTTTCAGAAACTATTACCAGAGATCCAAGTTGTATTTCTTTAGCACATTGCACACCATTAACTTTACATATAACACAGCACCAGCAAGAAAGAAAGGAAACATTTCAACCGGCATTCTGTGTAGGATTATCCAAGAAATTCGCCACTTAAAAACAAAAGCACTGGGTGCTTTTTCATTTGTGTTTTGACATTGGCCATATCAAGCAATTTCAGCTAAAAGAAGGAGTAGTAAATTGATTAAAATGACTTCTCTTAGTATTGTGGGTAAGTGGGTGCAGCTGCAGGCCATTTTTTATTAGCAGAAATGTTTCTCTTTTCTTTCTTTCTTTTTTTTTTTTTTGAGACAGAGTCTCACTATGTTGCCCTGGGTAGAGTGCTGTGGCGTCACAGCTCACAGCAACCTCAAACTCTTGGGCTTAAGCTATTCTTTGCCTCAGCCTCCCAAGTAGCTGGGACTACAGGCGCCTGGCACAATGCCCAGCTATTTTTTGGTTGTAGTTGTCATTGTTGTTTGGCGGGCTCAGGTTGGATTTGAACCGGCCAGCCAGGTCTGGTGAATGTGGTGGGCAGCCTAGCCACTGAGCTATAGGAGCTGAGCCAGAAATGTTTTTCAGATCACTTTTTATTCTCACTTCTGGTAACTGGAATTCTGATTTTCTGGTGCAACTTTTGTCTATATCTGTGAAACTGATTCTAGAAGCCCCAAGTCCAGAAAAGGGTGTACCCTCTGCTGTGGTCTGAATGTTTATGTCCAGCCCTCCCCAAATTCGTATGATGAAAATTCTAACCTCCAAGTTTGGTATTAGGTGGTGAAGCATTTGGGAGGTGACTGGGTCATGAGGGCCAAAATATCACAAATAGGATTAGCACCCTATGAAAGAGACCTGTGAGCTCCCTCATCCCTTTAACCACGTGAGGAGAGTGAGAAGGTGCCATCTATAAACCAGGGGATGGGATGGGCCCTCACCAGACATAGAATACTCTGGTGCCTTGAACTTGGGCATCCCAGCCTCCACAACTGGGAGAAATCAATTTCTGTTTTTAGAACCCACCCAGTCTAAAGCATTTCGAGACATTATCTCTCTCCATTTGTCACAGTGGTGTGAACCCCACACTAAAATTCTGCCAAAGTTGGGACTGTCCTTTCCAAGGAGTGGAAGCTGGGCTCAGAATTCCTGAGGTGAGACCCCCTGAGAGACAGATGAGAAAGACTGGGAGAACAAAAAAGGACAGACACGGAGAAAGGGGGCAAAGAGAAATGGACAGAGGGCAGAAGAAAGAGAGAGAAATGGGAAGAAGGAACTCAGGCTGAGTGCCTTCCGGTGCCACACACTGCCATGCACACTGGACTTACAAGCCCCTTTAATTGCCACAAAATCCCGAAATTAGATGTTACTGTTTATCGTTTAGAGAAAACACAGACAGAGCAGGTAACCTGATCATCCAGTAGTGGCTGGGGCTGTGGGGCTTAATTACGTCTCAGTAACAACCAGGGATTGCAAACTCCCGAAGGAGGCAAGCAGGGAACGTGGGGTGTGATCTGAGTTAGGGGTTAGGAACTATAGCCAAATGGAATACGGACATGTTTGCATTTCACTCTAAAAGGTTTAAGTCCAGCGCTGGTTTCACAAAACCGTTCTGGATCCCAGCCGATAGAGTTTTAGTTTGACACTTGTTGATGAAGCCGCTCGTCTGTAATTCCTGCCATTTGCCCGTCAATCTTCTCCCTCTTCATCGTCGTCCCCATCCCCGTTTCACTCTTTGTCCCCCTCTCTGGCCTCACATCTCCAATGGTTCACTGTAATTACGAAAATTCTCTTATTCACACTAACGCCCCAGAATGCCCAGGTCAGTCAACATTCTATCTGTTTTGCTTTTTAACTTTAGAAACATGACTTGTTGCAATAAAATCTCAGTTCATTTAGAATCTGACTGATGCAAGAAACCTCTGGAATGATGAAACCCAGTACTGTGACTTTACCCTCAAAGCCTGGCTTTTCTAGAGTTCTATAGGTTGTGTGGATTTCCCAAAGGCGTTTGCTTTTTACTGACACAGCCGAATATTGAAGCTAAGAGTCCTCGTTTTTCCTGCAGAAAAATTTCTTCTATCCTTCTAGTCAGGCGGCACAGAAAATTTCTGTTCATTATTCCTAACCCTGAGAAAAAGAAATGGTTTTGCAAATAGATACGAGGGGAAGGAACAATGTTTCATGCTGGTAATGAACTTCACCATCTAAAAATCATTTCGCTTGCTCATCACAAATGGGAAGAAAATATATTATTCTCATGTTACAGATGGGCAAACTGAGACTAGAGAGGCTGAGTTATTTGACTAAAGTTATATCCTGGAAAAGTTAGGATGAGACATCCATTTTCTAACCTTTAATTTAATGCCCTTTTCACCATGCTGCTCTGTTTCTCTTTTTTATAAAGAAATCAGTACTTATGGCCATTAATGCTGCTCGTCTGTTTGTTTTACTTGTAATTTGCTAATTTGTTTTATGAACATGAAAGCTACCTAGTTTACTTAGTGTGGTGTTCACTCTCTTTTTTGGACCCTTGATACCAGCATTGAATCAAGCCCAGCATAGCTTGCTGGACAAAGAAACACCACATGGAGGACAGCTCAATTATCCCACCCAAGGTCATCCTAGACCAGCAGTTTGCCAGCTGACCCCTAAATATGTGAGAGAGACTTGCCAAGAACAGCAAAGCTTCCTCTCCCCCATCAGCTGACTACAGGAGAATGAACGATCCCATTCAAGATCACAAGTGTATGCAGCTGACTGGAGACGTGTGAGCAGTAATAAATGTTCATGAGAGCTGGGTGTGGGGTGCCTCACACTGCATCCCAGCACTCTGGGAGGCTGAGGTGGGTGGATTGCTTGAGCTCAGGAGTTTGAGACCAGCCTGAGCAAGAGTGAGACCCCATCTCTACTGAAAACAGAAAAATTAGCAGAGTATTGTGGCAGGTGTCTATAGTCCCAGTATTCAGGAAACTGAGGCATGAGGATCATCTGAGCCCAAGAGTTTGAGGTTTCTGTGAACTATGATGATACTATGGCACTCAACTCCAGGGTGACAAAGTGAAATCCTGTCTCAAAAAACAAAAAAGTGTTTATGATATTGAATTTTAGGGTGGGTTGTTATGCAGCAGTAGCTGACTGATACAATGCCTTATTTTAGTGTCTGTGTTATGGGTTTGACATAGACAAACCACCATAGATTCTATTAGCTGCTCAATTGATGTAAAGAATGATAAATGTGGAATATGGCTTCCAAACAAAACTCTGACCTAACTTTTAAATGTTGCCAGATGGCTTGCCTGCCTGACTGATGCCTGGTGCAGCTCTATTATCCTACTATTGTCTGTAGGATAACAATAGAAAGAGGTGTTGGTTGCTAGAAAATATAGCAACAAGACATTAGGGGTAGAGGGGGGACAAAGAGTAAAGTTAAATGAACGTGAAACTATGAGAGATAACCAAGGACCGGGTGTGAGTCAATCAAACCTAGCCCCCCTTAAACACTGTAGTGAAAGTGTCATCCTGTATTCTGTGTTTAGTGGCAGAGGTGTACTGGAAGCATCATATCTCTCAAATAAAGGATTATGGTTAATCTTTATTTCCTATTTGTCTCCTTTCTGTCAAAAAATACATCTTCTTATACAAACTGAAAAATGTTTGTGATGATTCAATATACAAATTTCATAAACTTTCCATAATCCCTGCTGGGGATAATCCAGAAAGCAGCTTTGTCTCAGACGCTGAACAAGAAATATTCTATTCAACATTCTACTTTAAAAAGAAGTTTTAGAGAAGTGCATTAATGTACATAGTTACCATTCAATAAAAAAAAAAAAAGAAAAAAAAAGAAGTTTTGGATTCAAATCTGTGTTATGTCTTCTTTGAAGGTTTCTAAACTCTTTATACTTTCACGGCTCATTCCTTTATTACCTTTAGTGATGGCTGAGTGACTCGGGAGATCCGTGGAGGCTACTGGTAACTGGGTGTTTCTGCCTGATGGGAGAGAAGGTGGGAGCTCAGGTCGTGCCAAGCAACCCTAAAGTGAGGGGTATCTGGAATGATCTCCCTGGGTTCAGGATTTTCCTTTCAGGAGTCACCATTTCATTGACAGCAAACTTTAACTTCCACTGATTGCTTAACAAACCTCCTTAACGTTTAGTGATTTACAACAACCACTGTTTATTTAGTTCGTAATAGAGCAGGTTGGGTCTTGGTTGGGGTTTGCCTTTTCTTGAAGGGCTTGCTCAGCAAGTGAGTTAGAACTGTCTGCATTTGTCGTGGTTGAGGTTATTACGGAGGGCCTGACTTGAGCCTTTTCCACATGGTCTTTCATCCTCCAGCTTGGTTCCCATAGTGGTCTCAGGTTACAAAAGCAGCAAATGAACAAGCTCCAATGTGTAAGCATTTTCAAGCGTCTTAGTCCATTTATTGATGCTATAAAGGGATACCTGAGGCTTGATGGGGTTTTTAGTTTTTGTTTTTGTTTTTGTTTTGAGATAGAGTTTCACTCTATCATCCTGGGTAGAGTGTTGTGGCATCATGGCTCACAGAAATGGCAAACTCATGGACTCAAGAGATCTTCTTGGCTCAGTCTCCCAAGTCGCTGGGACTACAGGAATCTGCCACAATGACCAGCTAGTTTTCTATTTTCAGTAGAAACAGGGTCTTGCTTTTGCTCAGGCTGTCCTGAGCTTAAGCAATCCACCTGAGGCTGGGAGTGTATGAGGAAAATAAGTTTCTTTGGTTCATAAGGCTACACTTCTTCAGGCTATAGAAGCAACATGGTGACAGCAGGTGTGTCTGGCCAGGTTCTCCAGCTGCTTCCACTGGTGGCAGAGGCAAAGCAGAGCTGGTGTGTACAGAGATCACATGGCAAGAGAGAAAACAAGAGAAAGGGGAGGTCCCAGGCTCTTTTTAACAACCAGCTTTTGCAGGAACTAACAGAGCAAAAACTCTCTCACTCTGCAAACCCCCAGGGCGGGCATTTATCTATTTGTGAAGGGTTTTTCCCATGATCCAGAGACCTTCCATAGAGCTCCACCTCCAACATGAGGGATCAAATTTCAACATGAGATTTGGTGGGGACAAACATCTAAGCCAAAGCAGTAGCTAAAGCAGGTCACACAGCTGACATTATCGCCAAGAGTGGAGAAACAGATTCTTCATAAGAGAAACGACAAAGGCACATGGCAAAGGGCATGGACATCAGGAGGAGCAGAACTTGTGATCACTTTTGGCAATCAGATAATGGCAGTTACATGATACAGTTGGTGGAGATGACAGGTGATGCCCAGGCAGCACACCATACTGATGACATCAGAATTTGGGGGTGCTAGACTTGGTTTCAGTACTTACTTTTGTTTTGAGACAGACTCTCACTCAGTCGCTCTGTGGTTGAGTGCTATAGTGTCATAGTTCATAGAAAAGAGTTAGTTCCTTCAAGAAACTTACTTTATAGTTTGTATATTCCTGATAGCTCAGGAATTTCTTATATGCAAGCATGATTTGGGTCCAGTTGATTTGGTAGGTCAACTCAGAACAATCAAGATGGGTTGGCTTCCATAGACCAGGTTTCCTCAGACTTTAACATGCATGGGACTCACCTAGACACCTTGGTAAAATAGATTGCTGAACCCATTCCCCAGAGATTATGACTGGTGGGTCTAGGGTGGGGCTCAAGAACATGCATTTCTATCAAGTTACCAAGTGACTCTGCTCTCGCTCGCTGGGGGCAACGTTTTCAGAAACTACTCACGTAGACACTCCCTCAGTTGAATATGGTGTGTAAGTAGCTTGCCTGCTTTGCCCTTGGAAGGGCTGCGGTCATCACTGTGAGCTAAAGTGACTTTTGCAGTAGCTCTCAAAATCTTTAATGCTTGGGCATCAAGAGATAGCTAGCAAGTAATCACTGCTATAGGAGAAGGGTCCTCCTCTGGGACCACAGGTTGTTCCAATTGCCTGAGAGACCCTTAAAAACCTCTACAGGACTCCTTCTTCACTAACAATTCCATTCTTTCCCTTCTCTCCCAACTTCCTATTCAATGATCAGAAGAGATGCGGATTTGAAGTAGCTTCAGCAAAGAGGCCTGAAGTCTTCAGTACCCTACAATGGAAGTCAGAGCCATTACAGGGAAGTCGGTCATCCAGTTAGTGATATCAGCCAGAACATACGAAAGATCTCAGATGAGTCCCTGGGGAGTCTGTGAACTCAACCGTCTACCAATTGAGAACTAGTAAGAACACAGACAAGCCACTTGCTCCTTCTTAGATAAGAGCAAATGCTTTTTAAGTGCAGCCCATGCCCTGATCATAAGAACCAAAATACTCTGGTTGATTCTGATAATTGCAGTGGAGAATGAAGGGGCTCTTATCAGCACTGGCCAGAAAATTATTTTTCTGTTCTTCAATATAATCAGGAATATCTCTATAAAATAAATATTTCATCTAAGTATTCTCAACTATTAGGCAACAGGATTTCAATAGTTTGCTAGATAGTCTATGGGAATTTCCAGGGGATAGAGGAGGGTTCCATATAATGTGTACCCTTGCCTCATACTATTTTTCCTTATTTTCCTTTTTTATTAATAAAAAATTAACTTTTTAAAGAGATGAGATCTCACCATGTTTCCAGGCTGGACTCAACACTCCTGGCCTCAAGTGGTCCTCCTGCTTCAGCCTTCTGAGTAGCTGGAACTACAGGCCCACTCCACTACACCTAGTTACTCTGCTTTTCAGTTCATAGTGACATTGCTGCTTTGTTGGAGCTTGACACTCTAACTCCAACCTCAATGTATTCAGCGTGTGGCCTGGGTCACTGAGGTGATTCTGATCTACTCTTCCTCCTGAATTATTTTTTCTCCTTGGGGCTTCTGATTTTTCTTACACTAGAACCTCCATAGTTGACCACCTCCCTACATTGACCACCTCCTGAAGTTGACGTGATTTTCACAGCAGGCATGCACCATGCGTACGAAGGACTAGTTCCTTATGTTGACCACCCTGTATGTGGACCTGTTTTCACAGTCCTTCAGGCATCAACTTAAAGAGATTCTATTGGACATATGCCACTGAATCTCCACTTTTCTGTTTCTCTGGCCCTTTAGGAAACACACTCTCTCTCTAAAGTCCTTATCTTTTGAGAATAAGGTCTTACAGCAGAGGGACCTCAGTTTGTGTGGTTGTTTCAAGTTTACGATACAGATCTCCTTCCATTTGCATATAGGAATACCCCAGTGGCCCTGATTCAAATACAGAATAATGTAACAATAATAATAATCATCCCAATAATTATTACTACTACTAATTATCATTAGGGAACATAAATATTTATTTATTTATTTGGATAAGAGTCTCACTCTGTTGCCCTAGGTAGAGTGCAGTGGAGCCATCATAGCTCACAGCAACCTCAAATACCTGGTCTACAATGATACCCCTGCCTCAGCCTCCTGAGTAGTTGGGACTACAGGTGCACACTACTGCACCAGGCTAATTTTTCTATTATTTTATTTTTTAATTTTAATTTATTTTTGAGACAGAGTCTCACTTTGTCACCCTTGGTAGAGTGCCATGGTGTCTTATCTCACAGCAACCTCAAACTCTTGGGCTCAAGCGATGTTCTTGCCTCAGCCTCCCAAATAGCTGGGACTGCAGGCATCAGCCACATCAGCTGGCCATTTTTGCTCTGGCTCAGGCTGGTCTTGAACCTGTGAGTTCAGGCATTCCCCCGGCCTTGACCTCCCCAGTGCTGGGATTACAGGTGTGAGCCACCATGGCCAGCCTAATTTTTTCTCTTTTTGTTAGAGATGGGGTTTTGCTCTTGCTCAGGCTCGTCTTGAATTCCTGAGCTCAAGTGATCCTCCTGCCTTGGCCTCCTAGAATGCTAGGATTACAGGCATGAACCACTATGCTGAGCCCAGAAAGTTATCTTTTCTTTATAAAAGGAACTTGTCAGTTATTTTATTCTAGCTGTTTTAAAGTAACTATTAGTAACTATTGCTATAGTTACTTTACTGATCTATTGAACACCAGGTCTTATTTCTTCTAAGTGTGTATTTGTACCCATTAACAAACCTCTCGTCATATTTCAGATAATTCCGAATTATGTCTGATTCTTCAGTGGTGTCTAATCTGCTGTTTAATCCATCCGTTCACCTGAAGCCTCAGGAAGCCACTCAGCCTTCCAGCAAGATGGTAACACTCAGCAGGTGGGGAGAGGAAGTTGGTGGATATCATGGCTGTTTCTTAGGAAACTCCCACTGATGGTATCTTTGGGTTTTTCCTCCTGGGCTGCTAATATTCCCGAAAGACTATTTACTTCTCTTCTGCTATCTGGAAACAGAAGTGGGCAAAGGACAAAGTTCTCCGTATTTTATGTTATTTCCTGATCTTTACTGGGGAATCAGCCACGGTAATTACAACAGTCTTCCATGACCTCAACAATGTTCACGAAAACCAATTACAGCCTCCACAAGCAATTATTGGGTATTTTCTAGGTAGTAGTTACAGTGTTAGTCTCTGTGTTTCTGTCAATAATACTGAGATGTTGACCCTGGTTTTGCATTACTAACTCTGTATTTTTTTTCTGTCTATTCGCATGACATTTACATTGTGTTAAGCATCATAAGTCATCTAGAGATGGCTTAGAGAGTACAGGAGAAAGGGCATAGGTTAGACACAAACACTAGGCCATTTTATATAAGGAACTCTAGCTCTCTCAGATTCTGGTACCAATACCCCATATACAGCAAGGGACAACTGTACTTCAAATCTATAGATGTGGATTGAATTTTACAAAACTCCCTCATCCCTTTACCTTCAAAGTACTATGCCGTATGTGTGTATATATACAGTTAAATTTGGAGAAAATAAATGAATTTAGGGCTTTGAGACACTCTCTGATATAATTGGGGTCAATTCTTTGGTGTTCTATAACTGAGGTTAGGAATCAATGGTGTATTGTGAAATGTAGACCACGGGGATTTTAACACTTTGGCAGACTAATTACCTCAATAACTTATGCTAAGAAACATCACTCCAAAATAAAACTTACGGTAATATGTACAATTAAAATCATATCAAGGAACTGTTTTTTTAATACTAAAATTAAAAATAACTTGATTTCACACCTACAGAGTAAGATGGGTGATTCTATATAGTTTGCATGAACGATGATACATGGTAACCTACTTTTCATGTGATTTCCCCTTAGAACTAAAATCCCAGTTATAATGAAGAAAAAGGATATTACTTATTAAAAAAAAGTTCCAATATCCAAAGCGCACAAGGTAAGCTACGTTTATATATAGCAGTCTGCTCCCTGAGCTTGGCCATTGAGTTCTAGTTGAACCAAAGCTCAACGGTAATGTCATTGAGGAACAATCTACAGGAAGGTTTTCCCTTAAGGATTTTGATTTTCAGAACAAAATGAAAGACAAACATGAAACTAAAGTGGATAAGCAAGACAAAGGCTGTCAGAGCTGCTGCCTCTCTGGACTCCTACAGGTTAACGGACCGGATCCAGGAATTGCCATCGTTGGGAACAGCAGATAAGTTATATTTATTTATAAGCCTTGAAGTGGTGCATTTCTTTATTTGCTCTGTACGTGTTATGTGTAAGTGCTGCAGAATGTGATTAGAAAGGATCAAGCGGCCACTCCTGTTTTTGAGTAGTATTGAGCTCCAAAGTCTTTCTCATGTCATCTTTTAGACCCTGGTGACGTTTAGACATTTAAAATATTTCTGCCTCACCCTTGAGCCCATTCAGTGGGCTCATAATGGCATCATGATTATGTCTAATTTCAGAAAATTTTTACTTATAGTTTTGAAACTATACTGATTACTCAAGGCTCTACCTTGAGTGTCTCAGGGTTTGTGGCAGGTGTTGGTGCTAATGTCAGGAGCCGAATTACCAAAGTGTCTGTCTGATTCAGAGAGAGAGAAACCTTCTCATTAATGTGTCATTAATGTGTGTAGCCTTCAAGGTCAAAGGCGGGAGGTGGGGTGGGGGGGGAGACACTGCTGTTCATAGACATTGCTCAGGGAACATTATTATTCATTTTGGCTAAAACGACGGAGAAGATCCTGCGTGCCATATACTTGTCGAATGTGTAATTTGATGTGAGATAGTATCATAAAAAGGAAATTACAGAGTTGTAATTAGCTCCAGGTATTCTTATTAATCTTTTTGACCTTTTCTTTCAACTCAACTCTTTTGTTGAGTTGGCTCCCTAATAGGAAGATAACGTGGTATTTTTTTTTTTATTTAAATAGAAAATAGGGAAATCATTGACAACAATGTAACATTTCTTAATGTGTGACACCCCAGGGAGATAATGGGTGCATGCAAGTGGCTCTGTGGTCACATGAGTGGATAATCCATTTGAGTATCTCCTACCTGTCCTTCCCTTTATAATTGGAATGGAAGTATAGAAATTGAAATAATGACTTCCTTATCCAGTGGAGTTAGCACCTCTGAGTGAACTAAAAATACATGTTGTCTATAAAATGTTTCCAGCTTGTCTGTTTGAATGGAAGGATAAAGACAAGGGAGGAACTGAAATTGCCTTTTCTTCTTGAGAGGTCAGAGATGAAACTCAGAAACGTTGAAGGGTTTCAGATATGCTGCAAAGATAACATCAATAACCCAGAGTCCGCAGCCTCCCTTCATTTCCCATTAAATGTTCTTGGTTTTATTTTTAGAGTCGCTTTTCTTCCTGTTACAGCAGCAGCATATAACTCAGAATAAGCTTTTCCATGAGGTTCAAAAATGGAAGCTTTAGGAAGGTGTTCAGTGCAGTAAAATCCAAAAGACTGCCTTGTGGGAAGAAGGTAGGATTCTTGAATTAAAAGTAGGGAAGAGTTAGAGGAGGGGGTCAAGATTTAAAAGGTGTTTTACAACCTCAGGTTGGGACTCACTTTGGTAAATTAAAATACTTTCTTCCTTCTTTGCTAATTCTCTTTTTACTTTTCTCATTAATCTTTCCTCTGCTTTCTACCTGACAAGCGATACTATATTGACACTGTTAGCAAGATTACACACCCAGATACACACACACCCTTGGTGAAAGAGATGGGCCTGGTTGGTATTGCTTCGTGACTATTGTGGTCAGAGTCCCGGGTAGAGTGATGGTGGGAAAATAAGACTAAGTATCCCCTCCCCCCGAAGACCCTTTATCCCGTAGGCCAGGGATTGGCAAACCACACTCAACTCGCCAAATCACATCCTCACCTGTGCAGTGTGTGAGCAAAGGTTTACTGGACACATCCACATCCGCTTATTTACATGTTATTTGTGGCTCTTTACAGGGCACAGTGGCAAAGTTGGGCAGTTGTGAAAGACATAAAGCCCACAAAACCTAAAAGATGTATTGTTTTTGAGTGTTCAGAAATTTTTTTTTTGATTGGGATAAGAACATTTAGCATGAGAGCTTACTTCTAAGCAAATTTAGGCACAGAGTTGTACAGCAATTTCTAGAACTTATTCATCTTCCTTTTTACAATTGTGGTAAGGACATTGAACATTAAATTTACTGAAAGCCAGGCATGGTGGCTTAGGCCTATAATCGTAGCCTTCTGGGAGGCTGAGGCAGGGGGACCACTTGAGCTTAGAGGTTTGAGACCAGCGTGACCAAGAGACCCTGTCTCTACTAAAAATAGAAAAGCTAGGCAGGTGTTGTGGTGTGGGGCCTTTTATCCCAGCTACTTGGGAGGCTGAGGCAGGAGAATCCCTTGATCCCACAAATCTGAAGTTGCTGTGAGCTAGGCTGATGCCACTGCACTCTACCCTGGGCAACCTGTTAGACTCTGTGTCAAAAATAAATAACTAAATAAGTAAATTTCTAAGTGTGCAATATGTCATTGCAGACTCTAGGTACAACCTTGTACAGCATATCTCTAGAGCTGGTTCATCTTGCATGATTAAAACTTAATGGCCATTGATGAGTTATTCCTCCTTGCCCTCTCCCCTTATCTCCTGGCAAACACTGCTCTACTCTTTGATTCTATGAAATAGGCTGTAGGCTGTTTGAGATAGCTCACATAAGCGAAATCATGCAATGCATTTGGGTTTCTGTGACTTAGTATAACGGCCTCAAATTTCATCCATGTTGTCACAAAACTTCCTTTTTTTTTTTTTTTTTGAGACAGGGTCTCACTCTGTTGTTCAGGCTAGAGCAAAATGGCATCATCACAGCTCATTGCAGCCCAAAAGTCCTGAACTGAAGCCATCCTCCCGCCTCAGCCTCCCATGTAGTTGGGACTACAGACACACACCACAACACCTGGCTAATTTTTGTGTTTTTTTGAGAGGTAAGGTCTTGGTCTATGTTGCTCAGGACAGTCTTGAACTTCTGGTGTCACATGATCCTCCTGCCTCAGCCTCCCCAAGTGCTAGGATTATAGGGCAAGCCATATCACCTGGCCATAGCTTCCCTCTTTTCTGAGGCTGAATAGCATTCCATTGGATGTACATACCACCTTTTCTTTGTCCACCCATCTGTGATGCACACTTGAGTTGTTTCTACGTTTGGCGGTTGTGAATAACACTGTAATGAATCAAAATCACAATGAGATATCACCTGTCAGGATGGCTATCATCAATAAAATAAAAGACAACGAGTATTGCTGAGGATGTGGAGAAATCAGAACCCTTGCACACTGTTGGTGAAAATGCGAAGTGGTACAACCAGCATGGATAACAGTGTGGAGGTTCTACACACACACACGCACACATACAATTAGAAATAGAACTAGCATATGATTCAGCAGTCTCGTTTCTAAGTATTTATCCAAAAGAATTGAAATTAGGGGCCTCTAAGAGAATTTAGCACTTCTCTGTTCATCACAGTACCAGGGACAACACCTAAAATATTTCCTATTTGGCAAGGGGAGGAAAACATTTGCTGTCTTCTGCTAAAAGCCAAAGCATTATTTCTCAAAAGCATTATTTCCGAACCAGCAGACTCAGGATCACCTCTGGAACTTGGTTAGAATACAAATTCTTTGGTCCCTTCCTAGACCCATGGAATAAAAATCTGGGAGTGGGAGCCCAGAGATCTATGTCTGAATGAGCCCTCCAGGTAATTCTGGTGAATGCTCAAGTGTGAGACTCCCCTGGGCCCCAGCATTTGACCCAGATGTTGCTAATGGATTGCAGTTGTCCCAGAGATGTTGGTCTGTAGCCCATACCCAGCTTCTTATAAGATTACAAAGGATCATAATCTGGAACAGGACATATTTTAAATGTTCATTTGGTTGGATCAATGATGACTTTCATCCAGAATAAATTTCCAGTCAATCTTAAAGGCTATTTTGTAATAACAAAAATGATCATTTTGATCACATTTCACACTTTACATTTTAATCCCGGGTGGTCTCAAAAGGCATTTCCTGCTTGAAAATGTTACTTTGGGGTACATGATACTGATACCTCTGAATATAAGGCATGTGTCTATGTGTATATGTAATATCTTTTTCTTCAAGTGAGACTGAATCTTTAAAATAGATTCAGTAGAGGGATGTAAAATTTTATTTTTAAAATATCCTTAATGCAACCCTGTTGTATCATGCTTTAAGCAAATATTATATGCAAAAATTTAAACCAGATAAATTAGCCCAGGGGCCCACTATTCAACAAGAAATTTACACGAGATATTAATCCCCCCCCTCCTTTTTTCTAAGAGACAGAGTCTCACTCTATTGCCCTCAGTAGAGTGCTGTGGCATTACAGCTCACAGTAACCTCCAGCTTTTGGGCTTAGGTAATTCTCTTGCTTCAGCTTCCCACATATCTGGGATTACAGGCACCTACCACAACACCTGGCTATATTTTTGTTGCAGTTTGGCCAGGGACAGGTTCAAACCTGCCACCCTCCAAATAAGGGGCTGGTGCCCTACTCACTGAGCCACAGGTGCCACCCTAATCTCCCCTCTTGTACCTAAATAGGATTTCACTGATAATTCGTTGTAAGTCATGCTTTTAGGACATTTCTATTGCTTTCAGCAAGGTATGCCCGTCAGCTCATAACTGCCAGTTCATAACTGTCAAGTGCATGCTTAAATGTAAACTGGCAAGTGATAAACAGTAGCCCTCAGATCATCTATCCCAAGGATAGAGAGTGTTGACTCTTTAGCGGTGTGTAGAATACGGCAAAAACAGAATGCTGGTCTTGGGAATTGGGCCCATCTCCTACAGACCCTGGGTATTCAGATTCCTTTCTGCAAACTTCTGCTCTGGTTTTTAGGCCCATAGTAGGCTCCCCAGAACTAACTTAAGAGAAGCCTAGGGCCAGATCAGCTGGGTCGAGGATGATACCCTGAGTCCACTGGGTATCTACGAATACACTGTGGTTTTTGAGTATCTGAGGATTTCTGCAGTTCTGAATCCTGCCCAACTCTGGGTTGCTATTAGTCCAGTTTGGCCTAAACATTACCTGGGATGACACACTCTGATAACCCTGCTCTTGCCCACCAGATACACACATACACACACACGTCAGCACAGAAGCACTTGGGTATGTGGAATGTGAAGGCTGTCATGTGAGGGGCCCCTAAAACCTGTGGGGGTGGGCTACGGTGCTGTAGACTCCGCACAGGATGAATGGATAAGGCCCACTTCAGACAACTGCATGCTCAGGACAAAATAACAAACTTATCCTCACCAGCGAGATGGACTTTGTGCACGGAACTTTCTCCCTAGCTGGCAGGCTGCTCGTTACATGTAAAGGTACAGACGCCACCAGAGAGGTCTTCTCTAAGAACAGATGTAGGAAGAGGCCCACACAAGCCCTGTTCAGCCGTTTCTGGGCTTCTGAGTGCCGAGGGTGTTCTGTAAGAGGCGTGAACTTTGGGTGGACCTATTCTCTTGGCCTGCAGACTTCTCGCTCCATAGGAGCCACATAAGTGGAGGAGGTCAGGAGCCCTCTGAAGCTGGGGATCAGGAAAGGGGATAGGGATAGGGTAACCAAGTCTAAGAGTGGTCCTAGAAGGGATTTCTCAATTTTTGTAAGTGGTGACAGCTGTGGCTCCAGTTTCAGTCTTTGACATGTGGTTATCCAGTTCTTCCAGCCCTTTTATTAAATAAGGATTCTTTACTTCAGTGTGTGCTTTCATTTGGTTTACTGAGAATCAAATAGTGCTAAGAGGCTGGTTTCCTCTCTAGGTTTTCAATTCTGTTCCAAAGATCTATGTCTTTATTTTTGTGCCAATACCATGTTGTTTGATCACTGTGGACTTGTATAACCTGAAGTCTTGGTAGAGTAATACCTCCAGATGTGTTTTTATTACTAAGAATTGCCTTGACTATATGGATTATTTTTTTTTCTGGTTCCGTACAAAATGAAGAATTATTTTTTTGAGTTCATCAAAGTATAAAGTTGGTATTTTAATGGAGATTGCTTGAAATATGTAGCTTGCTTTGAGTAGTACAGATATTTTAACAGATATGTCCAGCATTGAAATGGCTTTTGGAATGTGCAATTCTCCTTCTCTCTTTTTCTTTAACACTCTTGATATTGGAACGTTGCTCATATTCTCTACTTAATACCAAGAGATACTTCCAGGTGGGGTCTTTGATGTGCTTCTATGATGGGAGGGCGGGTGGCTGAGTCAAGGCCCACCATTTGTCACTGAGGGGATTGCTCTGTTATTTCATGACTTTTTAAAATTCTGACTTTTCTTCTCTGATCCTGGGAAAGTCGGTGATAGGACTCCATTACGATGCCACAGTGCGTCTGTGTTTATTTCAAGTCATCTATGGTAGATTGTGAATACTGGGCTTGAGAGAACTTAAGAAGGGTACGGAACACTTAAGGATCTTGAAAAAAATCTTAGGACCCAAGTCTACTCAAAAATACATATTATATAGTACTTATATATCATAGTCATATGGCTCCAGTGTACTTACTATTTTATATATCACACTATTAGTATTATAGCATGTGATATAATATTCAGCCATCCTTGTATGTGTGGGGGGGTATGCATAAACTTAGGTATGTGAAGGTATATGTATATTTACACATGGAAAGTAATAATCTATATACAAAATTGAGGTTAACACTTTGAGGTAGAAAACTGCTTGTCAAGGTCAGATGTTTTCTTTCTTAATGTAGCTGAACTTGATTATACCAACTCTGCTATCTTCGTGAAGCTTAAAAAATGCTGGTTGTGCAGAATAAAACCATCCTCATGACTCTGTCCGCTTTTCACTTTTAGAGATGGATTTCCTTCTTTTGCACTTTATTTTTGAGTTTTCACTTGGACTCACTCTTTGACCAGAGTATTATTCATTGCTCCCAGTCCCAATTGTTCCTTTCCAACCTTTTATTGATTGATTGATTGATTGATTGAGACAGAGTCTCACTCTGTCACTCTAGAGTGCTCTTATGTCATGGCTCACAGCAATCTCAAACTCTTGGGCTCAAGTGATCCTCCTGCCTCAGCTTTTCAAGTAGCTGAGACTATAGGTACCCACCATGATGCTTGGCCAATTTTTCTACTTTTAGTAGAGATGGGGTCTTGCTCTTGCTCAGGCTGGTCTTGAACTCTTAAGCTCAAGCAATCTGCCTGTCTCGGCCTCCCAGAGTGCTAGGATTACAGATATGAGCTACCGTACTGGCCCACCCCAACTTTCTCAATGGTGTCTCCTGGGACCTTAGCCTTGGAGGCAGCATTATAACAAATGGTCCTGGTTGAAGAAGAGAGAGTATCGCGGCTTCTTCAAAAACACAACGTCTCTAGGTCCCACCTTTATTTCTATCCGTTGATTATTCTTCAATAAATCATAATCAGCTTGTCTTTAGTCATAAGGAGGGGACAAAGTGAACAATTAGAGGGAGAAAGAAAATGGTGAGACCAACCCAAACCCACCACCACTGACGAGAGTTCCTCAAACATAAGAGGAAGGTCGCTGCCCTCTCTGTTTCTGACGCTGCCCTTCTAGGGAAGAACCTGCTCAGAAACCTCTGGTGTAGCTTCTTCACCCTGTGCGTTCATTTCATCCTCCACTCTCAAACCGTGAGCTACCTGGGTGGAAGGACTGTTACATTCCCCCAGCTAGTGCACACAGTCAGGGGCAAATGAATATCCGTCTAACAGAAACACGATTAGAAATGACTTCTAAGTCCTCCTATCAGAAAGAAGGCACAAGCACCTGTGGATCCCGCCCCATGCCAATTTAACTGATCTGGTCTCTGATACTAAATGGAATCAAGGTCATGGAATTTCAAAGGTGGAAGGGAAACTCAGGCCGTATAGTCCAATCACCCAGTCGACTGTTAAGAAGTGTGAGGTTAAGAGAGGAATAAGAAGTAAGCATTTCTCGGCAAATGTCTAACTTTCGTGGTGACCTTTTGCATGCCCATTGTTTGGCATGCGAAATTGAAGTGTCATGTGAGAATTGATGGGATGCTAGGACTTCAAGTGACAGGATCAACTTTGCAGAGGCTGAGCAGAACTGGTTCTGTGGCGCTTCAAAGCCCTGATGACTCCCTTGCACGTGCTCAGGCAGCCCCTGTCTTAGCTTGGGCTGCTTGACAAGCTACCACAGACGATGTGGCTCAGGAGCAGCAGAAATGTCAGAGTGGAGGCACGGCCAGGTTCCTGGGACATTCCCCCTCTGGGTTGCAGATCTCTAACTTGTCCTTGTGCCCACACATGGCAGGAGGAGAGCGCTCTCTGGTATCTCTTCATAAGGGCTCAAATTCCTTTCCTAAGGGTTCCACTCCCAGGACCGGTACACCTCCCGAGGGCCCCACCAGCTAGCACCACCTCAGGGGGGGTTAAGATTTTAACACATAAAAGGGGGGAACACAGACATTCTGTCCATACCAGGCCCTCAGTACTGTCACTTTGCCTGGCCTGATAATAATTTAAAAACCACATAATATCTAACTATTTACAAGAAATAAACAACTATGTTACAAGATATTGCAAGGAAACCATTAGCCAACCATATCCAGAAATGAGGAAATCCTATAGCACAAATAGCCCTGTTTTTCTGATCCAGAAGTGGCACTAAAAAATTGGTAGGGACATGATAGAATGAGTGACTTAAGAGAGCTTAAACCGGGTGGTGCCTGTGGCTCAGGGGAGTAGGGCACCGGCCCCATATGCCAGAGGTGGCAGGTTCAAACCCAGCCCCAGCCAAAACCTGCACACGCACACAAAGAGAGCTTAAACCAAATAAATCATACGGACCTTGGATCCTGATTTATGAACCAACTGTAGAAAGAAACTATTTTGAGAAAATTGAGGAAGTTGAACATAATGATATTAAGGAGTGTTGTGAACTCCTTTTGGTATGAAACTATTATTTTGGTTATGTTTTAAAAATGCTTACTTGTTGGCTCTGTGCCTGTAGCTCAGCTGGAGGGCACCAGCCACATACACAGGAGCTGGTGGGTTCGAATCCAGCCCAGGCCTGCTAAACAACAATGACAACTACAACCAAAAAACAGCTGGGTGTTGTGGTGGGTGCCTGTAGTCCCAGCTACTTAGGAGGCTGAGGCAAGAGAATTGCTTAAGCCCAAGAGTTTGAGGTTGCTGTGAGCTATGATGCCATGGCACTCTACCCAGGGCAATAGTTTGAGACTCTGTCTCAAAAAAAAAAAAAAAAGATTCTTATATGTTAGAGACATATATCTGAACAAATATGAATGGAAAATTATGATATCTGGAATTTACTTAAAAATACTCAGATGCATTCCACCTCTGTGTGCAATTAAAATAGTTATTTTATTTTTTCCTTTTTGAAAATCATAATGCTCAGAGCAATTAATCCTGTTTGGCCTACAGTTCAGGTATCAGTTCTACCCTGGCGTCTGAGGCAAAATGAAAATTCCTTCTATGTATGTTAATATGATTGCATGTTAAAATGAAATCAGATTTCTCTAAAATAAAAAAAAAATGTGTGCAGATAGAGAGGGAATTGTCCTGCCGGGGTCAGGCTGGCCATGTTCACTGGTTATCTGAGATTCCCATTTGGAGGTCTCTCTTCAAACCAAAGCAAAGACATCTTCATTGTACAGTGTGAACAGAAGCTTTGAAGTAAGTAAAACCTACCGGCAAAAATGACAACTCATGGGAAAACAAGAGGTGGGGGGGCAGGGCAGGGGTAAATTCACGCCTCACGGGACGGTGCGCACTGTCGGGGAGGAAGGGCACACTTACAGATGACTCTAGCTGTGTGAAATTCATGTAACCCACACATTTGTACCCTCGTGATATTCTGAAAACAAAACAAAACAAAACCTTCTTCTAAGGGGTCAGCGGAGAAAGAAAGGAAAGCAGAAGCTCACTCGGGCTGCCCTCTGGCCAGCTCTTTGTTGGAATTTAGAGAAAGAGAGGAGCTGAGGGCAGAGAGACAGGCCTTCTAATAGGAGAGGAGACCAGACTCTTCTCTGTCAGGATGAAGGAAGCAAATCTCCAATTTCTGCACCTAACTCCACATTTTGGTGCTCTAATGACCAGTGCTTCCCAATCTACTGTGTGTACACCGATATCCTGGGGAACCTTGTTACAATGCATGGTCAGGTCAGCAGTTGAGGGTGGGGGGGCTGAGATTCCACATTTCTAACAAGCTTCCGGAGGGTGTGCTGCTGCGGGTCCACAGACCACGCTTTGAGTAGCAAGATCAGTTTCAGAGGTGGAATAGGATTTTCTTTGTCTCTTTCTAGAGCCAGGTCTTTGTGGAAACTCACCTGTTAGCCTTGATGAATGCTAAGAAGATGTCTGGTAGTGATTTAACATTAAGTAAACATGACTATTCAAAAACCACATATGTCATAATCCCCCAGAAGGCATTGGAGAAATAAGTGCTAAATAGAGGTTGGTGATGAACATTTACTAAACTCTGGGTGCTTCTCCCCACCCCCCCCCAATGTTTTCTCATTTAAGCCTTCTAAAAGCCCTCTTAGGTGAGAGGGATTATCTCCACTTTATATAATAAACCACTAAACCACCAGCTTACAAACACCCAAAGCAAAGTGTGGGAGATTCTACAGGAAAAATGACCCAGTTTCTTCAAAAATAAATGGCATGAGAAAAAGAGGAATAGGATCTATTGTAGATGAAAAGACATGAAAGACTTACCAAAATATGCACTATCAGGATCTTGTGTGAAACCTGATTTGGCCAAAAAATCTCATAAGTAGACATTTTGGGGACATTTCATAAAATGGAACATAAACTGAAAATTAGGTGTTAAGTAATTATTGGTAATTTTGTTGGGTGTGGTGGTGTTATCATGCTGTGAAATGGCATTCTTATCATTAAGAGACTGAATGCTGAAATGACACCCTGTCTGGATTTGCTTTACAATGCTTAAGCCAAAACAAAAAGGAGGGGGTGGGGGTGGGGAGCAGTAGGCGAAACAAGAATGGCAGAATGTTGGCAAATAAAGTTTTTTTTTCTTTTTTTTTTTTT
>NW_003852420.1:7004327-7010560 GCF_000181295.1 Otolemur garnettii
TTGTAATGTGATTTTTGGTTGTCTGGGAATATACCTAATAAAGGAATTGCAGGGTCAAACGGCAGGTCTATTTTTAGTTCTCTAGGTGTTCTCCAGATGTCTTTCCAAAAGGAATGTACTAGTTTACATATGTTTTTATTTTGAAACTTTAAAACAATTTTAGAATTAAAGAAAATTGTGGGATTTTGGGGGGAGCATAGGAGCTCCAAATACTCATTGCCTGGTTTCCCCTAATGTAATAGCTTATGTAAACCTGGTGCAATGATCAAAACCAGGAAATTGACAATGCAGCACTATTAACTGACCTAGACGTTTTATTGTAATTTCATCTTTTTTTTTCCTGACTAATGTCATTTTTGTTTTCTGGCATCAAGGGTCCCACATTACATTAGCTTGTCATATTCTGGTCTGTGGCAGCCTTTGATCTTTCCTGACTTTTGTGCCCTTGACACTTTTGAAAAGTACTCATTAGTTCTTTTGTAGAGTGTCTTTCAATTTAGGCTTGCCTGGTGTTGTCTCATAATTAGATTGAAGTTGTGTTGATAATTATCATGGCTGGGTGATATGTATGTAGGTTTTTATGACATTTCTGTCTCTACTTCTGAGTAGGTTTGAAAATTGCTAGGGGAGAAGTAAAATAATTTTTTAAAAGTAAAGCCAGGTGAGGTTTTATAACTTCTTTAAATTGACTTAGTTATTAAATGAGCAGAGCTGGGATTAGAATCCAGATTAGTTTGACTAAAAGAAATCAAGTGACCTTTTTAATACAAAGAGTATATATGAGGCAAAATAAATAACCGTTAGCAGTTAAGGTTGCATTCATGGGAGGCCCTGCAGAGATTTTGTTGCTGTTGTTGTTGTGAACATAATTAATCAAGCCCCAATTTATGGGTGCACGCCACTAGTGAATCACTCAGGTCAAGGTTAAAGTGCTTTGGTTAGGAATAATGTCATTTGTACGAGAAAGTAAAACCTACTAAACTAAAAAACCCAGCAAATATATGGTAGAAGGTTGGATAGGAAATTGAGAGTTAGAAAACTAGCAGGCTTCTCCTGGGACAGGAATTAAGAAAAAAAAAAACAACAACTCTAGGAATTCCCGTCTATATGTATGTCTCTCTCTCTCTCTGTTTGTCTTTCTCTCCGGAGACGTATGAATCAGTGATTTTCTGCTTCCTTCTGTGTGCTTGCTCCGTTGGCTTGTTCCTGTCTGTAATAATTCTCCATCCCATGGGATCGTTAAGTAGTAAGTGGCTGGGTTGCAGGGTGGGTAGGGAGAAGGTGGAGAAGAAGCAGGCAAACTAGTACCTCAGTTCCCCAGGGTCAGCCATGGATGAATTTTGTCCCGAAGTTCTTGATTCTAAACCCTCAAAAGAGGTTACAAGAACTGATTCTTCCTGGCATTCACTGCTGCAGAGGAAAAAAAAAAATAACTTGGTGACACCAGGTGATATGAGTTACTTGAATGCCCCAGAATTTTATACTAAGGAGCAGGCATGCTCCTTGGGGTAAGTTGGCATCATCCTTACTCTTAAGGGGATCAGAACTCACAGAAGAGACAGATGAACAAATGAAAAACAACACTGTCATGTCACCAGAGCTGCAAGGGACTGTATGCAGGGTTCCTGGGTCTAACACAGGAGGAAATGATGAGCGATGCCCAGGGAGGTAGGAAGGGGAAGTCTTCAGAAAGGAGGAGACATCTGGGCCGGAACTGGAAGGCCAAGTTGGAGGTGAAACATTCTAAGTTGAGTCTTCTTGCAGGATCAGCCCTCAGTCCTCCAAGGCAATCCGTGAGTGGGGCCAATAGGTAACCCTCCTCTGCGGGATCAGGGCTCTGCGGGATCAGGGCTCCCCTGTTTCCTGCCCTGTTTCCTTTCCTCCAGTTTGCTGCTTGGGATTAATTTGTGGGCACTTGTTCTGATGGCTGAAGTATTTAAAATTCCCTCCCATTGATCAGGCGTTTTCCTTGACTACGTACAGATCCTGCTTGTTTAGCCACACGGCTCTGTTGGATGACATCACTGTTTTGCCCAATTTAGGACTGTCCTGAGCTGGCCAGATGAGCAACCCCACACTGGCAGCGGAAACATGAGTTGAAGACCCACGGGAAATTTCACCCCTCTCCGTTTACATTGTAAAATTTAAACGTGCAGAGTAAACAGAGCTGTTTTCTTGATTAGGTAATTACCAACCGTCCTAGTCTTAGAAAAGCAGACAATTAAGTTTGCAAACTCATCCTAGAAAAGGGGCTACACAGCTCACTGCTGAATATCACGACAGCCGCCTTTGAAGTCCTCCCCTTAGGAAGCTACGTGCCTATGCCAGGGCCTCATCCAATCTTCAACAAACTTTTTCTAGGATGAATTCGCAAACTTAAATTGTCAGGCCTTGTAGAACAAGAGTTGGGTGTAGAAAAGTAAAATGAGGCTTAGTTCATAAATTTTAAGAACCAGAGTGGTTGACATGAATCTTTCGCTGTGCCTCAAAACATTCATCTTAACCTCCAGGTAGTTGAATTTCAGGGTGGAAGGTGGACTTGGTGACTTACCAGCATTGTTGGGTGGAGAGGGACGTGTGTCTGTACATACCCTGTCCCCCTCGCAACCCGTGTGTAACCGGAAGTCACAGTGTTTGCAGTAGTAACAGGGGTGAAACACAGCTGGATTTGGGGTAGAACAATGGAACAGCCACACCTTCTTTCCTATAATGTGTGCAACAGATGCCAGAAAAGGGCTAAACAAATGAAGTCAAAGTTTAAAACGGGCATGTTGATTTTTACTATCCTAGGATCCGTTGGCCATCTGGAATTTACAATTAAAGGAAACCCATTAGAAGGAAACTTCTGAAACGTTAAAACATTATAACTTGACTTTGGAAAGCTTAAAAGAAGAGGACAACAGAATCAGTTCCTACTTGGACTGGAGTTTATTTATTCTGCTGATTTGAAATCAAGAGCCAATGAGCCAATGGTTTGGACTGGCTCTGAGTGTTTCTTTGTTTCTGTACACTGGGGCTGGGCTGGTTTTCTGTAAATGAGTCTTTTCAAATAGCACAGGACTTAGTTTTGAGGACCTTAAGAATTTTGGGGAAGTCATCTATGAAGCTGTATCTTTGCCAAAAACCTGCATAGTTATGGACAAGAAAAGGAATGATTTAGAAACCTTTACAGATTCTCTGCCACTGTGAAGGAGTTTTTGTATTATGAAGTGGGATGAGGTGCAAAGTGCAGGCATGGGAAGAGATAAACAGAGAAAGGGGACCCTCACCCTCCAAAAAGCCTGTGCTCCCTAGGGGAGTCCAAAGGCATGCCCAGGACTCTTCTGAAGGGGGATGAGGAAGAAGGGAAGGGAGGAGGGAAACCCAACAGTTTAGCAGCAGTATTTTAAATAGCAACACTGGCACCAGGATGCGCGCGCTCTTACAACTTACTCCACGGAAATGGTTGAACACAGAGAGCAGTTCCTAATCCGAGTAGAGATTACTCTGTGTGGGGCCCACTCATACATTTCATCCCTTCAGTGTGGTCAGCAACCGGAGAGCCTGAGGACTCAGAGCCTGTGCTGAGGGGAGGACGGTGGACGTGTCCAAGGTCTCTCTGCTAGGAAATGATGAGGCTGGAATTATAAATCCAGATCCAGTTGATTTCAAATCTCATAGCCCTTGTCCTGGTATAGATACAAATTTGCAAAACTTTTACCCCGACTCCAGACTCTTTGTTGGCAAAATAAGGGACTTGAACACACTGAGTTTAGAGCTCTTAAAACAAAAGCAATAGGTTTGGCGACCATAGCAGTTGTTACGGCATCGGCCACACACACTGAGGCTGGCAGGATGGAACCCAGCCCGGGCCAGCTAAGCAACAATGACAACTGCAACAGAAAAATAGCTGGGCGGTGTAGCAGGCACCTGTAGTTCCAGCTAGTTGGGAGGCTGAGCCAAGAGTATTGCTTAAGCCTAAGAGTTTGAGGTTGCTGTGAGCTGTGATGCCACAGCACTCTACCGAGGGTGACATAGTGAGACTCTGTCTCAAATAAATAAATAAATGTAATAGAAAAATTTTTTTTCAAATGAAATAATACTCAAGGCCAAGTGTAGTGGTTCATGCCTGTACTCCCAGCACTTTGGGAGGCTGAGGCAGGAGGATTGCTTAACCCAGGAGTTCAAGGTTGCACTCCTGGGTGACAGAGTGAGACTCCCATCTCTAAATTAAATAAATAAAAATTAAAAAAAAAACCGAAAATATTACTCAAGCCCAAGATAGAAAACAGATCAAAGTCACATTGCTTTGGTTGAAGTCTAGGTGGGAGGCAGAGCTCTGATCCCCGTGTCAGCCTGGAGGAACCTTGTGCTATCTTGAATTGTTATTCAGCAAAGTCTCCGTCTCCTGCACCCCTTTTGCAGAAGCGTGTACTTCACCACCTCATTGCCGTGGAGTCCTCATTGGGCTTATTTGCTCCGGCCAATGGAATTGAAGCCGACATGACATTCTTCACCTTCAGAATGAGCCTGGGTAATCAAGGTGCCTGGGCATCTCACACTCCTGGTCTCTGTGGTGACAAAAGTGTATCCCAAGCTTGCTCCTTCAGCCTAAACGGAAAGACAGGTAGAAAATATGTATATTTTACTCTTAGCCCGACCAAACTGAAAACCCATGAGAGAGAAAAATAAAGGTGTACTTTGGAAGGCCACTGGGATTTGGGGGATATTTGTTATACAACTTTATCATGGCAAAGGTTGACCTATGTAAGGTCCCAAAATCTAATGTCAGAACCTTTATGGCCCACAACTCAGATCTAATTGGTGGAGGAAAGTAAGACTGTCTGATAAAACAGTAAACAAAAACAAAATAGTGACAACTACTGCAACCAAACCCAACACTCCTTCCCCTGATAGCTCTCATACCAGGTAGTTACTTAACATTTCTGTTTCCCTATCCTGTTTCCCAGCCTGCTTTTCCAGAGTCCAGACACCTCTGTGAGCTTCCTCATTTCGCTCTAATGAATTACTCTTTTAATAAGTTATAAAGAGTTTATTTCTGTGCTTGTAACCCAAGGTCTCTAACGGACACAGATGAGCCCGCTGCTTTGGTTACCACTGTATCTGTGTCTGTTTATCCATGTCACACACATACAAAGAACAGTAGAAATGAGAAATGAGAAAATGTGGTCATGGTAGCTCATCCGATGGGCAGTTTCACTTCAGCAAAGCTTGAAGGGCCAGTCCTGGGTTTTGAGGCTGTGCACCCTGCCCCACTGCACGGGGAACAGTTCACTGGCAGTGACTCACTGCTGTCCCTTTTCTAGAGATTTGCTCTGGGACAAATGGGAGTGGCCTCACCCCACCTGCCCTCACTTGCCTCTACAGCCAGCGATCAGCCGGTGACCAAAAACACCAGGAGGCAGGTGTGGATCAACTGTGTGATGTGATTCCTGCTCCAGAGCACCTGTGGGCTCAGGTGCCGCTGAAGTCCAGCTGTGTCACAGCCCCGCCTAGCTCTCTCCTCCACCCCAGGTGGTGACCCTCTAAGACCACAAGCTCCTGAATCCATGTTCAAGGCTCTGACAATAGGAACATAAGACCAAGACACCTCACCTTCCAAACTCCAAGTCTTCCTTCCTTCCCAGTAGCCTTCCTGTCTCTGTGGCCACAGTAATCTTTATGGTGATATTTTCAGGGCAAAGCTGGGTGGGGAACATGGGTGGCTACCTGCTGGAGACCTCTTCCCCATTCTGATGGCAACAGCACCCAAGAAAAGTGGGTTTCAGAGGAGTGAGTGCAGGGCTGGGAAGGGCAGTCTCATTTCCTCATCTAATGGGTGGCTTCATTTCAGCAGACCTGGAAATGATTTGGCCACTAGTAGTTTTCACATTTGGACACTTGAAGGGAAGCCAAGAGCCTTCTATGAGGTCTGACAATCAAGTTTGAGAACTCATCCTAGAAGAAGTGTCCTCATTCCTGAACATCACTACAGTCACCCGCAAAGCACGACCCACTTCAAGGCACGGTTTCGAGGACTTTGAAACCTGCCTTAACCATTTCCTTGCTGTGTGATCTCAGGCAAGTTACTTAACCTCCCTGTGCATTATTCCTCATTTGCAAAATGGGGATAATAAAGTGTTCGGGAAGGTTAAATTAGGTTCACAAACTTTTTTTTTCTTTTATTGAATGGTAACTGTGTACATTGATGCACTTTGGGGGTACAGTGTGGTGTTTTCACACACACTCCAAGA
>NW_003852420.1:7010837-7011840 GCF_000181295.1 Otolemur garnettii
AGTAGGCCCTGGTGTTGGTGCGCAGCTTCCCAAGGAGGTCACCTCAGGGGGTGAGCACAGTGGTGGTCAGCAGTGAGGTACGCCACAGTTTTTCAAGGATGAGTTTGCAAACTTAATTGTCTGACCTCATATATCCTTCCTTGGTGGGCTCTAATTTTCTCAAATACGTTCCAAAAACAAGTCCTTTGCTGGCATCTAGGCAGGACAGAAAGGGATCCGCTACTGTCATGGTGCCCAGTACTGGTCACGCAGCCAGAAACCCAGCCTCCACTCTACTCAGGTAAAGCTACAGTCTGTAGGGGCAAAGATATCTTAATTTAAAAATTACTAAATTATTTTAAAAATTACAATTGAAACAATGGCTACCAATGAGGAGACCTAGCGCTTGTGTCATAGGGGCTCTATGGTTCCACGTGGACACAGCCTGTACACGAGCCCACAGCACCCTCCCTCACCCGCATTCCCCACTGGTGACAGCCCACAAGAATTTCAAAGTATAGACCCAAAGTATATAAGAGCATAAGTGGTATGGAAAAATGGTCTTTTTGATTTAGCATTTTAAGATTAGGATCTTTATCAATGTATGTTCTTCCAAATGGCAGTATTTTTGTTTTGTGGTTGTAATTATTATTTTTTTTAGTAGCATCTCAAGTATTCTGTAGAAATGGCAGGGTCTTTGGACTTGCGTTCAGCTACTGGGAATTTCTTTCCTTTTCTTTTCTGTATTGTGAACTCTTATTCATCCTGTTCAAGTAATATCCACTCTAAGAACTGCCCCCAGCTCCGCTAAACGGACACACCACACCTTGCAGCATTTCCTGGAGGTTTATTTTTGTTACGCGTCTCACCCTAGAAATAGGCTGTGAGTTTCTTTAGGGCAAAGATCAGCCTCGAGTGTAGAAACTCAAATAATAATGACATGACATGATATATGTCATTATTATATATAAATGAGATAATATTTACTGATACTGATACTGATAATGATATATGTCATTATTAT
>NW_003852420.1:7011861-7015141 GCF_000181295.1 Otolemur garnettii
GATCAGCCTCGAGTGTAGAAACTCAAATAATAATGACATGACATGATATATGTCATTATTATATATAAATGAGATAATATTTACTGATACTGATAATGATATATGTCATTATTATATATAAATGAGATAATATTTACTGAGTACTCACTATGGATTACATAATGTCCCAAGAACTTTATACGGACTAATTCAACCTTCCCACTTTATTATCCCTATTTTGCAAATGAGGAATAGTGCACAGGAAGGTTAAGTAACTTGCCTGAGGTCACACAGCAAGGAAATGGCTAAGGCAGGTTAGCCATCAAACAAGGAGGAGGATCTGCGGTGGCTTCCAAGACTAGCTCTTTTTCTTCTTCTTTTTTGTAAACATGGTCTCTATTGCCCAGGCCACAGTGCCATGGTTGTCAGCCTAGCTTACAGCAACCTCAAACTCTTGGGCTTAAGTGATCCACCTGCCTCAGTTTCCCAAGTAGCTGGGAATACAGGCACATGCTAAACATCCAGCTAATGTTTCTATTTTTAGTGGAGTCCTGGTCTCATCCTTGCTCCAGTCTCAAACTCCTGAGCTCAAGTGATCCTCCCACCTTGGCCTCCCAGAGTGCTGGGATTGATTACAGGTGTGAGCCACCCTGCCTGGCCTAGTTTAGCTCTCAATCTTATCAGGGCTTCCCTCCTTGGCATCCACAGACCCTCCCCACCCCAGGGGGTAGAATTTGAGGCTGCCCTTGTATAGGAATGCAAATAAATTCCATTTTTGAGGAATTAAAGCATTTTCCCCTAGAACTTGACTTTGTCACAGTAAACATTACAGTTATTTTCTTATCATGTGACAGTGTGACTGCTCTCTCAAAATACTATTTACATTATTTTCTACTTAGTAATTATAGCAGTTATTATACCACCACTACATGTTATTTAAAGCATTAATAAAGTACATGCTATCCGTTTGTTTTAAAATATATCTTCAAGCGTATTTCAATGTATTGTTTTCTTTTGAGATCCTCTTCCTTTTGTTTTTTGCATCTGAAACATTATTCTGAATGAAGCACGGAGCTATGCTGCAATGTAGATAAACCTCAAAAATATGATGTTAAATGAAAGGCACCTATCACAGGCCCACAGAGTGCAGGGTTCCCTTTGCACACAACCTCAGAACAGCCAAATCCACAGAGACAGAAAGGAGATCAGTGGTTGCCGGGGCCTGGGGGAGAGGGACTTGGGAAGTGACTGCTAGTGGGTCTGGGTCTTTTGGGGTGTGTGTGAATAGCATATTCTCAAATCAGATCCTGGTGATGGTTATATGACTGTAAATATACTAAAACTCATTGAATCGTATACTTTAACTGGGTGAACTTTATGGCATGGAAATTATATCTCAATAGAACTGTTAAGGCAACTGCAGCAACACCATTCTGAGTCGGTGTTCATAGGCCTCCTCAGACTGCTGGTGAGCTCCAAAGACGTGAACACAAACTTTCCAACCCCTGCCTATGGTCATGCTTGGCAAATTGCTGAAGCAGTTTGGATTTAATTCATTTTTAAAAAGTATTGCAATTACTGACTATTGTGGGTTTAGGTAACTGAATTTATATCCATGAAATAAACCAGTATGATAGAACTGACAGGATGGAATGTGAATATTTGGGAAACTTTCCCTAAGCCCTTTAAGATTATAGTAATAGAACAAGAGGTCGGGTTGGAGTCTGTTGGACCTATCACTCCTTAGCTGGAGTATCAGATTTCCTTTCACTGTTTCTGTAAAGCCCGCTGCTCTTTAGAAAGACCAGGAGCAGGAAACAGGGACTTCCTTTCCTTTCAATCCACCCCCACCCCACCCGGCAAAGATGCCTCTGTACCTAGTGCACAGGAAGTCTTCTCTGCTGCTTCATGGAGCCTCACCTCTGCCATCACAGGGCTCACTTGTGAGGTTTGTCCCCTAGGATGGTTGGTGGGAAGCTCAGAATGAAAACAAATTGGTTTCTGGGTGCCCTTGCTTTAGGTGGCTCCCCCAGGAGATCCTCGTTCCTCTCCTCCTCACCCTCGAAGACTCAGCTGGGGCCTCCTCTTCTCCAAAAAGCCTTCTCTGAGGAGCCAGCTCAGGCTGCCATGGGATGAATGAGGCTGTCCTCTTCTTTGCCTCCTGCTTCTCAGCTTGGCTGTGCTTCTTGGTTCAGCAATGCAATAGACCTGTTGGTGCCCTGCCCCGAGTCCACTGCAGACTTGAAGTTCAATTTCTGTATGTGCTGATGGCTTCCTGTGTGAGGCACCTGCTTCTTCACCAGCCTCAGGGTTTCCTTGGCTAGAAAAGGGTACACAGTAAGGCAGGGATTTGAGGCGAGGAGCAATTGGCCACCAATGAGACAGGACTTAGTGGATGAACACCCTTCGCCCCTCACTCCTTGGGGGATTTTTTTCTGCTGCATGTCCCCAGGAAGATAAAGTTTCGGGTGTCTGAGTGGTAATCTGCTCATAAACACACCTTGATCACCTTTTCTTCATTCCCTGTCTCACTTCCCTGCCCCCCCATTGTGCTTGTTGGGGTCACCTTCCAAACAAACTACTTGCATCCAAGTTCTTGTCTTAGAGTTTGATTTAGGGGGGCCCCAGGTGGGTGAGCATGCGTGAGTTATGTTCAGAAGGAAGTCCAGCAGATCTTTAAGTATGATAGGTAGCACAGGAACCTGTTTAGCCCAGGCCCAGGGCCAAGCAAACTCCACTAGGATGCAGGATTCTTAACGTACTAAGTCTGTCATTGCTTAAACATTCAGGGAGCTCCTCTTTTTAAACTATCTCAGTACCTTTAATATTGGATTTTGATCTCCAGTGGTATAAAATTTTCATTTGCTGAGCATTAAGTGAATCAATTTAAAGTGCCAAAAGTTAGTTCAGGCCAAGACTCAAAAACAAGGTTGGTTTGGGTAGGTGACAGAATATTCTCTCTCTCTCTCTCTCTCTTCTTCCCCCGTGGTTTAAAATGGCTCTGAGACAACAATGCATCACCCAATTCATAACCTCCAAAAGGTGGAAGCAATCCAAATGCCTCTCGAGATGAATGAAAACACAAATGTGGTATATCCTACAGCAGAATGTTGCTTGACCGTGAAAAAGAAGAAAATACAGGTGCATGCTACAGAATGAATGAATATCAAAAGCATTTTGTTAAATAATGAAAAGCCAGATATGAAAGGTCATATACTGTGTGGTTCTATTTATATGAAACATCCCAAAGGCAACTCCACAGAGAAAGAAAACAGATTAGTGGTTGCTGGGGGGTGGGTGG
>NW_003852420.1:7015535-7018605 GCF_000181295.1 Otolemur garnettii
GCAGTTGGGACCCTGAAGGGCAGTGCGGGTAGGGTGGTGGATCAGGACTGTGGTTGTTTACTACTTGGTAAGAAAGTATCTAGATCTTAACAACTGGGTGGTGTGAGTTACAGCGGCTGAATATCAGTTCTGTCCACAGGGGAGTATTAGGGGACTGACCTCGGATCATACAGGAACCATTCCTTCTAGCCCCATGGTCCAAAACAAGGGCGTGAGTACAGCCTGGCTGTGCTTAGGGAGGGGCAGGGCTTGGACCAGGGATGCCCCCAGTAACTCACCTGGCTGCCGTGAAGGCCGAATGTCACAAGCACAGATCCTCTGGACTGATGTTTACTTCCTCCTCATCCTCACCCTCACCCCCAAGGCTGAAGAAATCCATCTTTGGAAGCTCAGTGGAAGCACAGGTGGGAGGCTGGGCTCTGCAGCCTTGCTCTTCAAAGGGTGGTCTGGGACCAGTCACTGGTTATTCCCAGGAGCTAGTCAGAAATGCAGGAATCTGGAACTCGCCCCAGCCCTGCTGAATCAGGAACCCTGGGGGATTTCTATGCATAATTTCAGAAGCTCAGATTTGGAAAACAATCCCTCAGGGCCTCTTACTATTTTGTCTCCAAAACGTAGGCTTCTGTCTCCCTCCCTTGCAGTTGTCTTACTGCCAGGACTCAGAAAGAACATGCTTACATCTTTATGTATGCTGGCCAGGGCTTTTCTGGGGAGAACCAAAAGCAGCTTATAGAAAGCCCACAATTTCTCTTAAGTCTCTTGTTTGTTTCATCTTAGAAATTCATGTGCGTTTTGTTCCATGGCATAATGATATTTACTTTAATATAACATAGTTTGCTTTTTACCTCCAAAATCTTTGAAACCAACTGATGCTTTGATCCCCTTCCTGGTCTCCCCAGGGCCCTGCACACACAAAGATGTAAAGTGACATAGCGACTCAGGAAGTTAGTGATCAACGGGGAAAACACTGGCCACGGCAGGCTCCAGTGATTAGGGCAAACACAGGGATGGAGATGTAGAGTAGAGCAGAAGCCCTTTCTTTCTTTCTTTCTTTCTTTTTTTTTGGATGTATCACATTTATTGATTTCAAATAATGTTACACAGCTACGGTAATCAAAAGAGCATGGTACTGGCAATATATATATTGTTCTTGGGATCTGCTCTAAGATGGCAAATAATGTTCTATATATACAGTGCCCAGGAATAAACCCAAGTATATACAAATAATTTTTTTTGACATAATAAAGATGGCTTTTATTTGGACAAATAGCTTTTATATTTTCATTAAAGCATGCAAAAAATATTACATCTTTCTAGCACATAACTGTGTCCTTAACCACTGAACAGTTCAGCTATTTGAGTAAATTGTACATTGTAAAGCTTAGTAGTGGATTGTATTATCTTTTTTTCTTTTTCTTTTTTATTATTAGATCATAATTGTGTACATTAATTCTATCATAGGATACAGTGTGTTGCTTCCATATGCAGTTTGGAAAACTCTCATCCAACTGGCTGACATAGCCATCATGTCCTTCTCATAATTGTTGTGTTAAGACATTTATATTCAACCTTCAGACAAATTCACACGTACCCTAATAGGATAAATCATAGGCGTGATCCTTTGAATTCTTTGAATTCTTAACACTGGGTACTGGCTACAGAATGGAGCAAAAATTCATGCCAGGCCTTTAGCTAAAGCAGGGAGGACTTACAGTAGGTACATTGACGATCTGAGGTTGGGTTCTCTAGAAGTGGAGCCTGAGATAAGAATTCAGGTGGGTGTGATTTATGGGGAGGGCTCTCCAGAGAAGGTAAGTGAAGGAAGCAGGAGAGAGGTGGCCGCTGACCTAGGATGTGGCTGTAGGTAAAGTCTGGACTTGGCCTGATGTCCAGAGAGCTCTGGAGCATGAATCATACCTCCGAGCCGTCTCACCTTGAGGCAAGAGGCCCAGCACTGTGTATCTATGGCACAGTCATTCACATGGAGCGCTTGCAGAGAGGGTGGTGAACCTCTGCGAGGTGTTCATGCCAGGGCAATTTTCTAGAGAAAGGGACCTTTCCATCAGCAGCAAGGCCTCATAGCAGTCTGGTAAGGGGATCTGGGCAGGCAACAAGGGCGTCCTCGGCAGCCTCTGTGAGAGTGCCTGGCTTGGACGTTCCCACTTCCCCTTCAACATGTACTGATGTCATTTTCTTTTTTAAACTATTGCTGGACGTGACTGCTGTGCAGAGCCACTGGTTTCTGTTCTTGAAAACAAAATTCCCAGAGGATCCTGGTGATTCCCACCCAATGCCTGGCTGACCGGTCACCTCATTCAGGTGAAGTTCCGGAGGGGCTCCCTTCCTTCCCACTTTTGATTTCTATTGTGGCACTGCCCTGGCCTCACCCATCAGCTCAGGGGAGTTTTTCTCCTGAGCCCAGAGTCTTACGGAAATAATAAAAGGGCAGCCATGGCCTTATCATTCTAGCTGATTATTTAAACAGCTGCCAGACAGCTGCAGCTGTCTTGGCCAGAGGCCACAGCAAGGAAGGGAGGGAAGCCACATCTGACAAGCACAGTCACTGCTGTCACCAGGCAGAGACACACCCTGAAGTGTTAAGTGGTTTTTGCACTGGAGATTACAATCTTCTTGGAATCACCCGGAGTGACCCGGTGCTGGGCCTCCTTTCAGACTGTGTAAAATCCGGAAATGGTTCATTGAGTGCCTGAGTTAGTCGGGGTCCTTAAGTCAAAGTTACCTGGAGGTGGGCACCTTGGCTTCTCTTCACTACTTTTCTGTCTTCCTCACCCTGTTTTCCCCTCGTCTTCCCTTCCATTCCCCCCGATGGAGAATGCAGGCAGCGTGACTGGCTGTTAATACTTCATGAGGGAACCTGAAATAGTCTGAGAGGCCTCAGGAGTTCTGAAATAAGGCCTGAGAATTTGCAGTACAACTTATTCCCAAGGCAACTATTTTCTTTTTATTGTTCCTTACTTTTTCAGTGGTAAACACTGTGTGTGTTGAGTATGCAGAAAAGCCTGGGGTGTGCGTCTGTGTGTGTGTGTTTTCTTTGAGACAGAGTCTCACT
>NW_003852420.1:7018642-7019869 GCF_000181295.1 Otolemur garnettii
TCTTGGGCTTAAGTGATTCTCTTGCCTCAGCCTCCCAAGTAGCTGGGACTATAGGTGCCTGTCACAACACCCGGCTAGTTTTTGGTTGCAGCTGTCCTTGTTGTTTAGCTGGCCCGGGCCAAATTCAAACTCACCAGCCTCCATGTATGTGGCTGGCGCCAGAACTGCAGTGCTATGGGAGCCGAGCCCCGTGTGTGTGTGTGTGTGTGTGTGTGTGTGTGTGTGTTTAAAGCCTTGATGGGTTCCAAGTTCGTTGTCATGTTAACTGATAGCACTTGATATCCGGTTCTTTTTCTGTGGAGTCTTTCATGAGATTACTGCTTTGGAATACAACTGAGGAATACATTTTCCAAAAATACGTTCTGTTCCAGGCAGGAAGAAGGAGGAAGAAGGGAGCAAGAAAACAGGGTCCTTTCTAGCCATCCGTCTCCCTGCACAGGAATTTTCTCTACTAAAGGGTAACTCCTGCTATCAATGTCTTCAGCTCCCTCAGGAGCGTGAGAACGTGTGCTATTTGTCTTTCTGTGTCTGGTTTATTTCACTTCACATAATAATTTCTACTTCCATCCTTACTGCTGCAAAGGACAAGGCTTCAGTCTCCTCTATGGCCAAATGGTATTTCACTGTGCATATGTGCTGCCCTTTCCTTACAACTGCTGGGTACTCGTGTGAATTCCATATTTTTGCTACTGGAAATATTGTGTGCTGAACATGAGGGTGTCCCTTTGACGTTCTGATTTATTTTCCTTTCGATAAATACCCAAGTCGTGAGACTGCTGGGTTGTGTGGTAATTAGGAAGCAATCTGGAGATTGGAAACCTTACTTTAAGGATGGCACAGCAGAGAAACAAACAAACAAACAAAATCACTAAGGAAACGTAAGTTTCCCCTGATACACAGAGGCTTCATGCTGGCTCTAATCATCGACAACTGAGCTGCTTTTATGTATTAGAGAAATGACCTAAAATAATTGTTATTTTGAAAATGTTTAATAGAAGCAGAGTTCAGTTCCTAACTGTTACTACAGAGAACTTAGCTTCTCTATTGTGGCACCGCCCTGGCCTCACCCATCAGCTCAGGGGAGTTTTTCTCCTGAGCCCAGAGTCTTACGGAAATAATAAAAGGGCAGCCGTGGCCTTATCATTCTAGCTGATTATTTAAACAGCTGCCAGACAGCTGCAGCTGTCTTGGCCAGAGGCCACAGCAAGGAAGGGAGGGAAGCCACAT
>NW_003852420.1:7019889-7029454 GCF_000181295.1 Otolemur garnettii
GCCCCGTGTGTGTGTGTGTGTGTGTGTGTGTGTGTGTGTGTGTGTGTGTGTTTAAAGCCTTGATGGGTTCCAGGTTTGTTGTCATGTTAACTGATAGCACTTGATATCCGGTTCTTTTTCTGTGGAGTCTTTCATGAGATTACTGCTTTGGAATACAACTTAGGAATGCATTTTCCAAAAATACGTTCTGTTCCAGGCAGGAAGAAGGAGGAAGAAGGGAGCAAGAAAACAGGGTCCTTTCTAGCCATCCATCTCCCTGCACAGGAATTTTCTCTACTAAAGGGTAACTCCCGCTATCAATGTCTTCAGCTCCCTCAGGAGCGTGAGAACGTGTGCTATTTGTCTTTCTGTGTCTGGTTTATTTCACTTCACATAATAATTGCTACTTCCATCCTTACTGCTGCAAATGACAAGGCTTCAGTCTCCTCTATGGCCAAATGGTATTTCATTGTGCATACGTGCTGCCCTTTCCTTACAACTGCTGGGTACTCGTGTGAATTCCGTATTTTTGCTACTGGAAATATTGTGTGCTGAACATGAGGGTGTCCCTTTGATGTTCTGATTTATTTTCCTTTCGATAAATACCCAAGTTGTGAGACTGCTGGGTTGTGTGGTAATTAGGAAGCAATCTTGAGATTGGAAACCTTACTTTAAGGATGGCACAGCAGAGAAACAATCAAACAAACAAAATCACTAAGGAAACGTAAGTTTCCCCTGATACACAGAGGCTTCATGCTGGCTCTAAACATCGGCAACTGAGCTGCTTTTATGTATTAGAGAAATGACCTAAAATGATTGTTATTTTGAAAATGTTTAATAGAAGCAGAGTTCAGTTCCTAACTGTTACTACAGAGAACTTAGCTTCTTATTCTCTTAAAACAGCATTTCTCAAACTTTAGCACGTGTTGGAGAGCTGGTGAAGTGCAGATGACTGGCTGGGTGTGGGGGCTTGGGCCTATAATCCCATCACGATGGTCAAGACGGGATGGTCTCTTGAGCTGGGCATTGTAGGACCAGCCTGAGCAACATTGTGAGACTGCTGTCTATACAAAAATATAACAAAAGCTAGCCAGGTGTTTTGGCACAGGCCTGTAGTTCCAGCTACTTGGTAGAGAGGCAGGAGGATTACTTGAACCCAGGGGTTTGAGGTTGCAGTGAGCTGTGATGGTGCCTCTGCCCTCCAGCCTGGGCAACACAGCTAGACCCTGTCTCAAACGAAAAACCACATATTATTGAATGTGCCCTCAGAGTTTACTATTAAGTAGGTCTGGGGTAGAGTTGGAGAATTTGCGCTTCTCATAAGCTCTGCAGGGATGCTGAGGTTGCTGGTCCAGGGCCACTGACTCAGAACAGGTCTCATTTCTTTGGAATTCGGGGAAGTAGTAACCTTTGCCTCTTGACAAAACCGTCTCATGACCTAGACCATAAGGTGTCAACAAAAGCCTACCTCTTAAAACACATCTAAATTTTGCTTCCAGGACTCATGAAGAATGGGATCCTGGGAAGTTTTTACTTAAACACATATGTTTTTACTTAAATACTCATAGTTCCTGAGTTTTTCCTCTAAGAGCCAAGTGGTGAGAAGTGGGAGTTGCCCAGTTACTGGCCCTGAGGTGCTCAGGCCGAGTGGGGAGGTGGAAGGTGTCCGTTGCCTGTCTCCATTACCCCAATGTTTACAATACCCCATCAAGGCTCATCGCAGTCTCAAGGGCTCGCTTTGTGGATATCAAGATCCAGATGGACATTTTTTTTTTTTCTAAAGAGAGCTGAAGAATATAAACAATCAGGCTAATGTAATGCAGTGTTTTGAAAGTCACCTCCTGATGTCCTTGGGCCTGAAGAAATGTCACTGTCCCTCTGTTCAGGGCAGCCCTTTGTCCCTCGTTTCCTGAAGGGAGGGAGCTCTTGTGTCTGAGGGGTTTTCCTTCTTCCTCTGCCCCAATTCACTAGTGACAACCGGGCAACTCAGTGACCTGGGCACAGGGTCTGCAGCAATCTGTCGGAATGACCAGGTGGGGCATTGCCCTGGAGACGAACACTAGCCCATGTCCCTGTAAACTGTTTGTGGGGCTTTGTGGTCAGACACCGTCCATCATAAGCACCTTCCACAGAGAATGTAAGACTGCCACGTTGCGTCGGGTTCCTAAGGAGGAAGATAAGCGTGACAGGTGGATTTGACCTCAGAGGGGCCCCATTGCTTGCTTTCTCCTCAAATCTTTCCAGAGAGCCCAGCTCCTTCAGTCCGGGGAGAGCGACCCTGCCCAGCTCCCTCGGTCCGGGGAGAGCGACCCTGCCCAGGCCTGGGTGCGGTCTGCTTACCTGTTTGCTTCATTTTCTATCTCTCTCGCTCTCCTGCCCCTTCTCATAGACTAAGTCCTTGGGCACAGACCTGTCACAAAGAAGGTTCTCACTTGGTGGAACCCATCTCTGCTGGGTACTGGGTCTCTCTCTGTGCCCTGAGTAGAGTGCCGTGGTGCCACAGCTCACAACAACCTCAAACTCTTAGGCTTAAGTCATCCTCCTGCCTCAGCCTCCTGAGTAGCTGGGACTACTGGCGCCTACCACATGTCCAGCTAGTTTTCTATTTTTAGTAGAAACAGGGTCCCACTCTTGCTGAGGCTGGTCTTGAACTCCTGACCTCAAGCAATCCACCTGCCTTGGACTCCCAGGGTGTTAGGATTATAGGTCTGAGCCACAAGGCCCTGCCAAAATGGGCAAATCTTAAGTGTCCAGTTTGGTGGTAATGTAACCATCACACTGACCAAGAATGTGACACCTCTGTCCCTCTGAAAGTTCCCTCATGTCCTCATCAGTCCCTTGCCTCCCTGAACTCAACCCTCAGAGGAAACCGGTGTTCTGATTTTTATCACCATACTTTTAATTTTTCCTGTTCTTAGATTCCACGTGTCTGACTTGGACACCACATGAAGTTTTTGAGATTTAGAGGGCACCTTTCTTGATTTTCTTAAAAATCAAGTTTCCCAGCTCGGCGCCTGTGGCTCAAGCGGCTAAGGCGCCAGCCACATACACCTAAGGTGGCAGGTTCAAATCCCGAGCCCGGACCCGCCAAACAACAATGATGGCTGCAACCAAAAAATAGCCAGGCGTTGTGGCGGGCACCTGTGGTCCCAGCTACTTGGGAGGTGGAGGCAGGAGACTCGCTTGAGCCCAGGAGTTGGAGGTTGCTGTGAGCTGTGAAGCCACGACACTCTACCCAGGGGGATAGCCTGGGGCTCTGTCTCAAAAAAAAAAAAATCAAGTTTCCCACCCTTAAGGCCCTGTGTCCCTGGGCCACTGGACAACCCCTAATCTGGGAGGCTCTGCCTCTTCTCCACACAACTGGGGGTCTCCAGACCGCCAATTGCTGCCCAGACTAGGGGAATCTCCCCGCCTCACCACCCTTCCCATTCGCCCAACCCCAGCAACCTGTCTCTGAGTCCCCTTCCCTTCCTTTTACAAAAGCCAAGAATGAGATTACTTTCTTCTAGCAACTTCTCTGGGGCCTATGACAAAGGTACTCACAGGCTGTTTCTGCCGGGTATTCAGGGGCCGTCCCTGCTGGGTACTCACAGGCCGTCCCTGCCGGGTTCTCACAGGCCGGGTACTCACAGGCTGTCTCTGCCAGGTACTGACAGGCCGTCCCTGCCGGGTACTCAGGGGCCGTCCCTGCTGGGTACTGACAGGCCGTCCCTGCTGGGTTCTCACAGGCCAGGTACTCACAGGCTGTCCCTGCCGGGTACTCACAGGCTGGGTACTCACAGGCCGGGTACTCACAGGCTGTCCCTACTGCCTACTCCAAGCCTCCCGTGATTTGGCCCATCTTCCTCTCTGATCTTATGGGGTTCGTCCCTTCCCCTCACTACCTGTGTGCTAAGCCCACTGTCGTTTTCTCTGCCCCTTGAGTTCTCCCAGTTTGGGGCCTTTGTACTAGCTAGTCCTTTTGTCTAGATTCCTATTTTCCCATTTTCTTTGCCTGGCTGAGTCTTTCTTTTCATTCAGCTTAACCTAACTGTCGCCTTCATAGCAAGATCATCCTTCACCATCCAAAATGAAGCCACTGTGTAGGCCCTGACGGATTTTCCTCCTCCTGGCCGCTCCTGATACAGTTCTCTGGCATCACTTATCACAGGCTATTTTTCCCCTCCCTTCTCTGCCTCTTCTGCCTCCTGCCTTCCTTCCTTCCTTTCCCTACTTCTTTCCTCATCTTGTTCCTTCACTGAAATGTAAGTCTGGGAGAACAAAGACCTTCCCTGTCATGCTCAGTATGTATACCAGAGATCCATTGCTACAGTAAATCTGTGTAACAAATAACAACAACAGCCACCAACCCTCAGGGTCATACACAAATAGCATTTATTTACTATGCATTTACATGCTAGTAATTTAGACCATGCTTGATGGTGCAGTTCCTCTGATCTTGGTGGGGCTCATGCATCTGGCCATTGGCTGTCAGCTGGGGTCACGCAGATGACTGGGGTAGTTTGGGCTTGCCACACGGCAGTGGTCAGGGTGAAAGCCTACTGAGCAGACACTTTACAAGCTTCTGCTGTGTCATGGTTGCTAGTATCCCACTCTTCAAGCCTGAGAGCAGGTGGGCAATAGAGAGGTATACAGCCGAGAACATGGACACAGGACAGGGTATTAGAGTACTGAGGCCAGTACTGTAATCCATCGACTACAATGTGGTATCCCTAGTCCTTGCCACATAGAAGGACTAAGTCCATATTTTTTTTAAATCAATGAAGGAATTATTCTTTCAAAAGAATAACAGAAGAAAAAAACAACATTAGCAAACAAACAAAAAAGCCCTGGGAGAAATAGTTGTAATACTGTCATCCAAATGAAAGATTCTTAATCTAGTGATTTCTGCATGAATTTCAGAGGTTGGGGAACCCCTAAAATAATATGTAAAATTAGGAAAAGGATGTCCTTCTAGGCAAATAGCAGCCTGCCTCAGAGCCCAGGGCACACCCACTTTCTAGGCTGGGTGCCATTGTACACAAACCACACAACTAGATTTGGCCGTGGGCACTGACTTGTTAGGGTAATTTTCAGCCTTTCTTTTCTGTCTTTAGTGGAGTTTATTGGCTTGACTAGGGCTGTGTCTGGTGTCCTGGATGCCCTTATCCTTCTATTTTTCAGTGTCAATTCCCACCAGCCAATTATTTCTTGCCATGTCTGTTAGAGGAAGAAAATGAAGATTCATTCTGTCTAGAAAACATTCAGCCTCCTAACATCTCCTGGGGTGACTTTTCAACTTCTAACTGGAAATTCATGTACATATTACTGTGGTCCTTAGGGGAGATTAAGGAAAGTCCTAGGCATAGATCAATTGCCTCAGTTTAAGGAAGCTTCTTTGGACCAACATCAAGCCCAAATGTATCACCAAACACCAGACATTGCCTGGTTAATATAGGCAACACCAATCAAATCAGAAGATGCACATTGGTCTCCCTAACAGCCCCACCTGTTTAAACCATTTCTCATACTCAGATCAGGAGCCAGGCAAGGTTGCCCATTGTCTCCACTGCTTTTTAACATTGTAATGGAAGTCTTAGCCATCACAATCAGGCAAAAGAAGGTGATCAAGGGTATACAAATAGGGTCAGAGGAGATCAAACTTTCACTCTTCGCAGGTGATATGATTTTATACCTGGAAAACCCCAGGGACTCAACTATAAAACTCTTAGAAGTGTCAAGGAATATGGTACCGTCTCAGTATACAAAATCAATACTCACAAATCAGTAGCTTTTATACATATCAATAATAGTCAAGCTAAGAAACAGTCAAGGACTTTATTCGCTTTACAGTTGTGCCAAAGAAGATGAAATATTTGGGAATTTACCTAACAAAGGATGTGAAAGATCTCTACAAAGAGAATTATGAAACTCTGAGAAAAGAAATAGCTGCAGATGTTAACAAATGGAAAAATATACCATGCTCATGGCTGGGAAGAATCAACATTGTTAAAATGTCCATATTACCCAAAGCAATTTACAAATTTAATGCAATCCCTATCAAAGCACCACCATCATACTTTAAAGATCTGGAAAAAATAGTACTTCATTTTATACGGAACCAGAAAAAAACCTCAAATAGCCAAGACAGTACTCAGAAATAAAAACAAATCAGGAGGAATCATGCTACCAGACTTCAAACTATACTATAAATCTATAGTGATCAAAACAGCATGGTATTGGCACAAAAATAGAGAGGTAGATGTATGGAACAGAATTAAGAACCAAGAGATGAACCCAGACACTTATCATCATTTGCTCTTTGATAAGCCCATCAAAAATATAAATTGGGGGAAAAATTCCCTATTTAACAAATGATGCTGGGAGAATTGGCTGGTGACTTGTTGAAGACTGAAACTGGACCCACACCTTTCACCATTAACAAAAATTGACTCTCACTGAATAAAATATTTAAACTTAAGACATGAAACTATAAAGATCCTTGGAGAGAGTGCAAGAAATACACTTGAAGAAATGGGCCTGGGAGAATACTTTATGAGGAGGACCCCTAGGCAATTGAAGCAACACTAAAAATACAGTACTATATCTGATCAAACTAAAAAGCTTCTGCACAGCCAAGAACACAGTAAGTAAAGCAAGCAGACAGCCCTCAGAATGGGAGAGGATATTTCTAGGTTATGCTTCTAACAAAAGCTTGATAATCAGAATCCACAGAGAACTCAAATTTATTAATAAGAAAAGAACCAGTAATCCCATTTCGTTGTGGGCAAGGGATTTGAAAAGAAGCTTCTCTGAAGAAGATAGGTGCATGGCCTACAGACATGTGTAACAATGCTCATCATCTTTAATCATCAGAGAAATGCAATCAAAACCACTTTGAGATGTCATCTGATTTCAGTAAGAGTGGCTCATATAACAAAATCTGAAAACTACAGATGTTGGCGTGGATGTGGAGAAAAGGGAACACTTCTGCACTGCTGGTGGGAATGCAAGCTGATACATCCCTTTTGGAAAGACGTATGGAGAATACTCAGGGATCTAAAAGTAGAACTGCCATTTGCTCCTGCAGTTCCTCAATTAGGTGTATATCCAAAAGACTGAAAGTCACTTTATAACAAAGATATCTGCATCAGATCGTTCATTGCAGCTCAATTCATAATAGCCAAGTCATGGAGGAAGCCCAAGTGCCCATGGACCCATGAATGGATTAATAACTTGTGGTATTATATATGTATACCATGGAATATTATGCAGCCTTTAAAAAGATGGAGATTTTACCTCTTTTATGTTTACATGGATGGCGCTGGAGCATATTGTACTTAGTAAAGTATCTCAAGAATGGAAGAAAAAATATCCAATGTACTCAGTACTATTATGAAACCAATTTATAATCACTCACACTTTCATATGAAGAATAGATCACAACTATGGCCCAAAATGAAGGCGGGGGTGGGAGGGAAGGAGGGAGGTCAGAGGGAGGGATAATAAATGGTGAGATCACACCTGTGGTGCATAATTTAAGCGCACATGTTGGATCTATTAGTACAGAGTATAAATATCTTAACACAATAACTAAGTAAATGACACTAGGTATATATTAATGAGTGTGATATAAGTGTTCCCAATTCTATATGAAGTCAGCACATTGTACCCCATAAAGGCATTAATGTATACATGATCTATGTGTTTATGGTTTAATAAAAAAATAAAAAAAACATTTCTCACACATCCAAAAAGGTGGCTTCTAACATGTTTCTATTATTATATGTAGATTTCATAAATGATGTGGATATTATCCATGACATACAGGGATAGTCTTCACATTTATAATAAACATGGTTTTGAATCATACTATTAATGTGGCTCTTTTTAAGGCATCAAAGGAAAGCAAATCTGAGCCATGATAATAGTTGATGTTTCAATGAATGTGACTGTCTATCTTTTCTTGTGGTTCTTTAAATTATATCACAACATCTTCCTTTTAAATTATTTTCTTAACTTCTTGGACACTCTGTTTTTAACTTTATTTATTTTTTTCAGTTCAGATTAATGTGAGGGTAAAAACGAGTAGGTTACAATATTTGTATTTCTTAGGTAGAGTCCCTGTTGGATACTCAATTTTTAAAAGTCACTACTAGTTCATATCACAAGAAAGGATTAAGAAAAAAGCAGTGTTATCAATATATGTACCAGCTACATTAACAGTCTGATTTATAGTATTAAGTTATGTAGAGTTCATCTTTCAGAGAGAAATGTTTTTCTAAGTGGTTTTACTTCCCCTAAGTTTTTCCTGGCCCTGGAAGAATGATGGCTATCAGTGCTTCAGGAAGAAAATAACTGCTTTAAATGTGAAATGAGGCAGCAATGATGAGCCAATTCTCCAGGGTCAAGGGGTGGACAATGTATTTACCGATTTCTCATGAAAGAAGACAAATTGTGTCGCAAAGATGTGACTTCAAAGACCTGGCAGCTCTATTAAAATTTCTAGGGATGATCCTGGGATTATCAACCTGAACCCCTTTAGATTATTGTAATAGCCTGATGGCCTTAAGTGTCTTATCTGGAATTCTAACACTGCATATCACTGTAACTTGTTACAGAACTGACTCAGAATGATCTGGAATCAGGGGGAGAAATTATTGGGTTTCTGCTTCATGGTTCATTTTTGAAAAGAGCTGTAATCAGTGCAGAAAATATTGATAGACTTTGTCTCAGTAAAAGCTTCAGCTCTTTTTCATCTTTCCAGAATTAAAGGTCGTTACCAGCAACAATCCATGTGACTCATGTGACTGCATCTTCAATAGAACCACTTTGTCTGATAGCTGGGCTATTTTACGAGACAATTTTTCCAAGTGACATAAAGTAATTAAAAGTTATCACAGAAAATCTGTCTACCCAGTTAATCTCCCCTCTTTGGAACTCAAAAAAACAAAGAAAGAAATCTTCATGACAACTTGTTTCTAAGCCAAGCCATCAGTCATCAGAAGCAGATTCTTGTAGATTAGGAGTCGGCAAATTTGGGGGTAAATAATATAGTAAATATTTTTGGCTCTCTGGAGAATATGGTCTCTGCTGCCCCTACTCAACTCTGCCTCTGTGGGATTAACAGAATAAACAGCGGGAGCTAATCTATCAACTAATGGGGGTGCTGGGCTCCAATACAACTTTATTTACAAAAACTGGGGCAGCCTATAGACCATTGCCCAGAGTTTGCCAACCCTTCTTTTAGAGTTTTCCAAGCAAATGAGAAGGTCTTGGATGATTCTATAGGGAGAGGAAAGGAGCTAGATAAAATCAAATTTGGAAAAGAAAAAGGGGCAAAATTTTGGAGGGAAAAATTCCCCTAAATTGGCTCAGTTCTTGTAGCTCAGCGGCTAAAGCGCCAGCCACATACACCTGAGCTGGTAGGTTGGAATCCAGCCTGGGCCTGCCAAACAACAATGACAACTACAACCGAAAACTATATGGGCATTGTGGCAGGTGCCTGTAGTCCCAGTTACTTGGGAGGTGGAGGCTTAAGCCCAGGAGTTGGAGGTTGCTGTGAGCTGTGATGCCACTCTACCCAGGGCAACAGCTTGAGGCTCTG
>NW_003852420.1:7030081-7052843 GCF_000181295.1 Otolemur garnettii
ATGTAAAAATACAGGAAGCTCAACTAAATTTGAATTTCAGATTAACAACTTGAACTCTTTTTAGTATAAATGTATTGGGGGCAATATTTGGAACACATATTTATTAAAAACTTCCTCATTGTTGATCTGAAATTCATATTTAACTAGACGTGTGTCATTTTACTGGCTACCCTACCTCTGCTTTTTTATTTAGCTCCTCTCGGCCTCAGCATTCTCATCTACAGAATGGGGGAAATGACGGTACCTATGTGATAGGATGATTTCAAGTTTGAAGAGGTTCATGTTTATAAAGCACAGGAGAGAGGCCCCTGCCATAGAGTGAGTGCTGTATTAACTATTATCAGTTATGTATTTAGCTAATTAACTACTGGTAATAGTAATAGTAGTTGTAAGTGGTTGTAATAATACCTACTGATTAATGTAATTGTCATGGACTGAATTGTGGTTCCCCCAACCCCGTGCCCCATATTTAAATGCTGATGCCCCAACCCTCCATGTGACTGTAAAGAAGTAATTAAGGTTAAATGAGGCCATAAGGGTGAAGCCCTGATTCAATATAGTTTCTATCCTTGTAAGGAAAGAGAGACACCCGGGATTCATAAGAACAGAGACAAGGCCATGTGAGGGCACAGGCAGAAGGCGGTCATCTGCAAACCCAGAAAAGAGGTCTTAAGAAACAGCAACCCTTCTGTCACCTTGATTTCTACTTTTAACCTCTGGAAGTGTGAAAGAGTGAGTTTCTGTTGTTCAGGCCACACATTCGGTGGCATTTTGGTATGGCAGCCCTAGCAACAGTAATCACCCATAAGACTGTAAAAATAAATCTCTGTCTGAGTATAATGGCTCATGCCTGTAAATCCAGTATTTTGGGAGGCTGAGGCAGGAGGATTCCCTTTGAGGCCAGGAATTAGAGGCTGCAATGAGTTTTGATTGTTTCATTGCACTTTAGCCTGAGGGACAGAGACCCTGTCTCAAAAACAAACAAACAAAAAACAAAATCCAAAAAAACAAAAAGAAAAAAAAGAAGTAAAAAGATAAAAATGTATTTCTGTTGGCCACTTTAAAAGTGATAATAATGTAATAAAGTGATCTGATGATTTCTTTTATTGAAAACACTGAAATATTTCTTCTTTTTGTATTTTTTAAAGTTTTCTTCTTTGGGGGCATATGTACCTCTTTTGAAGTTTATTTTTGTAATTGTCCTCTCTCATATTTTCATAAATGAAAATAAATTGTCTTGAGGAAGTGAAGTTTTGGCCAAAAACAATACAATCCTAGTCCACAGGTAAAGTTACTTTGGTTTACATCTTCCAATTTTGTTAGTACAAATTTTCTTTTTCCTTTTCCTCTTCTATCTCTAAGCTTAATGAACTAGATAAAGACTGTGTGCTCACTTTTATTTTTTGGTGGTGTTCATTGCCCCAGCTAGACCAAGCAGTTAAATATAAAACTCATCAAAACACCCATGTGTAGGATCTCAGAGAATCGAGTGCTTTTCAGTCTTGTTAAATATGTACCTGTACTTTATTTCACATCACGTCAATTTACCAGTAAATGCTTTTTATTGTTTTGTAAACTCCTTGAGATCTAAATAAGCTCCCACCTCCTACAAAAGTATGGATTGATTTCCTTTCCTTAAAAGATGCTCATCATATCTAGGATTTGCTTCATAGTAACATGGGAGTGAGAGGGAGGGAAAGGAAATTACTAGGGAGATGATAGCTACAGTTAGCTGCGGGAGGGGACATTGGGGCTTATTATGACATTCTGTCTACCTTAGGATATATTTTTAAATTTCCATAATGTGGTCAATTTCCAATTTTTCACTTCCCAAAATAATAGAATTAATTACATATATACAGCCTTTGCTGTTCAACTGTGCAGTGCCTCTCACCTTGCTAGACACGGAATCGTCTCTTCTCTGATAAGAGACCCAGTCTGCAGGCATTCTTTGGCCAATTAGATGTGAGTAGAACTGACATGGGCAGTGTCCAAGCAGACTTTTTTTTCCTATGTACTTTTCATGTATTTTTAATCGATACATTAAAACATGGTATGTATTGATAGTGTGCAATATGATGTTTTGAAATACGGGCCCATTGCAGGAAGACCAACTTGAGCTTGCCTTGGCCTTTCACTCTCCACTCTCCACCGTGAGAAGAATGTGGTCCTGGTGTGGATTTTGTTTCACCAGCCTGCATGCTGGAACAAGAAATGGAGAGCTGAATTTGACTCAAAACGTGGGATCTAGGGCAGCGCCTGTGGCTCTAGGGCGCTGGCCCCATATGCCGAGGGTGGTGGGTTCAAACCCAGCCCCGGCCAAAAAACAAACAAACAAAAAAAAACTTGGGAGCTAGCCTGGCTCAGCCAGCTGAAAATGGCCAAACCAGCCATTTATTTGATCTCTGAGAATCAAATAAATGTTCATTGTTTTAAGCCACTGAGATGTTGGAATTATTTGTTATGGAGCATCACCAGAGAAACCTAACTCACTCCAGGACTTTTTTAAACAAAGAAAAACACCCTTAAAAATTTATTCTACATTAACAACTATATGCTACATAATCAGTGGGTATCATTAAACTTGACCTAAGTTATTTAACTGGCTTCCTAACTAGAGTTCATCAATATCTATTCTACAAATTTTAGAGCTAGTGACAGATTGCACCACTGAGCCCTACAGTCCTGACTTATCTATAGTAATTGAGAGTGGAGGACTTAGTCCCTGGTGTTGTTTTAATGGCTAGAAACCCACTGAGGGTAGGACAGAAAGAAGACTATGGGGACGCCCCTGCTATTCCCTTAGGGGAACAAGAACTATAACTGGAAGCAAAGTAAAGGTAGGGTTACCCCGTGGGGGTGTGAAAGTTGAGGATTTAGGGTTAACCTTTCACAACTTAGATGTGATATATTTTTATAGCTATTACAACAATTTTCTGACAGATGACATTAACGTGGCTTTTCCTATATTATAAACTTTTTCAGTAGATGAAAATAAAGTATCTTGAGATAGTGAAACATTTTCAACATTTGTGAAGGGGATCAGATATGGGTGTAGTGGTTGTGGCAACTCGACTTCTCCCTCTTCTTCTTATATTAACTTTCTCAGGTTACTCAGCATTTGTTGTTGGTTTTCTTTGTTTTAGAGGGAGACAAGGTCTTGGTCTACAAGACAGTGGCAATGCTTGTAGCTCACTGCAGCTTCGAACTCCTGGGCTCAAGAGATCCTCCTGCCTCAGCCTCTCAAGTAGGCGGGACTATGGGTATGAGTTACCATGTCAGGATGATTCCTCTATTTTTTGTAGAGATTGGATCGCACTATGTTGCCCAGGCTGCTCTCAAACTCCCAGCTTCAAGTGATCCCTCTGTTTTGGCATTCCAAAAAGCTGGGTTTACAGGCGTGAGACACTGCGACTGGCCTAGCCAGTTTGTTCTCTCCAAATTGCAACAGAGAATCACTACGATATCTTAGGAAAAAGGCAATGGGCTTTGAGAGAAGGGTCATATTTTTTTCACTTAACCATAAGCTTCTTAGTTAGGGTTCCCCCAAAGGCAGACCCTGAGGAAAGGACTTGGGAGGTAACTCTAGGAGGTGACCCCAGTTCTCACTGGTTGAGGACTGCTTCTGGGGAACTAAAATCCTCTCCTTTCTGGTTGCATCACAAGTAGGCTGAACAAACTCCCAAGGCTCTGGAGAAAGTTCTCAAGTATTGAAGAAGGGAAAAACAGGTGTTTCGGGAGGACAACTCATCTCAGCAGCTGCATAGGAGTCAGGGGTGGAATGTGGGGCAATGGGATGGGGCATACAGTTGCTTTGATGATAAACCATTCCATTAGACCCAGAAGGCTATAACTCAGTGCAATGGACTGAATGTATATGTCCCTCAAATTCTTGTGCTGATATCCTCACTCCCTAGATTGATAGTATGAGGAAGCCTTTGGGAGTTGATTGGGTCACAAGGACAGAGCCTTCACGATGGGATTAGAGCCCTTATAAAAGAGACCCCAGAGAGATTTATGGCCTCAAAAACATGCTGTCTGTGAACCGTAAAGCAGCTCCTTGTCAATGGCTTGATCTTGAACTTCCTCACCTCTAGAACAATGAGAAGTAAATTTCGATTGTTTAGGAGCCATCCAATCTATGGTATCTTGTTATAGAAGCCTGCATGGATTAAGGAAACAGGGAAAATATTGTTGTGCCCAGTATTTCAAATGAGTAAATGCTTAGGCTTTACGTTTTACCACCCTCAAAGCATATTTTGAGCCTGGAGGGAGAGGGAAGAACTGAACATGAAAGCATGCCATCAGCCTTGTCCCATTCTCCTTCCCAGGGGTTTCCCTCTGCCCTGAAGGAGCAAAGAGACAGAGGACAGGTCTGTGCAGGAGGAGCCATGTCTGGAAGCATCTTCAAATCTCAGCCTGCAGCCCTCTTCTCCAAAGTTGGGGCCAAGTTTATGCCATTTTACAATTAAGCATTTGGAAATTTTATCTTGTTCTCCCTCAGTTTTATGGCTCTTGACTTCTGTCAAGCTGCTCTAACATTTTGTTAAAACAAAGAGCACCCTGGCCATGTTAATATCCCCCAAGGCAATCTTCAAAGGCTTTTCCACTGTAAAAGATAATATAGCCAGGAAAACAGGAAAGGGCGAAGAGACATCTAGATTGTTTTGCAAAGGACTGCAGAAGATCAATTCGATTGCATTTCTCCTGTAAGTCATGCACTCAGGAAGGAAGGAGCCAAAAACATTGCCTGATGTGTAGTCAATGAAATGGGCTCATTAGGCTCCCACCGTGATATCCCTAAGTCCTCCCATCTGTGAATCATTTGGGCATCCCAGAACAGACACTGAAGGACAGAGATCAGAAATACAGGAATCTGGCCAGGTACAGTGACTCACACCTGTAGCTCCAGGACTTTGAGAAGCCTAAGCTGGAGAATTGCTTGAGGTCAAGAGTTCAAGACCAGCCTGAGCAATATGGCAGAACTATCTCAACAAAAAAAGAAAAAGAAACTGGACTGGGCATGGTAGCACATGCCTGGAGTCTCAGATACTCAGGAGGCAGAGGCAAGAGGATCACTTAAGCCCAGAAATTTGAGGTTGTAGTGAGCTATGGTGCTACTACTGTACTACTGTACTCTAGCCTGGGCAACAGAGTAAGACCCTTTCTCAAAAATAACAACAACAAAAACCAAATACTGGCTAGGCACATTGGCTCACACATATAATCCTAGCACTCTGGGATGCTGAGCTGGGTGGATCTCCTGAGCTCAGGAGTTTAAGACCAGCCTGAGCAAAATGAGACATCATCTCTACTAAAAACAGAAAAACTAACTGGGTATTGTGGCCGGCACCTGTAGTCCCAGCCACTTGGGAGGCTGAGGCAAGAGGATCTCTGGAGCCCAGGAGTTCGAGGTTGCTGTGAGATATGATGCCACAGCACTTTACCTAGGGAAATTGAGTGAGACTTTGTCTCAAAAAAAAAAAAGGAAAGAAAAGAAAATTGCTGAGCATGGTGGTGGGCACCTATAATCCCAGCTACATAGAAGGCTGAGGTAGGAGGATCACTTGAACCTGGAATTCGAGGTTGCTGAGAGCTAGGCTGACTCTATAGCATTCTAGCTCAGGCAACAGAGTGAAACTCTGTCTCAAAAAAATGAAAGTAAATAAAAAAGGAAGGAAGGAAGGAAAGCAGAAAGAAATAAGAAACGAACAAAGAAAGGAAGAGGCCCGGCGTTAATGATTTAATGTACCAAGGGCAAGCGCTGGATGAAGCATGTTTTGTGACTGTAGTGGAAACATCTTAACACACTAAAGTATTGTGCTGGCTGGATCAGGAGATTTGTTTACTGTGGCCTGGGATGGTTTGCAGCTCTCTTGCCCTAGGAGATCATTAATGAGAAACTCCACTTTTGAAAAAAAAAACAAAACTCAGTTATCTCTGATGCCCATTTTGCTGATTCATGCAGATGGAATTGCGTTAAGTGCCCTGACTTCTCTGAACTTCTCCCGGAGGTTTGAAGAGCAAAGTGTGAGACCCATGGGTTCAGACAATAAAACTGTATTTAGATCAGTAGGTCATCTTCTCTAGTCAATACACTTAATGTCAGAGTCATATAAAAATGTCCTCAATTCTTCACTTCTGTGTATCCATCTTCTATGCAAATATCTGCTTCCCTAGCTCTTGGTTCTGGGCCGACCTCTTGACTTTCTTTAGCTTATAGAATGGAAGCGATGGCAATTCAGAACAAGTGTTCAGAGGTCTTACATGCTCTGCTCTTTCAGAGTTGTATAGAGCTTCCCCACAGATAACCTTAGGCTATCCTGCTAAAGCATAAGAAACTCCTTTTTCATTCAAACCTGGCACCCCAGTCAACAGTGAGCCAACCATGAGATATTTGAGTGAGACTATCTTAGACTAGCCAGCTCCCCTTAGGCAGGACTTGCCTATTGATCAGCACCAGTCTGTAGATCCCTGAGCCAGCCCAGCAGAGACCAGAAGAACCACCCAGCTGAGCCAAGACCAACCGTCAACTCATAAAATAGTTGCCATTTTAACCCATTAAGTTTTGGGATGGTTGTTTTGCATAATAAATAACTGATACAGTCAAGAAACTCAAGACTTCTGAGCAGTATTTCCCTCTCTCTGTGCTGCTTTTTATTGTAGGTAGAGTTTGGTGTTTTCCACTAGGACAATTCAGAGAGACTCTGAGGTCTTTTTTGACTCTCAAGTGAAGAGAACAGGGATGGATCTGGGTCAGAATGAGATGGAGAATTTCCCTGAAATGCCACTAAGTATTAGGAAGAGGGAAATGGGGAAGCTGGCCTAGGTGAAGGAAGCTGAAGGTGTGATGTCAACAGAGGAAACAGGAGCCCAGGTCGAACCAAAACAGAAGCTGTGAGGTGAGGTGTAGTGAAGGGCCCTTGAAGGCCTGGATAAAAACACAAATCACAACTGAGCAGATGTGTACGCTACTCCTTAGAGTACTCAAGTGCTGTCTCCTATAGCTGCACTGCCTTATTGCAAGAGCCTGGGCTTGGCAATAGTTCTTTCAATCCTTTCTTCTAAGCCCACCGGGTTCTGCCTCTGTGTAGATGAATATTTCAAAAGCAAAGCTGTACCCACATGTTCTGTATAGGACCTTTCCAGGAAACTTCCCAATCAGATCGGTCAACCAAGCCCATTGATGACATCTGTTTGTACAGTGGCTGGATCAGCAGGAAGCATAAGTCTCTTTTCGATGAGACTGCAGACTGGAATCTGCTGCCAGTGAGTTGGAAAAAAGCTGCATTTGAAGCATTTCTGCCAGACACTGCCAACATGAAGAGCTCTTAGGCTCTGTTCACTATTGCAGAATCTGTTTTGAATGTAAGGACAGTGCACTAACTCGGTCAGAATCCCCTATATGCAGAGCGCAAAGTTCTTTGGAGCTTATGGGTGGATTCTGCTTCCAGTTTCCAGCCCTCAGGGTCTGAGCTCCTTGTCTTTCTGTCTCTCCAGTGCAAGAAGCTATTCTGCAAAGTGAGTCTGCACTCTGCCTGGAATGCCTGAGTCCAGTTTCTAAAAAGCATTTCCCTCAATATCAAGATGGCAAAGATCTTTACCTGTAAAGATCTCACCTATGTTTAAAAGAAAAACCAATTTGAGAATTCCGCAGATCGTAGGATGTGAAGACAAACAGAAACTCTAAAGTGTTGTAAAAATAGGACATCTCATGGAAGCTGCTCTTTTAAAGGAGTCTTTTTGGAAAGGCAAAATTTCACCCCCAAAGTGAATTACTAATAGTGGAATTGCAAGATCCTGGAAATAGGGCATTCCCAGCAACTCTTCAGGATTGTGTCACAGACTTGAATTTACCTGTTCCACCTTTGCTTACGTGCAGCTTAAAAGGCTACTTGGATGCTGGGTGTCTTAAGGAAAACCCCAGCCACACCAGCACTGGGCTGCTCCATAGCAAAATCTTGCTTGCTGACTTTGTTTGGGTATGATAAATACTTAGTAAGCATACATTGGGTGACAGTTCTTGTATAGAGCTATTTGGGCTTGAAAGTTACAGTAAGTCTCCATTACCTTTCCTTTACAGTATTTATCAAATCAACTGGAATGAAAATGAGTCAGAAATTATCTTATCAGGCCAGGTGTGATGTCTCACACCTGTAATCCTAGCACTCTGGGAGGCTGAAGCAGGAGGATCACTTGAGCTCGGGAGTTCAAGACCAGCCTGAGCAAGAGTGAGATCCCCATTTCTATTAAAAATAGCTGGGCTTTGTGGCGGGCACCTGTAGTCCCACTACTTAGGAGGCTGAGGCAGGAGGATCCCTTGAGACCAAGAGTTTGAGGTTGCTATGATCTGGGCTGGTGCCATGGCACTCCAGCCTGGGCTACAGACTCTGTCTCAAAAATAAAAATGTGTTATCAGACTGCAGGCAGGAGAAGGGACAAAGAAGCGGAATACAGCACGGAACAAGGGTCAGAGGCGTCCCGCCCTTTGGTGGTGCCTGTGCACACGTGGCAGCTCCCACCCACGTCTCTGCAGGTTCTTTTCGTGGCATGAGTGTGACGGCAAATTTAGCTTACTCCCTCTGACAGCTGGAAAAATAAGAATTGATTTTTTGAGGTTTTGCTAAAACCTTTCATAGCCTGTGCTCAAACAACCCCCAAATGTCCATCCTTTTTAATAAATGCCCTATTTACAGTGACAGTTATAGCTGAAATGAAAGACTTCTTATACATCCTCTTGCTTTCAGTAGTGAAGCCCAGACTACCGTAAATTAGGATTGTCTTGTCCCAGGCAATTTTATTTATAAGAACAGATCAGACATCATGCTTTCGGTTGTGGCTAGCTGTCAGTCATCCTCGGCAAGGGTGGGGTGGGGGGGGGGAGTTTTGTGTGTATGTGGGGGTGGGACAGGCAGAGTGAGTTCAGTTTAATGCTGCTTCCTGCCCCATGCTTGTGTCATCAATTATCCTCCCCCAAAGATATCTCATAGAAAATGCGAATAAATAGTGAAATTGGACAGATATTTCTTTTCTCTTTCTTTCATTGCTTCTGCCTCTTTTCTTGTTCCAAGGCAAAATGGGGCATGCCAAGGAGGGAGGCAGCATCGAGAGACTTATATAATTCAGAGCCTTCCAGAAGAGTCGATGGAGTTGCAGGACTGTATCCTAATTATTTTCCCCTTGGGCTCCATTGCATGTTATGAACTTTCAGGCTCTGCTCACATTTATCATCTTCAAATTCCCATGGCTTATAAAAACCAAAGGGCCTGATCCCAAAGCTTAACATTGTTTCCAGTGCCAGCAGGAGGCTTAAAGGATTAGATCCCAAGGAGCCCAGAGAGGATAGTTTCTGTCTTAAGTGGGTAAATAACAGCCTCAAATTTGGCTGAGGTTCTTTTGCTGGAAAATCTCCCCTTTGTCATCATTGTCAAAGAGTCTACCGCACTTTTTATTTCTCAACAATGGCATTACGGCTTTTGCACACGAGGCAAAGGTTTTGAATGGTCAAAATTATCAGTGCTTCACACACATCATGTTGCAGCCCCTTTAAGTTAGTGTTTTGCTGGGCCCTGCTTTTCTTATCCTATTTGGTGTGTTCCTAGAGAGTTTGGGAAAAGTTAGCTTACTTATTCTCATACGCCTTCAATGTTGGGTCACAGACGCCCTCTATGAAATAGCACCACTCCAAAACAATGTTTTGGTCGGATGATATACTTCTGTTATCTAGTGCTTATCAAGGGCCACACACTATTTTCAGGTGCCCAGGTCAAGGCCCCATTGGAAACCACATAATAACATTTAAAAGGAGCGAGAAGGGTGTTTAGTGAAGGGGCTATTTTAGGAAATCAAAAGGGCATTTCCCTTTGCGGTGCTAGAAGTAGCAGAGAACTTTTTCTGTTTGAAAGTTGTTGGCCTGGAAGGGACTGAGTTTCAAAGCCAGTTCATGGAGACGGCCCCCACCAGATGGGAGGATCTGCTGAGTCTCTAAGCATGGTCTTTCATTCTCTTTGACGTGTTTCCCATTGGTCAAATCCAACCAGAAGCCAGAGGGGATGGGAGCCAGGCGGTAGAGCCACCAGAGAGGAGCTTCCTCTTTTAGGTTGAGGCTGGATCTCACACTCACTTTATTGTTATGCTGGTTTACAGAGAAACTGAGAGGTTTCTAACCAGATTAGGGGTCACCCAGAAAGAAAGTGGTAGACTTGGGATTTGAACCCAGGAAGCTTCTCCCTAGAGCCTGGACTCCTAATCACCATGCTACTTTGCCATTGGGTGCCTCTGGGAACAAAGCACAGAGACCCCAGAGCTCCACTAGTTCACGTTTTCCTGATTCTCACACTCAGCCATTGTGTGTCTGCTTGACCAGCAGTCCTCCCGACAGGCTCTACGAAGAGGTTGAGGACCTCATACCTCTTTCCTCCAGGGCTGAGTTTCCCAATACAGAACGGGTAGGAGGAACACCTTGGCAGTTTTTTCTAAGGAATGAATACATTTATAGGGAATTTTCCGTGTGCCAGACGCCATGTTAGGTGCCGCCTTGCTTCTTTCTTTAGGATTGTTCCATCAGCCAGGCCTATTGACTCACCTCCGAGAATCACCTTTCCTTTAAGCAGAGGTTATTCTCAATTCTCCAACCTGGCTATGCAAGAGTTTGGAGGAGTTTCAGGCCCTTCAGCCTTGAGGTGGAGGGATAAAGGGACCCAGGAGGTACCAAGGTGTCTCCTCCTGTCCCCTGCATGCTCTTCTGGCCAAACTTGGGCCACCTAGTCCCCCCTAGGGTGGACTGAGCGGCCCCTCCTCTGGCTCCCTCAAGGGCAGAGAGCATTTGCAACCTGGTCCTTTCAAAGCCTGGGTGGGGTTTGCCCGACCTTCTGTTTCCTGCCTCCTCCTTCCCGTGTTTCCCTGTCTGGGCTGCAAGGTGATGTCTGACTCAGCCCACCCCACATCTAGTCTTTAATTTCTCCTGTTTATACAAACTGAGTAAACCCCAGCGTACTCAGCAATTGGACTCTTTGCCAGTTTATTGTATGCACTTATGAAAGAAGAGCCCAGGGGGACACTTCCCAGGGGCTGATTCATTGGTCACAGAGGATCAGAACCCGTGGCTTCATTTGTCCCACGGGCACAAAACAACTCCTCACCTTTGGCATGATGTATTGGAAAAAGAAAAAGACATCTATAATGTGCTTTTTGTCTCCCCTTGAGATTCAGGAAATACTGCAGTTCTTTGACACATTCTGGATTATCGATGACTTTCTAAATATTCTTAGGAAGAAGAAAACGTGGCTCTTTGTTTAGGAAGAAATGCTTCAGTTATAATTTATTTCCTCCATCCCTCCTTCCTTCTTTTCTTTCTTCTTTTCTTTTTAGAGAGGGGTTCTCACTCTGCCCCACAGGCTAGAGTGCAGTAGCATAATCATAGCTCACAGCACCCTCAAACTCCTGGATTCAAGCGATCCTCCTGCCTTGGTCTCCTGAGTTGCTGGGACTACAGGAGTCTGCCACTGTGCCCAGATAATTAAAAAAATTAGTTTTTGTAGAGATAGGTTCTTTCTATGTTGCTTAGGTTGGTCTCAAAAAATGCTTTAAAAAAAAGTGTGTGTCAGACTTTTTTTTAATTTAATCACTTCTTTTAAAATTCCATCTCAAGGACTACCTGAGTCCAGGAATTCAAGACCAGCCTGAGACCAGAAACCTGGTCTCTATAAAAAATTTCTGTAGTCCCAGCTACTGAGGACACTGAGGCAGGAGAATCGCTTGAACCCAGGAGTTTAAGGTTGCAGTGAGCTATGATGGTGCCTCACTACTCTAGCCTGGCAACAGAGTGAATTTGTGCCTCAAAATAATAATAATAAAATAAAATACCAGATTAAATTAGAAATTAATATTAGGAATATAGGTATTACAGCTGAAATTTTAAGCAAGAGGTATTAAAGTGAATCAAAAAATTTAGTGCACATCAAGGAAAGTATTTCTGTGTTGGCAGAACTTGAAAATAAATTGTTCTTGCATTGAGTAAGAAAAAAAAGCATGTATCTGTTGGGTGGGGGGGTGTCTTAAAACATCATGTGATGCACCTCCCTGTCTCAGGGTCACTCCACATTTCCAAGATAGGCATGTGTTTTATTTGGAAAGAATAAATACTTTTAAAAGTTTCTTTGCAGCCTACATGAAGATCTGGTTTTTTTCAAACCTTTATCAAAACAACTTAATATATTAAAAATCCAATTAATTATTTTAACTCTAAAAATGATTTAATCTAATTTTTTCTTATGAAAAAGTTCTAATATATCCATACACAAAGCAGAACACACAGTACAAAGCACTCCCCATCCAGACTTGACAATAGCTGAGAGTTTACCAAAATTGCTTTATCTATTTCTTTTCTCCTCATTTTCTTTTTCTGTTTTTGAAAGCGTTAGTGTGGAATCGAAGCAAATTCTGGATACTACACATCACGTAGTACACAGTGTGGTACGCAATTATGAAGACCATGATTATTGATTCCATAGGCTTTTTCATAGCAATAATCCGCCATAATTAGTAATCATGCCAATTAATGATACTTAAAAGAATCACAGCAATTACATTGCTGGATACCAACTGTGCATCAGGAACTTTCCTTCTTATTCCAGTCTGGTGTGTGTGTGAGAAGAGACGACAGTCTAGTGAAGCTAGTTTTAAAAGTGGAATTTCGGCTTGAACATCTCCCTGAACCAAGGACACAGGTGACCAGGCTGCACCTGCCGCAATAAAAGGTGTTAGTGTCAGAGGCTCCCCAGGCCGCCAGGGTGTTTCCCTGACAGTTCTGTAGCAGGGGAACTCTCTGGTCCCTCAGGTGCTGCTCTCTTATAAATCCTTGCAGATCTCCAGTTTGTTTGCAGCTGTTTGCAGACTTCTGAGGGTGGATAAGCAGGGAGTTGCTATGTCAGTTTGGATCCAAAGCTCGTCATAGTTCTAGGTGAGAGCTGACAGATCAGGGGTCCTCAAACTTTTTAAACAGGGGCCCAGTTTGCTGTCCCTCAGACCATTGGAGGGGCGGACTGCAGGCCCCAGCTGCTGAGCAGGACAGGCAGTGGCAGCAAAAACACCCGGAGGGCTGGATAAATGTCCTCGGCAGGCTGCATGTGGCCTGCGGGCCGTAGTTTGAGGACGCCTGGATTAGATGCTCATGTCCGGAAGTTGTGCTTTAGTGGGTTGGGATCACTCACTTGTGTGCAGTTGTTTTCTTTCCCAGTCTTATCCCTCTAATGCTGGGGGATTCGGAACAAAGGGACCTGCAGCAAATGTTTGGCACAAATAGTGAACTCCGAGGTCCCTTTATCCCCCTGTTTGCATAGCTTATGCATAGGGGGCTGTGGATACTCCAGGGACTGAAATGTGTAGGTGGCTTGGGGATGGGTGGGTCAGGCAGCACCCACAGGACCTGTGACTGTACCACTGGCTTGGGAACGCAGTGCCTGCTGCCGCTCAGCACGGTGGCTCAGGTGAGTTTCCATCCTCTACCGCAAGGGACTGCTTTACTCATTTTTTGTTTGTTTGTTTTTCTTTTTGAGACAAAGTCTCACTCTCATGCCCTGGGTAGAATGCCATAGCATCAGCCTTGCTCACAGCAACCTCCTGGGCTCAAGCAACCCTCTTGCCTCAGCCTCATGAGTAGCTGGGACTATAGGTGTCCACCATGATACCAGGCTCGTTTTTCTATTTTTAGTAGACGTGAGGTCTCTGTCTTGCTCAGGCTGGTCTCAAACTCCTGAGCTCAAGTAATCCTCCCAGAGTGCTAGGATTACAGGCCTGAGCCACTGCACCTGGCCTGCTTTCATTCTCTCTACGCAAATTGGTTGCAGTGTGTTGGCTCTGCTCTGACTGCAGACCAGTTGCTACCCTTGCTTATGGCTCCCCAGAGTAGCTCCTGTCCAAGTGCCTCAAAAGGAGTAACAAGATTTCCATGTTTCTTTTTCAAAATTCCTGGAGGAAAATCATTTAGGATAGATTTTGCCCTAGTGGTCCACGCCGTGTCCAGGAGAGTGTGGCTAGAACAGAGCAGGCAGGGAGGGCTGGATAGTGTCCCCTGGAGTTGAGCAAAGAAATTTCTTCCCCAGAGACAGAGCTCTGAAGGGACAAGCACACCTCAACGGTGTCCATCGTACCTAATTTAACAGCATCCTACTGTAAGATAATTTTAATCCCATTTTACGGAAAGATTAGCTGAGGCTTAGAGACTTACTTTGTTTAGGATCACATGCCTGAATGGTAGAACTGGGGTCTGAATCCAGTTGCATCTGACTCCAAAGCCTATACAGTCCTGCTGATGCCCAGTCTATATTATTCTCATCTTAATATCAGTTTGCTTGTTCAATGATTGTTCCTTCCCTTCTGGAGACCTGATTAGGTTTTTAAAAAATTGTTTTTATATAACCTTCATCCTTTCAGAAAATAGAAAATGGCTATTTCTATGTTCCAGGGAGGGGTGGTGGGGTGGGGACACAAAAATCACTTTAGCCATTAGGTTTCAACCAAAGCTTAGGAATATCCCCCACACCACACCTCCCTTGAGCTAACGGGACCCCAGGATGATGGGGCCAGCAAACTTTTTCTGCAACAGGTCAGAGAGTCTATTCTAGACTTCATGGGCTGCTTGGTCTCTGTCACATCTACTCAGCCCTGCCATTTTAGCACAGATGGCAGGTACACACTTGGGCTGTGTACCAATAACTTTTTCTTTATGCATACTGAAACTCAAATTTCACACTATGAGATACATTTTTTCTTTTTATTTTTTTCAACCATTTAAACATATAAAAGCATTCTTTCTTCTTTTCTTTTCTTTTTTTTTTGCAGTTTTTTTGGCTGGGGCTGGGTTTGAACCTGCCACCTTTGGTATATGGGGCCAGCGCCTTACTCCTCTGAGCCACAGGCACTGCCCTAAAACCATTCTTAATTTATAGGCTGTACAAATACAGGCTCTGACCAAATTCGGTTGGTGGGCTGTTGTTTGGCAACCCCTGCTATACATTATTTTCACCATGATAATAATTTCTTTACTCAGTAAATATTGAGAAAGTACTAGCGACATAGTAGGCATGTGGCAGGCACATCGAGGATGATAGACTCAGATCCACACCCTGCTTTCATGGAAGTGACCATGTAGTGAGAAGACAGTATCAACCCCACAATCATGCCAAAAATTTAAAAATCAATCACAATAATAATAAAGTGCATGTGAGATGGCCGGGTGCAGTGGCTCACGCCTGTAATCCCAGCACTCTGGGAGGCCGAGGTGGGAGGATCCCTTGAGTCCAAGGGTTCCAGACCAGTCTGAGCAAGCGTGAGACCCATCTCCACTAAAAATAGAAAAATTGGCGCTGTGATGGGCACCTGTAGTCCCAGCTACCCAGGAGGCTGAGGCAAGAGGATTGCTTGAGCCCAGGAATCTGAGATTGCTGAGAGATAGGCTGAGACCATGGAGCCAAAACCAAAAACAAACAGAAAAACAAATGAATTGCAAGAAGAATCGATCTAGTTTGAGGGTAAGGCCAGAGAAATTCCCCATGTGTTGAGCTTCTAATAGTTCGGTCCATGTGCTCCACACCTGAAATTAATTTTGCTAAATGCCACCCGTCACCTGGTGATCCACTGTGACTGTGTCCACCCAGTCTTGCCCACATTTGCAGCTACGTGCCTTTTCATTGAGATGAGCCATCTTACATTTGTTCCCGCTGAATTTTATCTCATTTCTAACAAGCTGCCTTTTTAATTTGCCCAGGATCATATTGAATTCTAGTCAGGTCCCTCGAGCCCAGAGCAACTCCATCTAGCTTCATTTTGCTTGGCCTCCTAATCCTTATTAATCCTCGGTTTTTGCAGCCAGGCAATTGATAAAGATATTGTACACCCCAAATAAAATTTCCTTCCCTCCTGTGGGCATGGTCTGTTAACGTTCTGAAGGTTGCTTATTCTGTTTTCTTTGCTCAGAAGAGCTGCAAATCCTGCACTCCATTGGTGCTAGCACAATCACCAGCTTAAACGAATGGGTCAGAATAGTCCAGGATCCAGTGCTAGGATGTAAGATACACCTGTCTCCAAAGCATCCAGGTGCTTGGTGCAGAATGTCACTGAGAGGACTGAAACTCATTTAAACTCTAAACTCTCAGAGACCTATTTGTAAAATGTTGGAGTTTAAGTCAGAAAACATAATTTATAGTTTGACCTGTAACTTAACAGATAGGGGACCGTGAACCTTTCTACATGACAGTTTCTTCTTAAAGATAAGCTTTATTTATTTATTTTGCCTTTTTTTTTTTTTTGACCGGGGCTGGGTTTGAACCCCGCCACCTCTGGCACATGGGACCAGCGCCCTACCCTTTTGAGCCACAGGAGCCACCCATGACAGTTTCTTCAAATGGAACAGGTGCATAGCAAACACTCTTCCCACAGAATTAGAAGAGGAAGACCTACAAAGATCTGTTTCCATTTAAGGGAAGCATCTTGTGGATTCTTTGATAATAAGTTTGGCAGAGCAATTTGATTAACCAATTTGCATGTCCATGGCTACCTGTAACATTCCAGGTGGAGACTCTAGATCAGAGTTTTTCAATCTTTTTATCTCATGGCACAGTGCACCTATAGTTAAACTGCCAAGGCACACTTACATTATGTTGATCAAAAAAAAAGTAAAAAGAGTAAAAAGTAGAATATGCTTACTTTCCTTTGCACTTCTTTCAAAAATAATGTAATTAATGATCTTTAAAAATTTTCGCTGCACATCTAAGGTCCTCTCATGGCACTCCAGTGGGCTGCAGCTCACCAGTTGAAAACCACGGCCCCCTGGCTCAGCACCTGTAGCGTAGAGGTTATGGCGCCAGCCACATACACTGAGACTGGTGGGCTCAAATCCAGGCCAGCTAAAGCAACCATGACAACTGCAATAAAAAATAGGGGGGCACTGTGGTGGGTGTCTGTAGTCCCACTACTTGGGAGGCTGAGGCAAGAGAATCACTTAAGCCCAAGAATTGGAGGTTGCTGTAAGCTATGACACCACGGCACTCTACCGAGGATGACATAGTGAGACTGTCTCAAAAAAAAAAAAATCACTGCCCAAGAGAACACCAGCATAAGGAAGGCAATCAATTAAATTGAATTTGGTTTGTTACATAGGCAATCAATTAAATTGAATTTGCATTTGTTACATAGGGTAGCAGTTTTTAAAAATGGCTGAAAATCTTTTGATGTGCTTCCCATTCAGAGGTGGGGATGTAATTCCCTTCACTTGAATTTGTTTGAACTTGTGACTTACTTACAATCCGCAGGTTGCAGAGGAAGCAAGGCTGTGTGACTTTTAGTTGTCCTGGGTTCCCAGGGAACATTCACTTTGGGGAACTAGAAGTTAGGCACCATGTGAGAAAATGAACTACCCTGAGACCACGCTGGGAAATCACAGATACGTACTGTAGTTGTCAGCCCCACCTGGACCCGACTGATGGCCTGCTCGATCGGCCAGTAAGGGAATCCAGAATTCTGTGAATGTAGAAGGGTTATTCTACATGCAACAGTGTTGATCTTTCACTTAAAGAGTTATTTATCTCCAACACTCCCATGGGAATGAAGTGCACAAGGTTTGTACTTCAACTCATTGCCCTGCCAGTCAATAGCAGACACTGATTGTCTAATCTTCTGCCCACCAAACTGTCTTTAAAAACCCTGCTGCCCCAATTCCCAAGGAGGTGTATTTGAGAAAGGTCTCCCATCTCCCTACTTCGCATTATGAAGGATAAACTTTTCTTTGTTGTGAACCCTGCAGCCCCAGGATAGTGGGCAGCAGGCAGATGAACCCGGCTGGGTGGCAACAATCGAGGCACATTAACTGGAGAAAAGGCAGACAAAATGTATTAATGTGTACAGGGGAGCATCACAGAGTGATCACCTCACAGTGGTGTGCAGAAGCTTTTATATACCATCAAGAGGTTACGTTACCAGACGATGAGGGTCTGGCTGCCTGTCCTTGTAGCCAACATGCAGAGACAGGGATAGGTCCACTAAATTTTGTCAGAAGGCCAGCAATTCTGGAGAACAGTGAGAGTAGCCTCTCCAAGACTGTTCTGTTCTTCCTTTCCAAAACCAGGGTTTTATACATAAAAGTTAAAAGCAAGAACCATACTAACCCTTATCTTAAACAACAGTAATCATCATAGCCCATGACCCATAATAAACAATAATTGACATGACCCAAAACAACATTTCTAATTCAAGAGTTAACCTTCTAAATCAGTTACCCTAAACGTCTCAAGATACACACTTCTAGGGTAAATTTGAGTTTACAAAACAACAACAATGGGAGACAGGGGGTGAAGTTCACCTAGGACCCGAACCGACCAGACCAGCTATGTCATGTCTGTCCCTAACCTGACTCCATCTTATTCTCACTACATTAGCTTTCAGTTACAGAAAGAATAGGGGCTTGAATCGTGGCAAAACAGGTTACAGGAGAAAGAGGAGGCCTGGCTAGCAAACGTGTCTTACTGTACAGATAAACCTCACAGATAGACTGACTCACAGGTGTCAGTCCTCTGGGAGAATAGATGGCAAACATTTCTCTCAGGCCTTTAAAGGTGTCAGACTCTCAGTTAATCTTTTCTAGATCAGGACAAAGGAAGACCTGGCTCCATCAGTTCAGATTCTCTACATATGCTCATCTCCCTCACCGAAGGCAGCTATGCAGGGCTACTTCTGTTTGCTGGCTCTCTGACAGCCATCTCAAACTAGGTCAAGAAATGTATTTGGGAGTAAAATATTTTTATTTCCTTTGATGGTAGTTATGATATTTAATATGGCTTAATGAATTAGTCTCATTGAAAACCTTGAGCATCCAAGCTGGTAGCTTTAGATTGGACTATGGGTTGACCGTGATCTTCTTATTGGCCTTTCGCTATGAAGAATCTCTGATTAGACCGAGTTGTCTAATGACAGTTGAATCCACCGTGTTCGAAGGATTCTTTTAATGGCCTAAATGTTATTGCTACTTCTACTATATTAATGAGCTTGGGTGAGTAACTGAAGTCCTTTGGGCCTCGGTATCCACTGGGATCCAACTCTAAAAATGTCAGTGGTTCCTGTTGAGGGTAAGTTTACGGCAAAGGAAACACTGAACTGAGGAAAACCTTAAGCTCGTGGGATTTAACAGGACAACCAGATCAAAAGTCTGGATTATCGTTCGCAGTTTCTGTGGCTTGTGAAGGATAAACTCATGTCCGTTTCAGAAGGCACGCCACGAGGAAGCTCTCTTTATGTGAAAATATCAAGTGATACTAGACTCATATTAGGAAATAGAATCTATTCAGTTCACACCTGCTTGAACAAAAGCAAGCTTATTAACACTTTTCAACGGTAATGAGGACTGCAATAAACAAAGGAAGTCTGGTATCAATAAAAATTTGAGACAGGAGCAGGCTGTGATGTTTGGCTACAACTTAGAGCCCCATCTAACTAGTTTACCCATTGTTTCAAACTTGGGGCCTGGATTGCTTGAGCTCATGAGTTCAAGACCAGCCTAAGCAAGAGTGAGATCTCTGTCTCTAGAGAAAAAATTAGTCAGGTGTTGTGGCAGGTGCCTGTAGTCCCAGCTACTTGGGAGAATGAAGCAAGAGGATCACTTGACCCCCAGAGTTTGAGGTTGCTGTGATTTATAATGTCATAGCATTCAGGGTGACAGAGTGAGACTCTGTCTCAAGAACACAAACAAAGCAAAACGAAACAAAAAACTTGAGGACTTTTTGTTAAACGTAAAGATTCTCTCTTTACTTGGAGTACTTAATATATACCTTTCTGCGGTGCCACTTCAGGAAGAATTTTATCCCAGCAATCTCTAATTAATCAAGCGTCAACTCTACACATGGCCCCGAGGTAAATTCATTCTTTCAAGAGTTAATTTCTTAAAACCTAGACATTGTTTCCTGCTTGGGCCATTTTGTGATTTGTGGAGGTGTAAGGTTAATTGCTATTGTAAACAAGCCTCCAAATATCAGTGGTTCAACGCAAGAGACATTTATTTCTCACAGAACAGTGAAATGCTGCTATTCCTAGTCAGAACGTGGGCCTTCCATTTTGTGTTTTTGCCTCCCTAGAGCCTCAGAGTCCTCTGCGATGTAGATGACAATAAGGAAAGAGATAATACAGAAGACAGTCTAGAAAGGACACATATCATTTCTACTCACAGTCTATTGTTGGAAACTAATTACATGGTCTTACTACTTAGGCGCACAGGGTTCTGGGAAATGTAATCTCTTGCCTGGCAGCTGCTGTCTGGCTCACCACCATATTGTGGAATAGTAGGGCACACATTTTGGTGGACAGCTGTCTCTTCTATAGAACTTGCTGTATATGTGAACTTCCCCTTCACCTTGGAAGGTTGGCTGAAAGATCAGCTTACAATAAGGCAGATCAATAAAAGAAAAAGATCCATTTACTGTGCACATTGGAAGAATCAGTGCACATTGGAAGAATCAAGGAGTGATAGGCCAATATCCCCATGAGGTCCAGGAATTTATATACCTTTATTTTAGCGGGAAGAGGGAGGGGAGGAATACAGATAATTCTGTTTAGGGGCAATAAATGCTTACAAGGGAAGATGAAGAGATGCTTGGGAGAGTGATTGGGAGTAACAAATTGACTTGTGAATGGGTCTCTTTGCAAATTAAATTAACCTGAGAGACAAGTATTATACCTATTTAAAATGACTGGGTCCAGGCATGGTTGCATTCTTGATCTCCTTCCTTGTAATATGTTGTGATACCGAGAGGGAAGAAATCTATTGTTCTTTTTAATGGGTCCATCTGGTTTTATGCAGAAATGAGTAAGCTCAGAGAGAAAGGCATGTTAAAAGCTGAGACAGGCCAAAATCTGGGCCTGATGTGCCAAATGCTTAGCCAAATCCTGAATACAAAGGAAAAGTTCTTGAAGGAAATTAAAAGCACTACTCCACTGAACACACAGTGATAGGAGAGCAAAATAGCCTCCAGCCGATCTGGAGAAAGTTGTAGCGGTAAGGACCACTAATCAATCACAACATTCCCTTAAGCCAAAGCCTAATCCAGACTAAGCCCCTAACTCTTGTTCAATTCTATGGAGGCTGAGAGAGGTGAGGAAGCTACAGAAGAAAAGTTTGAAACTAGCAGAAGTTGGTTCATGAAGATTAAGGAAAGAAATCCTCCCCATAGCATTAAACTGCAAGGTGAAGCCACAAGTGCTGATGTGGAGCAAGTTATCCCGAGATCCAGGTAGGAACGTCGATGAAGGTGACCTTGAAACTGCACCTACAGACATTGACGAAGGTGACCTTGAACTGCACCTACAGACATTGACGAAGGTGACCTTGAACTGCACCTACAGACATTGACGAAGGTGACTGTGAAACTGCACCTACAGGTGAGAAGGAGAGAAAGGGTCCCCCAAATTCTGAAGGAACAGGTCTAGCTAACATGATGATAATCAAACTCTGTGAAGGAACAGTTTAGCTAAAATAATAATAAAAATCAGCCACTGTCCCATTGTTTGCTTCTCTATAATTGCTATGCTAGAAGGTACAGATGGGGTAGCTGTAAAGATTTTTAATCTCTCTTCATAAATAACATCACCTGTTTCAAACCTAGGGCTAGTTTTTGAGATATCTTCCAGGTCTTACATTTCAGTGGATTGACGGACCCACCCAGAATGAGAAACTGACTCAACTGGTCTTGGACCCTCCACCCAAGGTTCTGCATTCCAGTAACTGACCCACCTAAACAGCAGTCCATACCAAAGGACTGATGGTTCTGCCCTGAAACCAGCCAATCAGTAGACCCTGGTAGCCTAACCCACCGCCCACCAAACTGTTTTTAGAAACCCTGTCCCTTGATTCTCTAGGTGGTGAATTTGAGAAATGTCTCCATCTCCCTGTTTAGTGGAATAAACTCTTTCCTGATGTAAACCCTGCTCACTCAGGACATTGGCTTCCTCTTGGGTAGCAAGCAGATGAATCTGGCTGGGTGGCAACAGCTATACTAAACAATAGATTTTCAATATAGACCTATGCACATCTTGGCACATCAGGCCCAGATTTTGGCCTATCTCAGCTTTTAACATGCCTTTCTTTCTGAGCTTAATAGTTTCTGCATAAAACCAAATGGACCCAGAGAACAAGCTTCCTCTGCAGCCTTATAGGAAGCTGCCATCTATAGATTCACAGCTAAAGTGGAGAAGTTAATGCCAGGCGGGCAGGCTGACTCTCTTGATAGGGGCTAATGCAGCCGGTGACAGTGGAAGCCAGAGCTCATTCACCCCTGCAAATCCTAGGGGTCTTATAAATTATCCAAAATCTACTTTGCCTCTATTCTGTAAATGGAATGACAAAGCCTGAGTGGCAACATACCTATTTGTAGTTTGGTCTACTGAACATTTTAAGCCCACTGTTGAGACCTACTATTCAGAAAAAAGATTACTTTCAAAACAATACTGCTCATTGAAATGCATCTGGTCTTTGAGGAGATCTGATGGAGATGTACAAGGAGATTAATGTTGTTTTTATGTCTGCTAACACATCATTCCTTCTGTAACCCATGGACCAAGGAGTAATTTTGACATTCAAGTCTAGTTATTCAAGAAATAAATTTCATGGGGCCGTAGGTGCCATAGAGACTGATTCCTTTGGTGGATCCAGATAAGGAAAATTGAAAACTTTCTGAAAAGAAGTCATGTTAAGAACATTTGCAATTCATGGGAGGAGGCCAAA
>NW_003852420.1:7053749-7059309 GCF_000181295.1 Otolemur garnettii
GCTTGAAATCCTAGCACTTTGGGAGTCCAAGGCAGGAGGATTGCTTGAGTTCAGGAGTTCAAGACCAGCTTGGGCAAGAATGAGACCTCATCTCTCCTAAGAGTAAAGAATTAGCTGGGCATCATGGTGAGCACCTGTAGCTCCAGCTACTTAGGAGGCTGGAGCAGGAGGGTTGCTTGAGCCTGGGATTTGAGGTTGCTGTGAGCTAGACTAACAGAGTGAGATTCTGTTTAAAAAAAAAAAAAAACAAAATGCTAATTTCCTTCTGAAGTGCTTTCTGTTTTTTCTACAGGTTCATATATTCATAATCTTTATAATAGTAATATAATTGTGATTTTTTTTGAATGTGTGTGTGAGCGAATTGCTCTGGCCCTGTTTTCTGAAAAAGCATTTGCCTTCTACTAGCTCTGGGTCTCCTTATGGAATTTTTGTAATACTAAACTGATTTTCCTTATAACTTGGAAGTTGGTAAGTAGTCTTAGTTTATAGCCCATCCCCCAAATTCCTTTCTACACAACATGACTTCCATATTGTGTCTTCTTTAAATCTAGACCATGTTGTTTTTCCTATTTTTAGGCCTAACAAAATTTCTGATTGCACATATGGACAGAAATGTATTTAACCAAGCTTTTCTGTTGATCATTTGGAGGTTTTCTGGTTTGTTTTGATAATAAACAAAAGAGAATGTACTCGATGTCATATTTCCACAACAGAGTCCTACAGATGAGCTACTGTAACTGTCTGAGATATTTCCATCACACAGGTGACAGAATTTAAAAGCCATTATAACCCATTATCATCTCAAGCAAGAGGAGGATTGAAAACTTATACCCCCGGGAGAAGGGTGGCAGATTTCCAGGCTATTTTCTACTGGTCAGGATACTCAATAATCGTTTGTCACTTGACCCTGACAACAGTGCTGTGAAGAAGGGGAGACAGAGACGGCTGCTCTATCTTTGAGAAAGGGTTTCTGAAACGTCACATCTGTGGGCCAAGTCATACCTCTTCTGCCTTTTCATTTAGGATTTCTAGCTCCCAGGTTGGTTTCGTTTTATTTTTTTTTCAATTTTGATTTTTTTTTAACTATAAAATGCTACAGGAACTTATTTATGATAACATTAATAGTAACGGGAGTAACGGGTAATTTCTACTGGACTTTTATTACCATATCATAATACATGTAAAGTGCTTCATTCTCGATGCTGTAGACCGACAATTTCACTCAATCTTCACAACCACATATGGTTGAAATTATTTTACAATCATCCTCATTTCACTGAAGGGGCAGCTGAGAAAGATTACCAAGTTGACCAAGGTCTCAAGGTTGGTGAGTAAAAGAGATGCAATTTGAAATTTAAGAGCCCAAGCTGTCAACCACTGTGATGTATGTGCAAATATTTACTGATAAACATAATTAGAGCAAACGAAAGTCAGGCTGGAACCTAACTGTGTGATATTACTGTCTTGTTAAATCCCAGTCAGCTCGTTGCCCTTTTTTTCTCCCTATAATTCTCCTCTGAACATCCACACACTACAGGAATGTTATTCAAGAATATTACCGTCCAAAGGATGATGCCTTTATCATCAGAATGAAGGAATCATCCTATCACCCTGGTGATCCTTTTTTCAACCCACAAGTCCATTTGGGCCAAGCCTCCTTCAGTCTCAACTGTCTTTAGCTATAAATAATAAATCAGTTTCTCCTCTGGATCTTATTTATTCTTTTTCAAAATATCATTTACTGTTTTCTTTCGATTGCAAAAGTAGTCCACATTTACTGCAAAAAATAGGAAAAACAAAAAAGGGTGGGAAATAAAGTGAGCCACCCATATCCACATGACCCCAGAGATCCACACTGTTAACATTCCAGTTTGTGTCCAGACATCCTCCAGATGAGCGATCGCACCACAGTACTGGTTTGTATTGGAGTCTTTCACTTAGGGTATCATGGGCATTTTCACATTTTACTAAATGTGATGTGACTCTAACAACTATATAACATCCCCTTGCATTAATCAACAGAGTAAATTAATGAATACATGTAGGTGAACATTCCTTTATATATGTGCCCCATTTCTGAAAATGTCTTTGAGAACAATTCCTACCAGTGGTATTGCTTGATCCAAAGTGTACATTGTTACACTCTTAGAAACAACTGTCAAACTCTTCCCCAGAAATGTACCAACTGGCCTTTCCAAGAGGATTGAGGAGGAATACCTGACCTCTTTTTGAGATGGGGCTACCACGCACTGTGCTTTCCTGACCTACATCTGGCCGTTCCAAGCCATGTGGGTGACTTATGTAGTTGTTGTAGGACCAATTAAACCCAGTTCTTACAGGAGGACAGTCTCATCTCTGCTCACTCTGTCATTGCTCTCATTTCACAGTGACAAAAGGAGAGCCACCTGTTAGGACTCAGCTCCCTCCTGCAGGCTCAGAGAGCCAAGCCTTCTTTTCATCCAGCCACCTGGCCCAACACTTTGGAAGAGGCCAGATGAGGCTGCCCGCTCTGGTTCTATCTATGCCACACAGCCAGCCTTTGATGATCGTAAGGGCCCATTTCTCCCCATTCAGCTTTTCAACAAGTTCACAAGTACCTATCTAATTAATTTTTCTCTGTACCATAAAAGCTCTGCTAAAATGAAAGCTGGCAATTAAAGATTTCAAGGCAAATGAAATGAAATCCCAACCTTAAATTGGTTCTGTTCACTGAAATATTTATCCAGGCCTTTAGATACGCTAGATGGGAGGACACATGCCAGCCGTCATGGAGGACAAAGTCTGGAAAGGGAGGCAAATGATTAGATCAACAGAGAGAGTAATTGGGGCACGTCAAGACGATTTTACACAGAACTTCGTAACTTTGTCTTTGAACTATGGACAGAAGGAGATAAATGCCACATGGAAACTGAAGAGGTGCCATATACTTTTCAGATGGTTTGCCTTTCCAACTAACTCCTTACCCCCCGACCACCAGCCAACACGAAAAGAATTAGTGGAATTTGCTGGAGACTTTGGAATTGAGTTTCCAGGTGGAAAGTTACTACCTCTTATAGGATACAGGGAAGGAAATGTTACTCCTTCCCCAGCCAAGTGAGAAGGGATTGGCTCCCTGGAAGGAAGGGGAACTCACTTTGAGGGCTGCACTGCTGGGTCTTCTGAGCAGATGAAAGCAATTGGTGAGAGATGGTGGGGAAAGTGAAGCCTCACCTCCCCTCTCCATAAAGGGAAGGTTCTTGAGTTTCTGGGTCAGCCAAAAGGACAAGGAGGGCCTGATCTCAAGCCATCTTTCCGTCACCCCAGCCAGTTGGGGGCAGAAGGGAGAGGGGTGCAGAAGGCTGTGGAGTAGACCCCCGGGGCAGGAGGAGAAGAGATGGAGGGCGTCTGACGAGGTTGCCATGGAGCACAGAGCTTTCTCTTTCCAGGGAACCAGGCCCTGGGAAACACCCACCAGGAGGAGAGCATGTGGACACCCAGCACATTATGGCAGCACCAGTGAGATGTTTCCTGTCTCCCCTTCCCTGGGCCTCTGGGTCATTGGCTCTATATCCTCAGTCATTCTAAGAGAACATCTATTTCTGTCTTGTCCAAAGCTGAGGCTGGGGACATTGACCGTTCTACAAATACCCAGACAACCAATATTGTAGTTCAATTCCCAGGAAGAGTTTCCCTGAAAGAGGCGAAACTGGTGTTAGCCCCTAAAGCTGATATGCTTTGCTTTTTTGTCGGATTTGCTGGTAGTCTCAGAACCAAGTCCTTGGCCAGATGGGGGGCATTAGTCCATTACTTGCAGCTAGAAACAGCACCCTTGCCTCCCTTTCAATAACCTTTGCCCTTCTAATTGTGCTGTTTGTCAATATGTTTCATTTTGCAAATTGACTCAAGCCTCCTTGTAAGCGTTGACTCCAATTTTAAGTGTGTGTGTGTGTGTGTGCACGCATGCGTGCGTGTGTGTTCCCTGGTGTGAGATGTGCTCTTGCATCTAGACAAAAGACTATGCGTTGTCCAAATAAACAAAGGAGTACAGCTGAAACCAGAAGTATAAAACTGACTGTAATCAATGGATTTGCTGAGATAACATAGCTTCTATTTTTAAGAATTAGCCACAGTTTGCTCTTACGTTTATTTTTATGCTATGAGGTCTCTGTAAGTTAGAAAAAGCACTAATTTATGGTGATTGTTTTTAGCTTTTACCAGAAAAACATTACTACCTGAAGCCAGCCAGGGAAGCTTAGTAAAATTTTTAATTCTGCGATTTTTTAAAATCAAAGATGATTTATTTGGACATGTAAGGGTGATGAAATACTATTCAAATGTCATATGGGGCACTGCTTGCTTATTAACTCACGTGGCTTCCTTCTGCTGTGGGCTCAGACCCTGAGGATCAAGGGGAAGTGTGGCAGGTGTGGTTTTGCCTCACGGAGCCAACAGGACGACTTCCTTGTAGGGCACATGTTTGTTCCTGTTACTATTAATATTAACTCATCAATCATAATAACTTCGCTTTGTCTTGATAATTCCATAACAAATTAACACGAAGTATAGCAGCCCGAAATAGCCAGTTTATTTATTTTTATGTTTGCTTCAGATCTTTTTTGTTCATAATGGTTTATTTGTTTTAATTTTAATAGATATAGGGGGTACAAGATGAATTCATTACATGTTTATATTGTATAGTGCTAAAGTCTGGGCTTTATTATTATTATTATTATTATTGTTTTGAGACAGAGTCTCACTACATCGCCCTCAGTAGAGTGCCGTGGCGTCACAGCTCACAGCAACCTCAAACTCTTGGGCATAAGCGATTCTCTTGCCTCAGCCTCCCAAGTAGCTGGGACTACAGGCGCCCACCACAACACCCGGCTATTTTTTAGTTGCAGTTGTCATCGTTGTTTAGCTGGCCCTGGCTGGGTTTGAACCCGCCAGCCTTGATGTATGTGACTGGGGCCATAACCACTGTGCTACGGGCGCTGAGCCATGGGCTTTTAGTAACTGAATAGTGTGCATTGTAGTTCACAGGTAATTTTTATTTTTACTTTTTTTTTTTGTCACTCTGTCACCCTGGGTAGAGGGTCATGACATCATAGCTCACAGCAACCTCAAACTCTTAGGCTCAAAAGTCCTCTTGCCTCAGCCTCCTGAGTAGCTGGGATTATAGGCGCTGACCACCATGCCCAGCTAGATTTTTATTTTTAGTAGAGTTGGGGTCTAACTCTTGCTCAGTCTGGTCTTAAATTCCTGAACTCAAGTGATCCGCTGGACTTGGCCTCCTGGAGTGCTAGGATTATAGGCATGAACCACCACTCCCCCACCCCCCCTTCCCTCACTACTTTGGAGTCTTTTGAGTGGTACTTTAGCCCACTCCGTGTGTGTTTTATGTAGTCATACTTTAGGTCCCACATGCAAGTGTGAACACGTAGCATTTATTTTTCTGTTCCTGAGTTACTTTCCTCAGGATAATGGCCTCCAGTTCCATTGAAGAGGTTGTAAGAGATGTGGTTTCATTCTTTCTTGTGGCTGAGTAGTTCTCTGTGATTGTGAACTGTGCTGTGATAGACAT